>NC_139220.1:170637041-171837041 GCF_055691185.1 Crinia signifera
TATGCCTGGGATAGTACAAGCAGTTCTTAGGGCAATATATTTACCATCCTCCTTTAAGATTATGGAAGGTCTGGTTTCTAGTAAAAGGTCCTTTTATTTGTAATCCATAAAGTGCAAGGCGAGGAAGTTGACCATCGGTTAGAAGCCCAAGTTACCGGTATCCGAATAGCTTATCCGTCCAGGCTGGTTTGGAGATGTGTCCAAAGTGGAAGTACTGTATGTGCTGCAAAAACCAGCCTGGATGGATTAACTATTCGGAGGGACAAAAAAAGCGGAAAAATTATGCAATTTGGGCATTTTTTTGACCATTTAAAAAAAAATCCAAATCCTTTCACCGATGCTTGACAAAGCCAAATCATGGTAATGAATCCAAATCTTCGGCCCCAGCGCTCATCTCTACTGAAAACGCATGTACATCGCACTTAAATGCATGGCCCCGTCGTTCAGAATGGCCCTGTCGGTTAGTTCTGTGCAGTCGCTCAGAAGAGTGGATGAGCAGCGCCTTCTGAGCGTGTGATGCAATACTGCCGTGCCTCCTGAAACCCCACCCCATCTCTGCCATCTGTGGCACATCCGACCCCTCCCAGTTATGTGGCACTCCCTCACCCCCCCCCCCCCCCACACACACACACAAATGACACCCCCAACCTCCACCCTCCATCTACAGATCTTTAATCTGTGCACTCACCCTGGGTCTCAGCCGCAATGGCAGCGCCAACGGTACGGGTTCTCAGGGGTGGTGGTCCGGGTGCCCCTTGTCATCCATCAGTGACAGCGGGAAAGAAAAAAACTGTTAAATTGTGCACCAGCCAATCACGGCTTGCCACGTCATCGCCCCTCTGCCTAGAGCTGGCTATATTAGACAGGGGGCAGGCTGTCCGACAGCGGAGCAGAGCTCCTGAAGAACAAGTACTGGAAGGCGGCGGCCATGCGAAAGAGCTTAAAAGACTGCCCCCAGGTGAAGAACACAGATGAAGCTGAGGAAGAAAGTATTTTATAAAAATATTTGAAAACACGTGTTTCTGTTTTTATTTGAATATTTCCTTTACAGGGGGGCTATAGATACAAGTGGGTTTTTAATGCCCCATATTCTAACTGTGGTTCTCCCAAGTACCAGCATGTGGGGCAGGTTTGCTGGGAAATGTAGTCCTACTATAAAGGACAATATTACTGTTAAAACTAGCTATCAATCCCGCACCCACTGCCCAGGGGTGCAGGGGATAGCCCCAGGCTTCAAAAACTCCCGGCCTGGGCTGACTATTAAGGGTGGGTAATGCTTTGGCCACGGGGCCCCTTCAAGTGTGTCCCCTGGCTATGGCAATACACCCCCTGCCAGGGCCGTCTTAACATTAGGAAGGGCCCCTGGGCAACCTAGTTCACTGGACCCCCCCCCCCCCAAATTAGTTTGCCCAGGAGCCCACAGTCACCTCCCCAACCCTCACCTCTCTGGCTCCGTGCGGCAGCCAGTCAGCTTCCGGCGGCCGGGGATCCGATCATCTTCGCTGGGAAATCCGGGCAGCGGGATCAGGGCAGCGGCGGTAGCTAGGAGCCTGCCCTGAAGTGGCAAAGCGCTATTAACTGGCGGGGCGGGAAGCGCTGTTGCATTTGAAAAGACTGGCCAGACGCTGATTGGCTGAATTCAGCCAATCAGCGTTCGGCCAGTCTTTTCAAATGCAGCAGCGCTTCCCGCCCCACCGGCAAATAGCGCTAATGGGAAAGATGGTGGCCGGGTGGCGGGGATCCGACCATCCTCGCTGGGGAAGGGGATCAGGGCGGCGGTGGCGGTAGCTAGGAGCCCGAAGCGGCGAAGCACTATTTGTCGGTGGGGGCGGGAAGCGCTGTTGAATTTGAAAAGACTGGCCGGATGCTGATTGGCTGAATTCAGCCAATCAGCATTCAGCCAGTCATTTTAAATGCAGCAGCGCTTCTCGCCCCCCCTGCCGGCAAATAGCGCTTCGCCGCTTCGGGCTCCTAGCTACCGCCACCGATGCCCTGATCCCCCTGCCGGATCACCCAGTGAGGGTGATCAGAACCCCGGCACACGGACCCCCGAAATTAAATTCACTGCTAGCTAGGAGGTGAAGCGCTATTTGCCGGCGGGGTGGGAAGCGCTGTTGCCTTTTCAAAGACTGGCCGGATGCTGATTTTCTGAATTCAGCCAATCAGCATTCAGCCAGTCTATTCAAATGCAACAGTGCTTCCCGCCCCGCCGGCAAATAGAGCTTCGCCGAATCAGGCTTCTAGCTACCGCCACCGCCCTGATCCCCTTGCCCGGATCCCCCAGCGAGGGTGAGCGGATTCCCGGACCCCGGCCACCATCTTTCCCATTGGGCTGGGCCGGGGGCCCCTAGGTCCTAGGGCCCCCGGGCAACTGCCCATCGTGCCCAATGGGAAAGACGGCACTGTCCCCTGCTAGTGGAGCCTGGTGCTGGTCCCTAAAATACGGGGGACCCCCAATCATTTTGTCCCGCGTATTTTGGGAACCAGGGACGGCTCAAGAGCCTGGTGCTGGTCCCCAATATATGGGGAACCCCCGCTCACTTTGTCCCCCATATTTTGGGAACCAGGACTTGTCCAAGAGCCCGGTGCTGGTTACTTGAATATAGGGGGACCTGATTTTAAATGTCTCATGCTGAATCTCCCATCATGAATCTCTGGCACAAGTGTTTCTCCGTGTGTGGGCCCTTTAGATAGTTGTATGGATAAATGGATAAGATCTTGGTTGCAGAATAGAAAACAGAGATGTAGTAAATGGAGTGCATTCTCAGGAGGGTAATGTTATCAGTAGAGTACACCAGGGATCTTTACTGGAACTAGTGCTTTTTTAATATCTTTATTGGTTACTTTGCACATGGTATTGAAGGGAAGGTATGCATTTTTGTAAATGACACAAGCAGGGCTTAAAGTGGTCATGCAGAGTTGGGGGAACTCATTTCTCTAAGCCACTTAATTACCCCCCCCCCCCTCCCCTCCCCTTCCTCCATTAGGCAGAGACAGTGGCCAGTGGTATGGTTTTTGGCATCCCCCTGCATAAGAATGCTTTTCTGTGAGAATTAGTGTGCAGGGCCAGTGTGGAAGTTAAAATGTACCACCTCACCATTAGAGGTGGTGGAACTCAGTTCCACCTCGTTCCCCCTCACTTTAAGCCCTGGACACAAGGTTATGCCACAGGGAAATCACACCAGGAGGAGTAAAACAAAAGAATGGTGAGGAATGGTCAAGATCATGGCAATTACAGTTTAATGCTAAAAAATGCAAAATTATGCACCGGGGTCTCAAAAATCCAAAAGGTTAAATATAGTACTACTGAGTTGGCAAGGGATCGAAGAATCTCAATTTCAGGTGACTTACTGTAAATGCAGGTAGGCAATGTAATAAAGCAAAGAGGAAAAAAAGTCAGACGCTTGGTTGCATAGGGAGAGGAATCAGCAGCAGAAAGAAATAAGTAATAAGTCCACTGTATAGTATATGCCTCTGGCTCCACCTCAACCCATTCCATCCCCCCTGTCAGGATCCCCCAGGGTTCTGTCCCGGCCCCTTCTCTTCTCTCCCTGTACACCTCCTCCTTTGGCCTTCAATATCTCCTCTATGCTGATGATATGCAACTACCTGTCGTCTCTTGTCCATTCCTGCCATGCTCACTTCCTGCCTTCAGGCATCCTTGTCTGCACCTCATGTCGCTTGTCTGTCTCCCTCTAGATTGTAAGCTCATTGGAGCAGGGCCCTCTTCCATACTGTTCTCACAGCCCTTTCCTATATCACTTCAATTCTAACTCTCTCTAAAGCTGGTTTCACATTGCAAAAACCTGCTTTCAACCCGTTTTTGTAAACGTGTCTTAAAACGGGTCAAAAGCCAGTTAAACCCCTTTCATATTGCATGTTGTAAACTGTATATTGCAGTTTCAATACCGTTTTTGTAGCTTCAGATTCAACCCGTTTCACTTATAGAAAGCCATGCAATGTCATTTTAAATGTTTATTTCCTGCTTGTGGGCAGGGATCAAGTGTGGCTATCATTTGTAGCAAATACCGTTTCTGAGCTGTTCAGACTGCAGGGAAAGCGGCTCTGAAACGTGTAGGATTTTAACACTGCTTTTAACACGTTTCAAAATACCGGTATTTTGTAACCGGTAAATTGATTGTGGATGCCGTGTTAAAACTGCAATGTGAAAGGGGCTTCACTCAGCTACCATATCGCCTCTCACTTGTGATCATTCAACTCTACCAATGACTACCTGCCCCTGGTAGTATGCGGACATCTTCTGTCCTACATCTTAACTGTATTGTGTACTGAAAATTAGAGATGTGCGGGCTCGGATTCCCCAGATCCGAGCCAGCATGGACATCATCAATCCGGGCCCAGATATGAGCAGTGCTCGGCGCTTCCCGCCTAACTGGAATCCGGGCGCACGGGCAAAACGTCATCGCCCGGCGTCGGATTCTCGCGAGATCACGGAACCCTTAAATTCCGCAACCTCGCGCCGCCATCTTCACTCCAATCTCGGAGAAGGGTAGGGAAGGGTGTGCTGCTGCTGTGTGTGGTCTCTGCTGGGGCCCGTGCTGCTGTGTACTGTGTCTCTGCTCAGTGATCAAGACATCACCATTGCAAGGATGACTGGTGCTGTGTTCTGTCTCTCCTTTGTGCTGGGGCCTGCCTCTGCTGAGTCTGCTCCTGTATAGTCAGTCACAGTGTGATAGTCCACTGGTGCTGCTAGTGCCACTGCCTGCCCTGCACTGCCTAGTGTCTGCTGCAGTCTGCTCTCTGCTGTTGCCACTGGCTAGTGCCTACCAGTACCTATTGCAGTATATAATTCCAGTGTGCTGTTGCCCTTGGCTACCAGTACCTATCACAGTATATAATTCCAGTTTGCTGTTGCCACTGGCAGTGGCTACCAGTATTTTATTTATTGCAGTATATAATTCTAGTCTGCTGTTGCCGCTGGCTACCAGTATTATTTATCACAGTATATAAAAATCCAGTCTGCTGTTTCCACTGGCTACCAGTATTTATCGCAGTATATAATTCCAGTCTGCTGTTGCCACTGGCTACCAGTATTATTTATCACAGTATATAAAAATCCAGTCTGCTGTTTCCACTGGCTACCAGTATTTATCGCAGTATATAATTCCAGTCTGCTGTTGCCGCTGGCTACCAGTATTATTTATCACAGTATATAAAAATCCAGTCTGCTGTTTCCACTGGCTACCAATATTTATCGCAGTATATAATTCCAGTCTGTTGCCACTGGCTACCAGTATTTATTGCAGTATATAATTCCAATCTGCTGTTTCCACTGGCTACCAGTACTATCAGTCCAGGGGTGCCCACATGTGTGCTGTATCCATCCAGGGGTGCCCACATGTGTGCTGTATTTGTCCAGGGGTGCCCCCATGTGTCCTGTATCAGTCCTGGGGTGCCCGCATGTGTGCCGTATAATTCCAGGGGTGCCCCATGTGTCCCATATCAGACCAGGGGAGCTGCCCTTTTTTTTAATGAAAATACATTTAAGGTGTTTTTTTTTTTTTTACTGCAAGGGCTGTTAAATGCGCTGTAGTCCAGGGGTGAGCCAAGAGTGCTGTATAATTCATGGGGTGTTGCTAAGTAAGGTGTGCTGCTCTTTTTTATAATTAAAAGAATACACATTTTTATTTTTACTGCAGGAATTTGTCTGCCGTATAATTCCATGCCTGCCGCCATGTGTGCCGTAACAGTCCAGTGGTGCCGCCATCTGTGCCGTATAATTCCACGTGTGCTGTATCAGGTCAGGGGTGCCACCATCTGTGCCGTATAATTCCTGGGGTAAGCCAAGTCTGTCGTATAATTCATGGGGTGCTGCCAAGTGTGCTGTATTAGTCCAGGGGTGATGCTAAGCGTGCCATATCAGTCCAGGGGAGATGCTAGGTGTGCCGTATCAGTCCAGGGGTGATGCTAGGTGTGCCGTATCAGACTAGGGGGGATGCTAAGTGTGCCATATCAGTCCAGGGGTGATGCTAAATGTGCTGTATCAGTCGAGGGGTGATGCTGTGTGCCATATCAGTCCAGGGGTGATGCTGTGTGCCGTATCAGTCCAGTGGTGCTATTAAGTGTGCCATATCAGTCCAGGGGTGATGCTAAATGTGCTGTATCAGTCCAGGGGTGATGCTGTGTGCCGTATCAGTCCAGTGGTGCTATTAAGTGTGCCATATCAGTCCAGGGGTGATGCTAAATGTGCTGTATCAGTCCAGGGGTGATGCTACCTGTGCCATATCAGTCCAGGGGTAATTCTAGGTGTGCAGTATCAGCCTAGAGGGTATGCTAAGTGTGCCATATCAGTCTAGTGTTTGTGCCGCACACTTGTGTGGCTTATCATAGTTATCCAGCTACCTCAGTGCAACCTTTTGCCCTAAAAACAATATTGTAAGGTGTGAGCTGTTCAGAATAGACTGTAAATGAGTGGAAATGAATGTTATTGAGGTTAATATAGCATAGGAGCAAAACAAATAAAAAATTCTGCGATTTTAGCAGTTTTTATGCTTTTTTAACAAAAAAATCAGAACCCAAAACCCAAGAAATCCAAACTTAGGAGGTGTTTTGGCAAAACCCATTAGAACCCAAAACCTCAAGGTAATCAGAACCCAAAACCCGAAAAGTGGCCGGTGCACATCTCTACTGAAAATTGAAGTGCTAATTGTTACCTGTGCTCTGTTTTTAGTATTTCAGTTACTGTTATGTTTAGTTCTGTGTACCCTGTATTGTTCTAATGTGTGCTATACAGTATGTACGGTGCTGCAAACCACTTGTGGAGCGTTAGAAATAAAATATAATAATATTTACAGGACCAGGACTAGCTGTTTGGCCCAGTGCTGGTTATAATTTTTTGGCGGACCCAATACATTCTTTTTAACCCATTGAGTGCTAACATTGCTATGCGAGATCTGTATGTAAAAGAAAAACAAAGGGTGACATTCTATGGGTTGAGATAATTAGACTCAATTTTCGCATATTTAATGAGCTGCGAAAATTTGAAAAAAGTGCGATTTTGGCCAACAAGTTGGACACACTGGAAATGCGATGGCTACTTTTCGCAGCACATCGCATCCAGATGTTTTCAAATGAAAAAGTATACA
Source organism: Crinia signifera (assembly GCF_055691185.1). Taxonomy (NCBI): domain Eukaryota; kingdom Metazoa; phylum Chordata; class Amphibia; order Anura; family Myobatrachidae; genus Crinia; species Crinia signifera. Next base: position 170,644,148 of record NC_139220.1, read on the forward strand.
AATCGCATATTTAATGGTATGCAATTTGTATAAAGTGTGTCTATAATTCGCCCAAAAATCAGACCAGCTTCTGATGGGCGAATTAGCCAGAACCCTGCACAGATCGCAATGATCTGTGCAGGGTTCTGGTGTAAAAAAAAGTTTAAACAGTTAAAATAAAAAAAAACCAGCGCGGGGTCCCCCGCCAGAGCATAACCAGCCCCGGGCTCATTGAGCCGGTGCTGGTGACATAAAATCAGGGTCCCCGACAAATAGGGGTCCCCTTGATTTAATGAAACCAGCACCAGGCTCAAGGTCCGGCGCTGGTTCCCAAAATACGGGGGACAAAATGACTAGGGGTCCCCCGTATTTTAAGAACCAGCACCAGACCCAACCAGCCAGCAGGGTAATGCCACAGCCGGGGGACACTTATTATATAAGGTCCCGCTGCCAAAGCATTATCCCCCTGGCTGGTCAGCATGGGCAGGGGTCCTGGGGAAGTGGGGACCCCCCCAATGAAGGGGTCCCCCCCCTCCAGGACTTACCAGCCCATGCTGAAAGTCCGGGGCTGTCCCCGATGCCCCTGGGCGGTGGGCATCGGGCTGATGGAAAGTGTAAAAAATAGAAGAAAAACTATTGTTTTCTACTGTAGAACTATGAGTCCCAGCAAGCCTACCCCAAATGCTGGGACTTGGAGAACCACAAGTCCCAGCATGCGGGGCATTAAAGGGCCCGCTGGCACTTGTAGTTCTACAGTACAAAAAATAGTTAAATAAAACACACTGACACCCTGAAAAATAAAAGTTTAATACATACATAACACACACACTGATACTTACCTACCTTGAGCCCGTAGGTCGGTCCCTGGTGCTGGTTTCATTAAATCAAGGGGACCCCTATTTGTCGGGGACCCTGATTTTATGTCACCAGCACCGGCTCAATGAGCCCGGGGCTGGTTATGCTCTGGCGGGGGACCTCGCGCTGGGTTTTTTTTATTTTAATTTGCGATTTCCTGCAAACGTGCGATTTTCAGACATGAAAATCGCACATTTTCAGGACTAAAGACATCACACCAACTCGCACCTATTTGCACTATTTGGGCCAATTTTCGCATCTCATTAAATATGCGAAAAACGGGCCAATCTTGCGATTTTAAAAAGTGCGAAGTGGTGCGATAAAAAAATTGCACATTTATCTCAATCCATAGAATGTCACCCAAAATGTTAATAAAAAGTATTGAATTAAAAAAAAAATGAAGGCACAGCTCACAGCAACTGTTCTTTTTTTGGATGCAATATTTAACTAAACTTCAATTAATTGACTTGGCTGTATTTGTATTTATACTAAAAGAACAGTCGCTGTGAGCGATGCTGGCATTTTTAGCAGATATTTTGAGGATCTCACACAGCAACATTGGCAAGCAAAGGGTTAACCATTTGTTGACACTTTCACACCCTGAGAAGCACTGCATAACATGCTGCTTACAGGATCAACTCTTTTACCCCTTTCACACTGCACTTGTTAAACGGTATATTGCCGTTTCAGTGGTGTATATATCTTTTGATTTGCATGGTCTACCATATTTTCAGATAGAATTTTTTTTCCCCACCTGTGGAGTAATTCTCCAAGTCAGAAAAACAGGCTAAATTCACACAAGAATACAATCTCAGCAAAACCAGATTCTTAGTAAATTGACGTTAATGTTCAATATGTGAAATTGATGAACTGTTTGATATTAAACATTCATCTCTCGCTCACACACTGAAAATGTTGTCAGTGAAATATATTTACTTGAATACATATACATAACATTTTGTGAATTGATATTAGCTTACTCCATTATTTATTAACAACAATAACTGACAAAACAGTTTACAGTAGTTCAGTAATAATGGAAACCAATGTTCTCATCATGAAATAGTGCATTTTAGGAGCCTCTTGTTGCTCCAGCAAAAACATTACTGCTAAGCTCTCAGGGGTAGATGTATGAAGAGTGATAAGGGAGAAGTGATAAAGTGCCTGGTACTTTATCACCGGCCAATCAGCTCTTGACTGTTAAGTTACAGGCTGGGTCTAAAAAGGGATAGTTAGTAGCTGATTGGCCAGTGATAAAGTAAGAGCCACTTTTTCACTTCTCCTCCCTTATCACTGCTTCATACATCTACCCCACAATGTCTTACTGGAAGCCTGCCTCTGCCAGTGGGGAGTAGCAGCAGTATGCATACATGCAAAACACTAAACTTGCCCGGGCTTAGTAAATAGGCCATATTTACAGTTCCATAGAAGGCTAAGTGGACTGATTTACTTAATGAAAACAGATTTTTGGTTCTGTGCCCTTTACAAAATAGAACATACACTATAATATACAACAAACTATATAATGGTAAACCTAAAAGTCTTTTTCGGAGAATTGACAGGAATATTTATTGTAATAAATAGGCCCAATTGCCATATCTGACTGCAGATATGTCTCCTTGTCGATTCCTTTTATTGTGGTTTATTGGTATTTAGATTACTAAAACTGTGAAGCAATAGGTCAAGATATAATAAAAAAATAAAGTGCGCAATGTACTACCTCTCATAGGAAATAATCCTTTATTGCCAAACAGGCAGTTATCACAATGTCATTTAAGAGAATAAGTAAGCCAATTTCTCATGAAAAATGTGCTAGATATTGTAGGTGTTGAAAAATCATTTATATTCACAGCCAAGGAAACGTTCTTAAATGGCGTAAAATTTATGATACTTGGATAACTTTAACAATGGTATTTTTTTCCGGAACATAATTTTAATGGAACATAATAAAGTTACAGTGGGGCAAAAAAGTATTTGGACAGCCTCCGATTGTGAAAGTTGACCACTTAAAAAGATGAGAGAGATCTGTAATTTCCTTCATAGGTACACTTTAACTGTGAGAGACAGAATGTAGGGATAAAAACAGGAAATCACCTTGTATGATTTTGTCCAAGTACATCTTGGTTTTACTGCACCATGTATGGCACAATATGGCACACCTTGGACTCTGCAAAAGTCACGCTTTGTGATTTTTTCTAAAAATTTGCTTCTCTAATCTATTACTTTATACAAGTTCTACTGCTTCAGAAATTTTTTAGACTCTATCTACTTGCTACATTTGGAAAAACAGCTAAGCCGTGTTTTACATGTTGTGACAAATTGAGAAAAAGAGCCAAGATGTATGAGGACACATCTGTATTTGTATTTTCTTGCGGAAAATAAATATTTGGACACCTACCAACCAGCAAGATGTCACAACCACCATGGCTGTCACCCAAGTCCCCTGTGCTGTGCCCAGCCCTAGGTCCTCTATCAGCATGTCTCACACTTTGGCGCTCACCTCTGCTCTTGTCCCTTGTCTTGGTGGGGTACATGTTCCCGCACTGTCACCGTGTGGTGACAGTGGTACTGTGTGCTCCGGTGCCATGCAGGGCATGAGTGGCGTGAGACATGAACTGCCATGTGTGTTTGTGCCTGGTTAGGCCTCTGACTGAACGCCGGCAACTGCGCAGCTGCGCACGTTCACTGCCGGCTGGTTTCTGTTGCCTCCGCTGGCAGCCGCTATCTTTCTGGATTCCTCAGCGTGTACTGTGCGGCTCCGCCTCTCCCTGTCAAATGGTTATCCAATAGCCGTGCAGCTCACTCCTTAAGTACTGATTGGCCGGGCAAGACCGGCAGTCAGTACAATGATGTCTATGCCTAAGCATCATTGATTCCTCCTGGCTCTGTAGTACTCACTACAATCATGTGCCTCCGGTGAAGTGTTCAACTCCTGCTGATCGTCTCACTGCTCTCCCTGTGCACCACAGAACCTGCTGCCGCCAATACGGACTGGATAAGGTTAGCCCCCCAAAGGGGTATTATCTTTATCTTTATTCCCGACAGTTATTATCCACGGTCACTCCTGATTGCAGCTACAATCTAATCCAGCAAGGACAACAGACTTCTTCATTTATTCTTTATTCAATCCTCATACAATCATCTCATCATTCTCCAAACATCCAATTCTTCAACCATTCAATCCTTCAACCAATCTTCCAATCCTTCAACCAATCATCCAATCCTTCAACCAATCATCCAATCCTTCAACCAATCATCCAATCTTCCAAGCAATTATCCAATCCTTCAACCAAACACCCAATCCTTCAGTCAATTCTTCAATTCTTCAACCAATCCTCCAATATTCTTTCCAACTACCAAGCATCTTCATATTCTACAATAAAGTATTGTATTATTAACTTTTATCATTGCATAACCTACAGTATACTATTTGTGCCATCATTAACTCCTTGTACCGCAGTATCTTTATTAAACCAGATTTATTTTATTTCATTGTTTCACTCCCTTCTGTCGTTGATGCAACAACCTTATATTAAAGCACCCAGCCTCCGTTACACTCCAGCTGGTGCTTCACAAAACGTGACACAAGATTTCTGGTTCTCACAGACATGTTACCTCTTCTTTAAGAAGTTATTCTACCCTCCACTCATTACCTGTATTAATGGCACCTGTTTGAACTGGTTATCTGTATAAAAGACACCTGTCCAAACCCTCAAACAGTCAGACTGCAACCTCTCCACCATGACCAATACCATAGAGCTGTCTAAGGACACCAGGGACAAAATTCTAGAGCTGCACAAGGCTGGAATGAGCTACTCGATAATATGCAAGCAGATTGGTGAGAAGAGATCAACTGTTGGCGCAATTATAAAAAAATGGAAGAAATACAAGATCACTGACAATCTCCCTTGACCTGGGGCTCCATGCAAGATCTCACCTCGTGGAGTTCAATGATCTTGAGAACAGTGAGGACTCAGCCCAGAACTACACGAGGGGACCAGGTTTATGACCTCAAGAAAGCTGAGACCACAGTCACAAAGGTTACCATTAGTAACACAGTACTTCGTCATGGACTCAAATTCTGCAGCACCTGATTGTCCCCCTGCTTAAGCCAGCACATGTCCAGGCCCATCTAAAGTTTGCCAGTGACCATCTGGATGATCCAGAGGAGGATTGGGAGAATATCATGTGGTCAGATGAAAGTAAAATATAACTTTTTGATATAAACTCCACTCGCCTTGTTTGGAGGGAGAAGAATGACGAGTGGCATCCCAAAACCCCAAACCAACTGTGAAGCATTGGGGCTGCTTTTCTGCAAAGGAGACAAGATGACTGATATGTATTAACCCCTTCACGACATTTGACGTATATATACGTCATGGCCGGGATGTACTTCCCGACACATGACGTATATATACGTCATGACTTTAAACTGTCACTGCGTCTCGAGACGCAGTGACAGAGGGACGATGTCTGCTGTCCCTGACAGCAGACATGTCCCTGCATGCCCAGGGGGGGCTGCGATGTCGCCCCCCCGTCGGCGATCGCTGTGATTGGCTGTTCAGTGTGAACAGCCATTCACAGCGTTTTCCTGTGTTACCAGCGAATCGGACGCTTGGTAACACAGGTGTCAATCACCGCCGGGCGTCAGGGGGCATGAGGGGGTCATCGGTGACGATGACACCTCACCCCACCCTCACCCCACCTGCCCCCAAGGCTGTGATTGGTCCGTGGGACCCACGGACCAATCACAGCCAAGGCGCGACATTTAAACTACCGGTGACTGCGCTGCAGACGCCATTCCGGTCTGGAGTAGCGTGCAGAGCGGTCACCGTGCCTATCTGCCGTTATACTGACCTGATCCTTGCTCATACTTACCTGATCCTTGCAAATACCTTACCTGATTACCTGATCACTGCTTGTAGCGTGCTGGACGCTTCCTGGATCTGACTTCTTGGGACTTCCTGCTGCTGCTGCAGTGTGATAGAGAGATAGAGAGATAGAGAGAGAGAGATAGAGAGAGATAGAGAGATAGTGACAGAGAGAGCTATATTTTGTGTCTGCTACCCCCCCTTTTTGGGGGTGCAGGGGTTTTTTATATATAAATAACTGTCGCTGCTGCTGCAGTGTCATAGTGATAGATAGTGATAGATAGTGAGAGATAGTGATAGATAGTAATAGATAGTGAGAGATAGAGAGATTTGTGTCTGCTACCCCCCCTTTTTTGGGGGTGCAGGTTTTTTTTTTATATATATAACTGTCAGTGCTGCTGCTGCAGTGTCATAGTGATAGATAGTGATAGATAGTGAGAGATAGAGAGATAGAGAGAGATAGTGACAGAGAGTGATAGAGAGTGTATATTTTGTGTCTGCTACCCCCCCTTTTTGGGGGTGCAGGTTTTTTTTTATACATATAACTGTCAGTGCTGCTGCTGCAGTGTGATAGATAGTGATAGATAGTGATAGATAGTGATAGATAGTGAGAGATAGAGAGAGATAGTGACAGAGAGTGATAGAGAGTGTATATTTTGTGTCTGCTACCCCTGCCTTTTGTGCTGATCACTATATCTGAGGTGATCAGCAACTTTTTGGGGGTGCAGAGGTTTTTTTTTTTTATATATACCTGTCAGTTGCTGCCAGTTGCACCAAAGGTTGTGCACCTGCTGCCCCTCACTGGTAATCAGTGTCGCATCACTGATCACCTTTTTTTTTTTTTTTTGTGGGTGCTGTGTGGTCTTTTTTTAATTTTTTTTTTACACACACTGTGATTTTGTGGGTGTCCTGTGGCCACTGTGCGCTGATCAGTGACGTACATCACTGATCAGCTTTTTTCGGCACAGGGTTGATCTATTTTTTTTTTTTTTATCAAATTCCTGTTGCCTTTGAGCGCTGTTCAGTGACAGACGTTACTGACCAACATCTGTGCTCAATTTTTGGCGCAGGACCTTTTTTTTTTTTTTTTTAACCCCTTCAATTTTTTTTTTTTTAACCCCTTCAATTTTTTTTTTTTTTAACCCCTTCATTTTTTTTTTTTTTTGTATAAAGTATTTTTTTTGTTCTGCACTACATACACACAACACACTACATACCTCCCGGGTTGAAATAAAGTTTGTACCCCCCCCTACACTATACACGTGTTGAAACATTTCACTACCAGTAACACAAAAATAAAAATGTCATCCCAAATGTCATCCCAGTCATCCAGAAGAATGTATTCAGTGGAGGAGGCATATGCCATGCTTGCCTCTGATTCTGACACAGCCAGTGAGGCAAGCGGGGAATTTGAAGGATTCGTCTTAAGCTCCTCTTCCTCCTCTGGTGATGAGGGACCCCCTCAAAGACGCCCCCGTAGAGCAGCTGAGACCCCCCCCCCAATAATTGATCTCGTATGGACCCCACCACCAGACAATTTTGAGCCCCAGGTTCCTGAGTTTTTGGCCATGCCAGGAATCCAATTTGATTCCACAGGTCTCAGAGAAATTGACTTTTTCAAATTATTTTTCTCTGATGATTTTATAAATTTAATGGTGGACCAAACTAATTTATATGCACAGCAGTTTATTGCTCAAAACCCCACGTCATCATTTGCTAGGTGGACCCCTGTAGATGCAGTAGAGATGATGGCGTTTTGGGGTCTGGTGTTTCATATGGGCATAGTAAAAAAGCCACAAATTAGGCAATATTGGAGTACAGATGTTCTGTACAGCACCCCATTTTACCGTATGGCCATGACCCGGACTCGTTTTGAGGCAATCCATAAATTTATACATTACACCGATAATGCACAGTGCCCACCCAGAGATGATCCCACCTTTGACCGGCTATTCAAAGTCAGGCCGGTCATTGATTATTTCAGTGCCAAATTTGCAGAGCTATACATCCCTGAAAAATTTATTTGTATTGACGAGTCCCTTATACATTTTAAAGGAAGGGTTAAATTCCGCCAGTACCTTCCCAGTAAGAGGGCAAGGTATGGCATAAAAATGTATAAGCTGTGTGAAAGCACCACAGGGTACACCCACAGGTTTAGGGTATATGAAGGGAAGGATTCAAGAATTGAACCGCCAGAATGCCCCCCCTCCCTCGTAGGTGTTAGTGGCAAAATTGTCTGGGATTTAGTGCACCCCTTCCTGGATAAGGGTTATCACCTCTATGTGGATAACTTTTACACCAGCATCCCCCTGTTTAAGGCCCTTGGTTCAAGAGGTACAGCAGCTTGCGGTACTGTGCGCAAGAACCAAAGAGGCCTCCCCAAAACACACATTGCCCAAGTAATGAGAAGGGGTGAAAGCAGGGGAATATGCACCGAAAATATGTTGTTGGTCAAATATAAGGACAAGAGGGATGTCCTTATACTGACAACAATTCATGGAGACAGTACCACCTCCATCCCTGTACGAGGTACCAGTACCCACACCTCCAAACCAAATTGTATCCTAGATTACAATAAGTACATGGGCGGAGTGGATCTTTCAGATCAGGTACTGAAGCCGTACAGTGCCCTGCGGAAAACAAATATCTGGTACAAGAAGGTGGCCGTGTATATCATCCAGATGGCACTGTATAACGCTTACGTGCTATTCCGTTCTACCGGCCAGAGGGGGACATTTATGCACTTTCAAGAGGAAGTCATAAAGGGCCTAATATTTGGGAACCAGCAGGCAGAGGGCCCCAGTACTTCTAGTACTGGCCCCCGTATTGTACCAGGGCAGCATTTTCCCAACGAAATCCCCTCCACTGCAAGAAAGGGAAGGACACAAAAAAGGTGCAAAGTTTGCTATAAAAAGGGAATAAGAAAGGAAACTATTTTCCACTGTGAAACTTGCCCCGACAAACCCGGCCTATGTATAAAGGAGTGTTTCAAAATATACCACACATCGATGGATTACTAGGTTCATCATTTCACCGTGCATCGGGGGTCTTGCTAATGCCACATAGCACCCACCATTCATTCCACCAGAATCTGAGCTGCAAAATCCAAAAATCACTCCTTCCCTTCTGAGTCCTTCCATGCACCCAACTGGTATTTTTTGGTCACATGTGAGGCATTGCCGTACTCTGGAGAAATGGGGGCACAGATTTTGGGGTGCTTTGTCTCCTTCATTCCTTGTGAAAATGAAAAATTTTGAGCCAGAACTGCATTTTTGTGTAAAAAAAATGTAATTTTTCATTGTCACAGCCCAGTTGTACCAAAATTGGTGAAACCCCTGGGGGTTTGAAATGTACACTATACCCCTAGATGAATTCCCTGAGGGGTGTAGTTTGCAAAATGGGGTCACTTGTGGGGGGGTTCCACTGTATTGGTAATGCAACATAGCACCCACCATTCATTCCACCAAAATCTGTGCTGCCAAATCCAAAAATCACTCCTTCCCTTCTGAGTCCTGCCATGCACCCAACTGGTATTTTTTGGTCACATGTGAGGCATTGCCGTACTCGGGAGAAATTGGGGCACAGATGTTGGGGTGCTATGTCTCCTTCATTCCTTGTGAAAATGAAAAATTTTGAGCCAGAACTGCATTTTTGTGTAAAAAAATGTAATTTTTCATTGTCACAGCCCAGTTGTACCAAAATTGGTGAAACCCCTGGGGGTTTGAAATGTACACTATACCCCTAGATGAATTCCCTGAGGGGTGTAGTTTGCAAAATGGGGTCACTTGTGGGGGGGTTCCACTGTATTGGTAATGCAACATAGCACCCACCATTCATTCCACCAAAATCTGTGCTGCCAAATCCAAAAATCACTCCTTCCCTTCTGAGTCCTGCCATGCGCCCCACTGGTATTTTTTGGTCACATGTGAGGCATTGCCGTACTCGGGAGAAATTGGGGCACAGATTTTGGGGTGCTTTGTCTCCTTCATTCCTTGTGAAAATGAAAAATTTTGAGCCAGAACTGCATGTTTGTGTAAAAAAATGTAATTTTCCATTTTCACATCCCAGTTGTACCAAAATTGGTGAAACCCCTGGGGGTTTGAAATGTACACTATACCCCTAGATGAATTCCCTGAGGGGTGTACTTTGCAAAATGGGGTGACTTGTGGGGGGGTTCCACTGTATTGGTGCTTTGGGAGTCTTGCTAATGCAACATGGCACCCACCATTCATTCCACCAAAATCTGTGCTGCCAAATCCAAAAATCACTCCTTCCCTTCTGAGTCCTGCCATGCGCCCCACTGGTATTTTTTGGTCACATGTGAGGCATTGCCGTACTCGGGAGAAATTGGGGCACAGATTTTGGGGTGCTTTGTCTCCTTCATTCCTTGTGAAAATGAAAAATTTTGAGCCAGAACTGCATGTTTGTGTAAAAAAATGTAATTTTCCATTTTCACATCCCAGTTGTACCAAAATTGGTGAAACCCCTGGGGGTTTGAAATGTACACTATACCCCTAGATGAATTCCCTGAGGGGTGTACTTTGCAAAATGGGGTGACTTGTGGGGGGGTTCCACTGTATTGGTGCTTTGGGAGTCTTGCTAATGCAACATGGCACCCACCATTCATTCCACCAAAATCTGTGCTGCCAAATCCAAAAATCACTCCTTCCCTTCTGAGTCCTGCCATGCGCCCCACTGGTATTTTTTGGTCACATGTGAGGCATTGCCGTACTCGGGAGAAATTGGGGCACAGATTTTGGGGTGCTTTGTCTCCTTCATTCCTTGTGAAAATGAAAAATTTTGAGCCAGAACTGCATGTTTGTGTAAAAAAATGTAATTTTCCATTTTCACATCCCAGTTGTACCAAAATTGGTGAAACCCCTGGGGGTTTGAAATGTACACTATACCCCTAGATGAATTCCCTGAGGGGTGTACTTTGCAAAATGGGGTGACTTGTGGGGGGGTTCCACTGTATTGGTGCTTTGGGAGTCTTGCTAATGCAACATGGCACCCACCATTCATTCCACCAAAATCTGTGCTGCCAAATCCAAAAATCACTCCTTCCCTTCTGAGTCCTGCCATGCGCCCCACTGGTATTTTTTGGTCACATGTGAGGCATTGCCGTACTCGGGAGAAATTGGGGCACAGATTTTGGGGTGCTTTGTCTCCTTCATTCCTTGTGAAAATGAAAAATTTTGAGCCAGAACTGCATGTTTGTGTAAAAAAATGTAATTTTCCATTTTCACATCCCAGTTGTACCAAAATTGGTGAAACCCCTGGGGGTTTGAAATGTACACTATACCCCTAGATGAATTCCCTGAGGGGTGTACTTTGCAAAATGGGGTGACTTGTGGGGGGGTTCCACTGTATTGGTGCTTTGGGAGTCTTGCTAATGCAACATGGCACCCACCATTCATTCCACCAAAATCTGTGCTGCCAAATCCAAAAATCACTCCTTCCCTTCTGAGTCCTGCCATGCGCCCCACTGGTATTTTTTGGTCACATGTGAGGCATTGCCGTACTCGGGAGAAATTGGGGCACAGATTTTGGGGTGCTTTGTCTCCTTCATTCCTTGTGAAAATGAAAAATTTTGAGCCAGAACTGCATGTTTGTGTAAAAAAATGTAATTTTCCATTTTCACATCCCAGTTGTACCAAAATTGGTGAAACCCCTGGGGGTTTGAAATGTACACTATACCCCTAGATGAATTCCCTGAGGGGTGTACTTTGCAAAATGGGGTGACTTGTGGGGGGGTTCCACTGTATTGGTGCTTTGGGAGTCTTGCTAATGCAACATGGCACCCACCATTCATTCCACCAAAATCTGTGCTGCCAAATCCAAAAATCACTCCTTCCCTTCTGAGTCCTGCCATGCGCCCCACTGGTATTTTTTGGTCACATGTGAGGCATTGCCGTACTCGGGAGAAATTGGGGCACAGATTTTGGGGTGCTTTGTCTCCTTCATTCCTTGTGAAAATGAAAAATTTTGAGCCAGAACTGCATGTTTGTGTAAAAAAATGTAATTTTCCATTTTCACATCCCAGTTGTACCAAAATTGGTGAAACCCCTGGGGGTTTGAAATGTACACTATACCCCTAGATGAATTCCCTGAGGGGTGTACTTTGCAAAATGGGGTGACTTGTGGGGGGGTTCCACTGTATTGGTGCAACATAGCACCCACCATTCATTCCACCAAAATCTGTGCTGCAAAATCCAAAAATCACTCCTTCCCTTCTGAGTCCTGCCATGCACCCAACTGGTATTTTTTGGTCACATGTGAGGCATTTCCGTACTCGGGAGAAATTGGGGCACAGATTTTGGGGTGCTTTGTCTCCTTCATTCCTTGTGAAAATAAAAAATTTTGAGCCATAACTGCATGTTTGTGTAAAAAAATGTAATTTTCCATTTTCACATCCCAGTTGTATCAAAATTGGTGAAACCCCTGGGGGTTTGAAATGTACACTATACCCCTAGATGAATTCCCTGAGGGGTGTACTTTGCAAAATGGGGTGACTTGTGGGGGGGTTCCACTGTATTGGTGCTTTGGGAGTCTTGCTAATGCAACATGGCACCCACCATTCATTCCACCAAAATCTGTGCTGCCAAATCCAAAAATCACTCCTTCCCTTCTGAGTCCTGCTATGCGCCCCACTGGTATTTTTTGGTCACATGTGAGGCATTGCCGTACTCGGGAGAAATTGGGGCACAGATTTTGGGGTGCTTTGTCTCCTTCATTCCTTGTGAAAATGAAAAATTTTGAGCCAGAACTGCATGTTTGTGTAAAAAAATGTAATTTTCCATTTTCACATCCCAGTTGTACCAAAATTGGTGAAACCCCTGGGGGTTTGAAATGTACACTATACCCCTAGATGAATTCCCTGAGGGGTGTAGATTGCAAAATGGGGTGACTTGTGGGGAAGGTTCCTAACTTTTAGCACTTATGGTGCCTAGAAACCTACATGGTGCCTAAAAAAAAATCTCATAAAAAGGAGGCTCCAAAATCAAGTAGGTGCTCCTTCTATTATGAAGCCTGTGGTTTGGTCAACGTGCACACTAGGGCCACATATAGGATATTTTTGAAAACACAAGAATTGGGGGAATCAATTTTTAGTCACATTTCTCTAGTAAAATCTACTGTATTTGTTAGAAAAATGTATTAAAATTGAAACTCTGCAAAAAAAAAGAAATTTTGAAATTTCACCTACACTTTGTTTTAATTCCTGTGAAACACCTAAAGGGTTAACAAACTTCCAAAATGCTGTTTTGAATACTGTGAGGGGTGCAGTTTTTGAAATGGCATCATTTATGGGGGTGTCTCACATACAAGTCCCTCAAAGTCACATCAGAACTGAACTGGTCCCTAAAAAAATCAGTGTTTGAAATTTTCTTGAAAATTTGAGAATTTGCTAGTCATATTTGAAGCCTCCTAGTGTCCAAAAAAATGAAAAGGGGGTTGAAATAATGATGGCAACATAAAGTAGACATATGGTCTATGTTAGTTATTAACTATTTTGAGTGGTATGATTATTTGTCTCACAAGCAGAAAATTTAACATTTTGCATATTGCTAAATTTTCCATTTTTTCACGATATTTTGGTATTTTTCACAAAAAAACACAGACTGTATCGACCAAAATTTACCACTAACTTGAAGTACAATGTGTCACGAGAAAACAATCTCAAAATCACTGGGATAAGTAAAAGCAAAAAAAAGTTATCCCCACTTAAGTGAGACATGTCAGATTTGAAAAAAAGGGCTCTGTCATGAAGGCACAAACTGGCTCTGTCATGAAGGGGTTAAGGAGTAACTTATGAGAAAAGATAGCAAATATACAATCAATGAATAAAGTCACTCTGATAAATATATACTAGCAGCTGACAATTGTTTAAGCAAGCAATAAGCAATAAATAAATATGGTTTTGAGTAAACAATTTATTAATATACATTTAGCATTTATTTTACACAAAAAATTAAACTCCTTTGTTCACATCTGGAATAGTAGAGCATCAGTCGAAATAAAGAAGCTACAACATCTTTTGTTTACCGTCATTAAAAAGGAGTGCATTCAGCATACAGGCGGACAGGATTCCCCCGACACTGGCGTTTCAATTGCTGCCAGGAGACCACTGGCAGTATGCCGACATTAATGAACAATGGAGTCCTGACTGCCGTCATCCTGATCATAAGTATGCAGGCAGTGATAGTTTTCGATCTTTGGTGGGGATAGTTAAGGCACTAGGGAGGTGAAGGTTAATGTGAGGCTGTGGGGGAAGGTTAGGGGGGCATATTCAACTGCCCCCTGTTAGGATTCCCTTCATCAAAAAGCTGGCATCTGTATTCTGACCGCAGGCATCCAACCGCCAGTCATATGTATGTATCCCTATTAAGAGTTGGGCAGATTTAATTGTCAAATGTATTGTAATGTAACTTTTTTCTGCAATGTTACCAAAATTGTAAGAAGTGGTAATGTAACCTTTTTATAGGGACCTAAATTCTGGTGTGTAAAATTTGCACAAAGGCAAGCAAGAAGCAGGTACATAACTAGAATTTTGTGGACCCCATTGCAAAATCTTGAAAGCCCACACACACATTGTTGTCACTACAATGCCCCCTATGGGGACAAAAGAAAAAGTGAGGGGAATAAGAGACAAAGAAGGTGTTGGGGAAAGAGAGAAACAAAAGAGAGAAAGAAAAGGGAAAGAGATATGGAGAGAGAGAAAGGAAAAAGAGGAAATAAGAAACAGGAGTGACAAAGAGATATGGTGTCAAAAAGAGAGGGATAGGATCAAGAGAGAGGGAGGGGTCGGAGTGAAAGAGAAAATATCAGGATGAGAGAGAGAGCGACAGCAAGAGAAGTGGGAGGAACATGGAGAGAAAAGGGTGTCAGGGATAGAGAAAATGAGAGAGAGAGAAGTTGTCAGGAAAAGAGAGTGTCAGGGAGAAAGAGACTTTCAGGTAGAGAGAGAAAGATAAAGAAAGGGGAGATAGAAAGAGAGAGACTGTCAGAGAGGGAGAGAGAGTATCAGGGAGTAAGTGGGAGAGAGATACTATGTCAGTAGAAGGAAAAGAGAGACTGTTTCAGGGGAGAGATAGAGTGTCAGGGAAAGAAAGAGTGTCAGACAAAGTGAAAGAAAGAGACAGTGTCAGGTAGAGAGATATAGTGTCAGAGAGAGAGGGAGATACAGTGTCATGGAGACAGAGTGTCAAGGAGATAGAGAAATGGAGAGAGAGAGACAATGTCAGGGAGAGAGAGATACTGTCAGGGGAGAGAGCATCATGGAGATATGGAGTGTATGAGAGAGAAATAGAGTAAATATCAGGGAGAGATCAAGGGAGGGAGGGACAGTGTCAGGGAGGGAGAGATAAATAGAGACAGTGGTGCATAGACTTCCAGATGGTTGAAGGAGGGGCATAGATAGGCAGATGGATGGACAGAGCACAATTTTGGGCAAAAACTCACAGATGGGACTCATGGAAATGAAGGATGGACAGAGCACCATATAGAGGCACAGACTAACAGCATAGTGCATAAATGGACAGATGGATGGGGGTGCAGCAGAGATGAATGGAAGGGGGGCATAGACTGAATAACAGACAGATGGGCGGGTGCTCACCCTCAGCAGGAATGTGTGGCACTGTTGGAGTATGAGTGGCCAGACCCTTCTTCCTCTCAACCAAGTTTCTCCAGGCACCATCAGCACCTCCACCTCCCTCTCCTCCACCAATGCGGCTTCAGGCAGTGGCAGTGGTCCTGCCTTCCACCCAGGTATGGGTCCCAAACCCACGCAACACTAGTATTTAAAAAACAAAAATGCTAAAGGGTGCAGTGGGATTGCCAGCTGTGATTCCTCAAACTGTCAGTTGCAACCCCTGCACCCTCTATAATTATGCCAGTGGCCAGAGGGTTGGAGCTTTTTTGTTTTTAAAGCTAATAATTGTATTCCATAATTTTTTTTATCTTTCAACACTCCCACATACAATGAATACTAATTGGGGACAATATGCAGAGGTTGAGCAGGGTTCATGTAAGCCATGTGAAGCGTGCAGACATTTCGCTTGTACACATTGTTTTCGTTTCTATGAATGTACCAGTACTCATAAAAAAGTACTGTGCTAAAGTACATCTAAAGTTACATGTTGTTACTGTACATAGTTGTTTCATATTTTGGAAAAGCCTGACCATTAATAATGTAGTCACTTTTGAAAATATTTCATTGATTTCTTTCGGTCTACAGAACTAGTTATGAGAATTAAAAATGATATATTGAGGACCATCATGGAAAAAGCTCTGGTTATTAACCGCCATAGAATGTAATGGGAAATAGAGTCATAAATATTTTAAATGAATATGCAATATTTTATCTCTGGAATGATGTTTTACAATGCTCTAAAGACAACAATTGATACATTATTAACTGAAAATTACTATCCCATGCCAGGTGTTTTACAACATATTTCCACTAATACCCTAGGAAAAGTATGTCACTTATTGATAAAAAGCTTGATACATTTACCCAAATCATAACCGTGTCATGTCAACCAAGTTTCAGCCAATCAGAAAATGCCGATATTGCTGAGCTGTGATTTACTACTGTAAATCCTTTCATGTTAACCACAGCCTTCCATTGTATGCCATCAATCTAGGGCCTACACATGGGCGATTTCAAGGCATTTTCTAAGCGATCTAACCAGATCACTTAGAAAATGCCCTTACATCAATCCAAGTGTAGGGGCCATAGCGACAGCGAAGTTTGGCCCGAGCATCGCTATCGCCCAGCCATTAATATCCTGCATGTAGGATAACATGTTACAAAAAAGATTTGCAATTAACCAGCGCTGTGGAGATAATACATAAATAATTATCTGTAATGTAGCATCTCTATTCACTGCCTGTGATTCTTCTGGGTATAGATTAGAAGTGAACTTACAGTGCACTTCAATTCAGGTATGCCCGTAACGGTTTCTTTAAGGTAAACTTCACAGTGCAGGAAATGCCAACATGAATTCAACTTACATGAGAATTCGCTCTCGCGTTCATATAAGAGGTTTCTTTATCAATAGATGGTCGTAGACGTCAGGAAACAAGTAGGTAGGATTTATTACATAAAAGATCCACGTATCCACACGACAAACAACGGTAAAAACGAAAGTCCAGATGAAGGCAGTAGCTGACAGCGGGTGCCGGCGGCTTCTCCTTCCGTGCTGGGCGTGCTGCAGACAACGCCGGGGGAAGATGATGGTGACGCTGCCGGAGTCCGTCCCGCTGTTCCTTGCTCTTGCTGAATAGTATTGCATGTAGGATAAATCTAGTGAGATCGTCAGGAGAACACTGGCTCTGACAGATCGCTCAGCACATAGCGCTGACACAACGTTGTGCAGCGCTGCATGCTGAGCGATCTTGCTGAGCGCTCTGATCCATGTACATTGCTCAGACTCATCAGCAGCGTCGCCCCGTGTATACGCCCCTTACAGCTTACAAAAATGTAAAGAACATTTCAACTCCACTGTAGATGAGATACTGAGAATTGTATTGAAGCTTTTTATTTAGGCAGCAATTGTTACAATATTCTCCACCTAAATATTTCAAGCAAACTTTTTGATTGCTAGCCGTTCGCAAGGTGATTGGTAGGAAGTAGGCATCTAGGGGTGGTAACCGGCCATTCAATAGGCGTGTATGGAAAAATGCTGGGCGTGGCAAAGAAAATGCTGGTAATGTCAGGGAAAAGCAGGTGTGCCCAAGCGTTTAAGGGAAGGGTGTGTAACATCAGCTCCAGGCCAGATGTGCCTGTAGTCATCGCAGACATCGATAGTGAGCCTCTTACAAAGGGTTTTGGAGACATTCGCATGGCTGTGAAATGATTACCAGTCATACAAATCTTTTCACAAAGAGATCACATTAATTCATAAGGCGGGATTTCACTCTAGCGGGGCAGCATATACGTGAACGATGACCGCTTAGAGGCCGATCAATCAGGTCTGATAAACTCCAAATCAATTTGAATTAAAAATCTGCAAAGACCAAATACATGCTCATAACCAGTGGCGGCTCCTATCTAATTGTAGTAGGCGGACTGCCGCTACCTCTGTGTCTGGAGAGGAGAGTCTTGGTTCCCAGCACCTGTGCAATGATACTGGCAGGTGATAGGACCGGTACATGCGCAGAACCCCATTGTGGGACTGCACATGCACAAATCCCCAGCCTCTATGGACTGCATAGGCTGCAGGATAAAGAAGCCAGCTAGAAATGATGGTCAAGCAGGGAATGGCTGCACAGCCATTAAAAGAGTTTGATTGTTTGTGAAATTTTCATCTGCCATAAAAAAAAATCGGTGTTGCCTGCCCTTGACCTTACATATTAGTTTAGTATATGAACTTGAATCATTTGACATAACCAATGAGACATTGTTGCCCACTTACTCCTCTGCTGTTTCTGCTTTGGCTTCTGCTAGAGCCATCCTCCTTCATTTCAATATTTCATGTATGCATCTAGGCGGTCAAGAGCACAATTGCAGATAACCTTTTGGTAGCTCTGGTAGCTTAACTTTCCGATCTAGTATCAGAGTTTCCAGGAAAAAAAAAACAGAATTTAAAATAAATGACCCAAAGTATGTTGCTATGTACCTGACTGCATAGTCAACACCCTCAAGCAGTCTTTTGCCTTTCCCAGGTGAAATAACTGGGAGCAGTGGTAGCTCTAAAGGTTGATATGCAAAACTGTTAAAAATTCAAATAGGAGAGAATCACCAACTGCCAGTAAGTCAGTTTGGAATGGCAGTTGGGGCCGCCACTGCCTGGGAGTACAAATAACATGACTAGTCACAACTTTTTTTTCCTCTAATATTTCATTTCCCCTTACTACAGAATATTTGCATTTATTACAATACCTGGTGTATCAAACGTCTGTCGTGGATTAGTAGATGAATGTAGTAAAAATAAGCTCCTTACAGAAATCTTGTATCTGCTGCAATCTTTTCCAATTGTTATTCCTCCAGTGTGGTTTGAGGCAATACAACACCAATATGTATAGGTTCATTCATCACCTCATTTTAAACATATCTTATTCTGATATTACTGAAGTCATAAGTGGACCCGGGCGAAAGACACCAAACAATTGGTCATACTGGAGGAATACAGCTTTGCTTGTTATATTGATATACTGCTATTCATACCAGTACTTCAACTCAGAGGAGGATTTAGACCTTGTGGGGCCAGGGCCGGATTAACAATGGGCCTGATGGAGCTACAGCTCCAGGCCCACTCTCCAAGTAGGCACATTTTGTAGCTGAGGGCCAGGGCTTTCCAACGAGCCCAGCCCCACGTCGCTAGCCACCCTGGAACCGGAGATACCGCCAGGCAAACCTGGTACGTTTTCCCCATAGGATAACATGGGACCCGCTAATTCCGGCTGCCAGTTCCCCCTCCGGCATCACAGAAGCTCGAGGTTGATCTCAGTCGAACCCAAATCTCTGGGCCTTCAATCTGATACCTGATCCATATGGGTCCATTGGTTCGAGAGATATTGCGGGTAAACCAATTTTTTTTTTCATTTCTGAAACTAATTTCATGGGTGATCATGTTGTTTGAGGACAGATTTCTCTGGAACCAAATGGCCCTGTTTCCCAGGACCAAAATCATTCGAAGCCTAAATGTAAATGGGTCAGTTGGTTCCGAAGATATAGCTGGTTGTTTAAAGGGGGGCGGGGTGGTTTTCTCTCCCCCTCACACCAGAAAATGCAGGGACTAGGCTGGTGTAAAAGGGGCCAGTCCGGGAACGTCCCTGCATGATCCTGGGACCATATTCCCAGGTAAGTCCCTGCATTTTCTGGTGTGAAAGAGGTATTATTTCAAATAGCCAGGACCTGCAGTGCTCTGAATACAGCTGGGCAGCCCCCTGCTCTCTGCCCGGCTGTCAATGGCTGTCATTTCTGCCCAGCAGCGGCTGTCCGCCAGTTATCACGAGCATAATGGGCATTACGGTGTAAATTTTTAATGTGCGCCTTTGGCGCACAATGCCCCTATTTATGAAGCATATTGTGCATTATTGCTCAATCTGTTTGGTATAGTGCAGGCATGTCCAAACGATGGCCCTCCAGCTGTTGTGAAAATACAAGTCTTATCATGCATTGCCACAGTTCTGCTATTAGGGAATGCTAAAACCATAGCTGCCTCTCCTCCTACATTCTGCAGGAGACTCCCTGAAATAGCAGCAATCTCCCTCTTTCCCTCATTAGTCTACCAATTTCCCTCATGTCACCTAGCCCACATTACACTGTTACATCATAGTTACCTCCCCTCCTGCATGAGACTCCCGGACATAGCAACAATCTCCCTCTCTCCCTCATTAGTCTACCAATCTCCCTCATTTCACCTAGCCCACATTACACTGTTACATCCAGGTCCGGCGCCACCACTAGGCAGCTCTAGGCATTTGCCTAGGGTGCCGGCCACTGGAGGGCGGCACTTTGCAGCCTGGAAGCGGCAGCCGCTGTAGCCTGCAGCCCCCGTGGAGTCAGGTAAGCTTAGCACGCACCCGCGTCCCTCTCCCTCCGGGGTTTGAGGATGAATTAAGATGTTTCTGCTGCGAGGAGGAGGGGGGGATGTCAGGACTCGGGTCACAGCTGCCAATGCCGCCGGGGGGAGGAGGGCTGTCCGCCACCGCTGCAGCACTGTGGGGAGGAGGGGGTGTTGGGAGTAGCTCCCCAGTGCCTCCCCCCTCCCGTGGATCGCGGTAAACGGTGCCCGCACCCTCCCCCGCCCCATGCCATGGAGCAGATCAGCGGCAGCCGCATCCACCCCCCCTTTCCTGAAACTGCTCAGAGCGGGAGGGGAGCGGAGGGCAGCGGGTGCTTGAGATTTCGCCTGGGGTGCGGACAGGGCTTGCACTGGCCCTGGTTACATCATAGTTACCTCCCCTCCTACATTCTGCAGGAGACTTCCTGACATAGCAGCAATCTCCTTCTCTCCCTCATTAGTCTAGCAATCTCCCTCATTTCACCTAGCCCACATTACAATGTTACACCATAGTTACCTACCCTGCTGCATTCTGCAGGAGACTCCCTGACATAGCAGCATTCTCCCTCATGTCACCTAGCCCACATCACTGAAGCATTTTGGGGGAAAAAAGGAATGAGAGACAGATACATTTACATTGAATCATCAGCACCATTTCCCAGCACTTTACCAAGTATAGTAGCTCTTAATAACTGCTTTGGGGCTCATCTACATTTTTATATAAGTAATTTTAAAAGATTCCTCTCAGATGTAGCAGTACACACCCACGCTTCTAGGCGTCATGTTTACAATCTCTTTCTACAGTCTCTCCATGTATGGAACTAGCCACGCCCCTTTGGGTGGAGCATGACACGCCCCCTCAATGGATACTATTGTGTTGCATGATTTGTATAAGGGGTATATTGTGTGGTAAACTTCGATGACCACATAAAAGGCTTTCAGTATTTTTTTTATGACTGGAGTGCCGCCTCACCCCGCAAGTATCTTAGGACATTGGCATCCTGCGGGTGCACCTTTGGAGGGCACCCGCCAATATATCTCCCTGCATTTTACCTATGCCAGCCCCCTGCCTTTTCCAGGCATATATATTTAGTTGAAAGTATTTACACAAATACAGACACACCCATGAGCAAACCACCCAACCAGAACACTGGTCACGCCCCCCACATTATTAGGTGCTAGCCACAACCCCTATTATTGTGCATAATAGGCCCTTGATCATTTTCAGCTCCAGGCCCATTTAGACCTTAATCTGGCTCTGTGTGGGGCCCTAAGCAAGACACCAATTTGGAGCCCTTCTTACTCAAACAAAGCCCACAGCACTAATTTAATCACTACTAGTAACTGTATAATATAGTGTATAGGCAATTGAAGCAGCATGATATATATATATAGTGTGATATGATGTCCTGTTAGAGGCCGCATTAGCTGCGCTTGCCCGGCACAGCCGCGTCCTGCAGCGCTGGTCCCGGCCATTGCTAAGCAGCTGGGACGACGCCTCACTGCCGATCCCGAACTTCCGGTCTGGGATGGCGTCACGACAACAGTTGCTAGACGTTAAGCGCGTCTCTCCCTGCCAGCAGCACCTCTTCTTCAGTGGTTGCTTAGGCGACATGGAAGCCAGACAGCAGCAGGGAGGTAATTAGCCAGTACAGCTGTGGCAGCATGCAGCTGCTCCCTGTTACTAATCAGGGGTGGACACACAGGAAGCAGCCTTTATAAGGGATTCATTTGGGCTGCTCCAACGCCGGTTATAGAAGTGTTTGGACACTTTGCTGGTTATTGTTTGATTCCTGAAACCGGTCCTGTTGGTTTATCCCTTGATACTTGAATCCTGGGAAG
Source organism: Crinia signifera (assembly GCF_055691185.1). Taxonomy (NCBI): domain Eukaryota; kingdom Metazoa; phylum Chordata; class Amphibia; order Anura; family Myobatrachidae; genus Crinia; species Crinia signifera. Next base: position 170,666,205 of record NC_139220.1, read on the forward strand.
TTACCTCTGGCTACCTCCAGGCTGCTTATTCCCTTTCCCCCGCAAAGCAAGTACTAGCTAGCTTTTTGTTATACTCTTTATTTGCAGGGTGATTAGCAGACATTCCTTATTAGCTGTGTGAGGTTAGCTTCCCAGTTAGGGCCTGTGCTTAGGCCGTGACATTAGGCCACACTATTCAGTGTATGTATATACCTTAGTTATCACTGTTAGTCCTTGTCTTTATTTCCTGTATTTGCATTTATTCTTGTTATTAGTCATTGCACCTTCCTTGTCAGAGTTTATGTATCCCAGTCCTTGCTTCTTGTACCCCTTCTTGTCTCTAAGTCCTGTCATTTATTTTTAGGTTATTTTTTTGTAGGCAGTGTAGTTCCATGCTTGCTGCTCCCTACCGGTAGCTGCCCGGGCCCTCGGGGGTTAAGTCCACACTGCCACTTGCCGACGTAAGACCTGACGGCATACAAGTACCGGTACACGTATACAGTCTTCTGGAAAAAGGGCTGTTATTGGCAAGAAGGCTCGCTTGTGTGTTCTGTGGACTTAGACAGGAAGACCTGCTGTCCGGTATCCATAGTGGTCCTTCCTTTTTATCTGTTCCTTCACACTCCATGCGTACCCCAGTAAAACCCTGCTAGGGTTCATCAACACTCCCTGGTGAGTGTAACATTATAACCAGCCAATACCGTCAAAGAAAGGGATTATGGATCCAACTCAACAATCACCCACTCAAATCCTTGCTGGTCAGGTTCACCAGTTATCTCAGAAACTTCAAGTACTTACCCTCTGGGTCAATTCCCAGGATGATCGAGTGGTTATGTCCACCTCCAGAAATTCTGATCCCAGGGTTAATTTACCTGACCGATTTGCGGGAGGCTCTTTCTTCCATTAATTCTTTATTTTCTGCTTTGGGGTTGCTGTATGATGACCCCAACCGTGCAGCTTCAGCTGAAGCTAATCTCCGCACACTCAGGCAAGGGCAAGGTCCGGCGGAGGTTTATTGCACTGAATTCAGGAGATGGGCCATAGACTCAGGGTAGAATGACCCAGCGCTCCGTAGCCTGTTTCGCATTGGGCTATCTGAGCGCATCAAGGATAGCCTGGTCCAGTATCCTGCCCCATCCTCTCTTGGTGAGATCATGAAGCTTGCCATCCGAGTCGACAAGCGGTTCCGGGAACGCCAGAGAGAAAAAGACTTTGGGGTCTCTCCCTCAAATTGTCTGTGGGAATCCTCTCCTGAGACCGAGGAGGAACCAATGCAGATTGGGACCACCCAACCCCTAGATCTCTGAGAAGAATCGTAGGAGGTCTAAGGGCCTATGTCTGTATTGCAGGGGTGCTGGTCACCGCGTCTTGGCATGTCCTCTAAAACCAGTAAAAGACAGGGTCTAAGTGAAGCTAGGGAGATTCACTTAGGCCTATCCAGATTTTCTCCCTCAAATTCGATTTTGATCCCGACGAGACTCTCTTTCGCCGAAAGAAGGGCTGAGGTCACTGCCTTCCTGGATACTGGGGCAGCCGGAAACTTTATGGATCTGGAGTTCGTTAACTCCCTGGGTTTCACACTCATAACCTTAGATTCACCCATTTCTGTCTGTGGCTTAGACGGATGGCCTCTTACCAACAGCTGTGTTTCCTTGCAGACGCCCCTTCTCCAGTTGTGCATTGGGGCTCTTCATTCTGAACAGATTTCATTCTTCATTCCATTGTCCCATGGCTCCGGTGGACTTGGGTTTGCCTTGAATGAGGCAGCACAATCCTTGAATTGACTGGGGAACCGGAGAGATCGTCCAGTGGGGGCCAAATTGTGACAGAAGATGCCTTTCTCTTCCTCTCCGCACCACATTGGCAGTCCAGTCTTCTTTACCCCATCCTTATCAGGACTTCACAGATGTCTTCTCCAAGAAAGACGCAGATACATTGCCACCACATCGGCCATTTGATTGCGCCATCGATCTGATTCCTAAGGCTCCTCTTCCCAAGGGACATTTGTATGCTCTCTCTGTGCCTGAGACACAAGCAATGGATCAATGCATCCAAGAAAACCTTGCTAAAGGCTTCATCTGCCCTTCCAAGGCCCCCATGTGGGCAGGATTATTTTTTGTGGAGAAGGACGGTACCCTTCGCCCTTGTATAGACTATAGGGGCCTGAATAAAATCACCACTAAAAACTCCTATCCATTACCACTCATTTCAGTTCTTTTTGATCAAGTCCGTGAAGCTGTAGTTTTTCTAAGATCGACTTAAGGGGAGCCTACAACCTGATCAGAATTCGAGGAGACGAGTGGAAGACTGCGTTTATTACACACATGGGGCATTATGAATACTTGGTAATGCCCTTTGGTTTGGCTAACGCTCCAGCTGTCTTCGAAGATTTGATCAACGAAGTCCTCCGTCCTTTCCTAGGTCAGTTCGCAGTAGTGCACTTGGACAACATTCTGATCTATTCCAAGAACCTAATGGAGCACCGACACCATGTCAGAATGGTTCTTCAAAAACTTTGGGGGTTATTCTGATTCACTCCATCGGCAAATTCCTTCTTAGATGGACAAAACCATGTGCACTGCAGGTGGGGCAGATATAACATGTGCAGAGAGAATTAGATTTGGGTGGGGTTTTACTTCAAAGTGAGATCTATGTATTGCAGTGTAAAAATAAAGCAGTCAGTATTTTCCCTGCACAGAAACAAAATAACTCACCCAAATCTAACCCTCTCTGCACATGTAACATCTGCCCCACCTGCACTGCACATGGTTTTGTCCATTTAAGAAGGAATTTGCCAGAAGGAGTTAACCAAAATAAGGCCCTTTGTGAGAATGCTCTCTATGCCAAGTTGGAGAAATGTGAATTTGAAGTTGACCAAATCTCATTCCTTGGATACATCATTTCCCCAAAGGGGTTCTCCATGGAGCCTAACAAATTCCAGGCCGTTCTTTCTTGGGCCCGTCCAACTTCTTTGAAGGCTCTTCAAAGGTTCCTTTGTTTCTCAAATTATTACAGAAGATTCATCCGTTCCTTTTCTGACATTGTATCCCCTTTGGTAGAACTGACCCGGAAGGGAGCAGATCCTCAGTGGTCGCCTCCACAGGCCATTGCAGCGTTTGACAAACTCAAGAAAGCCTTTTGTTCTGCACCAGTGTTATGCCATCCAAACCCTGAAATCCCTTTCTTTGTGGAGGTTGTTGCCTCAGACATTGGAGCCGGAGCAGTCCTCTCACAAAGAGCCACATCTGATGATAAGATGCATCCCTGTGCCTATCTTTCCCATAAGTTTTCATCTGCAGAGAGGAACTATGATGTTGGTAATCGTGAACTGTTGGCAATTAAGTGGGCATTTGAAGAGTGGTATCATTGGTTGGAAGAAGCAAGACATGTAGTCACTGTTGTGACGGATCACAAGAACCTGGCTTACATCGAGTCTTCTAAATGACTTAATCCCAGACAAGCCCGCTGGGCATTATTCGTCACCAGGTTTAACTTCGTCATTACCTTCAGGCCCGAACCTAAAAATGTTAAAGCAGACGCACTCTCCCATAGACTCTAACCATTACAGAATGTTCAGGTCCAGGATGTACCCATAGTTCCTTCTCCAGTCATTCTGGCAGGTCTGACCCAGGATCTATACGCTCAAGTTCTTGCCGCCCAATCGCCCTGCTCCCAAATGAGACTGCACAGGGTCGTCTTTTTATCCCAGAAGGGCTGCGGAAGTTGGTCCTCAAAGAATTCCATCCCAGCAAAGTAGCTGGTCATCAGGGCCTCACCAAGACTTTAGAGGAATTCTCCAGGGCCGTCTGGTGGCCCACCATGAGACGGGATGCTTCTCAGTTTGTAGCATCGTGTGACATTTGTGCCCAAAACAAGTCTTCCAGGAAGTCACCAAGAGGTCAATTACTCCCGCTGGCCATTCCTGTTAAGCCTTGGTCCCATATTTCCATGGATTTTATCATAGAATTGCCTGTCTCCTCAATACCATTTGGGTCACTGTGGATCGCTTTAGAAAAATGGCGCATTTCATCCCATTGCGCAAACTCCACAGTGCTGCTGATTTGGCTCGGCTATTTATCCAACATATATTCTGGCTTCATGGTCTCCCTCTTGATATAGTGTCTGACAGGGTATCCCAATTTGTGGCGAGATTTTGGAGATTGGTTTGCGCCAGTCTGGGAGTCCATATTAGTCTTTCATCTGGATATCACCCACAGTCCGACGACCAGACCGAAAGGGTCAATCAGATTCTGGAGCAATATCTTCGATCCTTTGTTTCTAAATGACAGCATAACTGGCAGAGTTGTTGCCCTTGGCTGAATTCTCCTATAATAACTCATGTCATTCGGACTCTGGAAAGTCTCCCTTTCTCTGCAATTTTGGCTTTCATCCCAAGTGTACTTCGTTCGATGCACCCATGGAGGATGTTTCCTCTTCCTTTGTCAAACACTTAAGAACTTCTTGGAAAAAGGTTAATTCTGCACTCAAAAAGGCTTCATTTCGGGCAACAGGATACTTTGACAAGCATAAGAGACCATGTCACTTTAGAGTTGGCCAGAAGGTCTGGTTATCCACCCGGCATATTAAACTCTGTAAGATGTGTCTCAAACTCGGGCCCAAGTTTTTTGGACCCTTTACCATCATGCAGCGCATTAACCCAGTGGCCTTTCGATAATCATTGCAGAAGCGTTTAAAGATTAACAACGTCTTTAATTGCTCTCTCCTTAAGCTGGTATGCTCCTTTACCAAGTTTGGAGCCACCCAGGCTCCAAAAAACAAGCCAATTCTTGTTCAGGGCCAACAGGAATATGTAGTTGAAAGAATTCTTGATTCCAAGCGAGTTTGGGGACGGCTTTAATTCCTGGTGCATTGGAAGAATTATGGAGATGAGGAGAGGTCTTGGGTTTCAGAGAAATGCCTGCATGCTCCCAGATTAAAAGCGACCTTCGTCCAACAGTTTCCTTGGAAACCAGGTGCAAAGGTTAAGAGTCCCCTCCTCAAGGAGGGGGTACTGTTAGAGTCCGCATTAGCAACGCTTGCCAGGCACAGCCGGGTCCTGCAGCGCTGGTCACGGCAACAGTTGCTGGACGTGTCTCTCCCTGTCAGCAGCACCTCTTCCTCAGCGGTTGCCTAGGCGATGGGGAAGGCAGGCAGCAGCAGGTAGGTAATTAGCCAGTACACCTGTGGCAGCATGCAGCTGCTCCCTGTTACTAATCAGGGGTGGACACACAGGAAGCAGCCTTTATAAGGGATTCATTTGGGCTGCTCCAACACCGGTTATAGAAGTGTTTTGAGACTGCTCTCACTTTGCTGGTTATCGTTGATTCCTGAATCCGGTCCTGCTGGTTTATTTGTATTTATTCTTGTTATTAGTCATTGCACCTTCCTTGTCAGAAGTCCTGTCATTTAGTTTTAGGTTAGTTTTTTGTAGGCAGTGTAGTTCCATGCTTGCTGCTCCCTACCGGTAGCTGCCCGGGGCCCTTGGGGTTAAGTCCACACTGCCACTTGCCGACGTAAGACCAGGTGGCATACAAGTACCGGTAGACATATACAGTCTTATGGGAAAAATGCTGTTATTGGCAAGAAGGCTCGCTTGTGTGCTCTGTGGACTTAGACCTGGGTGTCCTGGGTGGTTACCCAGAAGATGTCCAGAGGCCCCTCAGCTGAAGACCTGCTGTCCAGTATCCATAGTGGTCCTTCCCTTTCATCTCTTCCTTCAAGCTCCAGGCGTACCCCAGGAAAACCCTGCTAGGCTTCATCAACACTCCCTGGTGAGTGTAACATGTACTAGTTATTGTATCATATATAAGTGTATAGGTACTCATTCTATTTCCCTTCACACCTTTTTAGCCCTGGAACATACAGTAGCCGCACACCTCTATACAGGGCCAAAACTAGGGTTTCTGGCGCCTGGGGCAAGGCAGTCATTTGGTCGCCCCCTTCCCCTGATGGGGGGCGGGGACCAAATGACCGCCTTGCCCCTGGCGCTGGAGGCTGGGCGACACACACACCCCCCCTTCCTGCTGACAACATACCTGTGTGCAGCCAGCGGGGGTCCGGGGACAGTCAGCGGGGTTCCGGGGACTGGTGTAGCCGCTGTAGCGGCAGCTTAATTTCACTTCGTCTCCTAACAGCGCTATTTGTCTGGCGGCAGGAAGCGCTGATGACTTTGAAAAGACTTGCCGGATGCTGATTGGCTGAATTCAGCCAATCAGCGTCCGGCAAGTCTTTTCAAAGTCATCAGCACTTCCCGTCGCCAGGCAAATAGCGCTAGTAGGAGAGGGAGTGAAAGTAGGCTGCCACTACAGCGGCTATGCCAGTCCCCGGAACCCAGCTGACTGTCCCTGAACCCCCGCTGGCTGTCCCTGGACCCGAGCTGCCCTGACCTCACAGCGCGCCCCCCCCCCTCCAGCACCCAGTACGCGTGACCCCCCCAGCCCCCCCTAGTTACGGCCCTGCTTTATACTCCTGTTATATACCCGCACACCTTATGAATGGGTATATAACAGGAGGATAAAGGTGTGCAGGTATGTTCCAGGGGTATAAAGGTGTGCGGGTATGTTCCAGGGGTATAAAGGTGTAGGGGTATGTAGCAGGATCCCACGCAAAATACCCGCACACCGTTATACTCCTGCTAAATACCCACACACCTTTATACCACAGTACCAAAACACTGTTATACTCCTGCTATATACCTGCACACATTCAAGTGTAAACTAAAACCAGCAGAATGTGATGAGTCAGGTTTGTTGTTGCCATATACTTTATAACTGTAACATACACAGAGCACTAAACTTGAGCTCTAAACTACATTCCCTAACATATAGTAGTACATGGAGGAAATGCAGCCAGAGACATGGAGATATACTCCTCTGTTACTCCTCTGTCACTCAGACAGGGATCATTGGGCGTAATTGATCACTGCTGGGCAAATTTGCAGCGGCTAGCCATCAGATACAGTAGATGTCGCCCTGTAATAGTGAAATCCCACCATGAAAATGAATGTGTACGCTATGCATATAGATGTGTGTGGCTAGCGAAGACTTTGCGGCTGAGCAAATATGTCAAAATCCATTAGTAACACTCTCGGCATCTAATGATTTTTACATTGATCACCAGTCATCGCAAGCTAGGAGTAGCCAGAGAGTTACTGGGTGGCTGCGAAGAATACAGGCATATCTAGCCCAAAGTTGACATCACACACCCTCTCCTAAAAGGGTTGGACATGCCTATGTTTTACTAGGCATGCCTAATGTTTTTCTGTCATGCCTGCATTTTTCTTAACATGCCCATGAAATGACTGCATGTGCATTGCGGCCCATATGCATATAAAGTCTGTCGATAATCAGCTGCTGTCTAAATTCACACAGCATTGAACAGGTCTGAACAGGGCTGCCACTAGATATTGTGGGGCCCGGGACGGCCCACATAGACCCCCCCCCCCCCAAAATGAAAGAAATATCGGTACTTGTGTATTTTGGCAGCGCCCGTCGTGGGCATCGTGTGCCTTAACTTTAAGGCACAGGACGCGACGCGATGGACCCGATTTCTCCATAGGCTTCAATGTTAAAATATTTTTAACATTGAACCCGATGGAGAAATCGGGTCCATCGCGTCGCGTCCTGTACCTTAAAGTTAAGGCACACGACGCGACCGACGCGATTTCTCCATAGGCTTCAATGTTAAAATATTTTTAACATTGAAATACTGTCGGTCGCGTCGGACTTGTGCCATTATAATGGCACAAGATCAAATGTAGTTGTTAAAATCCATCTAACATAGAAAACAATGGGAAATGGGCCAATATGGCCCATTTCTCATTGTATATGGCCCCGTCATGTCCAAATATAAATGCCCCCCATTGTCAGCGGCACCCCAGTATTGACGCCAACCCGAAGCGTGGCGAGCGTAGCGAGCCCGCGAGGGGCGGCGGTACGCGTCCTACGACCTTTTCATACCCCTACTATCCACGTCGGCGTGGAGTTGAGAATAGAATAGTGTGGCGAGCGCAGCGAGCCACCGAGCCCGAAGCTTGGCGAGCGCAGCGAGCCCCGCGAGGGGACGCGGATACCTTCACAGGTATCCGCGTCCCCACGCGGGCTTCACAGGTGTCCGTGGCCACGCGGACACCTGTGAAGTCCGCGAAGGGACGCGTTTACCTGTGAAGGTATCCGCGTCCCCTCGCGGGGCTCGCTGCGCTCGCCACGCTTCGGGCTCGGTGGCTCGCTGCGCTCGCCACACTATTCTATTCTCAACTCCACGCCGACGTGGATAGTAGGGGTATGAAAAGGTCGGAGGACGCGCACCGCCGCCCCTCGCGGGCTCGCTACGCTTCGGGTTGACGTCAATACTGGGGTGCCGCTCACAATGGGGGGGCAGTTATATTTGGACATGACGGGGACATATACAATGAAAAATGGGCCATATTGGCCCATTTCCCATTTTATTCCATGTAAAATGGACTTTATCAAGTCCATCTTATCTTGTGCCATTATAATGGCACAAGACCGACGCGACCGACACGATTTCAATGTTAAAATATTTTAACATTGAAGCCTATGGAGAAATCGCGTCCATCGCGTCGGTCGCGTCGTGTGCCATGTTAATGCACACGACGCGACGCGATGGACGCGATGGACCCGATTTTTCACACACGATGGACGCGATCCTCATCGTGGGCGCCGCCAAAATACACAAGTACCGAAATATCAAACAATAAAAAAAAATCATTGATTGTGATTATATATATATATATATATATATATATAGCACAGCTGGGAATAGCAGGCACTCCCTCACCTGTGTTGCTGGCTCCACTGTGCATCCCCGCTTGGTATCCCGGGGTTTTTGATATACTAGGGCGGGTGTCCTCGGCTGGCTGGTGTCCTCCGGCTTCCCGTCCTTGAGCGGCGTGACGTCAACACGTCACGTCGCAATTGTCGGGGCTTCCTGTGGGGGCTCCTGGCTGTCCTGCTGCCCACCACACTGCTTGGTTTAACATCTGAGGCAGGCAGCGGGCAGTGGGCGGCAGGCACGGCCAGGGTGGCTGATGTGCTGTGCGGCAGGGCTGCAGATAAAGCGCGGCCCGCCGTTGGGGATTGGAGGCTGCCTGCCAGAGGGTAGGGCCTGGCTGCGGCCGTCAGCAGTGTAGTGAGGAGGCAGTGGGGTTGCTGCGGGCCCTCTCCTCTTGTCGGAGCAGCCGGGCCCAGGACACTTGTCCCCATAGACACCCCCTGTCGGCGGCCCTGGGTCTGAATGAGGCCCATTACTCCTTATGACCCCTACATCATCATATAAGGGCCACCCACACTTCTCCTGTATTCTATGGACTAAATGATACAGAGGACAGGAATTTGGGTCTACAAATGCATACATATTTAGTGTGTGCCTATATACCTATCTCTATATACATATATGGCTTCATAGGCTACATATACAATTTCCGCCAACGTTTCCGTACAACGTTGGGGGTCGCTGGTACTTTCGGGTATGTATGTGGGAGCCACGTCCTGGACAGAGAGCCCGATTCAGCATCAGTTGCAGTTTTGCTAAAACAGGGGTCCACCCAGTACAGGGCGAGGCCCCAAGCATAAAAAGGCCGCCATTCTCTGAGACTGCAATCTAATTGTGATCACATCACAGGAATCATTGCATTTGCAGCAATCAGGGTTGGACCCATGGCAGGAACACCGCCGCCATCTTTCTTGTAGCAGCAATCGCATTGCATCCTTCCTGTGAGAGTAGTTGCATGAACAGTGCAGCCGCTGCGCATACAAAGATGTCCGAAAATCACCTGTTATTTAGACTTCTAAATTTGATACTGAATTGGGCCCAGAGAACACTGAGCAGAGGAGCATCAATACCATGTTGGTTCAGGATGGAGTTAAGAAGTGATTTCAAAGCATGGGCAGACTGGGATGGAAAGCCACCCCATAAATATATATGGGAGCAGCCCTAATGAGGATGGGGGATGTTGAGGGGCAGTTTGCCTCCCAATAGGGCCAGAGTCTGAGTTGGACACAGTTGCAGCCTTCCTGGAATATTTTGCTGCAGTTACATCTTCATGCTAAGGCAGCTGCAATGCTCTTCCCTGGTGTTTATCTGTGCATCCGAATGTGTAAGGACTGAGACGCCCACTGTCAGTATCTCCAGACACTGCAATAATGCTTTACAGCATGGGTCTTCAAACTGTGGCCCTCCAGATGTTGTGAAACTACAAATCCCAGCATGCCTTGCCACAGTTTTGCTATAAGGGAGTGTTAAAACTGTGGCAAGGCATGCTGGGATTTGTAGTTTCACAACATCTGGAGGGCCACAGTTTGAAGACCCATGCTTTACAGTATGTGTCTTTATACAACATCATTGGAACTTTCACCAGCCCAATGTTAGGTGGAGAACATCCATCTGAGTAATCTAGAGACACTGATTAGCTCAATGTGATCTAATCAGTGTCTCTATATCATTATTATTATTATTATTATTATTATTATTATTATTATTGTTTTTATTATCATTTATTTATATGGCACCACAAAGGTTCCGCAGCACCTAACAATACATAAATGATCACAAAAAAAGCACTGAAATAACAAATTATGGTGGCAGAAATATTTATATTATACGAAAAGCACACGAGGAGAGAGGGCCTTGCTCGTGAGAGCTTACATTCTAAAGTGATATAAAGTTATATGCGGTACTCTTTACCTAGAAGGGCACCCCGATTTTGATCTTGGGCATCGCAAGGTAAAAAATCGCGTCGGTCGCATCGCATGCGATGCGACCGACGCGATTACCGCGATTTCCCATAGGGAACAATGTTAAATGTCCCAATTGACCCAATTTTCCATAGGGAACAATGTTAAATGGCCCACAGAGGCCAAATAGGCACCCTGAAGTGTGAAATGGCCCCCCCAATTGTTAACGCCACCCCACGATCAACGTCAACCCGAAGCGTGGGGAGCACAGCGAGCCTGCGAGGGGCGGTGGTACGCATACTACGACCTTTTCATACCCCCACTATCCACGTTGGCATGGAGTTGAGAATAGAAAGTGTGGCGAGCGCAGCGAGCCACCGAGCCCGAAACGTGGCGAGCGCAACGAGCCCTGCGAGGGGACGCGGACACCTGTGAAGCCCGCGAGGGGACGCGTATACCTTTCTATTCTTAACTCCACGCCGACATGGATAGTGGGGGTATGAAAAGGTCGTAGGACGCGTACCGCTGCCCCTCACGGGCTCGCTGCGCTCGCCACGCTTCGGGTTGACGTTGATCATGGGGTGGCGTTAACAATTGGGGGGGCCATTTCACACTTCAGGGTGCCTATTTGGCCTCTGTGGGCCTTTTAACATTGTTCCCTATGGAAAATCGGGTCAATTGGGACATTTAACATTGTTCCCTATGGGAAATCGCAGTAATCGCGTTGGTCGCATCGCATGCGATTTTTTGGTACATGCGATGCCCGCGATGGGCGCCCTTCTAGGTAAAGAGTACCTTATATGCAATCACTTTCAGCAACATGAAATACACTCCAATAACACACCAATTCTACATTACATCTGTGTTTGATTAGCCAACCTCCTGAAACCACCTACTGTAGGAATTCCTAACACATTTTGAAAATACTTCTTGGTGTGTCAGACTGTGTGTGCCTATGAATCTGTGTGAACACCTTTGAGTCTAATGTACAGAGCAATTCAGACACATGCGCAGAATACACATTGGCCTCCATAGAAAAAAGAACAGAGAACCCATTGTCAGCCACAGGAAAATAATAAAAGACATTTGGTAGGGGGATACCGTGTCTAGTCAGGGCAGTATGTCTCAGGGGCCAGGAGAGTAGGGTGGGTGGTAGGGTACATCCCTGTAGTGTGTGGAGGGGATCTGTGTCTGTGGGGTATTGTCCCTTGGGCCAGGAGTGGTTCAGATTTTTAATAGGGAATGAGCAGTATGTCTAAGTGGGGGGCATCACTACTCCACTCTGCCCCCCCCCCCCCTTTCCCTACTCTTGCCTTCTCTAATTTTATTTCATTTGTTTGCATTTTTATGCATCTCTGTTTTAACTTGTTGTTTTATTATTCAAGTTGTACAACACTTGCCCATTCTTGAATTTTTCCAAGTTCACATGATTCTCACTCATTGTACACTTTACACAATGTATATGCTTCTAAACACGTATGACTTTTTTCTTCAATAAAAACATTTTGGATAAAATAAAGAATTAGAGTGGTCTGCTCTGGCCTGACTTACATAATAAACATTAACAGACTAAAGTGATCCACCCAAAATTCAGTATCTGATTCGTGTCTGTAGGGGAAAAGTATGTACTTGAAACACATTTTACACATTAAAAATGCTCATTACTGAGGCAAACCTGTATACTAATGCTAGTGAAATACAGGGCCTATAAGATTTCTCATAAATTGTGCCTGGTCCCTGCTTGTCTGAAGTGATTTATTGCACTTCCTCCCCAACCTTGGAGGTGGTTGTGGTGGTGTGGAATCATACTGTATTTCCATATCTGGTGTTGCAGTACTCAACTTCAGTGAGTGGTATTGCTGCAGGGTGTGGTGCTGAATTGGACTGAAAATGGGGACATACAAAAAAATGTGAATTTTATGCAGAGTTGTATATATCTCCTGCTGTGTCATCACTTTCTGAACATTTGGTTTGCTACTAATCACATTAACATAAACTTGTATTTATGCTTATGATCAACTCTACTTTATCTCCAATTTATCTCTTCATCAGGCTTAATACATCTGCCCCTCTGTGAGCAATGACATAGGTGCATCAGATGGTAAAGTGTTCTGGTTTCAACTTTTAGCCCTACAAGGGGACAACAACAATGGCAACTTGCAGGGGTGCCTCAGGTTGGTGGTCCAGAACCAATTCAAGTTATTTATGGCCAATGAAATAGGCAAAATCAGTGCTTGTTGCTTCCAATTAAGAATATGTGGGTAAACAGAAGTGAATAATGTTTCTCACCACATAAGTGGACCTAAGGAAAACATTTAAATCACAACTAATTTAATATTTTTCCTGAAATTAGTAACCAACTTTTGGCCTAGGGGTGCCGTGAAAAATATTCTGATACTTTAGGCTGCCATGATTCAAAAAGTTTGGGAACCACTGCTATAGGACATAATGCCTTCTGTGCCATGGCCTAGGGCCAGCCAACCTAAAAGGGTGGAACGCCAATCTCATAGGTCCTATTTCCCACTTATGCCTCCTGGACCTAATGCCCAACTATCATGACACCACCTTGCGGCTTTTGGCAACATAACTGACCCCACTTCTAGTGAGTGTCAGCTCTTATAAATTTACCTGGCTGGCTACACCTGCTTAAGCTATGTCAGATTGAGCAAAACCCTCCAGGTTTCCAAAGACTTCTCTGGTGTCTTCTTCCTGCAGTCTTCAGGAGCTCTACTTATTTATTTATTTGTTTATTTGTTTGTTTGGTACTTATGTATTATCTGGGCTCCCATGTTAAATGCACCCCATTTTTTCATACCCCTACTATCCAACTATGCATGAAGTTGATTTTATATAGTGTGGCGAGCGCAGCGAGCCACCGTGCCCGAAGCGTGGCGAGCGCAGCGTGCCCCGCGAGGGGATGCGGTCTCATAAGAAAAACGGGAGCCCAGATATTACATAAGTACCATTTCTTTATTATGTTTTTAATATACAGCAGCACACACATATTCCAAACTGCTTTGAATAGAAAATTTGGCAATTCACATAATTTCTCACTGCTGTTCCCTCATGCCAGAGCCAGGGGGTAGATTGATCATTTTGCTCATAGTGGCTAATTCTGATTGGCAGTCGAACCTCAAGCTACACTGTGATTGGTGAGACCTTTTTCCTTGCAGAACTCTCTGTCTATCATATGCCGTCCTCTCTCTCTCTCTAGTATCTGGTGCTGACTAAGGTGATATTTCTTCACATTTGATGGTCAAGTTACAAGATTCCCCATTTTGAGACAGGGATCTCACCCCCACTCCTTCCCTCCTTCCATGCTCTGCTCAAAAGGACCCATGAGAACTTCCTCGTCGGCCGCCCACTTTAAGGTACGGATGGCCATTCAGATAAACTTACCTCTTTGCTACCCATTGCCAAGTAGCCAAAGCCTGGAGGCACACTGAACCCCCTGTATTAATTCCCTCAAATCCTATATCTAGCATTTTGCCGTAATGGAACAATTACTCCACATCTACATGATAAGGAAGACAATTTCCATCAGATCTGGTCTCCCTGGCTCTATTTGTATCTAGTTTTGATCTCTTCTTCTACTAGTCTCCTGTAGTCACTGTCCCCTGAGGCTGTGGTCTTTCCTCTTCTATAAAGAACACATGTGCGTTTTAGATAAAAAAAAGTTAGAAAAAGCTAATTTAGGATGACATAGTTAGACTTATTAATGATCTTCTTTAAGTTTTGATTTCTTAATCTCCCTGGTCCTTACTTGGTTCCCCCTTTAAAATGCTAGATAAACCGATTGGTGACCCTTTCATGTCAACAGCTTTTCAATAAAAATGGTATCTAGAAACTATGGATGAAATCTCAGAATATTTGAATAACACGTCCCACAAATACCAAGGTTTGGAGTATCTAGTTAATCTATATTGTTCATAAACTGTAATGGCTTTTCAGACTTTTGCTTGTAGACATATAATTATGTGCTATTTCCTCTTTGCTGTTTGCTACACACACACACACACAAGTGCTTTCCCGCAGATTCAAAGTGTACGTCTGGTTCCCCCCCCCCCCCCCCCCCCCACCTTAAAAAAGACGCTGCGTGCAATGAAATACGTTGGAAGAATGGCAAAGGGCTCAGACATCCAGGGGCCTGTTTTATTACCAGTGCTAAAGGATATGCCCATGTTTTATTCTTCTTCTGAAGATGTATACATGATCTATATTATACACTGTCTGGTGTGGTTTTTGACCTTTATTTTTAAGCAATTTCAAGATAAGTAAACATGTCTTATGCTGTCCATACACTTATGAGACATTGCATGCAATCATTTCAACCACATCTGTTCGATAAATCAAATGATTGTATGCATATTTTAGGGACCATTCGACACGATACGCGGGCCCACCATCAAATGTTGCGTCAATAGATAGTATTTGCTGCACATAATATCAATTGAATTGCAGGACCGATCACATGTGACTTTTTAACCACATGAGGTTGCTAGAATGCAATATGTGGTTGGGGGGCGGAGGGAACGCTTTTTGGTGGCATCGGGTTTGGGGGAGGGGGCCCTTAGGTATCGTTGCCGGTGTCCGTCTGTGTAGTTTAGAACTATAATGTAGCGCTAGCGGGCTGCGGGGTCAACGGTGGCAGCAGAATTATTTAAAACACTGGGCAGCCCTCTGATTGGCTGAGCTCTCTCAGCCAATCAGAGGGCTGCCCAGTGCTTTAAATTTTTTTTCTGCTGCTGCGCTGACCCCCGCTGCCCGTTAGTCCTACTTCATAGCGCTATGCTACTCCTCCGCCCTCTTCCAGCCTCCGATGTGCCATCACAAGATGGCATGTGACACCGGTGCTGAAAGTGGGCACTTTTTGCACCATAAGATGTGATCGGATTCGATGGACATCGCACTTCAATGTCGCATTGAATCCGATCATATAAGTGTATGGGTAGCATTAATGTGAGGATCACGTTTGTATAACTATTTATGTAAACACAGTGCTGTTTGTTAAGCTGGTTTCACATTGCAAAAACCTGCTTTCGACTCGTTTTTTGTAAACGTTTTTTTAAATGGGTCAAAAGCCAGTTAAACCCCTTTCATATTGCATGTTGTAAAGGTATATTGCAGTTTCAATACCATTTTTGTACCTTCAGATTCAACCAGTTTCACCCATAGAAAGCCATACAATGTCATTTTAAAAAAGTCTTTTTCCTGCTTGTGGGCGGGGATCATGTGTGGTTATCATTTGTAGCAAATGCCGTTTCTGAGCTGTTCAGACTGCAGGGAAAGTGGCTGTGAAATGTGTAGGATCCTGCTTTTAACACGTTTCAAAATACCAGTATTTTGTAACCGGTAAATTGATTGTGGAGCTTTCATATTGCAGCTGGTACCGTTTTAAAGCAGTTAAAAATCGGCAATTTGCCGTGTTAAAACTGCAATGTGAAAGGGGTATCAATTATGTATATCACTTCTGAAATAGCATTACTATACTGAAATATTCCTGGACCTTGTCTATGGTGTACATTGTTTATCAGCACATCTTGGGTATATTTTTATGTGTGACATAGTACGTACAAGATTTATATTGTTTATATAAGTTTCTAATTTTGTGCATTCAAATGAGTTGGTAACTCATGTTTATAGATGCTTTGAGTTGTTACATCAAAGGGATTCATAATTACTGTTTGTTCTTCCTGAATGTGATATGTTTTTGACACTTCGTACCATTTTCTTCTATTCAGATGGATTCCAGAATATAACAATCTTTGTCTACTTGACTTGTTTACATGTTTATTCATGTGTTACCTATTAAGCCTTTAACAATTCATATTATGGAGGATATCCTATTAGCAGCAGCCTTGATGCCGTTCGCTCCTTCCCCAAATGCTGGCACTTATCGGAGATTATGCTTCAGATTTCTCAGGCACCCAAATCATAATAACCATAATCATAATCCGCAAAAAAGCCAACACTAAGAGTCGTGATAGCCCAGGGACCTGGATAACAACATCTTCTAATTGTATACCATTATAAAGAACATCAGTCATAAATCGGGATATCAGGCCATCTTTATAAGCCAAAAATAGATTGCAACTAATTGAATACCCCTTATATTGTATTGTTATATTGTTTGTGTATGCAAAGTGCTTATGGTATTTATTTATTTTTAAAGTAAAGACCTGAATTTACAAAATACAAGATCCCCAAGCATTAAGAAAAGAGGAATTGTCATCACAAGGGAAGACAAAGAATTTCACATCACAAATGACAAGAAAAAGGATGCAATAAAAGCAAAACACATGTATAGTTCAGATAAAAACACAAAAAAAGACAATACTAGGTATATTTTACATCTTCCTTCTCTTCTTGTAAAATGTTTAATTTGTAGAAGAGCATAATAGTATAACCTTATATAAACAAAATCTATGGCAGGATAAACTAGTATAGTACACACACACACAGTATAAAAATAATGAATGATAATGTTTCCAAGATGTTCCTACTGTAGTATATACGCATCTACACTCCTTCATATCGATTTTACTGGCAATGGTCAAGGCCACATGTGAGATCTGAGAGATCTTGTAAAAGTTAATCCATGTTAATTATTACATAGAAGATGATAAGACTTCTTACTGATGTATCCTCGGTGAATAAATGTCAAAGCTTTCATTTCAAAACACAAGGGACTAAGACATCAAAGCAACTTAGTGACCAGACTCCTGACTGGAGGGGTGATCCAATACATGGGTAAGATTTTATCATAAAAGGGGGTCTAATTACATTTTTATTACCATTTACATATTATGCTATGTACCAGTGTACAGAGCATAATTATGCACCTCGCGATTTACACACCATCAGTATTTTTCAGTATCTATGCTTTTATATTATATGTAATGTTACATCATTAAACTAACTTTTTAAGATTCAGAGGGGTAAATGTACTAAAATGGGAGTTCTATTGAAGATGCAATGTTGCCTATAGCAACCAATCAGATTCTATCTATTATATTCTAGAAGGTGCTAAATAAATGGGCATCATCCCATCTTAAATAGAACTCCCATTTTAGAAAATTTACCACAATGGTTTAGATATTGAATTAGTAGAATTTATTTATTTTATTTATTAACAGTTTATTTTATAGCGAAGCATATTCCGTTGTTCTTAAGTAGTTATATTACTATAAAAAAAACACATCAACAATGATTCAATAATTAGATAGAATTGTAAAAGTATCAATTTGCATATGTGTACACCAAGCTGTGACATCCTCTCTAGTAATCCAATACCAATGTTTTTGTATTGAAACATGTGGAAATGGCGCTGGGTCTGGTGCTATTTAATGCTGCTTTCCCAATGCAAACGGTATTAGCATTCCCACTGCAGCAGATTACCGTTTTAAATACCATTTAAGTACCATTCCCATTGCAGTAAACCGTGTAAAATGTAGAGTGCCTAACGCCCCCCAGTGTAAAGAGTGCCTAATCCCTTCCCCCCCAAGTGTAAAGAGTGCCTAACCCCCGTACCTGCCCTGTGCCCCCACCTCCCCTCCCCTTGTACTTACCTGCACGGGGATGCAGGGCAGTGGGGAGGCAGCGGGGGTCCATGCAGGGTCCATGCGGGGTCCAGGCAGTCCCAGTGCCTGATGAGAACTAGTAGTTCTCACTTTGCGCATATGTAATGAGTGCACATGCATAATAATGAGCCGCTCATTACATATGCGCATATGTAATGAGTGGCTCATTATTATGCACGTGCACTCATTACACATGCACAAAGTGAGAACTACGGTACTTGTTTCCTAGCACGGCCACAATCGTGGGGATCGTATACCTTTAAGTTAAGGTACACGATCCCCACGATGGACCCGATTTCCTTTGAAATCGGGTCCATTTTGCCGGCAAAGGTACAAAATCGGGGGCATCGCGTCGGTCGGGACCATTAACATTGGTCCCGACGCGACCGACGCAATGCCCCCGATTTTTCCATAGGCTTCAATGTTAAAATATTTTTAACATTGAAATCATTAGCATCGCGTCGGTCTTGTGCCATTATAATGGCACAAGATGAAATGGACTTGATTAAGTCCATCTCACATTGAAAAAAAATTGAAAAATGTGAAATGGGCTAATATGACCCATTTCACATTATATATTGCCCCGTCGTTACCCCACGATAGACGCCAACCCGAAGTGTGGCGAGCGCAGCGAGCCCGCGAGGGGCGGCGGTGCGCGTTTTTCATTCCCCTAATATCCACGTCGGCGTGGAGTCGAGTATATATAGTGTGGCGAGCGCAGCGAGCCACCGAGCCCGAAGCGTGGCGAGGGGACGTGTATACCTGTGAAGTTATACGCGTCCCCTCGTTGGGCTCGCTGCGCTCGCCACGCTTCGGGCTCGGTGGCTCGCTGCGCTCGCCACACTATATATTCTCAACTCCACCCCGACGTGGATAGTAGGGGAATGAAAAGGTCGGAGGACGCGCACTGCCGCCGCTCGCCACACTTCGGGTTGGCGTCTATCGTGGGGTGGGATTTACGTTGTTAAATTTGGGGGTCTAGGGAATATTTTACATTGAATCCAATGTAAAATCGGGTCCCAGGGACCCGATTTACATTTGATTCAATCAAAAAATCGGGTCGGTCGCGTCGATCGCATCACATGCGACCAAATCGCATGCGATCTACGCGATTTTTCCGACACGACCACCCCAATGTAAATCGGGGTGGCCGTGCTAGGAAACAAGTACCAGAACTACTAGTTCTCATCAGGCACTGGGACTGCCTGGAGGCTAAATAACGTTTAAGAAGCATTCCCACTGCCTCTTAAACGTTATTTTAACATGTAGGACTCTGCTTTAAAAACGGGTTGAAATACCATTTAACTTTAAACGGTATTTCAACTCTGGCACTTTCCCACTGCACCCTTAAAACGGTAAATTGCACTGAAATCGGCAATTTACCATTTTTTAGCTGCAGTGGGAAAGGGGCATTACAAAGCCAGAAATCCCCTGCTTTCCATTCACCAGTGCCTTCAGCAGCCACCACATAACAGTCATAGGGCAATTCAACAAACACTGAACACCTTACCATTTTGGAGCTCACCTTGTAAGCAAACACCATCTGAAGATGGCATTGGCTCACTTCCAGATGTGGTAGCTAAGAGAGGGGTCTGGTGACTGACCGGCAGTCGGGATTCCGACAGTCATTACACGACTGCTAAAATCCCGACAGACGGGCAGCGGCTATTCTCCCTCATGGGGGTCCACGACCCCCATAGAGGGAGAATAGAATAGGTGGAGAGTGCAGCGAGCCCACAAGGGGCTTTGTTGTGCTTGCCTTGCTGTCTGAGTCCCGGCAGTTGGTAATTCGATGTTGTGCTAATGACTGTCGGAATCCCGACTATCGGTGTGTTACACCACACCTGCTAAGAAGATCATGGTATATGTATATCATACTCTTGAAACCTCTGTAGATAGTAGATGGTGAAGGAAAGAAAATGTTTGTACTATTTTATACCCTGCTCTAAAGTGTTCTCATCAGACCATTTAGATAAAGCTAGATGCTTGCACCACATGGTAAAAATTGCAACCAACTGATCTTTAACTATTTATCTACTGTATTTTGCATTGAATTTTACTGAATGTACAAACATCTTGGTTCTGGAGTAAGTCCTTATGTCCATGGTTGCCCTTTGTGGATGTTTTTCCTCTGAAAATGTAGCCAGAAGTCACCTTATTCTCCGTTGCTCAGTACATAATTAAGTTGGACTGTACCCGTTACTTAAACTCCTGCCAATACCCCCAATAATTATCCATACATCTAAGTCATTGAGGACTCATATTGCTTCCATACTAGCAACTACTATGGGTCAATCTAACTGTTTAGCATGTCTGACTATTGTGATGTTTACTTAGAATTATTATTATTATTATTATTATTATTATTATTATTATTATTATTCCCAGAAATGTATTTCTGTTTGGCAAATTATGCCCTCCTACAGTTTTTGGATATCTTTGATAGATTACAAAGTTTCTGTCATATTACCCATACTTTACATGAGCTACAGATTCCAACTCCTGCTGTATAATATGTCTGATAGATTATTTCAGTTAAGTATGTAAGTCTACTTTATGAACCAAAAGAGATGTACCAAATCTCTACGGCAGTGCACCAGGGACTATATTTACAGTATATCCCTGTAACATAAAATGCTGCAGTCTGCCAGGGTTGCGATACTGCTATCCCATATGTGTGCCTGTGCGTGAAGAAGATTCCTGGGGAAACAGATTGGGTTAGACCTAGAAACCATCACTTCTAACTATTTCAGTTTCCAATGGCACTACACCAAAAAAAGGGGATCAGTGTGATATAGAAAAGCTAATAAGTACAGATAATAGTTCTAAAATGAAATAAAGCAGCTTTAATATTTATGTTGTTTCCTCCCATGTTTAGGCTGGATTTCTTGCATCTTTTTGTTGGACACCATTTCCAGACTACTTACTATATAACTGGGAGAAATGTATGAGACAGTGGGCAACCAGTATGTGGTCTCCAGACCTATATACTCAGAAAACCTTTTCTCTGCAGAGAATGAGATAGTGGAAAGACATCACAAAACATTTTTGGATCATCTACGTTTATTTTTTGGGTAAGTTTTTATACAAAGAAAAAAGACTGCTCTGATCAATATAACCAGCAAATGTCAAACCAGCATATCATAAAATAGAATGAAAAGTGGTTTCATTTGCTTTTAAATGTCCATACAATAGATCCTCAATAAATTAACATGTACATACAATGCTCTTATTTAGTATGCATTGCAGTGGTTACCAAAATTTAACCAGGTGCAGGATGAAGGCCTGACAGTCGGGATCCTGACTGTCATTATACCAACATCGCAATCCCGACTGTTCAAATGCCCAACATTCGGAATCACGATCTATGGGCTATTCTCCCTCGTCCGCGTCCTCCATAGAGGGAGAATAGTACCAGTGGCAAGAGCAGCGAGCCATCGAGCCCACAAGGGGCCTCTTTGCACTCGCCCCGCAGTTGGATTCCGATGTTGGTATACTGTCCGTCAGAATCCCAACTGTCAACCATCATACCACACCTGCATTAGCAACAGAGCATACTTACCAACTTTACAGGTCCTCACAACAGGGTGGCGTGGCTCAGGGATATGGGGTGGTCTGAGGGAGTGGAAACTGAATTGCAGCATCACAGCCCTGGCCCCTGCTATACAGAGCCAGCAATACTGACATTGTAGTTCTTGTGTAGTTTCACGGCGCCAGCATGGCGACGTGGTACTTCCGGGTTGGGTACGCTCGCCAAACTATCTAAAATAAAGTAACTTAACTCCATGCCAAGGTGGATAGTTCATACCCCCACTATCCACGTTGGCATGGAGTTGATTTTAGATAGCGTGGCGAGCGTAGCGAGCCACCGAGCCCGCAGCGTGGGCGAGCGAAGTGTGAAACTACACAAGTACCCATTTTTTTGTTAGATTTACGTCTTTGTCAATGGGAGTGTTAATTGGTTAAGCATCTAACATTCCATAATTTATGAGTAATTTGCAAAGGTTGCAAAGGAGGTTTGCAGATCAATACATGTGATCACTTTCTTTAGATCTTGGTTGTTTCTCAGGTCTAGCAAGTAATGTGCAGGACCTAAGACTTTCATCTTGAACTTTAGTCCTAACAGCAGCTTGACATCTGTGATGTTCTGCTCGTGCCTTACATACAGTAGTAACATACTGTATACAATGAAAATAGTCTCTTCTATGTATTTGGGGTAGAGATAATTATTAGATTTTAAACAAAGTCAATTCCACAGCATCTAGTTTGATGTACCAATAACAACATAAACAACAGCTGTTTTAGACCATTTCAATCTTTGTTTAAGAAACAGACTTCTCAGGGGCAAACGCAGGATTTTCAGAAGGGGGTTTCCAGAGCGGTGGAGCAAAGTACGTAGATGACACTTAGGTGACCCAGTATATACCGGTCAGTTAAAGTATTATAGATAGACCAAATGTATATAAATAATAATAATAATAAATATATATATATATATATATATATACATACAATGGCATCAACAGCAGTGTAGACCCCCGGGCATAGCAATGTATTGGGGCCCCTACCGATCCTCCAGCGGTAGGGGTGGGGAAAGCTTTGATGTCCCGCAGGTGGTAGGGGGTATTATATCAACCGCTCAGCATGTAGGGCCACATGGTGGGAGATGGGGTGGGAGAAGGGGGCATTGGGCTGAATGAAGGGGCCCTGATACATAACTTCCAGGGTGATAGAGGATGTGTAATATGCAGAGGAGGGGTGTATAGTGGAGTGGGCTTATTATTCATCATTTTCTGGTGGGAGGACAGCTTGCTTGACTTCAGATATCTCCAGTTCCAGAAATAGATTTCGTAGATTTTAATGGATTTAAAAACTAGAGAATCCCACCTACCAAATGGTATTGGGGACTAGGGGATCAGTGTTCCGGAGGCAGAGCAATCTGCCAATGAGAATATAAAACTACATACCAGGTGTGTGGAGCTGGAGCAGTAACCAGCTGCTTGAAGGCTGAAGACAAGCTTCTAGTGTCCATCAAAGGGGGAGAGTCCCAGCTTTTGGAATATACCCTCAGAAAAACTCTGTCAGACAGAATCTGAAATATCTGACTGGGAAAAGCAATTAACAGGCTTGGATGGGGACCACTCATTTAAAGTCAGATATCTCTGGTTCCCAGTGGCCGATTTTTAAAATTCTTGTACCCATGGAAAGAGGGGAACCTCAGCTTTCAGCCTTTCGCCCTTAGACTCCTGGGGGGTTTCTGGGTTCTCAGAAACCCCCCCTGCGTGTGCTACTGCTTCTCTCTCTTGGAACATGTTTTCATAGTAATTCTTTGGCGGTTCCATGTATATTGCTTTTGTTAATTATCCATTTAACACAGCTGAGTAAAAGTCTAATTGGCATAACAACATGTTGTACAAAACAGATATAGCAATGGCCAAATGCAGTATCCCGTACCTTGCTCCAGGAGAGTTAATCCGTTGTCAACACCAGATTGTTATGTATAGCCTTCTAGTGTCTACAGAAGATCCACTTGCTCTTGAATGTTTTGCAGTGACTTGGTCTCTCCAATACTGTATAGTCTGTGTATTGTGAATGCTTGTCTATAGCTGATTTCCACTCACAGCAGTCATTTCTTGACTTTGCCTTTTTATATTCTGGAGTTCACAGTATGTGATATTTACAAGCTCCTCATAATATCGTTTGGGTGGTTTTACAGTATTTATCTTGCTGAAGTTCTTTTCTGCTGGCATATCAAGTGGCAGATATGTGTTCTGCAAATCCAATTCCAGCTTTGTTTTAAGTGATGATAGTTCTTGAAATAAAATATATCTTGGTATTATAAGGTTTTTCTTTTTTAGTGTATATCCTTTACTATCTTGAAAATATCTAAGCATATTCTATGTTACAAAATTGCTATCCAGCTGATGTCTCTCAATGAACCCAAAGACTGAGATGATTGACTTTTGCTTTTCTTCCTGACCATCCCTCTATCTTTTACAGCAAATGTGAGGGTGTGATTGTTTTCATATACCCCTGTAGATACAGCTCTTGCCCAAAAGCACTTGTCCAGGCTGGCAACTTTCAGTATAGCTCAAGCTTTTATCAGTATGGTATGATTTGCATTCTGCTCTGGTGTGTATGCTATGGCCAGTTGAGGCTCAATGATATGCTTATTTTAATAATATCTTTGTTTAGATATTCTGCTCCACTGTAAGAGCTCAAGATCTGTAGTTTGTGACCAGTTTGATCCCTTGTAGTCTGCAACTTTGCTCATATTTACAATCTTTTCATTGATTAAATAAATGTTTGCAGCTTTAAGTCTATGAATTGCCAATGGTTATATAATGAAACAAATGAATTCTTAATTCAATCAGATCCTAAAATACACATTAAATACAAACTACCTAAGGTTCACAAAATCGTAAACAACCGCAGGGAATACAGATCATCCCAGCTATGAAAAACTGTTTATTTGGCTCAACAACTGTCAGAGTAGGGAAGATAATGATTATATTATAAGCATACAAGTGATAGTGGAGACCAAACGAGCTGATGAGTTCACCATGGGGGGGGTGAGCAAAGGGACAAGAGCAGGGACCAAAGATAGATACTTGGCACACAACAGCAGGTAAAGTAGGAGTGGAGGTAGAAGTGGAATTAGCAGTAGAGACAGAAGGAATGGTTGGCAGGGAAAGAGGTGGACAAAGATAAGTCTTATTTAAACATGTTAAAAGCAGCAGATAAATCCAAAATAAAGAATTGATTATTGGATTTGGCAGTGAGAATGGTATTTATGATTTTAGCAAGAATGGTTTCTGTGTAGTGGAAGGAAAGTAAACCTTTTTGGAGAGGGTCAAAGTTTTAAGAGAAAAGGTGAGATGAAGATAGACAATACTCTCAAGGAGCATGGGAATGAAAGGGAGGAGCTCGTTCTTATCTGGCAATCCTCTTCTGACATCCATAATTGAACTAAACTCTCCCTACCTTCAGCATTAAATATAAGATGTTGCAAGGAGGTAGAGCCATGATGAAGCAAGCTGGCAATGGCCCACTGTGTCCATTCCAGATTGGCTGACCAGCCACAAGTCCCGCTATCATTGGTTGGGCAAGAATATCTGTATATGCAAGCCCACCAATGATGGATGTAGATGTGGATTTGACACCACCAGATCCCACATTAACCTACTCAGAGACTATGGGTGAGATTTAATAGGATGAGAGATTCAGAAAGTTAGAGATTTGGTAAGAAATCTCAAGTTTTTCTAAAGCGGCAATCATTTACACTACAAAATCAACTGGTTTTGCACTGTAAATGATTGCCGCTTTAAAAAAAATTCTTACCAAATCTCTCACTTTCTGAATCTCTCATCCTATTAAATCTTACCCAATGACTCTGTAAACCACAATGGCCTACGCTCCAGGAAAATGCAAAGCTCAAGAAATAATGATTTGAAAACACAGCAAACTCTTTCTAGGCTATAGTTTTCTCATCAAGATCTTCAAATATTTCCTCAGAAGTCTCTGTCTTTTTAAAACTGCCATCTAAACATCACAGAAAGTATAAATGTTTCATTGCATTTACAACCTTTCTAAATATGCTTTTATTACAATATCTTTACAGTAGTCTCTTCCATTATAGTACTTATCAAGAAGTCAGGCCATTAGCCTGGACAGATCTATTTATACAATATGTAACTCCTGAGCCTTACTGTTTGCTCCACATCAAGAATGCTCATTTACGGTGAATGCATTAGATTCTATTGTGTGTGATATTCTGTCTCAGATAACAGGTGTTACTGTTCATCTAAAACATTCTTATTATCTGAAGAAAAAAAAAGCCATTGGAAATTGAAAGAAATTCTAATGTTATTAATAAAGATTTAAGGCATCATTTTGGCTTTAAAAGGAAGGTGCCAAACTTTGTAAAGAGCAAATCTCCTGGACCACATGCTGAGAATCTAGAATTCTTGAAGAATGCAAAAATAATTATCACCAGATGAATGGTTTTCTGTACTTTAAAGAAAAACCTTATTTGAATTCCACTCTTCCACCACACTACTACTACTACTACTACTACTACTACTACTGCTACTGCTACTGCTACTACTACTACTGCGTCTGTTGTAGCTGGTGGCACTCCATTAAATTGCATATTCTTGTTATTTGACAAATGTATGTCAACTTTTCTACAACATGTCTGGTCAGGGCTCATGCTTATCAACAAGGGACATTCAACAACACCTTTGTCATAATTTTGACAAACTATTTGGTCCCCCCTACCTCCTGTGTAGATCATCTTTTCAAGTGGCTTTTCTGTGATTGTAATGCATGTAATCATTTTGGATCAAGTACAGTTAGGGTGACCAACTCATCCCTTTAATCCGGGACACATTTTAATTACACAGGTTCTGTGGCAGTTTAAAACCAGGTGAAATGGAGTCTTGAGGTGTGGCAGTTTAAAACCAGGTGAAAGCCAGCCACAGAACCTGTGTAATTAATATGTGTCCCGGATTAAAGGGATGAGTTGGTCACCCTAAGTACAGTATACTTCCAAATTAATACTTTTGGTGATTATGAGCACATTGAATCTATTTTCAGGTTGTCTACACTCGGTCAATTCCTAGCCTGCTTTGGGGGATCAATTACTGTTGAATTCTTTATCTGCCATCCCATATAATTGGTCAGAGTGGACTCACTAAGATTGAACATTTTCCTACAACTCTTAAAACTGCAAGTGACTTGGTCTTTTGTCCTAAATACATAAATTAGGAGGTCTCAATTCATATCCACAGTCTGACTACAATTCTGTTCCAAGCTACTTATCAAGTTTCAACCATTGGTAAACTTAAACCCTCAATTAGTATTGCCAGCCATACACTAGACCAGTAAGACAATACCAATGGGCGCTTATTGTGTATATAATGAATCAATTGGAACAAATAAAAGACAGCTGAGCACCAGCTGATTGCCTAAGGTTATCATCTAGGGGCCCCTGGATTCCAGCCTATGGAGTAAAATCCATATCCAGCGGAACTGCATTCAGTGATTAGACCAATTGGTCTGCAGTAATTCCAGGGTTTATAGCCCATTTAAGCTATAAATCTTTTTAGCACAATTGTTTTATACTGTAGGTAGCTTATTTCAACTTTGAATAATTGTTGTTTTTGTGTATTGTTATGTGATTTGTTTTAATAAAACTGTCTTTAAATTGTTCCAATTGATTCATTATATATACACCAAGCGCCCAATGGTATTGTCTTTTTAGCTCTATTAATTAGAGGTTGGCACCCCTCTACCGTATAGGCTGCTGGTTTATATTACACACAGCATTTACCTATAGCACCTTAGACATTTTTGCTACTTAATACACTAGATCAGTGTTGGCTAACCTTGACACTCCAGCTGTTGTTAAACTACACATCCCTGCTACAGTTTTACTATTTAGCCATGCTAAAACTGATGCAGGGCATGCTGGTATGTGTAGTTCAACAACAGCTGTGTGTCAAGGTTAGCTAACACTGCACTAGACCAACTTTCATCCAACTAGTTGGTTGGATGGTATAAAAATCTGGTACTGGGTGGGACCAAATGTAATGTAAAATTCAGTAATTTGCTCTCAAAATCTGGAAACTGGCAAAAACTGCATTTAGACAAGGTACTGTAGTTGAATCTGTTTGATTAAAACAAATTTAGGTACTCTTTACCTAGCACGGCACCCATCGCGGGCATTGAATGCACTAAAAAATCGGGTGCGACGCGACCGACGCGATGCCCGCGATTTCCCATAGGGAACAATGTTAAATGTCTCAATTGACCCGATTTTTCTGTTCAATGCCTCAATTGACCCGATTTTTCCATAGGAAACAATGTTAAATGGCCCACAGAGGCCAAATAGGCACCCTAAAGTGTGAAATGGCCCCACAATTGTTAACGCCACCCCATGAGAACCTGTGGTCTAGTGCAGTGGTTCCCAACCTTTTTTCTCTCCCGTACCCCTTGATTAGGCTTTTCATTGATGAGTACCCCTCCTCTCAATTTAAAATATAGACAGTACTTACGAGTGGAGTGGAAGTGAGTGTTATGCGCAGGGTTTCCAATCCTCCCGGAATGGCCGGGAGGAGCCCGAAAATCGGGTCCCCCTCCCGGCCCCCAGGAAAGGTGGGCAACCCTCCCGGATTCCGGCGGACCCCTTCCACCCCTCATGTAACTGGTTGCAAAAGCTTTAAATTGCCGCTATTCGCAGATTTTCTGCGGAAGGGGACAGGGCTAAATAGGCAAATTGCGCGTATTTAGCCCCGCCCCCTCATCGGAGACCCGCATATTGCAGGAGACTGTAAAAGTCGGCAACCCTGGTTATGCGTATCCTTATGCATGTCCTTATATTAAGGAGTAGCGGAGGAGTAGTGTGTGGTCAGGAATCGTTCCCTTCCGTGTCTGGCAGCTGGCTGTGTACTGTCTCTAGGGTCCCCACTAACACCTGTAGGATTAATGACGCTGCTTCTTCCACCCGTGTCAGTGCAGGGCAGATGATCGCTGATGTCTGAGGGCAGCATGTATAACTCCCATTGGATTGCTGGTCGGGCAAAAGCACAAGGAGACACTGATGATGCTGAAAACAGCATCGTAAGTTACACAATATGATTCTTCTTCATGGCAACAGGGCCGGCGCCACCACTAGGCAGCTCTAGGCATTTGCCTAGGGCGCCGGCACCTGGAGGGCGGCAGTTCGCCCCTCACCCCCAGCGAACTGTGTAAAAAAATTGCTGCCCCGGCGTCCCTGCAGTGCTGGGGCGGTCAGGGGTGTCCGTGCCGTAGGGGTACCTGCGGCGCCGTCATGTGTATAAAGCTGGCTGCGGCCGGCGGGGTCCCTGTAGTGAATAGCAAATAACTAGCGCTATGCGCGCGGCGGCGCGGGAAGCGCTAGTTATTTGCTATTCACTAAAGGGACCCCGCCGGCCGCAGCCAGCTTTATACACATGACGGCGCCGCAGGTACCCCTACGGCACGGACACCCCTGACCACCCCAGCACTGCAGGGACGCCGGGGCAGCAAATTTTTTACACAGGTACCACCCCCCCCCCTCCCTCCCCCCGGCACCGGGGCGCCCCCACCCTGACTCGCATGGGGCGCTCCGGTGCCTTGCACCGGCCCTGCATGGCAATGGGTCTTCTTCCTCCATCGAAATACTTTTTCATCTTCCGCCATTGCCAGTATTATTTTCAAGTACCCCCAACTGGTCTGCAGAGTACCCCCAGGGGTACTAGTACCCCAGGTTGGGAACCACTGGTTTAGTGTATGGCCAGCATTAGACTGAACGTCTGCATCAGGATTTGTTGCAGTATATAAATTGAAATAGTAACTTTGTTCTAGATGAATAGCTCATTAATAAAGCTGTACATAGCTCAGATAGTTCAGCCCAGAATAGTCCTTTCCTCATTATTTATGCATTTACATAACTCCCAACATTACCCTCTCCACGAGGGACAAAATGCTCTGTTTCTGGCTTTCCTCTTAATTTATGATTGCCATCACCTGTGGTGACATGCCTTTCTTGTCCATTAACCTGTTTAAAACAGGTGATGGCAATCATTAATTAAGAGGAAAGTCCAGAAACAGAGCATTGTGTCCCTCCTGGAGAGGGTCATGTTGGGAGGTATGCCTTTATTTGTTCATCCTGAAAAGATTCATAATACCTCAATTAATAGCCCATGCTGGCTATTTCTAAATTTCTTACATTGCTCTGACAATTTCCCATTCACCTCCAACTACAAGATCTATGGGATGTACTTTTATAAGAGTATAGCTGCTCTTTGCCATCAATCTGGTTATCCAGTAAGGGTAGATGCCAAAGTCTGTTATCTTTTTAATTATTTCAGCCAAGTTAGGGCAAAAATTTATGTCAATTCCAAATAATTACTGAACACAATCCCTTCATTTTTTCATACGCCAACTATATGTGCTTCCTTGAAATGTCATTTTTAATATAGTATAGTCCCCAATCCTATTATACCATCCCATTATTCCATTCCCTACAGAATCCTCTTCAGACTCCTCACCCCCACATACAAGGCCCTTTCTAACTCCACTGCTACCAACTTCTCCAACCTCATTTCCCTACACAATCCCTCCCGCCCTCTCCAGTCAGTCAATGACCCTCACCTCTCCGCTACCCTGGTCACTGCATACAATGCCTGTATCCAAGATTTTACCCGCACTTCCCCCCATTCACCGGAATGACTCTCTCTGACTTTGCAATGCTTCAAATGTTCACTGAAAACCCACCGGTTATTCAAAGTGTACCCTCCTGCATAACCTAGTACCATGGCTGCTCTCCCTACCTGCTGCCTCATGTCCTGATCATCACTTCTAGCCTTCAGGCCTACTTGCCTGCACCTCATGTCACCTGTCTGTCTACCCCTCCCTCTAGACCAGGGCTGGGCAACACCGACCCTCCAGATGTTGATGAACTACACATCCCAGCATGCCCTGCATCAGTTTCAGCATGGCCACATTGCAAAACTAATGCAAAGCATCCTGGGATGTGTAGTTCATTAACATCTGGAGGGCCGGTGTTGCCCAGCCCTGCTCTAGACTGTAAGCTCCTTGGCCCTTTTCCCTCCTATTTTTGCATCCCTCTTCTTGCATTACAATTACAGCTCTCTTAGTTACCTACCATCTATACCTGCATCCCTTCTCACTTGTGTTCATTAATCTCTACCAATGAAGACCTGCCCCTTGTAACATGCAGACTAGTCATCTTCTTCCCTACATCTCAGCTGTATTGTGTACTATGCATTGTGCTTTTAATTGTTACTTGTGCTCAGTTTTAGTTCTTCAGTTATGTTTAGTTCTGTATACCCTGTCTTGTTCTAATATGTGCATTATGTACGGTGCTGGAAACCTTTATGGTGCTGGATGCCTTTAAATATTTTTTTTAAATAATAATAATCATTTGTGCAGCTAGGTGCCCCGGTGCCCAAAGCAAGGGCATGTTTCGCCCGCCCCCCCCCCCCTCCCTCAATTTGTAGTAGGCGGGGCTCTTGCGCAGCAAAAGGGCAGCGCACCCTAACACTATACCACACACCGTAATGCCCGTTGCACAGTTTAGCAAACTACTGATTACACATATAGCCACAGACATTTGAGTGAGGGTTGAGAGAAAGAGAGGTGGCAGGCCAGAGAGAGTAAGGAGAGAGGAGGGGGCGGGTGGGGGGGAACAGCAGGGGAGAGAGAGGGTGCCTGGGTGGGTGCAAGAACAGGAGAGAGAAAAGAGGATGGAAAGAGAGCGAAAAAGAGGAAAGATGGTGTGGGGGAGAGGTGAGAGAGGGGTGAGGTGACGGCGCAAGAGGGGGGGTGTGATACAGGGTGAGGTGCCAGGGGGCGAATAAGTAAGGTGATGGAAGAAGAGGTGAAAGGGGGTTAGGTGAAAGGGGATGAGGCAACAGGGGAGTGATATAGAGGGTGAGGTGTTTGGATGGGCAAAGGGGTGAGGTGACTGGGGGGGGTGAGGGAACCAAGGGTTTCATGAGAGGAGGTGAGACAACAGGCGGCGATAGAGAGGGTGAGGTGGTGGAGGAGCGGTGATAAGGGGCAAGAGGGAGTGAGATCATTGGGATGAAATGACAGGGGAACACAGTGGCGTAACTAAAACTTTTGCGCCCCCCCGCCGGGACAATTTCACCGCCCCCCCCCCCCCCCCCCCCCCGGGACAATTTTGCAGCTGCCCCCCCCCCGTTAAAGGACCCCCCCGGGAGCTGGCAGGGGGGTCCGTGCGGCGCGGAGGTACCTGTATAAAAGGAGAGCCTGGAGGTCCCTGCGCCGCCTAGTATGATGCTGCCGGGGTCCCTGCGCCTGCGGCGCTGAGTATGATGCTGCCGGGGTCCCTGCAGTGAAGTGGAAATAACGCGCTATCTCCAGCGGAGATAGCGCGTTATTTCCACTTCACTGCAGGGACCCCGGCAGCATCATACTCAGCGCCGCAGGCGCAGGGACCTCCAGGCTCTCCCTTAAACAGGTACCTCCGCGCCGCACAGACCCCCCTGCCAGCTCCCGCTGCACCCACATGCAGTGGGGAGCTGGCGGAGATCCACCAGCGCCCGCAGCCCCCCGGCGCCTCCCCGCCACCGCGGGGGCTGCGGCCTAATTGTTACGCCACTGGGGGAACAGTGTATGGGAGGGTAGGTGAGGCAAGTCTTCTCACCAGCATCTGTGGGTCTCCTGGTCCTCAGCACCAGCCACTGCTCAGCTACTGGTCCGTCCACTGGCTGCTGCTTGCCTCATTATCCCATGCTCCCCAGTGCCAGCCCGCCGCTTGACTGGGGGGGGGGATCCGCTGCTCTGTTTAGGAGGGGGGTTGGGGGGCAGGCAGCACTGCCCGCACTGTGGATGTTCTGCGGCTGCACTCTTAGCAGAGCTGCCCATGCTGCGGCTTCACTGAGTAGAGTCGGGCAGTGAATCCGATGCACTCCTAGGAGGAGGGGCAAACGCAGGATGTTCACTGGGGGGGGGGGTGTTTGTACATGCACATAACTATATATATACACAAATACCCACACACAAACACATACCATAGATACACATAACCTGTACACACGCACACACATAGCATACACACATTATGTACACATCCATACATACCATTCATACACACACACACACACACATCATGTACATACACATACATAACCCACATACACACACAGCATACACACAATGTACACACACATATACGATACATACCTACACACATCATGTACACATACCATCCATTATTTGCACACGCATACCATACCATACATACATACATACACACACACACACACACACATCATGTACACATACATACCATACATACACACATATACCCTCCAACTGTACCGATTTTGCCGGTACAGTACCATTTTTTAACAGTCTGTACCGGCAAAATCATTTTGTACCGAATGTACCGTTTTTTTTTTCAAGTGTCCTCTGCTTTGTGCGGTGCCCGGCTCTCCCCTCCCGTTCCCAAGTGTTCTATGTGTTTTTTTTCAAGTGTCTTCTGCTCTTTGCGGTGCTCGGCTCTCCCCTCCCGTTCCCAAGTGTCCCTTGCGGCGCCGGAGGGCATTGCATGACGTCATGACGTCACTGCCGCACCAGCGCCGTACCCTGCGCACAGTCTGTGAGCTCAGGGGACGGAGAGACAACTGTACTGCCCTGCCTCACTGTTGGCTCGAAAGATCATGTGAGGCAGAGGCAGACTGGCAGGTGCGCGGCGGCCGCCAGCCGGGGCACACATGAGGGGGGATCTGAGGAGTCTGACCCTGGTGACCCGGAGCTCAGCCCAGCTGCCTAACATGTTCAAGCTGCAGCGCACCAACGCCTCCTGAGAGAGATCATCCTCTCCGTGAGTCACTGTCACAAAATCTCATTCCAGTGAGCGTGGTGGGGGTGGGGTATAGCCTGGACATTGTGACTGTGTCTGACTGGTGGATTAGTTTTATAAGTGGGCTGCTGGCATATTAAATCAGTATATTTAATATATTATTTAAAAAATAAGTATATTAAACATATTGATTTAATATGCCAGCAGCTCACCAGCTTCATCAGGTGCTCAGCCAGGGGGCAGGGTCACTGCCATATGCCCCCCAGGGTCACTATGTTATTTCACACTGTCTCTGGCCACAAGAATAATGTGGGGAAAAAACTGCCCATGACACATTTGGAAAGGGGGCGTGACCACGCCCACTTTGCACGTGGCCATGCCCACTTTGCACGTGACCACGCCCCCTTCCTAAGTGTGTACCGATTTCTGCCCCTCAAATGTTGGAGGGTATGGTTACACAGGTAGGAGATGGGCAGGGGAATGTGAAGTAAATGTATAGAGGTACATAGATATGTAAATAGGTGCAGAACCTCTGGATTCAGTAGGGATTCAATAAGTAGAGTTCAGTAGGGATGCATAAGTCACTGATTTATACTCCATAACTAGATAAATATGAGGTAAATAGATAATCTGTACTGTGTATGGGGGTGTATGTGTATATATAATATGTATATATAAAATATATTATTAAATGCACATATAATAATATATTAGCATACCCTCCAACTGTACCGTTTTAGCCAGTACAGTATCGTTTTTTAACGGAATGTACCGGCTAAAAATCAAATGTACCGATGTACCGATTTTCTTTGTCGGTAGAGGCTCCTATGACCCCGCAGGCGATGGCTGCAGGCTGTGATGGATCATGGACGCATATACGCAGGTTCAGTGGGGATAATTGTGTCCCAGTGTGGCTTGTGCGGCGTCCCGGCAGCCAGCGCTCAAGCGCCGTCTGACGTCAGCACGCTTCCTGGGAACCTTTCCCACACGCTGCCTGCGCACCCACCACTGGTAATCTGACTGGCGTCACGGCCGCGGGACTTGGATGAGGGTGCAGTACAATTTTAAAAGTAATGTTCATCCTCAGGACGAGGCGTGGCCACGGATATATGAGGTGTTGCCACACCCCCTCTACATAGTGACACGCCCCTATATTTGTGACCACGCCCCCTGTACCGATTTCCATCTATAAAATGTTGGAGGGTATGCACACACAAACATCATGTACACACACATACCATACATACACACACACACACATCATGTACACACACATACCATACATACACATGCACAATATGTAAACATAGCATACATCCTCCACCCTCAAACAAACATCATGTTTGGGGGGCTCAGGAAACCATCCTGGCCTTGGTTAGATAATTTCACTCACAGCAGCTGCTGGTCCCCTCTCCGGGCTTGCTTGCTCTCTCATACAGCCACGGAGACGGAGGAGAACTGCTTGCCTGGGAGGAACTGTAGCAGGCTGCCTCTGTACACAGCGCCCCCTACCTCCAGCCAGCCCAGCAGCACCCTGTCAATGTCACTCATTGCAAGTAACACAACCGAACAGCCTGCACGGGGCTGTATTCAAAAGAAACTGCAACGATTGATTGGCGGGCAGGGGGGAATTCTAAATTCTCGGACACCCCCTCTGCTTGCGCGAGTGAGGAGGGGGGCAATGTGGCTTCACTGAAGGGTCGGACAGCGCTGCCGCTGCACTCCTAGGACAGGGGGGTGTCGGTCAGCGCTGCCCGCGCTGTGGCTTCAGTGAGTGGGGTCGGGCAGCGCAGGAGGTGGGGAGGGGAGGGAGCAGGGAGCGGGCTGCACGGCTCCGGCGCCATTTGATGTATCTGCGCCCAGAGCCCGTGCTCCACCGGCTCCGCCCTCTCTACGCCTCTGATAATAATAATGATAATAATAATGGTTGCCACCATTCTGGATTCACATTTATGTTGGGGTCATCTGTATATTTGAACCATTGCCATGGGAACAGTTATAAATATTCCTTTTGGGATTTTTCCTGTGGACCGAAATGCCACTGCAAAGCTATTTACAGCCTATGCTTGTGTTATCTGCAGGGCTGGTGCAAGTGCTATCAGCGCCCCAAGTGGGGCGGGAGGGGCGCACCCCGCCGCACACCTACTCCACGTGAGGGGGCGGATGCGCCCCGCCGCTCACCCGCAGCCTCCACCAGGGAGAAGTGTGGCCACTCGATCACCCGCTCCACGGGGGTGGGGGGTGATGCTGCCGCCAACCTGCTCCAGGGGAGGATATAGCCATGGGCTCCACGGGGGGGGGGGGGGCTGTCTGGCCTCCCCAACAGTCTCCCGCTCCATGGGAGGGGGGGTGGATGCGGCCACGGGCGCCGCTCACCCACTCCAAAGGGGGAGATGGGGGTTGGGGATATGTGCGGGCGCTGCTTACCTGGCTCCAGGGGGGTGCAAAGTTGCTCCAAGCTGTCGCCCTCCAGCTGGTTATCTTTCACCCTCTTCATGCTCCAGCAGTTCCTGTTTGGTTGTCCACTTTGAACTTTTCTCATTCATCAGCAAGTCTGGTCCAGTGCATCTGGCTATTTGCTGGTTCAGATCATTTTTCCTTGTCCTTTAACAAGTCAGGTCCAGTCTGTTTATTTGCCGGTTCAGTTCTCAGGATTCTTAGGTCCAGCAAATCTGGTCCAGTCTGACTGGTTCTTTGTCACTCCAATTCTTCTTTGCTGCATCCCCGGTCGGCCTAGTAAGCCCGGCTAGTCAGTGTGCATTTTTCAGCCTCATTGGAACCAGTATTAGAGGACCCAGGCTGGGGGCCATGACCTGCATGTGGGTAGTCCCTGGTAAAGACACCCAGCGTGTTAGATTCAAAATCCTTTTCCTGAGTTTCAACTACTGACACTAGTGTCCATTCACTCCCAGTTAACTACAAACACTACATTAAGCCAACCCTCATCCATGTCTCTCATACCCCTTTCACAGTTGCAAAAATATCCAGGGTTTTTGCACATGAACGCGCATCAACCCGGGATTTAGCTCAGTGTGAAAGGGTCTTGAAAGAAAATCCCGGGATGAACATCCCGGGATTTCTACCCAGGTCCTGACCTGGGTAGATTCCAGAATCGACCCGGGATGCGGTCAGTGTGAATGGTCCTGTACCCGGGATTTAAAAAAGCTGCTGATTGGAGCTTCCTTGGGCTCACAAATGCTGATATCATCTTTCTGAGCCCTGGCGTCCATTTCTAATGACATGCATATGTATTTGCAGGGATTTCCCAGGATCAGTGTGAATGGGGCTGTCCCGGGTCGATCCCAGGTCTGAGTGCAGTGAGAAAGGGTACATTCCCAGGTAGAGTCCCGGGAAGCATCCGGGAACACATTCCCGGGTATGACCCGGCTCATATCCACGAAAACCCTGATCTGTGACATCACCAAAAGTTTAATATAAAAAAAATGTGATTAAATGTTCATGATTCCCAGGAATTATCCCTAAATTTCAGATTCTAGCTATGATTTCTAGAATATACTCAATAATGATCACTACAATCGAATCAGTTGCTATGGACGTCTTTAAATTTCCTTCTTAAATTCTTTAGTACATTCAATTATTTTGCACCTTAATCTCATGAAATATTGAGCAATTGTTCACTTTATCATACAGTATACTGTAGTTTTATCTTTTAGACTTTTGCATAAAGTTACTATTTATTCAGATGTTGAACATGCTAAAAAGAATACATTACCATGTGCAACAAAAATGTCATGGTAGGGGCCACAAAGATTCACCTGTCCAATGCAGCACATTGCTTAGGTGCTCATTGTGATAATTGGGAAGTACCCAAATACTAACACACAATCATTCCTAAAAGGTACAACTGTACATGTCTGTATCCATTTCATTATTTTCACTCTTTTGAATATAATGCAACCTTAAACCAACATTTTACACTGCATTTGCTACACAATTAGTCCAGTGATTATATATTAACAGCTTTGAACTGTACATAGATCGAGGAGTGCATTTCCTGCGTGACTATGATTATTGATTATTTTCCCATACAGTGACGTCTACAATGTAATGTAATAGATATTGTTCCAACTATCTTTGTAGATAATGTTATCCTTAGTGAAACTAAAGGATGACATTCGCCCAATGGAATAGTACAATGGCCCTTATTCTGGTTCACTTGCAAAGACAAATTCCTTCTCAAATGGACAAAACCATATACACTGCAGGGGGAGCAGATGTGACTTGTGCAGATATAATTAGATTTGGGTGGGGTTTTTTCTTCAATGTGATATCTATATTGCAGTTTAAAATTAAACCAGCCTGTATTTACCCTGCACAGAAACAAAATAAGTCACCCAAATCTAACTCTCTCTGCAGTGCACATGGTTCTGTCCATTTTAAAAGGAATTTGCCTTTGCAAATGAACCAGAATAAGGGCCAATATGCATTTGAAGAGTTTTATATGTTTTAATAACTGTACAATGCAACGAAGATTAAGCCTGTGCCTGCAATACTGCAAAAAATCTATACTTTAAGCCTCACAATACTAGTTCTCAATTATTTTCCTCTGTTAGATAGCATTTTGCATTATGGAGAAGGAAAATATTCCTCTTTGTGCAGGAGGTGAGAGAAAGTGATTTATTCGTCTACTTTCATTAGCTGCTATGGTCATTAATAATGGTATCTGCCATATTATAAACTGAAAACTGTCAAATACTATAAATTGCAGGTGCTCCGGAGAGAAGGCCAAAAGAATAGCCTACACGTTCTTCCCCATTGCTTCATGGCTGCCTATGTACCGATTTAAGGAATGGATTTTAAGTGATATTGTGTCTGGGGTCAGCACCGGTTTGATAGCAGTACTACAAGGTAAATATTTGTTGCATGCTAATCTGTACTTAGGGCCTGATTTAGTTTTGTTAGCATACCAAAAAAAAGCAAATACAATAACGGTGCAGAACCATGCCGCACTGCAGATGGGGCAGATGTAACAAATGCAGCTTGATTTGGATTTGGGTGCTTATCTGCTTTGCTACCAAACCTTATTTATGGAATTAAATAGGAACTAGGCCCCTATAATAATTGCTAATCATTCTGATTAGGAATATCATACTTTGATCAAATTTAACAGAGCAAATAATATTAGATTTTATTTTTCCATTGATTCAAAAGTAATGTTTTAAGCGTGAGCTTTGGCGCTTCCATGGGGGTTCAGTTGACTTGGGGCCTAATTCAGACTGGATTGCAAAGACATTTTTTCTGTAATGGACAAATTCATGTTGCAACCTCTGTTGTGTCTTCCTGACAATAGTGTCAATGTTGGACCCTAATTTAAGATCTTGTGAAATTTTAGACCCCAAAAAGTGAAGAGTCCACTATAGACATTACTTTGTGAGCAATCCCAAGTAGAGACAAATCCACTGAATGTCTCCTAAATCCACCACCATCTCCACCATTTTAAGTGGGTTTAACTCCAAGTTGTTACTACTGCACCACAGGGCAAACTGATCCTACAGATGTTTTAGCCATTTAAGTGACAGTGGGGCAAATGTATTAAGCCTGGTAAAGTATTAAAGCGGGGATAAAGTGGAAGGTGATAAGGCACCAGCCAATCAACTCCTAATTGTCATTTTTCAAACACAGCTGATTGGCTGGTGCATTATCACCTTCCACTTTATCATCGCTTTATCACTTTACCAGGCTTAATACATTTGCCTAATTATTTTAGTTTATCATTTATTCAGAACAGTCCATACAATAGTATCCAACTAGTTTCTAGGACAAAACCACCAGGTTCCTCTTACTTTAGACATTTTAGTAAAAGCATCCTCTAAGTGTAATATTTCTTACAGTGTTTTATCATTTCCCAGGTCTAGCGTTTGCCCTCCTTGTGAATGTTTCCCCAGACTATGGACTATACGCAGCATTTTTTCCAGTCATCATCTACTTCTTTTTTGGTACATCTAAGCATATATCAGTTGGTAAGTGCTATTATGTATAGAAATACTTCAGGATTCATTATTTTCTATGTAA
Organism: Crinia signifera; assembly: GCF_055691185.1. Taxonomy (NCBI): domain Eukaryota; kingdom Metazoa; phylum Chordata; class Amphibia; order Anura; family Myobatrachidae; genus Crinia; species Crinia signifera. The sequence goes on from NC_139220.1 coordinate 170,705,852, forward strand.
TGTATTTAAAATTGTAACAGAGGAAATTCCTTTAATGTAACAACCCTACCAAAAATAGGACAACATATAACTAGACAAATATTCCAAAATGTGTTAAATTGAATATGGAAACATTACTGTGAGCATAGGTGTGCGCAGCCCATTTTCTTAGGAGGTGCACCATTGGAGGGGCGTGTCCATCACCGCCTACTGGGCGTGTCCATCACCGCCTATTTGGCATAAATGAAAACTAAATAGAAGGTGACTTATTTATGTATATGCACTCTAGAATGAATCATTCTCCCCTACACATATCAGAAACAGGTACAGTGCGCGCTGCAGGCACGCTGCAAAAATATAAACTGTAATATCCATTACGCATAATGCCACACACTGTAATGGCAATTACACATAATGCCCATCACACATAATACTACACACAGTAATGCCCATCACACAATGCCACACACACACAGTAATGCCCTTTACACATTATGCCAGGGCTTGACAAATTTTTGTAAATTAGGGACAGTGCGCAACGAAGGCATGCCACCAATAATGTACACTGTAATGCCTATTACTCGTCACACAGCCATTACATAGTATACCATATGCTCTAATGCCCAAACACGTTATACCACACACAGTAATGCCCATTGCACATTGCGCCTCACATTGTGATGCCCATTACACCTCACACCATAATGCCAATGACATATTAGGGTACATACTGTAATGCCAATTCCTACTATGGCCCACACTGTAATGCCAATTACCTATTACGCCACACACCGTAATGCCAATTACATATTACGCCCCACACTGAATTGCCTATTACACATTATGCCACACACCAAAATACCCATTACACATTATACCACACGTATATGGTGTATACATTACATATTATACCACACACCATATTGGTCATTACACATTATGTCACACACCATAATGACCATTACATATTATGTTATATAAGTGTGCTTACCTACTTGCTCATTGTTAGGAGTTACATGTTTGATGCCAGGGTTTACATGCTCCTTGCGAGGCGGTTACATACTCCCTTGACACAGGGGGGGGGGGGAGTGTTGCGTGCACATTGCCACAGGTATTACATGCTTGTTGCCCAGGGGGATTACATGCATGTTGCCCACATATAATGCCCCCCTTAATTCTATATACATAATGCCCCCCATAGTGTTGCATTCATAATGCCAACCATAGTGTCACACGCATAATGCCCCTTGTAGAACCACACATATAGTGCTGACCCTTTAGTGCCACACACAATTGCCCAATAGTGCCACATACATACTGCCCCCCATAGTGCCACACACATAATGCCCCTGTAGTGCCACATGCATAATTCCCCTGTAGTGCCACACAGATAATGCTGACCCTTTAGTGCCACACACAGTTCCCCAATAGTGGCACATACATACTGCCCCCCATAGTGCCAAACACATAATGCCTCCATAGTGCCACACACATAATGCCCCTGTAGTGCCACATGCATAATGCCCCTGTAGTGCCACACAGATAATGCTGACCCTTTAGTGCCACACAAAGTTCCCCTGTAGTGGCACACACATAATGCCCCGTATTGCCACACATATAATGCCCCATATTCACACATATAATGGCCCCATAAAGCTATCACAGGAGCTGCCTGGAACTTACCGAGGGAGGGGAGATCTAGCTTCCACTGCCGCAGGGTGTGGGGAACAAGCTACAGCTGCCCAGTGTCTGTCCTGCTGCCCAGTGTCTGTCCTGCTGCCTATAACAGCTGAATGATCAGCATGGCTGGACCCCCCCACCCAGTGGCTGCATAGAGGAGCAGCCACCAAGGAAACAAATTAACACCCCCTCAGTGAGAAGGTGGCTACCGCTGACGGTCGGTGGGGGGGGGAGCTGCCATTGCCGGGCAGGGGAGAGAAAGAGGCGCCGGGCTGGCAGAGCTCCCGCTGATGGAGGGTGGGGGGAAGCTGCCATTGCCGGGTGGCGGGGGGGATGTAGGTGCTGGGCGGAGGAGGGACGACGGAGCTAACGTTGCCAGGTAGAGGGGGAAGGCGCTCATGCTGCTGGTCAGAGGAGGGACATTTGCAGCTGCCGGGCAGAGGGGGTGGCAGGCAGGATCCGGCCAGCGCTCAAGGGAAGGAGGCGGAGGTGGCGTCATTAGGAGGTGCCTGTGCACCTCCGGCCCCCCCTGTGCGCACACCTATGACTGTGAGTAACATTAACAGCATCTAATACAGGGGCAGATTTATTAAGCTCGGTGAAGTGATAAAGGGGGAAATTTACTAAAGGAAATTTGTAAAAAAAAATAGGTGTATTTGTATCCAGAAATACACTTATTTTTGACATTTACTATCCCGATAATACGGCAATTCGTATTCATAATGATGTGCTATGAATACAAATACGAATTGCCGTATTTTCGGGATAGTAAATGTCAAAAATAAGTGTATTTCTGGATACAAATACACCTATTTTTTACAAATTTCCTTTAGTAAATTTCCCCCAAAGTGTCTGGTTTTCATCACCGGCCAGTCAGCTCCTAACTGTGAAGTTACAGGCTTGGCTTGAAAAATGACAGGTAGAAGTTGATTGGCCGGTGATAAAAACCAGACACTGTATCACTTCACCAAGCCTAATAAATCTACCCCATAGTACCTATCATTGATATTTGGAAACAGAAATGGCGATAGTTAATGATACAAGGAAAATAAATAGTCCCAAGGCGCAAAGCCTGAATCCTGCTGCCTCACGTAGGAAAAAGAGGATCACCGTAGTCCTCCAGTAAGGGATATGTGGCAAAGCGAATACCGATTGTGAGAAGGGCGCTGGATTCCTGTTCTTCCACTCAGAGTACCCTCAGAATTAGTCCGTGAGAATAATAAAAGCAAAAAGACGTATATTATAAAATGGTCAAGTTTGCTATGTACATATAATGTGATGGTGGGAAAGCATATATAGTGAATGGATTCCCAGGTGATTCATTCGTACCGTTACACACTCGAAAGTGATACGTGTACCGACATATAAGGGTTTCTTTTAGTTGGGTCACCTCCGTGTATAAGTGCCGGAAAATCAATCAGAGATGTGTACCGTACTCACATGTACACACTTGGTTATCCTCTTATAAAGGTATCTTTATGGTCCAATATGCAAGGGCCAAACACTGAATGGTATTTCCTCCAATCCACCCTGGTGTACAAGAAAAGAGGGGAATAAGGATTGATCTCAATATGAGTGTTTATTTAGGGATAAGTGCACATTAAAAAACAGCCTGTATCATAGTGTTGGCCACCCACCGCTGACCAGGCAGTCCAAGGATACAGGTAGATAATGGCACAATCCCTCTCCACCAACGCGTTTCGACAGTCTAGCTGTCTTTTTCAAGGTAGGAGAGAGACTGTGACCAGTGCAGGTATTTACACCTGTGGCTAATGAACCTGGTTTCCTCCCCCAAACACCCGCCGCCGGGTGTTTGTAAGCTCCTGATGAGAATGGGAGGGGAGCAGCAAATGACCCGCATGTGGAACGCATGCTTCACTTCCGCTACTCGATCGCTCCCACTGCCCAGATTGGATAGAGCGGGGAGGAAGTGAATATGGAGCCCACAGCAAGTGCTGTATCTAATAGGCAAGACGGGCGGGTGGGCATGCGTCATTTCCGCTGCTCGGTCATACCCACTGCCCGGATTTAATAGAGCGGAGAGGAAGTAAATATAAAGCGCACAGCAAGTGCTGTATTTAATAGGCAGGACCGGCGGGCATTTTTTCAATGGGAAGCTAATCTGTGCTGCACCAATAACCCGCATTTCCTGCTGGTGGAACGCATATTAATGCGTCCAATCCAATTAATGTGCAAAAGAGCAGAATTATTGCACATAATAATACTATTATAAATAAGTGAAACTTTAGATAATATAAAAAGCCACATATAGATACCTGAACTGTTACAAAAATACATAAAATACATATGATTAAAAATACATAGATACAAATGTATTAAAAATGTATTAAAAATGGATTAAAATGTACTATAAAAACCACTTCAACTCAAAATTCAGAATTCAAACCATGAGGGGACAGGGTGTTAAGATTGTATATCCATCTCATCTCTTTTTGTGCAATCTTTAGTATTATGTCTCCAATTATCTTTGATCAGCTCAAGGCCCTAAAAATCTACAATTCCATTGGGTGAGCCCTGATGGTGTGTTTTAAAGTGCATAGAAAAGGGGTGATCAACAAACTGTCTTTTAATATTGCGTATGTGTTCAGCCCAACGTATTTTGAGGGTTCTGGTTGTCTTTCCTACGTATCATTTTTGGCATGAACACTTAATGACATATACAGCATATTTTGAATTGCACGTCATAGATTGTTGGATTTTAAAATTCTGATTGTTTAAAAAAGATCCGTAGTTTTTTTGTCAGTGGTACTGCACGACTTGCACATGTGACAGTCCCCACATCTGTAAAAGCCTTTGCTTCTAACTGAACCTCCTATTGCTTTACTGGTGAAAGCACTTGATACCACTCTGTCTTTTATGGTGGGTGCTCTACTGTATATAAAACGAGGTTTGTCTGATAAAAAAGTGTTTAAATCCGGATCTTTTAATAGAAGATTCCAATTTTTTTGGAAGACTCGTTCTATATATTTATGATGGCTGGAATATTGTAAAATGATGGGGACACTAGAATTTGAGGTAGTAGGTTCATTTGGTCCCTTCGGGGCTAGTAGAATGTCCCTTGGAAGTTGTTCTACTTCGTCTAAAGCATCCTCAAATATTCTTTTATTGTAACCTTTACTTAAGAACTTTCTCTTCATAGTGAGACTGCTATTTTCATAAGTGTCTTTTTTAGAGCAGTTTCATTTTAAACAAACAAATTGACTCTTTGGTACACCCGTCAACCACCGTTTAAGGTGATTGCTACTAGGGTCAATATATGTATTAGAGTCCGACGGTTTGATATAAACAGAAGTTTCAAGTTGATTGTCTTCCACATAAATATTTAAATCTAAAAAATTTATGGTGGTTTTACTGATATTAAAAGTCAATTTAATATTCAATGTGTTGGAGTTTAAAAAAGTACAAAAAAGTATTTAAAATCGACTCATCCCCATTCCAAATAAAAAGGACGTCGTCGATATACCTCCACCATTTGACCAGGTTTGCCCCCCATTCATGGCCCTGCCATACCATGAGATCCTCCCAGCGTGCCATGAAGGTATTGGCATAACTGGGGGCAAACCAGGTCCCCATTGCAGTTCCAATTTCTTGATTGTAAAAAGACCCATCAAAATTAAAATAATTATTGTGCAAGATAAAATTAATGCCTTCCAAAATAAAATTTTGGAGGTTGGAATCCATATTTGTGGTGGCAAGGGTATTCTTTACAGCCTCAATACCATCATTGTGATCAATAATGGTATACAATGAGGTAACATCTGCAGTTACCAAAAAACAGTTGTTATCCCATTCGACTTCCTTGATTTTATTCAGGATGTCTTTGGTGTCCTGTAAGTAGGATGTATTATTAATGACCAATGGTTGTAGGTGATGGTCAATAAAATGTGACAGGTTTGACGTTATGGAATTTGTGCCTGCAATTATAGGGCGTCCTGGGGGATTAATGAGGCTTTTATGGATTTTGGGTAATAGGTAAACCACTGGAATTGAAAAGTCCACTTTAATCAAGAATTCTGCAACATCTTTAGTTAAAGTGCCTAATTCTACATATTTGTCAATAAGCAGCTTAAAATTCTTAAAAACTTTCTGGGAAAGGTCCATTTTTAATACATTTGTATCTATGTATTTTATGTATGTTTTGTAACAGTTCAGGTATCTATATGTGGCTTTTTATATTATCTAAAGTTTCACTTATTTATAATAGTATTATTATGTGCAATAATTCTGCTCTTTTGCACATTAATTGGATTGGACGCATTAATATGCGTTCCACCAGCAGGAAATGTGGGTTATTGGTGCAGCACAGATTAGCTTCCCATTGAAAAAATGCCCGCCAGCCTTGCCTATTAAATACAGCACTTGCTGTGCGCTTTATATTTACTTCCTCCCCGCTCTATTAAATCCGGGCAGTGGGTATGACCGAGCAGCGGAAATTACGCATGCCCACCCGCCCGTCTTGCCTATTAGACACAGCACTTGCTGTGGGCTCCATATTCACTTCCTCCCCGCTCTATCCAATCCGGGCAGTGGGAGCGATCGAGTAGCGGAAGTGACGCATGCGTTCCACATGCGGGTCACTTGCCGCTCCCCTCCCATTCTCATCAGGAGCTTACAAACACCCGGCGGCAGAAGTGACGCATGCGTTTCACATGCGTGTCACCGGCCGCTTCCGGGATCGGAGAAGTACATTAACTAAGTACTCTCCGTTTTATTGCTCTGTACCCCTGTCTTAACACAGAAGTGGGGTAAGCTCACTGCATACTACATCCCTATTAGATAGCAATTACCGCTCACTTCCGGTTCCGTCCCCTCCCTGTTTGGGGGAGGAAACCAGGTTCATTAGCCACAGGTATAAATACCTGCACTGGTCACAGTCTCTCTCCTACCTTGAAAAAGACAGCTAGACTGTCGAAACGCGTTGGTGGATAGGGATTGTGCCACTATCAACCTGTATCCTTGGACTGCCTGGTCAGCGGTGGGTGGCCATACACCGCTCCCTCAGGTACAGTTCCTTTGCTTTTTCCAACACTATGATACAGGCTGTTTTTAATGTGCACTTATCCCTAAATAAACACTCATACTGAGATCAATCCTTATTCCCCTCTTTTCTTGTACACCGGGGTGGATTGGAGGAAATACCATTCAGTGTTTGGCCCTTGCATATTGGACCATAAAGATACCTTTATAAGAGGATAACCAAGTGCGTACATGTGAGTACGGTACGCATCTCTGATTGATTTTCCGGCACATATACACGGAGGTGACCCAACTAAAAGAAACCCTTATATATGGGTACACGTATCACTTTCGAGTGAGTAACGGTACGAATGAATCACCTGGGAATCCATTCACTATATATGCTTTCCCACCATCACATTATATGTACATAGCAAACTTGACTGTTTTATAATATATGTCTTTTTGCTTTTATTATTCCCACGGACTAATTCTGAGGGTACTCTGAGTGGAAGAACAGGAATCCAGCGCCCTTCTCACAATCGGTTTTCGCTTTGCCAGAAATGGCGATAGTGTTAGTTGCACCTACTGTAGATAACTGCTCCTGCACAGATTAAAAAAACATATACTTGCCTAGTGTCAAAGTTAGATAGTGGATATCTGGCCACCCAGTGGGCCAGATGCACTAAGCTTCAAAAGTGATAAAATGGAGAGTGATAAACAGCCATCCAATCAGCTCCTGACTGCCATGTCACAGACTGTGTTTGAAAAATGTCAGGCAGGAGATCATTTGTTGGTTGTTTATCCCTCTGCATTTTATCACTTTTGAAGCTTAGTGCATCTGGCCTAGTATCTGCCGCCAAATATGATATCTTGGACTCCAGCGGCGCTGTCTACTCCTGTTGGATTAAGCCAGCAGGTCCCTCTGCACATGAGCCAACGCCTGAGGTCCCAGGAAGCTGCAGGGAGGTCATGGGGCAGAGCTATCACTGGGTGCGGACAAGAGCTAAGCTTCCCTGCTGACTATGCACTGATGTTTAGAATATGCCACCATGGGATGGCGAACCTTAACTCCATGGAGCAGCGGAAAGCTGAGCTGTACATTCCTTTATGAATCGCACTCACCATGCAATCAGACACTGGGGGCCCGCTGAAGAATCAGTAACTTCTCTTCGGTAACCTGCTATGTAAATAATACAATTCATAGAAAAGACTTGTTTTTTGCAAAATATGGCTTTTCTCTGCTTCATGAATAGACCCCCAGAATTAGCAGAACAAATTTAATCCATGGTGGCTTATAGTTCCACATTGTCATTCTCTGATGAGCGGTGCAGTCAGAAACTGCATGTTCATTAGCGTAAGCACAGCAACTGCTGCTGCCTGTATGCCATGCTTCTTTAATGTCGCTGCTGTATGTGAGTGTGCCTGGAGCAGTGCTGAACTGCTGACAGCTGAGCTCAGTGTCAAGTTAGCAAGGCTGGCCAGCACCATCCCAGCACATGGCACACACTGGAGGTCATTCTGCTTGACCAACAAAGCTGTGAAATATGCAGCTTTGAGGGTCATCTAATAAACTACATCCACCCACACGAACACCCCCCCCCCCCTCCGCACACCTAAGTTATGGAGAGGGGGTCCATTTGTTTAGGGGGGTTCCCACTTTCCCAGGACCCCTGCCCACCTGCCCATGCTGACTGGTAAGGGGGAAAATGCTTTAGCCAGGGGGACTTGTATAAAAAGTCTCACACTGCTAGCTGGTTGGCCACGGTTTTGGGAACCAGGACCGGCACTTGAGCCTGGTGCTGGTTTTATAAAATCCAGGGGAATCCTATTTGTTTTGCTCCGTGATTTTATGAAACCAGAACCGGTTCTTTGAGCCGGGGGCTGGTCATGCTCAGGAGGGGGACCCCATGCCATTTTTTCCCCAATTTTAATAATTTATCCAATTTTTTGGACAGAACCATGCACAGAACACACTGGTCTGTGCATGGTTCGGTCAAATTCGCCCATCACAACCTGGCCTGTTTGTGTGGCGATTTTTAGTAAGGTTTCCCGAATTTGCATCCCATTAAATTTGTGATTTTGACAAAACGTGCAAATTCAACCGTTTTTTGACATAATATCGCACAAATCTAAAAATTGGACTCTATTAAATGTCACCCGCTGTGTTTGAAAAATGTCAGGCAGGAGCTTGGTCTCGGTCAAGATCAGGATGGAAGTTTGAGGACAATAAGGGGGAGATTTACTAAGATGTGTATTCTACTTCACATGTGATTTTGCTATGGGCAACCAATCACATCCTGTCTACTATCTTCCAGAGGGTGCTAAATAAATAAGAAGTAGATTCTGATTGGTTGCCCATAGAAACATCACATGTGAAGTAGAATACACATCTTAGTAAATTTCCCCCTAAATTTGGTCTAATTTGGTATTTCACATTCTTGTACTTTAACTATCCAAACTTTATGTTTTAGGTCCATTTCCTGTGTTGAGTTTAATGGTTGGCACAGTTGTGCTGCGTTTGGTTCCTGATAATAATCTAGATCCTGACTTGCTTCAGAAAAGAGTTGTTGTGGCAGCTTCTGTGACAGTGCTTGCTGGAATCTTCCAGGTCAGTGGTGCTGTGACACCTCAATCCACCACTTCTCACCAAAGATATTGACTAAAACTAATGGCTTTACGTTTTCTTTCAGTTGGCTCTAGGACTCTTGCAAATTGGATTTATAGTCATCTATTTGTCTGATTCACTGATAAGTGGTTTTACAACTGCTGCTGCTATTCACGTTTTAATATCACAACTAAAGTTTATATTGGGGTTATCCATTTTCCCATACAGTGGACCTTTGGCTCTGTTTTATGTAAGTATGTTTATGCCTTTACAGTGTTTTTGTGCAGACTGAGGTGCTAATGCTGACAGGCATAACTATATTTGCTTCGCATAAATGTATTATATACAGTATATAGCCCCATGAGTTTCCTTACATTCATATCCACATTTATACTTAGGCCTCCTTATGCTTAGACAGATGACAAGGTGAAGTAAGGAGCTGCCAACACACACTGAGGACAGTCACAGTAAACTCATGGTCGAGTAATTGCAATCTGAGGTATATGGGCACAGAAACAAATATGCCTTTCCGTTTTCATAACAATTGAAATCCCATACACACTAGTTGATATAGTTTATGAACAATATTGTCAATGATGTCACTTGAACTCCTGGTTAATTATATCATTCAATGACATCATCCTGTCCCTGCTCCATTCATGCACTTTTACATATGTTGAATCTTATTCATTATGATAAAATATTCTTTGTGATTACAGTATTTCTTACAAATCTACTGTATATCAATTATTAGTAATATTACTGTATTACTGTAACTGTTAGTAATCTGTGTGACTACAACTTTAGCAAAACCAATGATTTTCCTATAGTAATGTATGTGTGTCTATAGCAAGTATGTATGTATGCACGTGGCAAAGATGGGTCACTTATTATTGTTGTTAGACTCAGAGTGTATACTGCCGTTACATTTATAATATTGACCTTGCCCTCAACTGTTCGTGTGACAATAATTAAAGTTTTGCATATCCTTGTTTCAAGAGGCATACAGTATATGGGATATGGGATCTGTAGCTAGAGGGAACGCTATGGTGTCATAAGGGAAGATTTTGGTGTATCCCAGGGCTGCCAGAATGGCTGGGAGGCTCCCGAAAATCGAGGCCACCCGTAAATGTGGTAAATTAGATTGGCAGGTCCCAAGAACACACACATACTACTGTATGGGGCAGATCAGCTTATCTGTATAATTTTACACAAATTTTATACAAATGTCACTTCAGTGCTGATTGGTTGCCATGGGCAACTTCTCCACTGGCTCACTTTTCCTTCCTTGTCCCTGCTTCATACATCTGGCTCAGGGGCAGATTTATTAAGCTTGGGGAAGTGATAAAGTGTCTGTTTTTTATCACCGGCCAATCAGCTTCTAACTGTGAAGTTACAGGCTTGGTTTGAAAAATGACAGGTAGGAGCTGATTGGCCGGTGATATAAACCAGACACTTTATCACTTCACCGAGCTTAATAAATCTACCCCTGAGAGAAATGACTATTTTGATTTACCGAACATTGGGGCAGATGTATTAAGCCTGGCGAAGAGATAAACTGGAGATAAAAGTGGAAGGAGATAACAAACCAGCCAATCAACTTCCAACTGTCATATTTCAAACACAGTTGATTGGCTGGTGCGTTATCTCCGTCCACTTTATCTCCAGTTTATCTCTTCGCCAGGCTTAATACATCTGCCCCATTATACTTTAATGATAAATATTATGCATAGTGCTGGAACCTCAGACTCTCTTAAAAGTAACACTTACACTTAAAAATAACCAATTAGCCTTTACAACTATCACTGGTGAAAATCACAGTCCTCCAGTATCTGAAGAATGAGCTTACTTTTGGGCTGATAAACACTTTCTATGCTGGTTTCTAATATGTAGCAACAGGCATTCAGTGTACCCCATCACCACCACCATCCCAGCTTATATCACATGCAGACACTGCTCCTACAATACCAGCAGCACAAACGTCTACGGAAAGGAGACACTGAAAAAATTATCTTCTGCTAAAAAAAAATGACACACAGACTCGGCACACTCTGGGCCTCATTCAGAGTTGCACACAGGATGTTGTACAGGTGGAACTTTCACAGTATGCTTGGCCCGTAGCCAGATATATGCAACTACGGAGAATTTAAGAGTTGCTTGCATCTCAAATACATCTCCACTTGTGCAGGTAACTGGACAGCATCTGGGTGTCCGTGCACAAGTTAAATGTTCCGACGGGTGTTGTATAAGCAGAATTGTGGGCTATTCATTATGGATTGGTCATGTTAAGCTGCTGACAGCAGCTTAGCATATGTGATCACTATCAATGCAAACCCAGGAGGAGCTGCATGCTACCTCTTGCCTGCATTTGCTACTGCTAAAACCGCTTCAGCAAGTCTGACCAGTTTGTAGTCACAGGGGGCATTGCGAGGCCAATGACCTGTATAGGCGACATACTCAGTGTCCTCACCTCTGCCCTCTCCCTCCCCACAAAAACCTCTGCTTGTCAATAAGGGGTCACAAGACACATGTGCAGTTTCCCCATAATCAGGAAACTGCGGGTTGTAACGCTTCTGCAATCCAACCTGACTCTTCTCCTATATGTATACAGAGATCAATTTGATTTCAAACAAGTCTCTTGCATAACTCCCAACTGTCACGATTACAGCGGGACAGTCCCGATTTTCGGGTCCTGTCCCGCTGTCCCACCCGCGGCAGGCATTGTCCCGCTGCGGGGGGTGGCAGTTGGGAGACCCCCCAATCTAGTAGAATAGACGCTGTGCGCATGCGCACAGCGTCTATTCTCGTATGAAAATGAGGTCACAGCTAATTAGCATAAGACGCGACCTCATTTGCATATGCGCCGCCCCCTTTTCGGACGCTCGCGCGGCTCCGCCGCGCGAGCGTCCCTATTTCTTCAGGTCAGAAGTTGGGAGGTATGCTCTTGCACGAGATAAAAACTACAACAGCAATTTAAGTTTGTTCACTTTGTTGACTGGACTGTCATATATAATAAGTGATCTCAAAAGTATTTAGAAAAGTAAATATTTGTATGCTAGATAATCTGTTGCTATAATACCAGTATGTCGCACTTTATTACAGTGGTTACTAATGAACTCAGAGCTCAACTCACCAGAGTCTTACACTTGTACTCATTACAATATGGAGATTGTTATTGTTATTTACACTTTTAATTTTGTTTTACAGACGTTGGAAGAAATCTTTGCTGAAATTAAACAGACAAACATTGCTGATCTAGTCACATCCATAATTATAATGGTTGTAGTCTTTGCTGTAAAGGAAATCAATGATCGTTTTAAAGCCAAGATACCTGTACCCATCCCTATTGAAGTTATAATGGTAAATAACTCAATGGCAATTGCTGGCATTTATAAATTCTGACTACATACATATTGGGTGACATTTAATGGGAGGCAAATTAGTTTTTTGGGTGATTTTTAGTAAAAAAAAAACAAAATCTGAATTTGCAAGTTTTTACTGAAATCGGCAAGTTAATGGTATGCAAATTGCTGTAAAAATTTTTACAAAAAAAAACTTTTTGCAACAAATTCACAAAATTCTGAACTGTAGAGTTTTCAATTAGCATCCAGAAGTTTTCCCATTAAAAACTGTACAAAGCGCAAATTTAATAGGAAGCGATTTTGGGAAAATGTTCCTAAAAAATGCGACACACAAACAGACCAGGTTGTGATGGGCAATTTTGACACAACCATGCACAGACCAGTGCCATAGCCAGGGGGGAGACTTTTTTATACAACTCCCCCTGGCCAAAGCATTAACCCCCTGACCAGTCAGCATGGGCAGGAATCCTGGGGAAGTGGGGACCTCCCCAATGAAGGGGCCCCCTTCAAGAATTTACTTGCCCATGCTGAAGCCTGGGGCTGTCCCCGATGCCCCTGGATGGTGGGTATCGGGCTGCTAAATGTGTAAAAATAGAATAAACTATTGTGTATTGTTGTGGAACTACAGGTCCCAGCAAGCCTGCACTGCATGTAGGGACTTGGAGAACCAGAAGTCTCAGCATGCATGGGCATTAAAGGGCCCGATGGGACTTGTAGTTCCACAACAATACAAATAGTGAAATAAAACACAAACACACAATAAAAGTATAACTTTATCACATACATAGCCCATTCATACAGATAATTACATACCTTGACACATAGGTAGGTCTCCTCCGTCTGACCGTCCTGAAGAAAATCCAATGTGGGTACCTGTGGAAGGAAACCATACTTACCAGGGTCCTCCAGTATAGATCACTTCGTGATACGGTTATTTGGTCTACAGCAAGTTGGTCGACAATCGTTAGGTCGACATGATTCTAGGTCAACATGATTCTAGGTCGACATGGTTCTAGGTCGACATGGCTTTATGTCAACAGGTCATTAGGTTGACACAATCATTAGGTCAACACAGTGCTGAGGTCATGGGTTTGATTTCCACCATGGCCCTAACTGTGCAGAGTTTGTATATTCTCCCCGTACTTGCGTGGGTTTCCTCCGGGTACTCCAGTTTCCTCCCACAAAAATATACTGGAACATTATTTGGCTCCTAACAAAATTAACCCTAGAATGAATGATGTGTGTGCATGTACATGTGGTAGGGAATATAGATTGTAAGCTCCACTGGGGCAGGGACTGATGTGAATGTTGAAATATTCTCTGTAAAGCGCTGCGGAATATGTGTGCGCTATATAAGAAATGGTTAATAAATAATAAGCATGAGTGAGCACAGCGTGCTACGTTTCGGTGTCCATGTCGACACAACATGTGCCGACAGTTGGTAATTCATGCCCTACCATCCACTAGGGCGTGGTGGAGGATAAAATAGTGTATCGAGCATAGTGAGGCACCGCGCCCAAAGCTAGGAGACGTGAACAATGTGAACCCACGGACTAAGAGCCTTTTTCTAGTTAATTCGGACGGATGCGTATTTCAGACAGGAACCGACTGTTTTTAGCCCCGCCTACCGTACGGATCGCTCACACTGTCCGATTGAGGTAAAACGCAGAGCAAACGGACCGCGAGTGGATTTTTCATGTGAACACCTCCTCCATCTGTGGGAACCTCCCCCATCCTCCGATGGTCGCAGACCATCGAATGATGGACCGAACGGTCAGGCAGCACCGAGTGCTCCAGACCACTTGGATATTTTTTCGTATGAAAGCAGGGATATGGGCGGGCAGCTGACATCCGGGAATGTCAGCTGTCCGCCCTCCACACGTGCACCACAGCCGGATTACCATACATACGCCAAGCATTTTCATGGGAATGCCCATGAAATGCGGGGTGTACGCATATGGTAATGAGCCTTTTTGGCCGCCTAGCGACTCCTGATTGGAGTCCGCTAAATCACTAGCTTTTTGAACCCGGGGCTGGTTATGCTCGGGGGAGGGGGGGGGGGTTATGCCTTTTTTTCCGACTTTTTCTTTACACAAAATTGCACATGTCCGGAAATTCGTACATTTTCATGACTAAAAATCAGGCTAAAGAATGCAATTTGAAAAATTGTGATAAGGTGGGATTTCGGAACCTTCCTAAATATCGCATCCTATTAAATGTCGCCCATTGGCTATTTATGTCATGCGCACAAAATGCACCTATGTCCAAAAGACAATTGTAAACTGAGGTGTACTATGTTTATAGGGACTATGTTTAGCCCCCACGTATGTACAAGACAATTCCATCAATGCACTTGGGCATGGTGATTTTGCCAGAGCTTAGTATATTTGACTGGGAAGGTTGGGTTGGTCCATGAGCATAATTTGGAATATGTGCTGTATCTTGAAGTGAAATATCAGAAATTATGGAAATAGACAACTTACAGTTAGGTGGTTATTCTGGTTCGCTCACAAAGTCAAATTTCTTCTCAAATGGACAAAACCCTGTGCACTGCAGGGGGGCAGATGTAACATGTGCGGAGAGAATTAGATTTGGGTCAGTTATTTTGTTTCTTTGCAGGGAAAATACTGAATGCTTTCTTTTTACACTGCAATATACAGTAGATCTCACTTTGTAGTAAAAACCCATCCAAATCTAATTCTCTCTGCACATGTTACATCTGCCCCACCTGCAATGCACATGGTTTTATCCATTTGAGAAGGAATTTGCCTTTGTGAGTGAATCAGAATAAGGGCCTTAGTATGTGGTAACTGGCTTGTTTGGGGGAAATGTTTGCTTTTATCTAATTTTTCTTTTACCTTTTAGACAGTAATCGCAACTGGCATATCATATGCATTTAATTTTGCAGTAAGATATAAAGTGGATGTTGTTGGAAAATTATCAAAAGGGTAAGAATACTTTTATATTTTTGTTTGCTTTTATTGAATTTGATTGTTAATTAGTAAGGAGCACAGTCCAAACAAAGGGCTTTATTCTAGTTCACTCTTTCTGACATCCTTCTTAGATGGACAAAACCATGTGCACTGCAGGGGGGCAGATGTAAAATGTGCAGAGAGAATTAGATTTGGGTGGGGTTTTACTTCAAAGTTAGATCTATATTGCAGTGTAAAAATAAAGCAGGCAGTATTTACCCTGCACAGAAACAAAATAACTCGCCCAAATCTAGTTCTCTCTGCACATGTTACATCTGCCCCCCTGCAGTGCACATGGTTTTGTCAGAAAGAGTAAACTAGAATACGGTCCAAAGTATAGTAATAAATGAGAAATATGGAAAACTCTTCTCTCTCACTCTTGCTCTCTCTCTCTTTCTCTCCAAAAAAAAAAATATATATATATATATATATATATATATATATATATATATATATATATCCAAGGAAGGCAGCACTCAGGAGGCAGTAGTAAGTGTAGAAAAACGTCTGTATTAAAATACAAGCTTTCGGGGTGTGACCCCCTTCATCAGGTACAGTCTGTACCTGATGAAGGGGGTCACACCTCAAAAGCTTGTATTTTAATACAGACGTTTTTCTACACTTACTACTGCCTCCTGAGTGCTGCCTTCCTTGGATATATATTTATGTATTTTGTCCGGGCACCGGGGCCTATTATATACTGAGAACAAGTTGAGTGCCGGCTGAGTTGGACTCCTATATATATATATATATATATATTTTTTTTTAATATATATATATATATATATATATATATATACAGGGCTATTTTTCAGCAGGCTCCAGCGGGAACTGAGGCCCTTATTCTAGTTCACTCTTTCTGACTAAATATTTCTTAGATGGAATAGCTATTGGTGTTTGACTGTTATTTCTTTATCTACATTATCGAAATCTTGGGAGTGCCATCCTGCCCGTTTGC
Source organism: Crinia signifera (assembly GCF_055691185.1). Lineage (NCBI taxonomy): Eukaryota > Metazoa > Chordata > Amphibia > Anura > Myobatrachidae > Crinia > Crinia signifera. The sequence continues at coordinate 170,722,388 of NC_139220.1, forward strand.
TACATTTGTCCTTATTTGGATTGGAAAGGCAACCCAAGTCGCTGCTTGCCCTCATTCCAGAGTGCCGGGACCCATTCTACTATATATATATATATATATATATATATATATATATATATATATATATATATATATATATATATATATATATATATATATATATAGTCGGCGATGCAAACAGGCAGCAGGGTCAGCAAATCCCTTTTTTTGGTACGCCTTGAAAAATGGGGTTTGCTGTCCCCAAAACGTTGGACACTGTTCTTTTTTACAAAAAACTTTGTTTTCAAGTCCGTTGCTTTTCTTTACTAGAAACAGGTTTGAATTGAAACCTTTTGTCTTTTGTTAAATGGGTACTGGTTCTGTTGCCTTCATTTTCTGTAATTGATTTATTATTTTTTTCAGCTCCAATCTCTCTGTAGGTGCCTTTTGACTCCCAAAAATAATCTCTTGCTGGTTTTTGCAGAAACTCTATTGCACATCCTTCTTTGACAATCTTTATTACCCATCTGTCTTAGATTAGTTCTTCCCATAAGCTGGTGAACTGCAACAGACGGGCCCCCACACAAGGGCCACTGTGACTGTCATTGTCTAGAGCCTCTTTTAAATGGTTGTGGAAAGGATTGTGTTGACATTGGAAAGGAGCACCTTTGACTTTAGGGCCTGCCTGGTCTGTAGCTCCTGGCTTCCCTATATTGCTGTCTGGATGAAGACAAGAAAGGGAATTTGCTTCTTTTTTTTTTTAGGCAATGTGAGTGATTTTCCTCCTGTAATCCTATGTATCAGGAGGAAAATCACTCAAATTAGCTTAAAAAAAAATCCTCCTATCCATGGAGTCTTTAAATGAAGCTCCATCTTCAAGTGGTAACGTGTTTCTTGAGGTTACTGCTGCAACAACCCTAGACAGGGAGCACCAGTTCAGCAAAAGGTTATCTTTAACCAGATACATACGGTCAGTTAATAATCAATAACTTCCCTTGCCTTTTGTCCAAGTTGTTTTGAAATCAGATCTTTCTTAGTGGGCGCCCACTGACGAAGTCTTCTGACGAAACTCAGAATGCTCTGCTAATTGTATCTGCACATTGTGGTTGCTGTGAAAAAGATGCTCTGTTTTACAAAGAAATGTTGGTGCACATTATGATGAAGCTTTAATGAAAGATGCATGGAAAAGTATTTGAACTTATGTGTGGAGTGTTACAGTCTTATTATGAGATACATAGATAGATAGATATTCTTATTTGTGCAATATACATGTTTTTGTGACTGAACCAACCACATTCTGTACAGGGGCCTGGAAAAGGGTACATTGGAATGTTTCCTGTTAGATCCACAGATGCTGTTGAAGGGGGTGTGGCCACTTATAACTTTTTAATTTGATTTCTCTGTACTTATATGTTAGTTGGGCGCCCACTAAGCTATTTGCTTACTTTTCAGAGTCCCCTCGCGGGGCTCGCTATGCTCGCCACGCTTCGGGCTCAGTGGCTCGCTGCGCTCGCCAAACTATATAAAATCGACTTCATGCCGACATGGAGAGTGGGGGTATGAGCGTACTAACTATAGTGGGTGCCCAACTAACTTATAAGTACCGATTTCTCTAGTATGACCAACATATAATTGTTGTTATAGGCTTATTATCTAGGAGAGTTCTGTCCAAATGTTCCATGAAAGGAACATATTTATCTAAACATGCATATTTAATATTGTTATATATACAATTCAGACAATTCTGATACAACAGCCATGGGAGGTTTAAGGGAGGCAGGATGGGGGGCATAGTGGCTTTTATTAAATTAATTTGCATACAGGCCACAAATTTTAAAACAAAATAAACACAAAACAAGGCCACATGTCTGGGTCACTGAAGCAGTCCTCTAATAAGCATGCTGAGCATTGTTAAGTGCTGATAATAGAGAAGTGAAGCCAACATCTTCTTGAGTCAAAAGGTGTAATGGTATACCACCCTTTCCAATAACTGATGTGCAAGATACAAAATTGGATTGGTTATCCGTCCAGGAGAAAGAGGAGATTCCTTAAAGAGCATATGCCGTTAGATTTATAGTGATAGTGTAACACACTTCTGTATGATAATAAAAGGCATTGAATTAATATTTTACATATATTTTCCCTTATTTGTACTTTTATGTACATTAAAAGTATATATACAGTACAGTGTAATATCCAGTATACCATCTTTCATAATCCGCAATCCATTTTTTTATGTTTTACTGTACATAGTTTTCAGCCTCCAATAGCACCAAGTATTTCAGTGTTTCAAGATTGCATAGCTGACGGGTTTTCCATTGGAATTGTTGGGTTTGCTGTAGCCTTTTCTGTGGCTAAAGTCTATTCAATCAAACATGACTACGTGATAAATGGAAATCAGGTATGTACAAGACATTGTTTTACTCAAGGGTGATTATGTAACCATTTGCATTTATGTCATAGTTGTTATGATTTCGGGTGTTACCCCACAGCTGTGACTGCTGTTTAGGATGGCCACAGCGAACTCTATGCTGCCTCTGCTGCACTGTCCTAAAGGATGGCTAGTACCTGCAAATGCTAAGGTTTCGCCTTTAATAGCCATTTTTGAAGGAGCAAAATTAAGTCTGCCCCAACTCTGGTGCCACCAGGTCTTAAGATGAGACAAATTACCAGAGATCCTTTAGGAACAATCAAAAGGTAAAACTAACTAACAGGGACCAACTGGAATATAAAACTAACTAATGGCACACTGCTGACAACAGACAAACCAGGGAACAAAACATAGAATTGACCTAGTCACATACCATGGGCAACCTCATCTCAATCATAAGAATAATAACACCACACAGACAGCAATGTAACAAAACACAAAGGCACAGCAAACCACACACAGGAACAGAATAGTACAGAGGACAGGGAAATAACCCTGCTGGGGTTATGGTAAGCAAAAGGCGCAGACCTGTGACAATCCTCTGGTAATCCCAGAAGGAAGGTAGGAATGTTCAGGAGCAAATGAGACCAGAAGCTGCTGCAGGAAATTGGAACAAACAGGAGGGCAAGTGAATAACACCAAGGTGGAACTAGACTGCTGGAAGCAGTGAGAAGAAGCTGGTAACTAGAAGCTGGGAACAAGACACAGGAGCTAAAGCTGAAGTTATAACCGGCGTCAGGCTCTGCGTCTGCGGTAACTATAAAAGAAGCAAGCACCAATAAACACTGCTGCAGAGGCACAGGCCTCCAGAGCACAAATTACTGCAGCTGATACCAAAGATAATGAACTAGTCTTGTGCACAGTGCAATACACACAGGATTTAGTTGCAAAGACACAGACTCACCACCGAAGGCCACTAAAGAGTCCATTACCAGAAACAGAAAGCTCACAGAAACTGACAGGAATAATCAAAGGAGGCTCATAACAATAGTAGATTACAGGTTTGATATTTTTTTTTCCAAGCTTTAAACTACCATTATCACTGCACACAGAATATAATTTCCAATTAATAATATATGAAGGCAACAGCTAATTAAATAATAATTACAGTATTATTAATAACTACTGAATGTGCAGTAAAATACCTGCTTGCAAAAAAAGGTTCAAGATACCACACAGCAAAGAATGTATGTCAAGCGGTGTTTTAGGTAGCTCTGGTTCCACAGTGGATGAGGGAGTATGCCGGCATATGACACATTTTGCCCTAGTGGTGGGCTACCTCAAGATATAGTATCTTGAGAAAGCCCATCACAAGGGCTAAACACGTCATGCGGATTATCAGTCTGCCGGCAGACACACCCCCCCACACCCCCCCATCCAGGGGCGTAACTAGAGCTTTGTGGGTCCCATAGCAAAATCTTGAAAGGGCCCCCCACCCCATGAAAAAAACATAGGCCTCCACATAAAAACAAAAACCATGCTCCGCACTTCAGGTTTACCTCTTTACCACTGCACTGTGGTGCAGTACAAGTTTTCATATGCTGGAGGGGACAAAGAGATGGGAGGAGATAGGTGAAGGGTGATAGGGAGGGTATAGAAAGATGCAGGGTGGTAGGGAGGGGATAGTGGGATGCAGGGCGGTAGGGAGGTGACCACGAGATGCAGGGCGGTAGGGAGGGAATAATTAGATGCTTGGTGGCAGGTACGCTCTTGTAACCAACACCAATGATCACAAATTACATAAACACATACATACATACATACAAGTAGGGTAATTAATTACATAGCAATAAACAAACATTTACTCACCTCAGGCTGCCTGCAGCTGCTCCTCCTGGCTGTCAGGCTATCTCTGGTCGTGCTGGGCTGGCAGGCATATTGTTACCACTTCAGTGACTGCATTGACTGTGTGTCCCGCCTTGGCCATGGTCATCTGAACTGGCTCCCTGACTACAGTAGATTACACTGCCTTTGCTAGCCACCTGGGTACCCCCGCCCGCTCGCACATCAGCAGTCACATGACCTCTCCCACCAGCCGGTATCCGACATCAGCGCCGTGGTCCAGTCCCCCATCAGCTTGCCACTGCGCTGCCTTGCATACGTGTCCCCTGGACACGCACCCAACCCCAGTGCGCTCCCCGGCATAAGCGTCCCCTGGACCCGCCCCCCCCACACAGGCCGCTGACTGACATCAGCGACTGCGACAAGGGACCAACCTCCTCGCACAGGCCACCCAAACCAAAACCCATCTTCTTCAGTGCCTGCCATATGTGCTGTCCCGGACTCCCTGCCAGTTTCTGCCCAGCATCAGCAGTCACACACTGCTCTCCCGCTGGCCTAATATAGTTGTCTAAAAAAAAAAGAAAAAAAACATCTGAATGGTGCAGGGGGTAGCTTGCTGGGCCCGCGGGTCCCTCCCAGCCTCCGGCCCCATAGCAACGGCACCCCCTGCACCCTCTATAGTTATACCACTGCCCCCATCCACGGAGAAACCAGACTTACCTACATCACTATATGGAAAATAATCTGTTGGGTGAGCATCAGCACTATTAAGTGCCCTCCCCTTGCAGGACAATTCCACCTACCTCAGGTATATACTGTAAAGTTAAATGCTTTAAGCATATCTAATACACACAATGCACACACATTTATGTTTATATATATATATATATATATATATATATCTCAATTGACTACCATTTTACCCACTACTTTTTTTGATCATAAATATCTTTTATTTGTAAACAGTGTTCTAAATACAGAAACTGTTATATTTTACTATTACATCTACTATCCATATTGTGAAGACCTATATTCATATTTATATAAACTTCTGACACCATAAATATATCCATCATAAACCAATCATATATTTTTGTGCTTAAGTACTTTAAAAATCAACAACTGATATCAGAGAATATAGTTAACTATATATCAGTGGTTCCCAAACTGTGTGCCGTGGCTCCCTGGGGTGCCTCGGGACACTTGCAGGGGTGCCTCGGGTTAATGGTCCAGGACCAGTTCAAATTATTTATGATCTTTTATTTATGGACAAAACCAGTGCTGGTGGCTGCCAATCATAAAATGTGTGTACAAATAGAAGAAAGTACTGCCCTTTACCAAAGAATCACATATAAAAGCAATCTAAATAATTTTCAACAGGTTTGTTTTTGGCCTAGGGGGTGCCGCGAAAAAAATCTGATACTTTAGGGTGCCAAGACTCAAAAAAGTTTGGGAACCACTGCTATATATATTGAATGTACCATCCTACAAATTATATTCTGCATGCATGCTCTGGAAGATCCCTTTTTTATAACTGTGAGAAGAAATGTTGTGTCCCTCCATTCTAATGCCCCTTTCCCACTGCAGCTAAAAAACGGTAAATTGCCGATTTTCAGCGCAATTTACCGTTTTAAGGCTGCAGTGAGAAAGTGCCAGAGTTGAAATACCATTTAAAGCTAAATGGTATTTCAACCCGTTTTTAAAGCAGAGTCCTACACGTTAAAATAACGTTTAAGAGGCAGTGGGAATGCCTCTTAAAAGTTATTTAGCCTCCAGGCAGTCCCAGTGCCTGATGAGACCTAGTAATTCTCACTTTGTGCATGTGTAATGAGTGCACGTGCATAATAAAGAGCCGCTCATTACATATGCGCATATGTAATGAGCGGCTCATTATTATACACGTGCACTAACTACATATGCGCAAAGTGAGAACTACTAGTTCTCATCAGGCACTGGGACTGCCTGTACCCTGCATGGACCCCAGCTGCCTCCCCACTGCCCTGCATCCCCGCCTGGATCCCCGTGCAGGTAAGTACAAGGGGAGGGGAGGTGGGGGCACAGGGCAGGTACGGGGGGGGGGGGTTTAGGCACTCTTTACACTGGGGGGGGAGGGATTAGGCGCTCTTTACACTGGGGGGGTTAGGCACTCTACATTTTACACGGTTCACTGCAATGGGAATGGTACTTAAATGGTATTTAAAACGGTAATCTGCTGCAGTGGGATTGCTAATACCGTTTTAAATACCATTTAAGATTACCAGTACTTTAAACTGGTCTGCAGTGGGAAAGCAGCATAAGTAATTTTCTTATTATGGTTCTTACAAAAAAACAAAAACGTTTGGATGCCCCTGAATTAGGGTATGTAAAAATAGTGTTAGGGCATGCTGGAACAGTGGAATGTACAATGCCTCAACATCTGAAGGGCCACATGTTCAATACCCCTGATTAAAGAGATCATATAAGAACAAAAAAGGTATTATTATTAATATGAGAATAGTAATTTATTATGTTGTGTATTTTACCTTTTCGCTTTTTTTAATGTTAACCAAACAATAGATTAAAAAACTCTTGGTACAAGAATATAAAAAAATTGTAACAGATAGAAAACATAATTGCAACAATTGTTGCAATTTTATCCTTTTCATCATTATCAATACATTTTATTTATATAGTGCAACAAGCGTTCTCCATCTCGGTACATAGGTAGAATGTACAATCAAATAACATAATACAAGTGTGACCTTGATATTTATATTTTGAATCACTAGTATCATTCTTGTATTATTATTAATAAGGAATCCATGCCCAGATTTCATATTAATGTGTATTATTAAAAAATATTTTGTTGCTTTGCAGGAACTGGTCGCATTTGGATTAAGCAACATATTTGGCGGCTGTTTCAGAGGGTTTGCTGCAAGTACTTCACTTTCCAGATCAGCCGTGCAGGAGAGCACCGGGGGGAAAACTCAGGTGAAGAATCCGTTAATAAACACATTCTAGGCATAGGTTAATGTAGCTGGGTAACAAAATGGTCCTTCTCCTTGCTACAAAGTACTGGCGTGTCTCCCTTTTAGGGTGCAAGATATAGTAATAAGGTGCCGGGGTGCCCTCCTTAGGAGTAGAAATAGTCAGCAGTGTTTCCCCTTTCAAGGAATCAGGCAGCACTCCACAGACTTTTAAAGTGCAATTTTTTGCTTTATATTGTCTCTAGTTATGGGACAATGAAAAGAACAGAATTGCACTTTAAAAGTCCGTGGAGTGCTGCCTGATTCCTTAACACTGTTGACTAACAAAGACAAAGCTTCGATCGATGGGAGGCAGCTGTGTCCTGTGGTTGTGACAGACTGATCACCCTTTTACACTGCTTTGCTTGGTTGCACATGTGATTTTGTACCTGGGTGTGACCTGTTTTGAGACCCCTTTCAGACTAGTGGCCCTACCCAGCTTATTTGCAGGTCGGGACATCACAAAGCACCGACTCTCAAATCCAAGTACCTGCTGTTCCATTGCCGTGAACGGATCCTCTGTCGTAATAACCCTGCTTGCCCATTTACATTGCAGCCCACCCGTTTACACTGTATCGATGAAATGTTGAACCCTCACTACTCAAGTTGAAGTGCCAGGTCACTCAACCCAGGTTATTTTAACAGGGGGCTTTTACACTGCACAACATCCCAAGTTGCTGCATGTTAACGTACAATAACCCAGGTTATGTATGGCAGTGTAATAGGGGTATGATACTTCTAGTCGCAGCTTAGGCTAAAGGATTGTGGGTTCATATTAACATCTCTCCTGCAGTCAGATCGTACACAGCATCAACGCGTTTCGTAAGCCTTACTCAGGAAGACCTTTTTGTTATATACATCCTACATTTCTGAAATGGTCATGGATGTTACATACCTACACACAATTGCACCCAATATATTCTATTACAAATGGATTAATGCTACAAGTATATCTAAAGTGCACAGTGTGCAATGCCAGATGTGAAAAGGTGATACATTCCCTAATAGTGTGTTCCACTGTAATGGAGTTTTAGCTTTACATGTCAGATGGTGAAACGCGCCACCACGACAGTTGTCCCGCAGCTGTGTTTCTTTAAATGTCGAGAAACACTATGAATTTCATACCCTTTCAATATATTCCTAACATGTTCTGGGAGCTTCTCCTTCAAAGTCCGTCCTGTTCTACCTACATATTGCTTGTTACAGCTACATTTCATAAGATAAACTACATAATCCATTTTGAAATGTAGCTGTAATAAGCAATATGTAAAAAGAACGTGCACTTAATATTTTGATAGCATCCTACTTTTGAAAATCTACATTAACACTTCATACTTGTTTTGCTATTTAGTATATGTAAGTGGTATAGGATCCACGGCCCCTTTCTAATATAACTGCGCTTAGTAGTAGTAGTATTAGTACGTTTATTTATAAGGCGCCACAAAGTGTCCGCAGCACCGTGCATAGCAAACAAAAAACAAATTACAATGTAACGTACAGGGTGTGTTGATAAAATACAGCATAAATAGGGTTATAGCTGGTAGAACTAAAATCAGCATCAGTTCTGAAGTAGGTGTGGAATTTGTCGAGGAGACTGAAGATGAAGTAGAGGAAGGGAAGAACCAGGCAGGAGCACTGGTGAGGTAAAGAGGTAGGGTGAGTACGTGTGGAAGGAGAGCCCTACTCTTAACAGACTAAAAGGAGGTGGGTGGACGAACGAAAAACAATAGGATAAGTAGGAAAGGATGGAGGGGTAGCGTAGGCAGGATAGGAGGAGCAAAAGAGGTTAGGAGGAGGAGGGATAGGCTAATCGAAAGAAGTGGGTTTTGAGGGCGCGCTTGAAGGAGGTAAGGGAATCAGAAAGCCTGATGGGCGGCTAGAGGTTGTTCCAGTGCAGGGGGGCAGCATGAGAGAAGTCTTGGACATGGGAGTGGGAGGAGGTGATTAGGTGAGAGGTCAGTCGGCGGTCGGCGGTGGAGCGAAGAGCACGGGAGGGAGTGTGGATAGAGATCAGTGAAGAGAGGTAAGGAGCGGTGGAGGAGGAGAGAGCCTTGTAGGTGGTGGTGGTGAAGAGTTTAAAGAGAACTCGGAAAGGAATGGGGAGCCAGTGAAGAGATAGACAGAGGGGGGAGGTGGAGGTAGAGCGGCGGGAGAGGAAGATGAGCCTAGCAGCAGCGTTAAGAATGGATTGGAGAGGGACGAGGCGGGCGAGAGGTAGCCCAGAGAGAAGGATGTTGCAGTAGTCAAGGCGGGAGATGACAAGAGAGTGAATGAGAATTTTGGTCGCGTCAGTGGAGACGGACGGTGTTGGTGTACCCAAGTATTGGACTAAGTAGCAGAATTCTTTCTAAGCCCAGGTGACCGATATCGCCGTTTATACCATTCTGGAGATAGTTGTGTTGGGGGACTCCAGTATATGTCTATGCGCAAAACCATTGTCTGCTAGTTTTTATATATGAATTATGGACCAAGAGAGGAAGATTGCCCAAGAGTGCCTGGCTGCCTAAAGCAATATACATAATAAATTTTATGGACTGTTTGGCCAATAAAGCGATCTAAGAAATGTCTTTAAAGTCTTATTTACACACATACTTGTAAGTGTAATATACTGATTGATGTAACATTGTTAAAAGTGTACAGATAAATCATTGCCGGACAAGATTAACACTTGGATAGTGTAATAAAAATTAATATTTAGTATGTAAGCAAGTGACAGCTCTGTAATGAAGCCAGCGTGCATGAATAAAACAATGGCCCTAATTCTGGTTGGCTCGGTAAGCTGAGAACATTGCAGGTTACCAAGCGCCTGAGACGCTGCGCTCTGCCTGGCAGAATACCCACCCCCGCCGCCAATTACCCTCGGTACCATGCAAGGGGAGGTGTACGAAAACGCATCCCCTCACATGCCTCCGCTAGCATGATAAATCATTCCGTGGTCACCAACCATCAAATGATTTCTCCTGCCTTCGCAAATAAAAGTCAGTGGAGACTGACTTTTATTTACGAGTGCTAGTGTGACGTCAGACACCCAGCCCAGCAGGCATCGGCCCACCCATGTACCCATGGGAATGACCATAAAACGATGGGCATTCCCATGGACGATCCCCGTTTTTGCTCCCGACCCTCCCTCTGCGCAACGAACAGGCAACAGTGTAACTTGCCGAAGCCATTCATTACCGGGATCTGCACATGCACAAATATGCACTTGCACATGAGCAAACCCCCAAACATCGGAACGGGGACGAATTTGCCCCGTTACGAGTGATCTTGAATTAGGCCCAGTGTGTTCAGTACCCAACTTCCACTTGCTCGAAGGGGGAATTCAATTGTGAGTGATTCTTGGCTGGTGCAGTTGGAATGGTGTGCAAATGCTTGTAATGGAGGCACATCTCAACCACAGCATTGCTCATTTGACTTCATACTTCCAATGGTGTGCAATAAAGTAAGAGATGTTGCACCCGGTTAAGGGGGGTATTCAATACTGGGTCCTGACTGTCCATACGTTACGACAGTCAGGATCCTGGCCCATTTTCGGCCCGCTCACCAGTTTATTGGCAGGCGGAATTCAATGGAGATCATCAAAAAGGGGACGTGTCTGTGAAAACGGCCGTGAATTGTTGAGATCTGTCCGTGATCTCAACAATCCACGGTCGTTTTTGTCAAAATGGACGTGACTGCTTTTAAAGTTAGGTCTGTTCTGATGAGCTGCCTCTTCAATGCTGTTGGGAAAGCACTGAATAGGCGCCCGCCGCTATTTCCAGTGTCGAAAAAAGCGGCAGGGATTGAATACCCCCCTAAATCTCCCGCATACAAAATGTTTGGGTCCAGTAGTATTTTGGATATCAGATGTTTCTGTAATTTGGAATATTTGGAAACCCAATTATAAACACAGAAAGCATTTATCTTTCATATAAACCTTATATATAAAGCCTGAAACTAATGGTAAACCAAAAATGTAATAATTTTGTGCATTAAACAAAGTTTATGTACATTGAACCATCAAAAAGCAAAGATGTCACTAAGCCAGTTACATTCAAAAGATTATGTATTTTGGAATTATCCTCCCTGTCGTGAACCTGGTTGGGGGTTGAGGATAAGGGACCCAAATTATACATTTGCACCTGGGCTCACTACCCACAAGTTTTGCCACTGTCCCATGTTACATGTGTATAGATAAGCTGAATGGAAGAGAACTGGGAGATATGATTCTCATAGTATTGTATCTTTGTAGTCTGGTTTAAGATTTTTCAAGATTCTTTGTACTAAAATAAATACTATTTACTAGCTACGGTCTTGCATCCTTTATGTATTGACAGGTGGCCGGCCTCCTATCAGCTATTATTGTCATGATTGTCACTTTGGCTATTGGATTCCTCCTTGAACCGTTGCAAAAGGTAAAATCATAAGTCCTCAAATATTAATCTCACCAGAAAATTATTTGTATGTTATATTATCATTAATGTTTTTTCTGTATTTCGTTATCAACTATTAATATTTACCAACAACAATGTTTAACAAAATCACATTTCTGTTTGGAGGGCATCATATAAAAAGGTGATCAACCTGTATGTATGCTTAGGCACAAAATGTATTATAGATACAGTAACTGCCTGTCTAATCATAGAGCTTGTAGAGGCGTTGCCTGACAGTGTACAGCATTGGCTAGCCCTTGGTGTGTGATAGGGAAATGATACAGGTTTTCCACACACACCATGTACACCTTTATTACATCCATCCATACAGGGGCGCCGACTTACGTTTTTGCCAGTGGGTGGGACTCAAGGGGTGTAGCCCTGCAATGGGCTCCACACAGATCCCCCAGGAGGAACCCAATCAGGGCTATGTTCCAGGGGATTTCCCCACTGGATTGGATCTTGCCGTCTCCAATCAGCTGGATAAACCCCTGGAGCTTAGCCCTGATTGGCTTTTGGAGCCCGGCGCTGGTTTAAAAATTTGGGGATTCTCTGTTTTTTTGTCCCCCATAATTTTGGAACCAGGACCAGTCTAAGAACCCAGTGCTGGATTCTTAAATACGGTGGATGCCCCCAAAAAATGTCCCCGTATTTGGAGAACCTATTAGGGTACATTTGCGATTTTGATGTTTTCTATGAGAAAACATCAGGATGCGATTTGTAATGTGCAATTTTTTAGACATGTCAAAACGTGCAATGTTTACCACAAAAGGCACCCTATTACATGTGCGATTTCTGAAGTTTTTTGCCAAAAAATCACACGTCAGAAAATTGCCCCAAGTGCTTTTCATAAATTAGAAAAAACTTTTCCAAAAGACATGCATCTTTATTGTTCTTCTTGCGTATATATTTTTTAATCTAAATTAATATTTTTTTTACACTAAGCACTCAGAACGGTATATTTGCTAATAATCGCTTTTTGGTTTTTGGTCAGTTTTCCATCAATTTACTGTAATTGACCAAAACTGTCCATTACCTAAAGCAAGACTGACCAAATCAGTCCATTTAAATAATTGCAAATTCATATTCCTTATATTTAAAAACAAACAGCAAAACATTTGCTTAAAATATAATAGAAGTTGTATCGATAAAAATAGTGACAATAAAATATTTGTCAACTGTGTGTCTCATATTTCTTCTTATTTTTTGGTTCATGTCTGGTGTGTAGTTGGGATGGAATAATTATATCCTTATATTATTATAGTTTGACAACAAATATTATAGACAGTTATCATCTCTAGTTGCTACTGATCTGTACAATCATTTTATTTGGACGGGTTTGCCATTGTTACTGACATTATATTTACCGTCAGTTTTGACCTTTTGAAAGATCGAAAGGTATTCATTAAGAGCTGCAAAAAAACACTGACATAAATTCTGGGTTTCAAGTGAAGCTGATACCCGATGGATAATTGATCGACATTTTTAGACACAAAAATAAAGGCAGTGTCCATCGTTGGTGGTCCATTTTGATTTAGAACCGAAACCAACCTTTATTAAATTGATCCTCTAGGTTCTATAGCATATTTGTTTCTTGTGTGGGTTTTACGTGTATTATTATTGTTATTATTTCTTATTTCAGTCAGTGCTTGCAGCCTTGGTCGTTATAAATCTAAAGGGAATGTTGATGCAGTTTAATGAAATTCCTAATTTGTTCCGGAAGGATAAATATGATTGTGTAAGTAGTACACTTGCTTCTTGTTGTCAGTTTATTTACACACCATAATAATAGTGCAATGTCCAATGACCAGGGCTAATAATTAATTAAAATTGATGTATTAGCTTGAAATTTGACTTCTGCCAAAATGGAAAAAAAATGTAGTTTAGACAATGAAAGATACAGCTTGTTTGCACAGTGTGATTGCCAGTCTGGGTCCAAAGTGTTACAGTAACTGTAGTAATAAAATGGCAGTCCATAGAGTTTCTATCTCTCTAAATTACTGGAACTAATTTAGATAATGGTATCTAGTACTGTAACATTGCTGCCAATGGAATAACAGAGCGAGAGAGTGTGAGCGAGATAGAGAGAGAGAATGAGCGAGATAGAGAGAGAGAGAGAGGGTGAGAGAGAGTGGTATGATAAAATGTATTCAGTGTAGTTTGAATAAAGTGAGAATTATATCTCTGTGTACACTTATGTGAATGAGCTCTAAATGACTAATCATTGATCCTCTATGTTTCACAGTTAGTATGGGTGGTGAGCTTTATTGCTGCTGTGTTACTTGGGCTAGACCTTGGACTGGCAGCAGGAGTCGGATTTGAGCTGCTTACTGTTGTGTTCCGGGCACAGTTGTAAGTACAGTAGAGTTCACTTTTGAATATAAAATATATGTCGCTATATTTCATTATGATAGTTTGGTTGCTATAATGTAAATGCATGTATTTATTTATTTTTTTATTTACAACTGTCTATGGGGGTGTGCTGGTGTCTGGGCCTAATTCAGCTTCGGTTGTTTTTTTTTTTGTTTTTTTTCTTGCGAAAAACTAGCCAAATATTCAACTGCTCGCACTAGGCAGTGTGGGCTGTCCTGCCTCTCACCAGGTCCCTCCCCACAATTCAAATCGCAAATTTGCAAATTGCATCACTATACATGCACATTTGTCTGAAAATCGAAAATAACAGCTTGCAGTCTAGCAGCCAATCAGGAGAAGCCACAGTGTTGATTGGCTGCTGGTCTGCCAGCTGCAGTTGACTTATGATCAGCACTGAATTTGCAATGCTGATGCTCACTCTCTATGACTGTTGCCAGGCCCCTTGATGATGACCCTGTATGCAAAATACTTTGTTGATTCCAGCATTATTATATCATACAAAGAACATTATTAAATTATACTCTTGAATAATAGGGTTCTGCATCACCTGGCCATATTTGATAGTGTTTGCCTCTAAATAAAACTTTTGTAAATAATTTGTGACTATTAATGGTTGCTATTGTGGATCACCTTCTCTGTGACCACCTCATGTCAGTAAATTGCATGCGTTCGTGGGGGAGCAGCATGCAAAACTCATGACTGAGAATTAACTGACTCAAGTGTGATCTGTATCAATCATTAGAATAGCCCATCCGTCTATCCAGTGAAGAGACATCATCTGCTTCACCTGGAGGTTCAGCCTCCTCTCCAGTACCTTCCTACCCCCCCCCCCTTCTCAACTGAGATTTGGCTGCCTAGGGATCTCCACATGGTTTCATCTGGCACTGATAATCTGCCAATGCAAATTTGTTCTGTTAATTATTACCACTACATATATTGCAACCCTTCAGCTGTGCTTTCAAATTCATTTATTTAGTTATTTATATATCTTTTCAGTCCAAAATGCTCCCAGGTGGCAAGTGTTGGAGGAAATGATATTTACAGGAACAGAAAAGACTATAGAAATGTATGGTACAGTATACAGTATTATGTAATTTACAACAATGAGTAAATTGTGCTACTTATTTGTGTTTCATAGAGTATCACTGTCATATCTGATCTAATGGATTCTGAGTAGTTAATGTATCAGGACACTAGCAGTACTTTCCACTGGGCGCAGCTGTCTTTGTGCCAATTGCTCACATTTACATTACTTTCATTAGTATCATGCAAATAATAATATACAACAGTATTAACAGTGCTATTAGATAGGTCATACTATCCATGGTATTTTGCATGACCAGTAATATATTGGTAACATACCCCAGCTGGGTAAGTCATCAGCAATGAGCAGCAGCACAGAGTTATAGCACTCCGATAAGGAACAGTACTAATAGTAATGTAACTATGGATGGGCACTGGGCACAGGTACTAATAGTAATAAATATTTACTATGCCTATCATTAATAATACATGATGGGTATTAGCACTAAGGGTAATGTAACTACTGAGCAGCAGCAGCACTAATAATAATGACTAGTCCTTCTGTATGTCCATCAGCAGCAATGCCACTATTAAAAGGCTGCATGATTAGAAAAATGCTTTACACCATGGGTGTAGCTATAGTGGGTACAATGGGTGCTATTTGTATGGGACCCAGAGAATTAGGGGGGCCTGGATCCAGGTTATAAAGTTGCATACTGTACCAATTTCCCAGAGATGCCTGCTAAGCAATTTGGTCTGATCAATTGTTTACCCTGAGATAAGATATTACATTTTTAGTGAGAGGGGTGTGTAGCAGGGGCATAACTCCCAGAGGCAATGGAGGTTCCAGCCACTGGGCTCCAAGCCCTGAAGGGACACCTGCATGTACAGCAGCACCTGTGTGGTTCACAGCAGGATCCAAGTGTGACCACTGCTATTGCAATGGAGCTCAGCAGCGTACCTGTAGTTAAGTGGCTCTACTATATCTCAGGAACCCTGCTAAAATCTGCAATAGAGGACAGGATGGCTCCTGTCTGGTACCACTGGGGCACTTTAATGTGGTAGAAATGAAAATGTAGGCACTATAGTGTGGCATAATATGAACTGTGGCACTGTAACATGGCATGATTTGAACCATAGGGCACTCTAATGCTTACAATATGAACAGTGGGCACTGCAATGTGGCATAAAATTAGTCAGAGACACCACGGGGTAATTAACAAAGATAGGAGTTCTATTCAAGATGGGGTGTTTCCCATAGCAACCAATCAGATTCTGCTTCTTATTTATTTAGCACCTTCTAGAAGATAATAGACAGAATCTGATTGGTTTCTATGGACTATCTTCAATAGATCTCCCATCTTCATAAATTTACCTCTATGTCATAATGTGAATTGGGCATACTATGTGGCATAATGTGTACTGGTAGTCTTACTATGTGACATCATGTAAACTAGGGCATAATTGTGATTCATAAAATAAACTAGGGCACTACTATGGTTCTAGAAAATAACTTGGGCACTGTTATGGGGCAAAAAATGTATAACTGTTGTGGACAGGAGTCTCTCAGTAAGCATTGGGACAGATGCCCCTTCAATATGTTGCTATGGGCCCCGCAAAGATCTGGTTGTACCCCAGCTGCATACTATACATGTTATCAAAAAGCAACAACATATGCACAATCCAATGTGCTTTACCGCATACTGATATCAGAATAGAGTCTGTTGTTTCCTCTTTACGCCAGTGCTGGTCATAGATGAAGCTGTGTATCTCACTGAATTCTCCTGCTTGTCTTTTGCAGATTTATGAGCATCAAGGTATCAAGATTTTCAGATGTCCTTCACCAATATTTTTTGCCAACATTGATTTTTTTAGGGATAAAATTGTTGCTGCTGTAAGTTATGGTATCTATCTATATTTATTTATACTACCTGGAATAAAAAGTTTGTAATTTTATATATATATTTATCTATTGCAGGCAGGGTTTAGCCCATTGAGGGTGCTACGAAAGCGCAACAAGGCTTTAAGAAAAATAAAAAAGCTCTTGAGTAAAGGGGAACTTCAACTTACACCGGTCAGTATTACACATATTAGTGAACAAACATCCTAGTGTACAAGGTCTTATTCAGAGAAGAGGTTATAACCAAAAAGCAGAGAAAAGACATGTAGCAGTAACAATAATATACCTGACTACAGAGCTGAGAGAAGGTGACAGATAAGTCCTAGAAATATTAAGCTCAAGAGAGTGCAGACATCTTCTGCGGGTATATGGGCTGTTATCTGCAGGGAAAAGATGACAGCATTCTTTCTTTCTACATACTACCAACTGAAGCGCTGCTTCATAACGCCCCCTAGTAGTGCTGCCGAATAATGTAGTGTCATTGCTTAATGTCTCTTTTAGTGCTGACTCACGCCTGTAGTGCTAGGCCAGCCTCATTTTCCACCACTGACACTGACAGGAGAGCAGAGTACAGAGCCCAGGCTTCCCCCATTACTCTAGCGACTCTCGACTCACACCTTACCATGACGTACCCCCTTACTTTCACATCTGCAAAAGAGTCTTAAGTCTGTTTATGAAATATTCTAGAGTGGGAGCCTTTTGCACTGTGTGGAGAAGAGTGTTTTAGAGCTGTATAAGCTTGATCCCCTAGATGAATTCAGGGATATTCTAGGTACTGCTTAAAGTCCATCATCTACAGATGCGGTAATTGAGCAAGGCAGTAATGAAACAGAAGCTGCACCAGGTACCTTGGGTCGTGGTTATGTAGGGCTCTGAAAGTCAGTAAGCCAATCTTGTAAAAGATTCTCCATCTTAAAGGTGGCATAAAGCTCCAATAACCAATATTTTAGCAGAGAATTTGGTACTTGTTTCCTAGAACGGCCACAATCGTGAGTGATCGTGGCTCTTAATTAAGGGACACGATCCTCACGATGTGGCCGATTTTTTACAATTTTTTCACTTTGATTGACAGAAATCGGGTCAATCGGTCGGTCGCGACCAATTAAAATCGGCCGCGATGCGACCGACCGATTGACCCGATTTTTCCATAGACTTCAATGTTAAAAAATCTTTTAACATTGAAATCGGTCGGTCTTGTGCCATTATAATGGCACAAGATGAGATGGACTTGATTAAGTCCATCTCACATAGGGAAAAATGATAAAAAAGGTGAAATGGGCCAATATGACCCATTTCACATTTTTTATGTGCCCGCCATGACCCCACGATAGACGTGAACCCGAAGCGTGGCGAGCGCAGCGAGCCCGCGAGGGGCGGCGGTGCGCGTCCTCCGACCTTTTCATTCCCCTACTATCCACTAGGGCGTGGAGTGAGAATATAATAGTGTGGCGAGCGCAGCGAGCCACCGAGCCCGAAGCGTGGCGAGCGCAGCGAGCCCCGCGAGGGGACGCGTATACCTGTGAAGTTAGACGCGTCCCCTCGCGGGGCTCGCTGCGCTCGCCACGCTTCGGGCTCGGTGGCTCGCTGCGCTCGCCACACTATTATATTCTCACTCCACGCCCTAGTGGATAGTAGGGGAATGAAAAGGTCGGAGGACGCGCACCGCCGCCCCTCGCGGGCTCGCTGCGCTCGCCACGCTTCGGGTTCACGTCTATCGTGGGGTCTAGCACACTTATTAACATTTGGGGGGGCAATTTAAACAAATCTGGTGTAAAAAAAAAAAAAATCGGGTGAAAAATCGGCAGATCGGATCGGTCGCATCGTATGCGACCAAATCGCATGCGATGCGATCGATCCGATTTTTTATCTTACGACCACAACGATCTAAATCGTTGTGGCCGTTCTAGGAAACAAGTACCGAGAATTTTTTTTAATGTAAGTGCATGGTGGATAAACAAACCCTCTTGTGTTCCAGTATTATCAGTTGTTATTGTTAACTAGTACAGGAGGTAAAATTGCATAACAATACACTGTACACTACTGTTTTTTTAGAAAACAACAATGTACCCAGAAAGCAGTCTGGTATTAGTACTGTATTTCACTTGATAACAATAGATATATTGCAGAAAGGCATGATTTGTACATCGTATACCCCCGATGAGTCTGATTATGAAGAACTGGACAATAACAGGATTGAAGAGCTGGACCAACCATTAAACATGGCTGACCTGCCTATTGCCATAGACTGGAATGCGGATCTACCTAATAATATTGTAGTTCCAAAAATAGATCTCCACAGTTTAATCATCGATTTCGGAGCAGTGTCTTTCTTAGATATGTCTGGAATGAAAGGCCTAAAAGCGGTATGTAATATTAAGTATAATGACAATGTGTGTATATTTTTTATACACATAAATATATGTACGGGGATGTAAGGATAAATGTCTTTGTCTCCTCGATGTGATGGCCCCTTAGGTACCCGTGAGAAATGAAACTTAAACTCCACACGAAACACACAGTAGTAGGTTAAGATTCATTCTGCTTTATTAGGGGTAACAGCTTCTTAAAAAGACATGATACATGGGTGTGGACAAATGTGTGTTACTTTGTTATTGGCTCGTTTAACAGTTGCTGGGCAGATTAAACAGGGGGCATACAAGATATTACACACAAAGAAATGAGTAGCAAGGGGGGGATTCTATTATAAGGGCATTTATGCGCGAGCACGCTGCATACCGAAACCAAGCAAAAGGGGGAAGTAGAAACTCCGTATAGAGAGATAAGGCACACACTAGGCTTCCAATGACCTTGCAACGTAACCATAGTAACGACAGTCTACGTGCCAGTTTTCATATGTTACATGGATTCCTAATTTTAACCCTTCAATCCCCTCTTAGAATCATGAATTTAGATGATATGATTCTTCTTATTAAACTCCTTATTTCTGTGCTTTAGCAAGATATTGCTTGTAGCCTTCAGGGGAATTTGCGTGTGCAGGGGCAATAGATTCATACATAAGGGTGTTCTCAATACCTTTGGTAGCAAGCTTCCTACAACATGGTATAATACAAAAAATAACAATACAGATAATTGTAAGAATAATCAATATATGGATTGCTAATTGAACAAGGGCCTGCTTCCAATTTTCAAACCATCCAAACCATTGGCTCCATGGGTTATCGATGCTTGAATTCTTCTTCAATTCTATTGATAAATTCTCCAGTTTTTTAATAGCTAGAGTAACTTTACCATTGGGGCCTGTGTTGTCAGGGATATATGTACAACATCCTTCAACTTTTCCTATATAAACACAAGCTCCTCCTTTCTCTGCTAATATCATATCTAGAGCCATACGATTTTGAAATGTCATTTGTGATGTGGCTTCTAATTGTTCTGCAATGCCTTTTAAATCATCTTTTGTATCATTTACAAATCTCTGCTGGTTGTAGTAAATGTAATTAATCCAAGCAACATTCTTGCTTGCTGTGATTGTGGGTATGATGGATTCAAAGCCGGCCGCAACTTGGTCTCTGGCCTTGAATTCATCTGGGACCCCTCTTGGGACACCAATTGCATCAATATATACATGTGGATCAAAACTCGCTAAAGGTGTTCCTCTTTTCTTTAGTAATGTCAACATTGGGCCTAAAGGGTGGTATTACTTCAATAAATATCAATGAGAAGATGGAAATCCATATCTGGTGCTTCATTCTCTTCAGTGGGTTCCGCTGCTTCCCTCAGTTGGAGGTCAAGGCTGTCTGCCTCCGTTAGTACCTCGTCCTGTAGGGGGTCAGCGTTGTCTACTCCCGTTAGTACCCCTTCCTCGATCTGTTCTCTATCCGGGACGTTACTCGGGACTTTCTTCACTCTGGATGCGTGTATCCACGTCGGGCCTTCTTCAGTTAGGACAGCCGTCCTGGTTACTGCTACGATCTCTGTCTCTGGACCGTGGGTGAAATCTCCTGGACCTTTGTTCCTAGGGAGTACCTTCACAACGACCTTGTCTCCGACCTGGAAAGGGTGTCTTGGTTCCTGTGGATTAGAAGGATTTTTACAAATAACACCATGTTCAATTTCACTAAGTCTGGTGATGAGGGACCTAACATACTCTTCTCTAATTTGTTCTAGGTCTCCCTCCTGGACTATCATTGGTTTCTTAGCCCAGGGTGTGGGGAAAAGTCTTCCTATTAGTATTTCAAAAGGTGAATAACCCAGAGTCTGTTGGGGGGTCATTCTAATTTCTGCTAGGACTATGGGGAGGGTTTGTTTCCATTTATTAAATGTTCCTCCTGTTGCTTTCCTAAGTTTGTCCTTTAAAGTCCTATTCATCCTTTCCACAATTCCTGAACTTTGGGGATGATAAGGAATGTGAAATTTCCAATCTATTTGCAGTGCTTTCACTAAAGCTTGTGTGATTTTTGCTGTCAAGGCAGTGCCTTTGTCGCTATCTATTTGGAGCGGGCATCCCCATCTAGGGATGAATTCTTGTGTTAGTATGCGTGCAACTGTTTTTGCATCTTCTGCTTTTGTGGGAAATGCCTCTGGCCATCTGGAAAACATATCTACTATGACTAGGGCATACTCCTGTTTTGTACCTTTGTTAGGTTTGTGTGTAAAATCAATTTGCAAATGTGTGAAAGGAGTAGTTGGGTACTCCAGGTGTTGATGCTTTGCTTTCATTGGATTGTTGGGATTGTTGCGTAGACAAATAATGCATCTACTTACATATTGGTCTACCAAATTCTTCGCATCTGTGATGTAAAAATCTTTGTTTAAAAGCATAGCTGTGGTGTTTTTGCTATGGTGTCCTACCCCATGGTAGTGAGCAATGAACAATGGGGCGCTTGATTGTGGTATGCATGGTCTCCCCTCTTTGCAGATCAATCCTGTTATAGGATTTTTCTGCAATATTGGAAATAACCAGTCATCCAAGTCTTTTTGTGATGCTGAGCTTTGTAGTTCAGTGATCAGGTTTATCTTTCTACATTTGGCAAGCTCTTGTGAGCGCTATGAGTTCTGCAGCTTGTGCTGATTGATATGGGATGGGTCTCGCTTCTAAAATGTCATTTGGGAGGCGTACCACTGCGTAGCCTGCCTGATATGTCGAGTCATTGGGTCTACTACAAGAACCATCCACAAATACATGGTCAGAACCTGGTATTGGTACAGGGGAAATGTTAAGTCTAGGGGAGGTCTCTGACTCTATTGATGCAGAACAGTCATGATCGTCAGGAATGTCATCCTGGGGGCCCTTTAGTCCTAAAAGTGCATTTAGAGTGGGTGCGGGGCCTGAGGATGCGTTTGCATACTTAATGGTGAGTGAGGGGCTTCCTAACAGCAGTACCTCATATCCACTAAGACGCTGGGCTGACATGTTGTGTGTGTAGCCCTTTAAGAATTGTCATGACATCATGGGTTGGGTGAAGGACAGTTGGGTGGCCTAGGGTGAGTGTGGTTGCCATCTCAGCTACCATTGCACAGGCCGCCAGTGCCCGAAGACAGGCAGGCATACCTTGGACCGACACCGGCATCACTTTGGAAAAGAATGCCACGGGGCGCAGCTTACCTCCATGTTCTTGTGTCAGCACACCCGCCATGGTTTTACATTTTGTCCCTTGCATATAAATGAAATGGTTGTACATAGTTTGGGAGGGTCAATGCCGGACTTTTCATCAACATACATTTAAGGCTTTCATATGCATTTAACATTTCTTGTGACCATTGTATCTGTTTAGGTTTGTCATTGAGTGTGGCTGTCTCAAAATGTTATCATAGTAGGAACAGTCAGAAATCCACTGTCTGCAATAATAGTGTTTGGGCGGACCAGACCCAGTACAGACTGAATGCGTTGTGGACTGACTTTCCTTTCTCCCTTTTTCAAGACAAAACCTAAATAATCAACATTCTTTTTGCACCATTGCATTTTTGTTTTTTTTGACACTTTGTGCCCACATTCACAGAGCCAGTTTAACAGTGATATACCATCCTCTCGGCATGCCTCCTTTGTTGAACTACAGATAAGCAGATCATCTGCATACTGTAGCAGGACTAAACCATAGGGGGGGTGCCAGGGGGTTAATGTGGCTTGGAGCACGATGCTGTACACAACAGGGGAGTCAATATACTCCTGTGGCAGTCTGCATCATGTTAACTGCTGGCCTCAAAAGAAAATGCAAATAACAGTTGTGTCTGGGTGTCCACAGGTATGCTAAAAAATGCATTTTTTTTAATCGGTTACTGAGAAATAGGCGGCATCTACAGGGATGGCTGAGATGAGTGAGTTTACATCGGGTACAATGGGTGCAATGGGAACAATTAATTGGTTTATTGCTCTGAGGTCCTGTTGACCATATCTGAGGATTTACAGTGTCTAATTCTGTGTTTGAGTCAGAACTGTCAGTCATGAGCAAGTGTGGTGATGAAACATCAATTCCTTTTCCTGCTTCTGATGGACTGATTGTGATTTCTAGCACAGAGAGAAGATCTCTGCCTAGCAAATTGATTGGGCAGTCAGGTATTACAGTAAATTCATGTTTTCCCATGTCATGGCCCTTTAAGGTCTGTCCCTGCCAGTCAATCTGAATTCTGGGGTTGTCTCTAGGTCTGGGTTGGCTGGGCTGCATGGGGTTACTGACCTGTCGGGGTTTGTTTGAAGGGAACGGACAGTCTCTAGCCCAATGGCTATCCCTTTCACAGTTATAGCAGCTTGTCTGCCTGTTGGGTGGGGGTCCCGCAGGAGCCCTCTGAGGTAGTCTGTCTCTAGGAGGACGGAATGGTTTATTCTGTCTCCTAGGATTGTTTTGATTTTGGAAGCGTGTGAACGGAGTATGTGATGGTGTGACAGTGTTTCTTTTAACTTCAAAACAACCTGCTGCTTCCTTTTCATACAAATGTTTTTCAAAATCCTTCACTGTATCAGAGGTCCAAGTTGAAACACTCTGCTTCACAGCGAGGATATATATATCGGCAGCAGATTATTAATGAAAGTAGAAACAAGTAAATTATCATTATGCAGAAGCGGCAGACCTGCTTCCTCGGTCCAGCACTTCTTGAATCTCTTCCAGAAATTTGTCACTGTTTCTGACACTTTCTGTTTACACTTACAGCTATGGGGAGAGATGAGCGTGCTTTAAACACTTCATTCATATGTGCAGCAAGTTGATCCCACATAGCATCTATGCCTTCTTGGGTAAAGCTGCGTCCTTTGCATGCTTTCTTTAAATATGTTATGCATCCTATTGGTGTTATCATTGGTTTTGGGACAATTTTTAATTATCCTATCCATCCCGCTAAATTGTCTACCCAAGGGTTAATAAAATAGTAATTTGTGGGGGAGACACGGGCAACATATTCTTTACATGTCTCTCCTGGTAAAAGCGGGGAATATTCTGTTTCTTTACTCTAATGTGATCCCATAATATA
This sequence comes from Crinia signifera, assembly GCF_055691185.1. Taxonomy (NCBI): domain Eukaryota; kingdom Metazoa; phylum Chordata; class Amphibia; order Anura; family Myobatrachidae; genus Crinia; species Crinia signifera. The sequence continues at coordinate 170,746,715 of NC_139220.1, forward strand.
ACAGACCGTCAGTCAATATAGTCACAATAATATCTGTCACAAGTCAAGTCGCAAATCTACTTAGAATCACTTTAAACAACAATGACATTCAGTAGCCAAATCAATTTGCAAATCTACTTAGAATCACTTTAAACAACAATGACATTCAGTAGCCAAATCAATTTGCAAATCTACTTAGAATCGCTCTAAACAACAATGACATTCAGTGGCCGTACACTTACCACCCGTTCACTGAGTATCCTTAATACAAAATATACAGTACAATTGTATATAAGACAGACAGAACACTTCAGCGTACGTGCACTTACCACCCGTCTACTGAGTGTTTAAACAAATACACAGTTGCAACATTAACAGACAAACATGTACATACATAAATTTAGGCGATCAAATCGAGGAGGCTTTCTCTATGAACCCCTGGTTCAATTGCGGTATCCCTGATACCTGTTTAATCAACTACGTAATCTCAAGTCCCGGACTTGAATTACCTTTACGTGGACCCCTGGTCCTTGGTATCCCTGATACCTGTTTTATGACGTGGACCCCTGGTCCTTGGTATCCCTGATACCTGTTTTATGGCGTCATAAATTTCCTTACATACAATTACGTAATATTAAGTCCCGGACTTAAATATTACCTTGTCACGTGTTCCCGAAACACGGAGTGAGTTCAGATCCAGTAGATGGTCGCAATCCCTTAGCGGAAAAGACAGACAAGTAATTCTCTATCTTACAGATCAGGGGACGATCGTCTGGACCCCGGACTGGCCCCCAAATTGTAAGGATAAATGTCTTTGTCTCCTCGATGTGATGGCCCCTTAGGTACCCGTGAGAAATGAAACTTAAACTCCACACGAAACACACAGTAGTAGGTTAAGATTCATTCTGCTTTATTAGGGGGTTAACAGCTTCTTAAAAAGACATGATACATGGGTGTGGACAAATGTGTGTTACTTTGTTATTGGCTCGTTTAACAGTTGCTGGGCAGATTAAACAGGGGGCATACAAGATATTACACACAAAGAAATGAGTAGCAAGGGGGGGTTTCTATTATAAGGGCATTTATGCGCGAGCACGCTGCATACCGAAACCAAGCAAAAGGGGGAAATAGAAACTCCGTATAGAGAGATAAGGCACACACTAGGCTTCCAATGACCTTGCAACGTAACCATAGTAACGACAGTCTACGTGCCAGTTTTCATATGTTACATGGATTCCTAATTTAACCCTTCAGGGGATTACATGGTAAATAGGAAAAAAATACACTAGTTATTGGCCCCATAATATTTAATTAAAAAAATGTACTGGGAATTACTATTTCATAAGAGTATATACTCCCATATGGTAGTGTTCAGCCCTCTACTATATACTTAAAGCTGCAATAAATGGAACATTTAAGATGCAAGTTACAGGTTGAGTATCCCTTATCCAAAATGCTCGGGACCAGGGGAATTTTGGATAACGGATTATTCCGTATTTCGGAATATTTTAATATTTCAATGATGTATTTTGAAGTATCTTGCATTTATGCTGTATAAACACATAATATACACACAAATATATTTTATTACCACATAAAATACACACAAATATATTTTAATTGTTCAAAAAACAAGGTTTCAAAACGTGAAACAAAATGTGTGTACTATCTCAGCACTGAATTTGAATGCCAAGCAATCATTGTCTTGTACATATATAGTGGCAGTTACATATCATGTCCTCAGTAGTGCTGTTACAAATGTCCCCAGTGAGTTTTTAGCAAAAAAAATTTTTTTTTTCACTTTCTGGAATGTCCGTATTTCGGAATAATTCGGATAACGGATATTCGGATACGGGATACTCGACCTGTACTGACAAAGACATTATATATAATTTTGGAAAGCTTTAATGTGAGAAGCATTTTTGCTCTGTAGCTTTCATGGGGTTAAACCAGTGGTTCCCAAACCTTGAGGAATCCCAGCACCATAGCGTGTCAGCATTTTTTTTATTTATAAAATTTGAAACAAATACTTAATTAAGTAAATTGCTCCTAACCTTAGGGTCAGCTATGTGGTTATGATTGTCAGCCAAAAGCACTGGTTTTACCTATCACTTTAACCATAAATAATGTGATCTGTCAGGGACCCTACCCCTACAAGACAGCCCTGTGAGAGTCTTGCAGACCCCCCGTGTGTCTAGACACACAGGGGTGTATTTAGTAAGATGGGAGTTCTATTGAAGATTGAATGTTGCTACGGGCAACCAGTCAGATTCTATCATCTTCTAGAAGGTGCTAAAAAGCAAAATCCCATCTTCAATAGAACCCCATCTTAGTAAATAAACCCCACAGTTTGGGAACCACTGGGGTAAACTATGGGCCTAATTCAGCTTTGTTAGCAAAGCAAAAAAGCAACACAACTGGGAAAACCATGTTGCACTGCACGTGGGGTGTGAATTATTAGGTCGATCACTATTGGTCGACAGGCAGTAGGTCAACACATGAAAAAGGTCAACATGGTTTAGATCATCATTGACAAAATATGGACACGAGCAAGGATCGACATGGAAATGGTTGACACAGAAAAAATGTGACCTATTGACTGCCGACCCAGACATTGTCGACCCATCGAATGGTTACCCTGAAGGTGGAGCTGATGTAAGATGTGCAGAGAGAGTTAGCTTTGGGTGGGGTGTGTTCACATTAAAATCTAAATTGCATTGTAAAAATAAAGCAGCCAGTATTTACCCTGCACAGAAACAAAATAACTCACCCAAATCTAAATATATCAGCCACACCTGCATATTTTAATAAATTTTAAGGAGCTATATGATAAATATACATTACATTCTGCATATCGTGCATCAACATTTATGTGAGAAATTCAATTAGAAGTAATATACTGTACAATTAGTATATTTATACCTCAGGGCTATTCAATTAGCATCTACCAGCAGCACTTATTAGGGATTCTGAATGGAAACAAACAAAAACCTTGATAACCAGCGTGTTGACGTCAGTTAACAATTAATGTTGATGTTATGTTAACAAGGATCTCAGATGAAAAAGGGTGTGCAATGGAATAGCCATGAGCGATAAGGCATGAGACTACCGCCCTTTTCCATCTGCTGTAATATACAGCAGGTAATTTAATTTCCCCTGAACTCTGAATCAGTGCATTTGTGTGGTAGGCTGAAATGTTGGATACCTACAACTTATTTTAAATAAGTGTCAATTTGATATTGAAATAAAAAAAAAATGCTGCTGAGTTTGTCACTTTTCTTGTCACCATATGTATTTTTTATTTTCCTTTTTTTGCTTAAATGTTATACTGGCCATTATAGCATTGTAGTAAATATATCTCACGGTTATAATGTATACCTTGTCATTCTTAAACAAACAAAATACAGTATAAAAATGAAATGTAAGTACAGTTCTGGGCCCCACACTATAAAAAGGACATCATAGAATTAGAAAAAGTCCAAAGGCGAGCAACAAAACTTATTAGGGGAATGGAGAATTTAAGCTTTTTGGGACTATTTACATTAGAAAAGAGACGTTTAAGGGGGGACATGCTCAACATGTACAAGTATATCAAGGGCCAATATAAGGAACTGTCACACACCCTATTTTCTACTAGAAAGGAATCTAGGACGCGAGGGCATGAGTATAGATTAGATGAAAAAAGATTTCATTCAGCTAGTAGAAAGAATTTCTTTACGGTCAGAACAGTCAAACTCTGGAACTCTCTTCCCAGAGAGGTGGTAACGGCTGGCTCATTAAATGCGTTCAAGGCAAAGTTGGACAAACATTTACTGGAGAAAAACATCCATGGGTACAAATAAGAAATATAATTTGTCTGTAAAATACCAGAACCTACCAAATCAGCAATGTATATCTATACCAGGTTGAACTAGATGGACGCAAGTCTTTTTTCAGCCTTACCTACTATGTAACTATGTAACTACTGTTTGTTTATTTGTAAATTAGAAGGATTCATTGTTTTAACTTTTTTTTATATATATTTATTTTTAGATTATGAAAGAATTTATTAAAGTTGATGTTGATGTATACATTGCCGGAATAGACAGTAAGTGCCAATACTCTACAAAACTTTTAATTGAGGTTTTATGGCTTAAGAAATGAGTTAAGGATACACTATAACAGATTAGAGGTGGATAGTGACCCTTATTCAGATCTGATTGCAGTACAAATTTGTTCTCAAAGTGGACAAAACCATGTGAACTACAGGTGGGGCAGATGTAAAATGGGTAGAGAGAGTTACATTTGGGTGGGGTGTGTTGAAACTGAAATCTAAATTGCAGTGTAAAAATAATGCAGCCAGTATTTACCCTGCTCAGAAACAAACTAACTCACACAAATCTAACTCTCTATCTGCACATGTTACATGTTACATCTGCTCCACCTGCAGTGCACATGGGCCCTTATTCAAATCTGATCGCAGTACAAATTTGTTTGGAAAATGGGCAAAACCATGTGCACTGAAGGTGGGGCAGATGTAACGTGTGCAGAGAGAGTTAGATTTGGGTGAGTGTTTTGTTCCTGTGCAGGGTAAATACTGGCATTATTTTTACACTGCAATTTAGATTTCAGTTTCAACACACCCCACCCAAATGTAACTCTCTCTGCACATGTTACATCTGCCCCACCTGCAGTGCACATGGTTTTGGTCATTTTCCAAACACATTTGTACTACAATCAGATCTGAATAAGGGCCATGGTTTTGCCCATTTTGACAACACATTTTAACTGCGATCAGATCTGAATAAGGGCCAGTATGTGATGCTGAGAAGTATGTTAGTGAAATCCACACATATCTATTCCTTATACAGGTTGAGTATCCATCATCCAAATAATTCCGAAAACCATACATTTCAGAAAGTTTTTTTTTTTGCTAAAAGCACTACTGGGGACATCTGTAACAGCACTAGTATAGTGTGAGTGGGGTGCAGGGTTGTGGCAGTAGTAAAGTGTGAGTGGGGTGCTGGGTCATGGCAGTACAGTACAGGTCTCGGGGCAAGTATAGTGTGAGTCGGGTGCACTCATAATAACCTGTAATGTTTACCTTATATATGAAATACTGTATAATCTTTTTTTACACATTTCTTATTTGAATTTATATAACATGTATAAAATGTGAGCGACGCTGGGAGTTTTAGCTGGTATTTTGCAAATCTCTCACAGAAGAATCCAGATGTATATAAATGAAGGAATACAACTTTATGTTCTCTAATTCGACACTAACTGATATACATTTTAATTCAAAGTTTCTGTTTACACTTTACAGATAATGTTTTGGATAAACTTAACAGATGTGGATTCTTTGATGATGACGTTACAACCGCAGCGATTTTCCTGACCATCCATGATGCTGTGTTATATATACTTGAAAAGAAGAATTTGGATAGTCTAGCTAAATTAAAAGAAGCACAGGTAATCTTCTGCACTTTCATTGCTAATGTGATTCAGTGCCAAGTAATCTGTATGTGTGGTTCTGTAGTCAAAGCATTGTGGGGCAGTAACTACAGTGGCTGTGTGAGTATACTCCTAAATGAAGGACAAGTTCTGCTCAAGATGCCAAATTGTACCAAGCTTAAATAAGAAGCATTTTAAGTGGCTTTTTTTGCTATACCATAGGCAACAAGGTTATTTCTATACTGATAAATGGCCTGCTTTTTCCATCAGATCTGAGCTGGGGATATTGGGTCAGTCAATTAGCAGTGAGGTACAGAGCATTTCTAGATGCACTTTGTCCATTGTAAATAAAACCATTCTATAAGATACACAGGGTATATATGGAATAGGCATACATTCATGCTTGGGATAGGTATATTGATAGCCTTACAAAGAAATAAGGATGAAATATGGTTTGAGGTAACATGTTTAAAAAAGGGGCAGACTAGATGGGCCAAGTGGTTCTTATCTGCTGTCAAATTCTATGTTTCTATGTTTCTACAAGGGTGGCTCTGTCATCAAGGGGATGGACTTCTCACGTTATGATTACACTTTTACATAATGTTGCTGCTATGTTATACAGCTCCTAAAGTATCACCTGAGAGCTCAGCGTAGCACTTGGCCAGAATAGGCACATGCATGAGTGTACTCTGGCTGCAATCTCCACATGAAATCTAAATATGTAAGCGCTTCAGCGAGTTTAATGGATAACGGCAGATTAGATACCAGGCAGAAGGTGAAATAGGAGGATGCTTTAAATTAGAGACAACAAAACCAGAAAACAGAATAAAATTGAAAATGTGGGTAAGAAAATTGACCATGTCAGTAGCTAAAGGCTTGTGTAGATGAGAAGGAAAAAGGATGGAGTCAATTGATGGGTGGTAAAGTTCACTGTCAGCCACCGGCTGGGAGAGAGGATTGTATAGGTGAACAGTTTGCATTTCAATACAAGACAAGACAATAGTGGCGGTACTGAAACACTAGGTAGAAAATTCCACATGCATAAATCCCCATCCCCTTATAGTAATGGTAACCTAAAAAGTGAAAGTTGATTTCTTGCAGTTCCTAGTGACAGATCTGACAGCCTTATAATCCCTTTAGGGGGCTATTCAATCACCGGTGACCATCTCCTGAGGGGGAGATGGCCGCCGGGCCCTACTCAATGCTGTCTTCCCTAACAGCATTGAACAGGGGAGCTCTGCAGAACGAGCCCGGCATCACAAGCTGTCGGGCTCGTTCTGCCGAGAACGGCCGGGAAGTGACAAGCTGTCAGCTGCAGCTTGCCTCTTCCCGGCCGCAAATCGCGGCCACGCCTCCTTCTCGTCCCGCTGCAGGCAGGACATTGAATCCCACTTGCGTGTTCTCAGTTGAGCAGACCGAGAACGGGACAGGGTCAGGGCTGTCGAGCAAGCAGTGACCCCCAGATTGAATACCCCCCTTAATATCAGCGGAAAGATGGTAGTAAGAACGAGTGAAGAGAAGGTCAATAAAATGACTTTCTGTGTGAGTGCTAGTGTTATTCCTGTGGGATATTATAAATGGTCGTCCATAGTACAAAGCAAGAAATCCAATATTCAGAGGTCATTAGCAGGACATCTAAAAATGAAATAGCAAATACCCAGATTCTGTCATTACTTTCCAGGATGCAATAGATGGGCAACCTCACCTCTTTTCATTTTTAAAAGTTTTAGTAAATGTACCCCTTAGTGTCAGCAATAATGAAACCAGAGAAACATGACCAACCAAGGGTCATCATTGCTCAAGCAATACAGCAGTGAGTGCAGTTTTCTCTAGCGCTAGTGTATTAGTAAACATAACGATGTAAGTGTAAGATTAATGTCACTCCTTTTTATTTTAGGAGCAAGTGAAAGAGACAAAGTTTGATGGAAACATAGATACAAATTTGAGCATCAAAGGCAATACATATGTGAGTTTTAACATTTGTTATATGTGGATTTATTCTTTAGTTAGAAAAATTGCATACACTTATGTATTATTGCTAGTTTATCCATCTATGGTCCATTTGTTACAGCAAAATAAAAACTTAGAACATACCCTTGTGTCAGCAGTGTATATACTACATGTGCCTAACTACCTGAATCCTATCCCAAAATGTACATGCAAAGGTGTAACTAGACATTCGTAGGCCCCATAGCAAAAGTTTGTAAGGAACCCCTATTTAGCACCTGATGGTATATATAATATAACAATAATATGTATATAGCACATACAACTTAGACTGTAAATATGGGCCCCCTTCAGCTCTCGCCCCATAGTAGCTGCACCCCTTGCACCTATGGAAGTTATGCCCTTGTGTAAATGGCTGTCTATGGAGCAGGTAGCGCACCTTTTTATGTGCATTACCAAGTAACCAGTTAGAAAGAGACTAGACATTACAAATGAGCAGTGATAACAGCCTGTATATTTTTAATGGCAGAAAAGAATATGTAGTACCGTAAGGCGCTCAGGTGTACACAAAGAAACAATTAATAAAATAACACATTATTGTAACAGTTACAGTGGCCAACCCCCGACCGTAGTGGCTGTTGGTGTACATTACACATAACAAACAATCCCTAGCGCTCTGGACACATTTCTTAATATTTTTATTGCCACCTGAATTTGTCTGAAAACCCATCATCGATCAGCACTTTTTATATGAAATGAGTCACTTTTTTCTCATTTTTTAAAATTAAAAACTCACTGTTCATTACATGGATGATCATATAAGAATAATGCAAAAATCATTTTTTGTTATAAGGTGAGTCACAGCTTACTAGGGATTGTAATATCATAAGCCAAGAGCTACCGCACTGCTCATGGAAGATGGGCACCACAAGGTCACAATTGCCACAATATAATTTGCCAGGTAACACATGCTAACAAGAAGCAAGTAGCAACCTACAGAAACCAATCACCAATTAGCTTTCACCTGTAGTAACAATAACAGTGCTGTACTTATGTATGTTTGCTCTTTGTGAGTATAGAAAGAGTGACTTCTGTATATAATAAATATTGTGGACTTAGAATACCATTATTTGAACGTAGATAGTTATTGTTCTTTATTTCTCTTTTACAGGCGATCAGTGGGTCTCGGCTGTAACCACCTGAGCAAGTTATATGAAGATATGCTTGGAGTATTTTACATTGGAATGCTTTGCATGAATGGCAGATACAATACACTTTGGATATTAATAGTTTGTCTGAAAACACTCAGATTGGATTTTGTAAATGATATCAGGGGATGAGCTAATGAGCATTATTAACAGGTCATTATAATGTATTTTTTATCTGAGATTAGGTATTTCATAAATTCCTCACTGTGTAGAAGACTAGCTATGAAGTGTATGTGTCTATGATGTAAGGCTGTATTCCTGTTTCCTGACTACAGGAAGGAAAGTACATTCATAAAACACACCTCCTTTTTTGGTACACCTACTGTATAGGCTTGATTCATAGGTGGATCAGCTGCTCCTGCTCTAGCATCTGTTACCACAGCCACAGTGCTAGTTTCCGCCATCCCTTCAGTCCCAGTGTGCGCCAGAATGTGCAAGTTTCGAGACTACTACTTCCACTGCCTATGCACGGTGTTATGTCACCTGAGGCGCAGTCTCTTGCACAACATCGACACTTTCGACAGCCTTACGTGCCTCCGTCTGAACATGGCCTGTGAGGCCAGGCCACTTCTTAGTCACCATGCAGAAACACAGATTGTATACCAGAATACCAAGAGCACCTTACACAACAGCACATTTATGTGCACACCTGGAGTAATAAATACCATAGCGGTTTTGAAAATAATTTGCACAAGCACAGAAGCAAATAATCACTTGGTTATGTTGGCAATGCGTGCAGTTAACATGCTCCTCTGAATCAGACCCATTTTGTGCACAAATATACACTACACCAATCTGTCCTACCTGAGCTGAGTTGGAAAGAATATTAGATTGTATTTGCTTATTTACAACATTTCCACACCAAACAATCAGTAGGACAAGGTAAAGAAAGTGGTTATCTCTAATGACTGACTGGACAGGTATAAAACTATTTAATTCAATCTTTTAAACTGAGAAATAATACCTTGAAATGATGGATATTTGGCAACAATAGGTGTATGTGATACAGGATGTATATATCATTTTGCAGTTCTACATTTTAAAAACAATTCATAAGGTGGCCAGTATATCTGTCAGATTATGTTAATATCTGTGAATGCTTATCACAGTGCACGCCTCATTCTGTGGGCTGAACCAGTCAATAATTATGAAGAGGCACTACAGTATATGCATTCACAGGATGCAGTCAATTTATAGACAGTCAAAATACCAGCAATCCAAATACCCACCACTACTGACCGACGGTCAAAATACTGACTCGTTTAAAAATGCCAACGTTCACTATGGCGAAAGTCAATGTTTAAAAAGTCAACTGATCTAAAAGTCGACCGACTTACTTCACCATCCAGGTGGGCATAGAGTTGGGGCAGCATGGACTATGTAATGGTTAGCATTACAGCCTCACAGTGCTGAGGTCATAGGTTCGATTCCCACCATGGCACTAACTGTGTGTACTCCGATTTCCTCCTACATTCCAAAAATATACTGGTAGGTTCATTGGCTTTCAACAAAATTAACCCAAGAGTGACTGTGTGTGTGTGTGTGTGTGTGTGTGTGTGTGTGTGTGTATGTACATGTTATAGGGAATACAGACTGAAAGCTACCCTGGGGCAGGGACTGATGTGAATGTTCAAATATCCTCTGTGAAGAGCTACGGGATGTGTGCGCTATATAAGAAACTGTTATTATTAATAATAATAATAATAGTGTGCTGAGAGTGCCCGAAGCATGGGGAGTGCAGTGACCCATACGAGGTGATGCAGTACACATATGCAGTCTCCATGTCGACACAGATACCAAGAAAATTATTACAAAAATCATGTTGACTTTTCAACCTGTCGACATTTTAAATGTCACCACTTTAGTGTCCTAATGAAAGTTGGCATTTTGAACATTTCTGTATTTTGACCGTCAGCCAATGGAGGTCAGTATTTTGACTGTCGGGGAATCATACTGAACCTGCATTCACTAGGAACAACTGTCTGTATCATGTCTCAGTGTTGTCACCCATTCCTACATGACTTGCATTTCAATCAAAAATGGTATAGTTAACAACATGGTCTCAACTATATGTAAGCAACAGGCACATTCCATATAACTACTTATTTATAGCTAGCATGGCTAATGTTTTGCCCAGGCAAGGAAATATTTATAAAAATAGTTTGTTAGTTTGGAGTAAATATACATTAAACAGAAAATTAAACATCTGTGTTAACTCAAGGTCAAAACGATGCCATAGGCCTCCAATACTGTATCCTATGATAGTCCAAGCCCTGCATCAGCATTCAGTCAATTTTTGCTTTTATCTTCTCCTTCTCCACACCTCCTCTACACATAAGTATGCCTCAAGATCCTGTTCCCAGTCCTCTCTTCTTCATGTACACATTTTCTCTTAAGAATCTAAACAGCTCATTTGCCCTTAACTTCAACTATATGCTGATTACACTCAAATCTACCTCCAGTCCCCAGTTTATCCCCTCCATCCTCTCTTGTACCTCTCTTTTTTTTTTCAGCTAAAGGTTTTGTGCATGGCGGTGGGATAGGGCTGAAGCTTTGCCTATCTGCCAATGTGACACCGATTAATGGTGCTGAGCATTGGGAGCTGAGGCACACTGACTGAACAAGTGTGCAGTGCATTACTGGGAGTTGACTAAGTCCCATGAGACTTTGCATAGGAGGCTGAGAGGTTTGTGCTGAGCTCTGCTTGGTAGAGCTCATCATATGCTACCCATGGAGGACAGCAGCAGCAGCAGCCTCATGGGAGGGTTTTTAATTAGAGGCAGCTCTGAGCCTGTCAGGGCTCCTACAGAGTAAGGTACAGAGGGACACAGGCTTTTCATGTGGTATTTTTTATATATTTATGTTTATATTAATCCCCCCTCTTGCAGTTACAGATTGACCAAGTTTATATTGCCTTTACTCTGTGTTTTGACAGTGTAATATTCTCCCATGTAGTTTGCGGCCAGTAATGACAAGTGGGAGGGGGCCCCCTTGTCTAAAGTGACCCAAGGCCCCCAGAAGGCTTAATACGGCCCTGCTTGTATCCCCAACTGTCTGTCTGCCATCTCCACCTGAATGTTCCAGCACTTCTTGAAGTTTAATGTGGCCAAGACCAAACTTACTGTTTTCCCCATTCCATGATCATCATTTGCCTCCCACTTTTGCAACCTGCTTCACTAGCTTTAAACCACTCCACCATTTCTTACATGTCTAACCTCATCTCTGTCCACATTAAGAGGGATATTCAATCGCCGTCGAGCATCTCCCCCACGGGCCTATTCAATGCTGTCTTCCCCGACAGCATTGAACAGGGTTTCCTGGCAGAACGAGCCCGACATCTCTAGCTGTCGGGCTCGTTCTGCCGAGAACAGCCGGGAAGTGACGAGCTGCCGGCTGCATCTCGTCACTTCCCGGCCGCAACTCGCGGCCACGCCCCCTTCTCGTCCCGCTGCAGGCGGGACATTGAATCCCGCCTGCATGTTCTCGGTCGAGCTGACCGAGAACGGGACTGGGTCACGGCAGGCGAGCAAGCTCGTCTGCCGTGACCCGAAGATTGAATACCCCCCTTACTCTGCTACCCATCTTACCAGCACCTCTACTCAACTCTGGTCTTGTATGCTCGCCTCCAAGGTGTTGCCATCCCCTGGAACTCACTCCCTTACCTAGTATAACTCTCTACCAGCTTTCCAGGTTTTAAAATGCCCCTTAAAATATCTCTTTTTTTTTTAAGTGGACCTTCTGCCCTCCACATAACGCAAAACGATCTCCATCAACTTGCCAATATGTGTCTTTCCTATTCTTTCCCCAACTGTTCATCCCTTTTTAATATGTAATTTCTTACAGGCATGGCCCTCCTCTTTCTTGTTCTTCCCTGTCATGTGTGCTCCACTCCTTTGTCTCCTTTTCAGTTACTCTAATTCTGTCCGCAGGGTTTGGTATGTGGCCCCGGCAGTCAGTATTCCAACAGTCGTTTCTCTGACATCGGAATCCCTACTGTCAGTAGTCAGACAGAGGGGCAAGTGCATCAGAGCCCCTTACAGGCTCAGTTACTCACCACAGGTTCTATTATCTCTCTATGGAGACCGTGTACCCTCCACCATGGAAAATAGCCACTATCACTCTGGATCCCAACTGTCAGCATTTAGCAGTCGGGATTCCAATGTCGAAGAAATAACCATCGGAATTCCGACTGTCAGAGCATTATCGGCACTGGTCTGTGTACCCTTACTCTCCGTGTAGAATTAACTCTACTTCTACTTAACTCTACTTCTACTAACGTAACTTCTACTCTTTGCTCTGTCATCTGTTCTACCTATTCTGTATTATATTAATGAATGTTTAGTACTTTTGCTATGTACTTACACAATGCTGTGCTGTTCTGTATAATACTTCTCCTCTAATACCGCTACTGTGAAATGTTTTCCATTTACCCTTTACGGCGCTGCATACATGTTGGAGAACCTAATAAAAGAAAATAGTAAGAATAATGTATGCTAAAGTGCTTTTAAATATAGTACAATGTAATCTCCTTAGCTAACATTCAACTGCGTTATGTGCTGCTAAAAATATAAGGCGACTTATTTAATACATTATTGCAAGTAGAATAAATTTGATACAATAACATATTTAATTAATTCTAACTATACTAGCTTGCTAAACCCAGAGATCGTTTTTATTTGTTTAAAAGGTATATTTTAACTATATTCTGTATGCCAAAGATTTATAGTATAATGAAAGCTAATTTTTATTTTGATCTGTAAATAGGTTAATCTGTTTAACTTTACCCATGCAAGATATTAAGTGTTCACATATAATAACTTTATATTTTCTGTGTTAGATTACCTAATTAAACATTTTTATATGGCCATTTGTCATGGAACTGCTTGTACTGAAATTTTCAGGCTCATGCACATGGGGCAATTTTGCCTAGCCTACATGCTGAATGAAGTAGGCTAGGGACACCGCCCTTGTGCTTCCCGGTGGCTAGATTGCCCATACACACTTAGCAATGTGTGTATGGGTGATCTGCATTAACCAGTGTTCTGCTTAGCACAGGCAAGCGATTTGACTAGATCTTGAGTACATGTAGTCCAGATCTGAATCAGTGATGGTGATATAGGACCGGGCATCACCATCGCTATGGGGCATACACACATAGGGATCCATGCTTAATTTCTAAGCGATCTAGACAGATTGCTTAGAAAATGTAATAATAGCCCCATGTGTATTCCCCTTTCTTGTATATATTTGTAGAGAGAGATACAAGTAGACATTTTATTTGAATTGTAAATGTATAATAGTCATGTATTGATAAGGATGTGATAATTAATAAAACAGCATTTACTAATAAACAACATCATATAAAAAGGTGTACCCAAAATAAATAATGGCAATTAAATTATTTTGTTTTGTTTTTTTTGTTGTACATGGGACTTTAATACTACTGCAAATGCTATTATAATATAATTAATAACCTAAATACATGTGTGATATGGTAAACAAAGCTTCTTACTCTTATCATGATGTATGGGCTTTCCACTGCAGGAAAAAGGTAGCACTAAATGAGCTCAAAACAAGTATCATGGTTCATATGAATAATGAGATGGCCATTGACACAAACCTTACAGAAAGTTATGATCTTGCCTATGATCTTGATCAATCAATAATGCCTAAATGTTCCACATTCACCACATGATTTTGTAAAGAAGCACGGCCTTGGGAGGACCCATTTGGTTAAGGATAATGGCGCAGATTTATTATACTCTGTGAAGCGATAAAGGGGCTGGTATTTTATCACAGGCCAATCACACCCATCTGTCATGTTACAGGTTGGATTTGAAAAATGACAGTTAGGAGATGATTGGCCAAAGATAAAGAAACAGCCACATTATCACTTCCCCAAGCTTAATAGATCTGCTCCTTAGTTCAACCTCAGTAGACAAAACAGTGGAAAGGTGCAAGCAACAACATAATTAATGGCGTTGTAGCCAGTGCATTACACTGGTGCCCATTGAAATGAAAGGGCCAGCAGCTGGTGGCATTATATGAGTCCTAAGAAGCAATACATGAACCCAAAACAGCCTATGCTATTCCCTCCAATGGCAATGCAATGACTTGATGTCCAAGCTCATGCAGATGCATGCCAGTCTAGCCTCAAGACAGTGAACTTGATCGAGGTGGAAAGTAGAGCTCCTGTCTTCTTCCACTGCCTGAGATCTGTTGAAAAGTGGCTGAGAGTCAGGACTGGAGGGAAGGTCAGAATCATACATAAACCTACTGAGGAGCCATGAATGTATATTTTTTTTACCCATTTTATTCCTGTGGGATCTATGAATGCCCATTGTTGTTGTTTTTTTTTTGTTTCTTGTGTGGCGTGCGTGTGTGTGTTTTTGGAATAACAAGGGAATAACAAGAATATCAATCTTACAAATATATGACTCACCTGTAATCTTCTGACAATTAAAAGACCAGTAAACAAAATCTCAGTCCTGCTGTCTAACTCCTTTATGTGTATCATATCATCCTGCTAATTATCACTTTTACATATTGCTTCTAAATCTTCTCGACAAGTATAAACCTTGATTTCTGATTATTTTTGTATGATAAGGGTATTCTCTGTCAGCTAACTTACCTCCTTAGGGTGAACTGTGAAATAGACTTCCATCACCTTGAGTCACAATATTGCTTTGGTTTCCTACATTGAACCCAAAACTCACTAATGTGAATCAATAGAAAGGAGAGACACTAACATAGAAGAAACATACCCTCTTGACCCCACATTCAATATTCTTTTCTTTTTTAACATGAGTTTAGGAATCCAATACTTGTACCCTGATTAAGCTTATATGGAATTTCAGTATCTTTCCTATGCTCAAGAGTGTTTACAATCACAGATTAATCAATGAAAACATTGTTCAACACCAAAAGTACATTCCTAGAAAAGATAAAGGTCATTAACAAGAGTATAAAAAGAAAAATATGTTATTTGGTGTAAATGTATATGGTGTGAGATGGATAAGTGTAAAGGATGACTTTGCAATATCAAAATGCGTTTCTGTGGCCAAGCACAAACCTGGGAACAACCCACAAATTCACCTTGAATCTAATTTTTCATAACCTAGAAAGTAATCCCCTGATCCACTTGGCATTTGCCATGCTGCTAGATGGATCTCCTCATGTATATTAATACGCAGAGCCATTGAAAAAATCTGGCACATTTGCAGACAAAATACATACATTGTGAAGGGCCACATTTGTATTTTAGAAAATAATCTCATTGACTGTCAAAATAACAAGCAGTAAATAGGTGCCATCTGTTTTATGGAATGACCTAACATTAGTTGTTATATTGGGACTGATTCTGAGTTGTTAACAAAGCAAAAAAACAACGCAAGTAACATTGTATCTGGGACAAACCATGTTGCAATGCAAGGGGTGAAAACACTCTTTCATACAGGGTAAAGATTTGCTCTTTTTTTGCATTACTTCGAACAAAGAATCAGCCTCATTATGCACTTCGGTACTTGTGTATTATAGCGGCGCCCCCAATATACATCCCGCAATGTTTTTATCGCATCGCATGCCATGCGACGCGATTTTTGCCCCCTATGCGATGAAACATTGTATAAGCACCCAAAAGGGTGCTTTTAAGCACCCAAATGGGGGCTTACAATGTTAAATGCACCCCCACGCCACCCCCCCACTATAAACCCGAAGCGTGGCAAGCGCAGCGAGCCTGTGAGGGGCGGCGGTAGGCGTCCTCCGACCTTTTCATACCCCCACTATCCACGTCGGCGTGGAGTTGAGAATAGAAAGTGTGGCGAGCGCAGCGAGCCCGAAGCGTGGTGAGCCCCGCAAGGGGACGCGGACACCTGTGAAGCCCGCGAGGGGACGCCGATACCTGTGAAGGTATCCGCTGCGCTCGCCACGCTTCGGGCTTGGTGGCTCGCTGCGCTCGCCACACTTTCTATTCTCAACTCCACGCCGACGTGGATAGTGGGGGTATGAAAAGGTCGGAGGACGCGTACCGCTGCGCTCGCCACGCTTCGGGTTCACGTTTATAGTGGGGGGGTGCATCTAACATTGTAAGCACCCATTAGGGTGCTTATACAATTTTTAATCGCATCGCATTGTATGCCATACACAATGTCATACAATTTTAAAATTGTATGACATTGTACAATATCGCATGCCTTATGGTATGCGATGCGATGGGCGCCGCTATAATACACAAGTACCTGCACTTCACATGCTTTTAAAACTGCCACAGACACAGTGCCTTCATAATTATTGTGCTGACAGAAGTTTATGAGGGCAGCTCTTATACGGGGTTTCGATTTTACAAGTGAAGGCTGGTACTAACAGATTGGCCACTGTATAAAATGGATTATTGGGGGAGTACGGAAGATAAAAGTCCAGACCCAGTATGGGACAGGGCTAAGGGCTTTATTCTAGTTCACTCTTTCTGACAAAATCCTTCTTAGATGGACAACACCATGTGCACTGCAGGTGGGGCAGATGTTACTTGTGCAGAGAGAATTAGATTTGGGTGGGGTTTTACTTCAAAGTGAGATCTATATTGCAGTGTAAAAATAAAGCAGTCAGTATTTACCCTGCAGAGAAACAAAATAACTCACCCAAATCTAATTCTCTCTGCACATTTGACATCTGCCCCCCTGCAGTGCACATGGTTTTGTCCATCTAAGAAGGATTTTGTCAGAAAGAGTGAACTAGAATAAGGACCTAAATGACACTATACAGTCAGTGCCAGCAGCATCACCATAGATTTGGCAATGTTGACATCTGTAATCAAAGTGGATGGTCTCCCAGAACCTGCTTCATGTCAGATACTCACATGGACCCTCTTTGAGATGCTTCCACCACCAAAATCCTGCAACATGGCTACTTGTTTTGACACTATGGGAGAAATTTACTAAGACGGGAGTTCTATTTCACATGAGATGTTGCAACCAATCAGATACTATCTATTATCTAGAAGGTGCTATATTAAAAAAAAATAAGTTGATTCTGATTGGTTGCCCATAACAACATCCCTTGTGAAATAGAACTCTCAACTTAGTATGTATACTTTGACAGGGGATGCAAGCTTACAGTGTATTAACCAATTTATTAACCAAACATTGTTTAATATGGTGAACGTAGGGACTCTGATTTTACTTACAGCGTGGTCACACACTACTTTGCACACCAAATCTAGGAATGCTACATACAGTAGAGCAATGCCCTTTGTTTATTTCATTCATTTTTTAATAATTCTTTTTGCAATCACATCTTCTCAAGCTCCCCTGTGGAAACTTATTTATGCAACCTACATATATTATGGGGAGGGCATCCAGACTGTAAACCATAGCTACTTATAATGGGATATGCAGGTGCACCATACAGCAATTAGTTATAATAAAAACATTATGCAGCATATACAAGGCATAATGTTATGCAAGTGTTGGCATAAAATTGGTTAAGATTATGAGCCTGGGTAGACAAGGTCTAGGCCGCAACCTTGAAATGGCTGACATACCATAGGTTGGCAATGATAGAAGGGCAACACAAGCTTAACGTCAACATGGCCATGGTCGCCATGCTTTTTTGTGTAGACTGACTTTGTTCATACTTTACTATCCAGGTAGGAATAGATTAAGAATATAATAGTGTGCCGAGCGCAGCAAGGCACTATGCACGAATCATGGCGAACGCAGAGAACCATGCAAAAACCATGTCAACCATGCCCACAGCAACCTTAAGCTTGTGTTAATGTTGACCATTTCAAGGTGTCCGCATAGTCACCATCAACCATTAGTGGTTGACCTAGACATTATCTCTCTTCTACAGTAATCTGCTTTATGACAGTCTCACATTTTAAGAGCCAGTGTGCAGGTGAGCTTTACACTATTTAGCATCCCTTAAGTGTAACTCTGGTCACACAGCAGTTGCCATCATTATGAATGAGTGATAGATTAGGAATTTGCCTAGATTAGGGCTGCATGTTTAAATGTATTGATCAAAATATTAACCAAACCCCATGGTTTAATACGGCAAGTATAGAGCATCTTTGGTTATAAAACTTGAATGTTAAGTCCATTAGTATATTTGGAACTGCAATTTTGGATTAAATATGGAAACAGGCGACAGTATAAATATACACAACATATTTGTTGTTAAGGCCCATACACACTAGGAGATTTTCATTTCAAAAGACTTTAACAAAATCTCTGTGTTGCTGGGTGGCGTACACACACAGTGATGATGAAAAACCATCCATCATCGCTAGATGTGCTGGTAAAACCAGCCGACGGCCCACCTCACTAATGACGTTTCGAGATTGTACATCATCGCTAGTCGGCCATCACTGGGGCATACACACTAGGTGACTTTCAAATGAAAATCGCCTAGTGTGTCTGGGCCTTCAGAGATTTTCTAAGAATTAATGTGATACATTTTCATTCCTTCATAGATTACGCTTTCTTAGAGTAGGCCTCATTGACTTTCTCCACTGCAAAACTGTTACACTAAAGCGGCACTTGAACTATCATTAAATGCACAATAAAAAGGTACACACATAGGTAGATGCAGTTTACAAACATAAAATTATTTAAGTTGGTGCAACATAAGATAACACAAATGCCTCAGCACAAATAGGCTTCTGTTGCCAAACTCTTCCCACCATAAACCAAATTAAAACTTTGTGCCAAAGAGTGTCATAGGAGAGCTTTGACTGGTCCCCGGGAGCATGAAGCCCATTGGCAGGATGCTGGCATTCATTAGTGTTCATTCTAGCACCCACCATCTTTGAAAACCTATGCAATTCCTCTTCCCTGCCTGGGGTGTCGCTGTCTACTGTAGTGCTTCTAGCACAGTGTGGTCTGTATGTCAGCACTGATCTGCAAACCAGACTTGTGCTAGAAACACCACAGAAGACAATGACACCCCAGGCAGGGAACAGGAACTGCATGGGTTTTCAAAGATGGTGGATGATAGAATGAACACTAGTTCACTATACTGACATTGGCATCCAAACTACAGGCAGGATATCAGATCAAGAATCCAGAGTCAGGCAATGGGGTGGAAGGTAGGGGGATTTAGGTTTAGGCAGCAGTTTAAGGGGGGGGGGGGGGATACGATTATGTTGCAGCTAGGCCAAGTATACTTACCTGAGCTCTGCCGGTCATTCCTATATGTATCTCCCAATGGCTAGTAGCAGCAAATGCATCTGCCAAACCCACTGCAACTCTAGTCAAAATTTCTGCTGCAGACACGTTAGAGCTTTGTGCTTTCCATAGACAGAAGCAGTGTTTGCTAGACCTGACTAAGGAGTTGTTTGGCCATGAACACCCCACTCTGCTGGGCTGATCAAATTCTTTCCAAAACATTGCTCAGAGACAATGATTGTAAATCATTTCACACCTTGAAGTAGTTCCTAATTGGCATTAGTTACAGGCACCAAGGAATCTGCAGTTGCAGACACTTATCCTGTAGATTTCCACCCATATCTTACCAGCCACCCTTAAAAATGTGCGATTGAAGCTACCCCATATGCCCTTAGACCAGTGGTAGCCAACCTTAGCCCTCGAGAGCTACCAACAGTTCACATTTTCCAGACAACCTAGCTGCTGCACAGCTGCACTCATTAATCACTGACACATTTTAAAAGATCCACAGATGGAGCTAATTATCTCACTTGTGATTCTGTGAGGAGACCTGCAAAACATGCACTGTTGGCAGCTCTCGAGGACTAGGGTTGGCTATCCCAGCCTAAGAGTGTGTACACACGGTTCGATGTACGATTCGATGTTTTGTCCGATTTTTACTTTTCCCTTTTTTTTTTTTTTTCTCTACTCCTTAAGATATGCCTTAAGATATGCTTAAGATTTTGACTTTTTACCATACAATTTGCTATGCGATTTCCTATTTGATTTACTATGCGATTTCCTATGTGCATTAAGATTTGCTTAAGATTTTCACTAAGCGATTTTGACTTAACAACAGGATGACTGACAGGGCCCTGGAAATCGTATAGCACATCGCATCTTAAGCATATCGCAAGGCACATACGATGCATGCGATATGCTTGCGATTTGTGCTAGATAGAGTGTGCACTCTATCTCCCCTCCGATCTCTCCTTAAACGGGAGCGCGCATCGGGCTAGGAAGCCCTTACAATGCATACAATCAGTATGCGATATGTATGCGATATGGCTTCCGATGTTGACGATATCGTCAACATCGGAAGCCATATCGAACCGTGTGTACACACTATTAGACCCACAGGAAGACTCAGGAAGGTAATTGTTTTCAGGTGAGATTTGACATGTATGGGTGATGGTGTTAAAGGTTATGTAAAAGGGTATACAGTCATTATAGTCTAATAGTCAATAGAACTCATATCTTAGTAAATAAACCCCTAAAAATACAAGGAGCAAATGTAAGTATCTGCAAAGAAGGGAGTTAGATGTGGGCAATCAAAATGCAACCTATGGGGAACAGATATGGCGTTTTGGTAAGATCTTGTGTTTGGGACATCCACTTGCCAGTTAGGTATCATGTTATCAGACAGGTTTGAATTTTATTTTGTGATGCTTCTTCCCCCCATACCATGGAAAACGTAATTACCACCATCAGAAATAAGCTCAGGGCTAGTGAACATGGATAAAATGTAAAATGCTATGTTTGTAGTTTGGCCTTTTGTAATACAGCTATATCATTCCCTATCACTCCCTTCAGAACTCAAGAAATTAGTCAAAGCTTCAAAACATCAAATTTACTTGCACAAAATCTGAAGCTTTGAAGGTTTGGGACAGACAAAATAAAAGATAAAATGCAGATAATTAAAGTCAGATATTCAATTATAAGTCAGATAAAAATAAAAAAGTTACTATAATATAGGTTGAGAGAAACTGGTATTACATTATAAAATCGAGGGTACTTGTGTCCTAGCATCAGGGTGTTCGTGTCAGAAAAATTGCGTCGGTCGCATCGCATGCGACCAAATCGCATGCGATGTGACCGACGCGATTTTTACATTCAATCAAATGTGAATAGGGTCCCTGGGACCCTATTTTACATTGGATTCAATGTAAAATATTCCCCAGACCCCCAATTTTACCCCCTCAACGGCGCCACCCCACGTTTGACGCCAACCCGAAGCGTGGCGAGCCCGCGAGGGGCGGCGGTGCGCGTCCTCCGACCTTTTCATACCCCTACTATCCACGTCGGCGTGGAGTTGAGAATATAAAGTGTGGCGAGCACTGCGAGCCACCGAGCCCCGCGAGGGGACGCATATAACTTCACAGGTATACGCGTCCGGTCGCCACGCTTCGGGCTCGGTGGCTCGCTGCGCTCGCCACACTTTATATTCTCAACTCCACGCCGACGTGGATAGTAGGGGTATGAAAAGGTCGGAGGACGCGCACCGCCGCCCCTCGCGGGCTCGCTGCGCTTGCCACTCTTCGGGTTGGCGTCAATCGTGGGGTGACGACGGGGCCATATACAATGTGAAATGGGTCATATTGGCCCATTTCACATTGTTTCCTATGTGAGATGGACTTAATCAAGTCCATCTCATCTTGTGCCATTATAATGGCACAAGACCGACGCGATGCTCCTGATTTCAATGTTAAAAAATATTTTAACATTGAAGCCTATGGCAAAATCGCGGGCAATGTTAATGGCCGCGACCGACGCGATGCTCCCGATTTTGCCTTTGACGGTAAAATGGACCTGATTTCAAAGGAAATCGGGTCCATCGCGGGCATCGTGTACCTTAACTTTAAGGTACACGATTCCCGCGATTGTGGCCGTTCTAGGAAACAAGTACCAATTCGAAAAACCAAAAAGGTACTTGCTAAACGTATCCTTAAAAATGCAGATGGTTATTTATATGTGATCTGTTCTTTCATTTAAACAAAAGATATAAAAGATAATTCCCAATTGAAAGTGAAATAACTAAACTGAGATCTACTTATTTACATTTCCTCACATAGAAATAACGCTATCTAAGGCAGTGTAATCCTAACCATTAAAATGTACAAAAAAAAGCCTTTTCACAGCATATAAGAAAAATGATTCTAGGTAACAGTATTTATTTAACCACTGGTAAAAATACCAGACTACAGTATAACACAACTGTACATCTAAATATACATTCATTTTGAACAGTTTCATAAAAGCATCACAACTGATACCTAAAGATGTGCTGTAACACAAAGCATAAATCGAAGAAGCAAAGAGTAAAGGGCATTTAATGGTTAGTGCGTTGTACTGAAACCCAAAAAATCACTTTGCTTTATGTACGCATAATGTCATGATTAAGAATGTTTTGGTTAAAGAAGATCAATGCATGAGTAAAACAAAATGTATGCACAAGAACCCAAATAGATTTACAAAGTCAGTCTATACATATTAATGTAATTTTCAAATTATGTAAAAATAATTCCAACAGTCAATACACACAGATCATTGGTAATATGGCCTGTATCGAGCCTGATCAGGGTGGTGTGGTCCAGGAATAGGGGCTTGGGTGGGAGGACCCTGCATGCGTGGAGGTGGTGGTGGCCCTCTTGGTGCAGGCCATATGCTTGGGCTCATTCCCCCAGGTTGAGTAAAAGGTGGGCTGAGAGTTCCTTGCTCTTCATTAAACTGTGGTAAAGAGTTGGGATTGTAATGATGTGGAGGGGGGGCATTAACAGGTGGCCCACCATGTTGTGGTGGTGGAGGTCCTGGAGGAGGATGATTCATATATGGTGGCATCTGAGCAATTATATGTCCAGGAGGAGGTGTAATTGGTGGTGGAGCACTTGTCATAGGCGGTGGGGGTCCTTGACTGTACACCATGTGTGGTGTACCACCTGCTTGAGGGGGGTGCTGCATAGGATGACTTATCGGGGGTGGTGGTGGAGGGGGTGGTGCATAATGTTGCTGTGGAGGCATAATATGGTGAGGATGGGTTACAACTGGTTGACCAGGATACTCGGGATGATGGAGAGATGGACCAGGTGCCTGCGAAGTTTCTCTAGCCCCAGAATTTGAATCATCTTGAATAGGTACGGTAATTAAATTGCTGTGTTTTCTAGTATTAATTCGGAAAGCATCTTGACTAACAGGGCGTGGAGGTGGTGGTGCCATAGAAATTTCTGCAGGAGATGCCCGCATATCTTCATGTTGTTGATTAAAATGCTCATGAGGCACATGCTGAATTGGGGGAGGGGGCATCAGTATGTGCTGCTTTGGAGGCATGTGACTCAAATGGTGCTTATCTGGAGGCATTATAAAACGATCACCCATATCTGAAGGGGGTGGGGCCATAGGAGGATGGATGGGTTCAGGTGGAGGACGACTGGTTGGCTTTGAAGCTCTCATATGCCGATGATTGATATGAGCCTGCAAGTCTCTCTGCGATAAATATGTTCTCTTGCATCCCTGAACAATGCTGCACATAAAGAGAGATCCACGTGCACACTGCTCTATTCGCTGGACAGGATCATTGCAACTGGAAAAAATAAAATAAAATCATACATTTGCTTAATAGTTTAAAAATGTACAATCCTCTATTGGCTGAGCTGAATGCCTTTTACAGACTTTGATGCAACTACTGATTCACAAACCATTAAAAAAAAAAAGATATCCAATCTTGTAATTACGAAGATAATTAATGCAACAAAACAGCAGCTAGTATCTGTTCTCAGCTTATTAACTGGCGACATCTATGAAAGTTTTTAAAACTGTACATATAATGGATAAAGCGTAAAGGCAATAACCCACTTGAAGTGTTCACTTTCATTTACAATTTAATATTAAAAGCACATTTTCAAATTATTTCCCATTGGTTAAATTACTTTGTTTTCAAAATACAATAAAACCACTATTGTGCAGAATAATGATATAAAGGAACTGTAGAATCAGTGATGTGAAATGAAATTCTAGAACCTTTCCTGAACACATTTTTTAAATAAAGACAAACTGGCCTCTATATTCTTTATACAAACTATTTTATATCAAATCCCCCCCCCCCCAATAAAAATTAAAGGCATGCTAATGTAAACTATGCGCATAGCAGTTTCAGAAACATTTGCCAATTGCAGTGATTCAATGTATGAAAGTTACTGATTCAGCAATACTGTATGTGCACAAACACAACCAAAAAAACACTAAACAGAGCAGAGCATTTAGTACTTGATTCTAATTTACGCTATTCCACATAAGTCACATGTAACACGTGAGCAAGCTTTTACAAACGTTTTATTAAATTATAAAACTCCATAATTTCGGCAAAATATTGTTAAATCCCTCAAAAACACGTATAAATGGTATTGGACGTGTCCACATTGTCTTTAAAAAAAAAAACACTGCTACAGAAGCAGAATTTTCATTAAAAGAGTATTTACTAGACCATAGATAGTTATTATGATTAAAAAAAAAAAAATCTTGCCATTATCGCTTTTTAGGAAGTTTTGCTATTTGGTAGCAGGAACGGTGAGTGCGTCTCTAGATGTGACAGAGGAGCCTGCACCCCTAATGTATTATGGTACCATGAGTGCATACGGTATCATTATATTTATAGAAATGAGTGTACTTAATAGAAGAAAACAAGTGCTATTAGTTGTTCTTCGCACTTCTCTTATTGCAGGTATAATATTGCTACAGTATGTGTGGAAAGATACTAGTCTGCTTCTAAGTTTGTTTGTCTGCAGCAATGACTTGCAGCTAGCAAATATAGTACATTTCCAACATAAAGCTAGTGATTATGTTATTTATATAAAAGTGGTGCCTGAATTACAGTAAAAGGAAAAAATAACCTATAAACCTGCACCAGTTTTTATACTTTTTTATGGTTTCCTGTTTCTGTACAAGCTTATTTTGCTTTATTAACTTACATTTTACACAAACTAATTCAAAATATTGCTTTGATGAAAGCTTCTTATTGCAGAAAATGAATGCAAAAGACTTGGCTATGCTTAAAGTGAAGCAATACAAGAAGGGAGTTTAAATCAGAACAGATTAAAATATCCATTGTGGCCACTCACTGAAGCTGCCGATACAAAGAGCAAACTGCACAATGTATTGCATGTTTTTTTCTTTATGCACTAGTAAGATATTTGGAGGATAACTCCAGAATATACAGTTTCCGCTTTGCACTGTGGTGTGTATCAGCATATCTATAGCCCACAACATGACAACTGCTGCTCTGAACATGCTACTCTTATAAAACACAGTTTTTACCAACATGAATAAAGCATTCCACCACCACAACCACAAACCCTGTGTAGTGATGCAAGAAAATCACTATTCTGGCAGAACCTACCTCACACGTTTATAGGTGTCAGTACTTTCTTCAACAAGTGTTCTTTTGGGAAGGGGAAAGAGAGACATTATACCACAAAAGAAAAATAAAATAACAATATTCACATTTTTAGGATCCACTGTGTAAGTGGCAATTTAAAACCAATAATTGCTGGGTACAACATCAAACATGGTAGAACAAAATCACATAAACCATGTGATGTCTCTATAGGAGATTTGAGAAATATGATCTAAAAAAGGTGAAATTTACTTTCAGAAGTTAGAAAAATTATACAGATTTGTCAATAATTAGTCAAACAAAAAGGGGGCGTTCAATATTGAATGTGTGACTGAAAATTACTGTTGACTCTAAATAATTTATTCTTGCAAATTAAAGTTATCAATGTAAAGGAGGGAAATGTATTTAGCATATGTAATAGTTCTAAAATACCAAATAAACTAAATGCATTGGGGCTGAAGTACTTAGTGAAACTCACCCTGGGCAAAGCTTATCTGCCTTTTTCTCATGTAAGAGAGCACAGTCGTAACAGAATACATGCTTGCAAGGAATCTGGAACACAGAAGGACAAATACAAGTAGAACATACATAACCTCGTAGTTAAGTCAACAGCTTCTTAAGCCCCGTACACACGGGGGAGATATATTGCTCAGCAATATATTACTGAGCAATATATTGCTCAGTGTCCCCTCAGCCGGTGGGGCCGCAGAGGTAATCAGCTGGTCGCAGGAGCAAGTTCACGTGATCAGCGATTAAAATGGGGCTGAAAATTGGAGCACGCACCCGGCGATTTATTGCCGTGGCACACTCCCATCACTGGCAATATGGTCGCCAGCGACCATATTCCCAGCGATTTCAGCCTCTATCGCCCCCGTGTGTACACAGCATTAGACAGTGAAATGTATCTGCAAATGGCACATAGTGGTTACAAAATTAAACTGTGCAAATAAATCAGTTACCAAAATGCCAAATACAATGAAGCAATATTAAAAGCTGCATATTTCTTTAATTGCAGCCTAAAATTGCACAGAACGCTAAATTCCAAATGCTTACAAATTGAAATTGCTGCAATTTCCAAAGAAGATTAAAAGTAAACTAGTGTCTAGACAAATGGCAAAACCAGAAATAAAATTAGCGTGAAATAGAACTTGAACGTATTTTAGGTTGACCTTCAATGTTTGGGCTTTGCAGTGTTACCTTCTGGTTCTGATTACGTAGATCTAGGGGCTTAGAAAGAAAAAGAAAAAAGCAGCTCTTCTAAACTGCCATGTCTCTAAGTAAAGTAAAGATTTATAACGAAATTAACATTAAGTAGAAGCTGCATTATGAATATAGCCCCAAGTATTGAATTTAGGCTGTAAATGTAAGCTACCTCTCCCCGCATAGTATCAATATTTCTGCTTACATGCAAAAGAAATATTGTGCCGTCCTGGATTATTCCGTACCATAGCAGCGCTAATATACAGTCCAGAATTATAATGTACAAATAAAAGATAGAACTGACTGAATGCCCTAATTATAATACCTTGTTCTTGGTTTAATAGTACCTGTATTAAATGCATAGTCCCAGACTGGAAGGCACAGGAAATAATAATAAGTAGATAGTCTAGAGGTAAGCAATATTGTCTCATATTATAGTCTCTTATTTCAACTATGTCCATAAACACAACATATCCCATTTATTAATATTAATGCAAGAAGACATTTCTTTATACATCTTCCTGATCAATAATGACAATTATATGTTCCATGTTTATTTTGCTGATCACAGATTGGTTGCTGACTTATTTCCATGCTGCATATAATCATTCCAATAACCATGTAAAAAGATTTTAAAAGCAAGAAATCTGAAAAAGTAAATTAAAAAAAAATAAACAAACACCAATTACTTACCATACGTCCATATATCTTAATGGGCAAGCCACATTTGTCACAGAAATGAACAGGCGTATCATCTTTT
The DNA here is from genome assembly GCF_055691185.1 of Crinia signifera. Lineage (NCBI taxonomy): Eukaryota > Metazoa > Chordata > Amphibia > Anura > Myobatrachidae > Crinia > Crinia signifera. The sequence continues at coordinate 170,774,552 of NC_139220.1, forward strand.
TCTCCAATAAGGTTGAGCTGTGAAAAAATGCACATTGACAGGTCTTCACCATATCACAACAACACAGAGGTAACGCAATCTTTCATAATGTCATTGTGCTTAAAAAGCAAAATCACAGAACTTCATAATTTTAAAAAGGAAAGGGTGTATGGTTTCCTTTATTTTTTAATAAATACACTACTTATCCTGGTCACAAAGACAAGCATATACACTTACACATACTGCTTTATATGCAAGTGGTATTGATCAAAATTCTCTTGGGGGGGGGGGGATTCAATTGGGCATGAGGTTGTGTGAGTAAAGAAAGACACTAAAGAGAAAAAAGTGTCCTAATGTATAGGTGCACCAAGAGAAATGCAAAATTTAACTTTTATTAATTGATTTTTAAGAACTGCAAAAATATTAAAAACATACATTGAAAAACAATGGTGGGATGCACACAATTAAAACAAAAGTGGCAGGCACATTTTGCACTATAGTGTGTCTGATAATAAATCGTGCGGGTGCCCTATAAGGATAGTGTGTTGCAAGATCCAACAGTAAGGACACTGCAATAACGTCAGTCTTTCTATGAGACTGAAAATGGGTCACGTAACCTCTCTGAGCTGTCTTAAGAAACATGCAAGTGATATATAACACGTCTAACTTTTTCATAAATATTCCCTCAATGGGGTGTGTACATATACAGTGTTTGCCTCGGTGAGTCCAATCAGCCAGGGTGTTCCACTGCAGGTCTGCGCATGGGAACCACAGCCCTGGGTGGGTGCTCACAAATGGTGTGTGGTCACCTACGCAAAATTATAGAGCATGGTGCCATGTAGTTGAAAGTGTATTATCCATGCACAATAAGACTCTCCACTAGCCTCCAAACTTTCGAGTGTTCCATGAAAACTCACCTCTTCAGGCAAGCCTATCATATTTAAATTCTACATGCATAACCCTTTGAGGCACTTATGTATTATATAGCTTCCCTTATGGACTTGTAACTTGGTGGGATTGCTATGCTATTACTGATGCCTGTCCTTGTGTTTCCCTTCTATATCCCTATAGATTGTAAGCTTGCAGCAGGGCCCTCTAACCTCCAAGTCTGTCTGTCGTTACCCAGTTTGTTTTATCACTGTCTACCATTGTAAAGCGCAACGGAATCTGCTGCGCTATATAAGAAACTGTAAATAAATAAATATCACAGAGGCATAGCTTGTAGTGAAGCCTAAGCCCTTACAAGGGCTGCTGAGACATCACACTGGTCGGACACATAATCAAAATGCATTATATGAAAAACAACAAAAGTGCAAAAATCTGCCTGCACACCGCTAGCACACGCTTCGCAGATTTGCTTCTTCAGGGCCCTGATCATACACTAGGCTGCCAGTGACGGTAAGTTAACCGCAGTGGCAGTGCATCTTCCTAGCAGACAGCGTTCCTGTATAGTGTCAGTGGCCCTGCCAGAAAGACCAAAAGAATGTGGAAGCGGGGGAGCCTGTCTCCAAAAGATCCGGTAAGCTCCAAAGTGTATACTGTATTTGAGGCTTTTTTTCATTCTTTTTTATGACAGCAACGCTAACCACTGTATTTCCCAATAGTGCTAGAACATATAACAAAGGAACAATTATAATCATAAACATAGATTTTTAAGGTGCATAGTACAAAATTTATGCTATCATAAAGTACCTTAAAATCCCAAAACTGAAGTGCCGGAAATCTTCGCTGATTGCCAAACACATCATTTCCTTTATTATCATACCTTTCTTCTTCATTATAATCAAAGCCTTCTTGAAAGAAAAAAAAAAATTATAACTGTTTTTAAATATCATATCAGTAAAGGTAAATCCAATACACACTGTGCAAATCTCCCTGCGCATCAGATTAAAAAAAAAAACTCCCATCCTCGAACCGATTATCCCATCAGTGTACCCCATTATACACTGAACTTTTTTTTAGCTCAGTGCGTACATATTTTTATGTTATCAGGACATAGAGAATCTTAATTGTTAAACAGCTCAGAAGGCATGTCCTCCAGATCAGATGCATCAGTTGTTTTAAGCCATTTATCGGCCAACGCTTCTGCATACATGACTATCAGGGCCGCCAACAGGGGGGAGTCTGTGGGTACTTCTGTCCTGGGCCCCACCCCTCAGACAGAGAAGGTGGGCCCGGGCTGCTCCAGCGTGAACTGCCTTCCTGCTAAAACAGCAGATCCTCGGCAGCTGCATAGCACTTCACTGTGTCCCGATCACGGCTGTGGCTAGCAGTGATTTGACAGTCCCGGGCCCCAACATTTCTGATGGCAGCCCTGATGACTATATAATTATTGCCCCGACATTTGTATACGTGTGTACATAGCTTTACACCTCACAAACATCACATGATTAGATATGATATATTTTGGCAGGAATCTTATTGGAATCAAAGAAATTCTGCCCCCTCCCTTTGAGAAGTCTATTTGGTACTTGTGAGTTATCCGGGCGTCCGATTTTGTACTTACGATTTGCATGCGATTTGCATGCGATATCGCATACGATATCGGATCCGATTTGCGATTTACATGCGATTTACATGCGATTTAGCATGCGATTTGCATCAGATTTGCTATTCATTTCATTACCCCACTATCCCCAAAGTGTGTCTATCAACGTGAACCCGAAGCGTGGCGAGCGCAGCGAGCCCGCGAGGGGCGGCGGTACGCGTCCTCCGACCTTTTCATGCCCTACTATCCACTAGGGCGTGGAGTGAGAATAGAATAGTGTGGCGAGCGCAGCGAGCCACCGAGCCCGAAGCGTGGCGAGCCCCGCGAGGGGACGCGGACACCTGTGAAGCCCGCAAGGGCACGCGGATACCTGTGAAGGTGTCCGCGTGCGCTCGCCACGCTTCGGGCTCGGTGGCTCGCTGCGCTCGCCACACTATTCTATTCTCACTCCACGCCCTAGTGGATAGTAGGGCATGAAAAGGTCGGAGGACGCGTACCGCCGCCCCTCGCGGGCTCGCTGCGCTCGCCACGCTTCGGGTTCACGTTGATAGACACACTTTGGGGATAGTGGGGTAATGAAATGAATAGCAAATCGGTACTTGTGAGGCTCCCGATTTTGTACTTACGATTTGCATGCGATATCGCATGCGATATCGCATACGATATCGCATACGATATCGGATCCAAAATCGGACGCCCAGATAACTCACAAGTACCGTCTATTTTAATAACACTATGGCCCTTATTCAGATCTGATTGCAGTACAAATTTGTTTGGAAAATGGGAAAAACCATGTGCACTGCATGTGGGGCAGATGTAACATGTGCAGAGTGTTAAATTTGGGTGGGGTGTGTTGAAACTGAAATCTAAATTGCAGTGTAAAAATAATGCCACCAGTAATTACCCTGCACAGAAACTAAATGACTCACACAAATATAACACTCTGCACATGTTACATCTGCCCCACCTGCAGTGCACATGGTTTTGCCCATTTTCCAAACACATTTGTACTGCGATCAGATCTGAATAAAGGCCTATGGTTGCATGAAGATGCTAGAGAATAAAAACACAGATGTCTATAGGTACATATTAGTATACGTATGAGACAAAGTATGTTTTGTCAAATAAATCTCCTAGGTCCGTGGTTCTCAAACTGCCTTGCATTGGTGGCAAAAGACCAATTCATATTATGTTTTGATCAATCTTACAGGCATAACCAATGCTTGTCAAGAATATGCTAACCAACAGAACTTAATCCAGTCCATCACTATATAATTTAACCTGAGGATGATATATAAAACAGAATTTACTTACTTTTATATTTTTCTATAAATTTCTTAGTTGAAAACTTTTGGCCTAAGGGGTGCCTTGAAAAAGTTATGATACGCTAGAGCACATGTCTTCAACCTGTGGCCCTCCAGATGTTGTGGAACTACATGTTCCAGCATGCCCTGACAGTTTTGGCATGCTCTTATAGGACAATGCATGTTGGAACATGTAGTTTCACAACATCTGGAGGGCCACAGGTTGAAGACCCATGCGCTAGAGCATGGATCCTCAAACTGCGGCCCTCCAGATGTTGTGAAACTACAAATCCCAGCATGCCTTGCCACAGTTTTGCTATAAGGGAGTGTTAAAACTGTGGCAAGGCATGCTGGGATTTGTAGTTTCATAACATCTGGAGGGCCGCAGTTTGAGGACACATGCGCTAGAGCGCTGCAATTCAAAAAAGTTTGGGAACCACTTTTTTCAGGTTATACAATTTTTGTGCCTACAGTACTAATGCAGAATACATTATACCTTGTTCAGCTTGCGGAGGCTTTGCAGGTATTCTGTTCATATTTCTTGCGGGCCGAGGCGAGAGTTTACTTTTGTTTGGGTGTTTTGATATGAGCTTAATTGGAATTCTTCGTCGGACATCCAAGCCACTCAGGGATCCCATACTGTTTGTCCCTTGTAAATCATTGTCTAAAGTAAAATTGAAATAGAATATAATTGGTAATCAAGTATATTGATGTATTTGCCTTTTAAATTCACTTTTTAAAATTATATGGACATCTAAGTGGTAGATCAGCCATGTATTACAAAGATGTCCATTTGTTTTTGAAAGACTAGTAGGCCTGTGTGTCATGTTACCATGTTCCTTTGTAGCTTTCAGCATTATTCAATAATCTTTGAAACATCACAACTATCGAACAAAATAGAGAATCTTCACCACTCTCCTTATCCACATTTCCGACCATCAAATTCACTATGCAAACGTTATTAAACCTCGGCACTGTGTAATACTTTGGCCTTAACATTTCTTTCCAGCACAATATAGGGTTGTATATTGTATGGGGCATATTTAAAAATAATTGTAGAATAAAAATGTAACTAAAAACGATCCAATTTATAAAGGTATAGGTATATATAGAAAAATTGCCTGTGTTTTAAGAAGCGATCTACGTCCAGTCTCCTGTAATACCAACCCATTATTTAAATAATTATTTTTTTATTAATACCCCATACACATGGAGCGACAGGATGTTTTTTTCATAGTGACACTGTATTGCTCAGCACACAGTACTGTACCAGCAAAGTGTGCAGAGAGTTCTTTCACTGCCCATGTTCTCAACAGAGATGACACAGGCGATGGCTAGATATTTCAAGCATGCTTGAAATATCGAGACCGACGATGGCGTCATGTGGGGCAAGGCACAGCTATCGCTATGGGGCATACACACACAATAAGATCTAGTCAGATCACTTAAGGGGCCTACACACAAGATGACATTGCTGAGTGATCTGTGCAATGTAGGTCTCTCAGCAAGCTCACACAGCAGACAGCGCAGCACAGCGATGTGTGCTGAGCGATCTGTCAGGGTGTTATCCGATGAGAAAACTGTCCCTGATCGGCGATCTCACTAGATTTATCCTGCATGCAAAATATTAATCGCTGGGCAATAGCACCGCACAGGAACACGCATAGCTATGGACCCTACACACGGAGTGATGTAGGCTCATTTTCTAATCAGTCAGATTGCTTAGAAAAAATGCCCTGTAATCACCCTGTATGTAGGCCCTATTAAAAATGGGGCTTAAATCGCCCCATGTGTGTGCCCCATAACACAAAGCTCTCTTGTGCAAATATCTCAGTGTGTATGGGAGATCTAGACTGTGGCAATCTCCCACACTAAAATCCTCAGAACACATCTCTTGCTCAAATCTTAGCAAGGACATCTACAAAACTGTTTAAGAAACTATAGTGAACATCCGTATTTTCTAATATATGAAGTGTGATGAAACATCGGAAGCAAACTTTATTTTTTGTGTGTGAAACCTGTGTGTTTTACCCACCGAAGACCTGGAAAGCCAGTGCTCATCAGAATCAATGATAAGCCACAACTCATGCTGGCTTATTCAGTGCTAAAAGGACAGCTACAATTGTTTTTTGCACAGGCTATGGAAAGCTTGATACTAGGTGTGCCAATATAATTTAAGCTGGCCATACACTCCCCCTCAGAGTAGTCTCCCGCAATCCCTTCTTGAGCCGCCCAGGAGCTTCCTTTTGCATATGGTAGATCGCATGCAATCCCAACCGTGCCTTTCTGGCTTGGCTGCTATCCTGCAGATTGCTTCTGCTCACACATACCAGCTCTTGTGAGATGCGCACAGGACGGTGCATCACATCTGCTGTAAAATACATGCAATTTGGATGCCTTTTATGCGATTGACTGCTGCAATCGCATAAAGAGTAGCCAAAATTAATGTATAGGCCTAGTGCAGAGGTTCCCAAATGCGGTCCTCAAGGCACCCCACCAGTCCAGGTTATCCATGCTTGGCCTGTGGCCAAACATGGATATACTTAATACCTGGACCATTGGGGTGCCTTGAGGACCACGTTTGGGAACCTATGGCCTAGTGCAGTGGTAGCCAACACCAGTCCTCGAGAGCTACCAACAGTTCACATTTTCCAGACAAACTAGCTGCTGCACAGGTGCACTCATTACTCACTGACGCATTTTAACAGATCCACAGGTGGAGCCAATTACTTCACATTAAACGTTGGTAGCTCTCGAGGACTGGAGTTGGCTACCCCAGGCCTAGTGTATGGGCACCTTTAGAACCAGCTCATAATGCATACAGATTTACACTGCCATTGCAGGAGCAGAATACTCCAATAACCCTGACATTTCTTTAGTATTAGGTTGGTGGTACTCCCCTACTTTTTGTACGGGCGTTCTTGATATGTGTTAATACAAAGTATGTAAAACTTTACTTTTAAGAATTATTAATAGAAGTGTTTTACCATGGTACAATATAACAGATTTTCACAAATAAAATCATGACAAAATAGTAGGGGATACCACAAAAAGATTTTCCTACTTAATTATTTTCTTTCCCAGACACTAACACTATTGTGTAACAATATTATATTATTAACCCCTTCCCGACATTGGACGTACATTTACGTCATGGTCGGGAAGTACTTCCCGACACATGGCATAAATGTACGTCATGGGTTAAAACTGTCACCGCGTCTATAGACGCGGTGACAGTTTGGAGATGTCTGCTGTCCCTGACAGCAGACATCCCCCCTCGCCGCCCGGGGGGGGCAGGGATGCCCCCGCCGGTCGGCGATCGCTGTGATTGGCTGTTCAAATGTGAACAGCCAATCACAGCTATTTCTGTGTTACCGGCGGCTATGCCGCTCGGTAACATAGAAAACGGTGGTGATCGGTACAGCACCGATCACCACCGATCCGCGGACACCCCCTCCCTCCCACCCGGCAGCACCCGGCAGCACTATGTGCTTACCCGGCACCCGGCAGCCGCTCTCCTCCCTCTGGTATGCGCCGCAGCGCTGCCTCCCCCCTCCCTCCCTCCCCCCGCCAGCAGCAGCAGCACTAGGGACTGTAAAAATGTAAAAAAATGAAATGAAATGATTATATATATATATATATATATATATATATATATATATATATATATATATATATATATATGTGTGTGTGTATGTGTGTATATACACACACATATATATATATATATATATATATGTGTGTATATACACATATATATACACACATATATATATATATATATATGTGTGTATATACACATATATATACACACATATATATATATATATATATGTGTGTATATACACATATATATATATATATATGTGTGTGTATATACACACATATATATATATATATATATGTGTGTATATACATATATATATATATATATATATATATACAGATAGATATTCCCGACCGAAGACGTATATATACGTCATGGTCGGGAGGTACTTCCCGACCGAAGACGTATATATACGTCATGGTTTTAAACTGTCACCGCGTCCATAGACGCGGTGACAGTTTGGAGATGTCTGCTGTCCCTGAGCCCCGGTCGGCGATCGCTGCGATTGGCTGTTCAAATGTGAACAGCCAATTGCAGCGTTTTCTGTGTTACCGGCGGCTAAGCCGCTCGGTAACACAGTGATCGGTGGTGATCGGTGCTGTTAAGTACAGCACCGATCACCACCGATCGCCAGCCCCCCCATCCCACCCGGCAGCCCCCCCTCCCTCCCACCCACCCGGCTGCCGCAGCGCCAGCACCCCTCCCAACCCCCCACCAGCCGCAGCGCCAGCCCCCCTCCCAAAGCTGTGGACCAAAATGGGGTCACTTGTGGGGGGGTTCCACTGTATTGGTGCTTCGGGGGTCTTGCTAATGCGACATAGCACCCACCATTCATTCCACCACCAAAAATCACTCCTTCCCTTCTGAGTCCTGCCATGCACCCAACTGGTATTTTTTGGTCACATGTGAGGCATTGCCGTACTCGGGAGAAATTGGGGCACAGATTTTGGGGTGCTTTGTATCCTTCATTCCTTGTGAAAATGAAAAATTTTGAGCCAGAACTGCATTTTTCTGTAAAAAATTACATTTTTTTACACAAAAATGCAGATCTGGCTCAAAATTTTTCATTTTCACAAGGAATGAAGGATACAAAGCACCCCAAAATCTGTGCCCCAATTTCTCCCGAGTACGGCAATGCCTCACATGTGACCAAAAAATACCAGTTGGGTGCATGGCAGGACTCAGAAGGGAAGGAGTGATTTTTGGATTTTGCAGCACAGATTCTGGTTGAATGACCCCTGAAGCACCTATACAGTGGAACCCCCCCACAAGGGACCCCATTTTGCAAACTAAACCCTTCAGGGAATTCATCAGGGGGTATAGTGTACATTTCAAACCCCCAGGGGTTTCACCAACTTTGATACAACTGGGCAGTGAAAATGAAAAATTACATTTTTTTACACAAAAATGCAGTTCTGGCTCCAAATTTTTCATTTTCATAAGGTACGAAGGAGAAAAAGCACCCCAAAATCTGTGCCCCAATTTCTCCCGAGTACGGCAATGCCTCACATGTGACCAAAAAATACCATTTGGGTGCATGGCAGGACTCAGCAGGGAAGGAGCGATATTTGGATTTTGCAGCACAGATTCTGGTGGAATGAATGGTGGGTGCTATGTCGCATTAGCAAGACCCCCGAAGCACCAATACAGTGGAACCCCCCCACAAGTCACCCCATTTTGCAAACTACACCCCTCAGGGAATTCATCTAGGGGTATAGCGTACATTTAAAACCCCCAGGGGTTTCACCAATTTTGATACAACTGGGCTGTGCAAATGAAAAATTACATTTTTTACACAAAAATGCAGATCTGGCTCAAAATTTTTCATTTTCACAAGGAATGAAGGAGACAAAGCACCCCAAAATCTGTGCCCCAATTTCTCCCGAGTACGGCAATGCCTCACATGTGACCAAAAAATACCAGTTGGGTGCATGGCAGGACTCAGAAGGGAAGGAGTGATTTTTGGATTTTGCAGCACAGATTCTGGTTGAATGACCCCTGAAGCACCTATACAGTGGAACCCCCCCACAAGTGACCCCATTTTGCAAACTACACCCTTCAGGGAATTCATCAGGGGGTATAGTGTACATTTCAAACCCCCAGGGGTTTAACCAATTTTGATACAACTGAGCTGTGAAAATGAAAAATTAATTTTTTTCATTTTCACAGCCCAGTTGTATCAAAATTGGTGAAACCCCTGGGGGTTTGAAATGTACACTATACCCCTAGATGAATTCCCTGAGGGGTGTAGTTTGCAAAATGGGGTCACTTGTGGGGGGGTTCCTAACTTTTAGCATCTTATGGTGCCTAGAAACCTACATGGTGCCTAAAAAATAATCTCATAAAAAGGAGGCTCCAAAATCAAGTAGGTGCTCCTTCTATTATGAAGCCTGTGGTTTGGTCACCGTGCACACTAGGGCCACATATAGGATATTTATGAAAACAAAAGAATTGGGGGAATCAATTTTTAGTCACATTTCTCTAGTAAAATCTACTGTATTCGTTAGAAAAATGTATTAAAATTGAAACTCTGCAAAAAAAAAGAAATTTTGAAATTTCACCTACACTTTGTTTTAATTCCTGTGAAACAGCTAAAGGGTTAACAAACTTCCAAAATGCTGTTTTGAATACTGTGAGGGGTGCAGTTTTTGAAATGGCATCATTTATGGGGGTGTCTCACATACAAGTCCCTCAAAGTCACATCAGAACTGAACTGGTCCCTAAAAAAATCAGTGTTTGAAATTTTCTTGAAAATTTGAGAATTTGCTATTCATATTGTAAGCCTCCTAGTGTCCCAAAAAATTAAAAGGAAGTTGAAATAATGATGTCAACATAAAGTAGACATATGGTCTATGTTAGTTATTCACTATTTTGAGTGGTAAGATTATTTGTCTCACAAGCAGAAAATTTAACATTTTGCAAATCGCAAAATTTTCCATTTTTTTCCGACATTTTGGTATTTTTCACAAAAAAACACAGACTGTATCGACGAAAATTTACCACTAACTTGAAGTACAATGTGTCACGAGAAAACAATCTCAAAATCACTGGGATAAGTAAAAGCAAAAAAAAGTTATCCCCACTTAAGTGAGACATGTCAGATTTGAAAAAAAGGGCTCTGTCAGGAACGCAAAAACTGGCTCTGTCAGGAAGGGGTTAATATTATGGGACTCCTCCTTGACAAGATAACAGATAAAACATTTATTATGTTATACCCCTTCCAGGGTTCGCAAATACTCGCTATAGCGAGTATTTTACCCACTTTTGAGCACCAGGGACTCATTTTTTATGAATGTCTGGGTCCCCTGGGACTCGCTCCGCCCATTTCGGCGTGCACGCCGTGTTAATATGTGTGACAAGGGCGGAGGGATCCGTTTCCCCCTCAGTTGTGATGCGACTGTGGAGAAGATACAGCGTGATGGCCGCTTCACACATCTGCTGGGCGCAAAAATGAAAGGGTCCCTGTCACCGCAGAGTCATAGACAGCAGTGCACGGAAGCTGGCTCCTGCACTGCGCCTCAACAGACGGCTGGAGCCAACACCAGAAGCAGCTGCTCAGCAGGGGAACAGAGCTGCAGCTGGTGTGAGGACGGAGCACGAGGAACTGAAAACAGCATTGGGGGCCAGAACCAGGGAGGTGTGACAGTGAGGACGGAGCAGACCCGGGCAGGAAGTAGAGGTCAGAGGGGTGCGTGGTCCATTTAGCAGGCTGCTTGGCTGTGTCATGTAAGGGGATTTATTGCTAGCAGGACTCGGGCTGCAGACTTCCCTCCTCCTCTCCTACATCGTGGTGCTGCTCTCTTGTGTGTCACTGTCCCCTCCTCCAGGCTCTGAGTGCTGGCTGTTATTGTCCCACTTGTCCCCTCCTCCCCTCACTGCACGGCTGGCAGAGAGGCTGCAGCTCAACGATTACCTCTTAACAGGCAGAGCTGCCTGTAGGAGAGGAGCCTATACACTCCTGCTGCTGGGATTTCACTCACCCTATCCCTCCTGTTCCTGCTGCCATTACTTTTAATTTTGCTCTAGAAACAATAGACAGGGGCAGAATCCTGATTGCTGCAGCACAGGTGTCCCTATTCCGACATTATGCCTTTTTCTAGTATATGTGTATCTTGCTTTATGTGAGTGGGCAAATTGCCAATTGATTACCCCCAACAGACAATAGCCACAATTTTGGGGTGCCCAAATCTATGTTTGCTTACCAAAAAAAATAGGCTCAGGCTGGCCCTTGGCTCAGGGTATATGCCATATGGAGGAGGCTTCTGTATGTGCCATGCTGGGGATGTGGAGAGGAGGCTTTATTCTGTTGGGACCCAGAAAAGGTCAAGTAGGACCCCGATTTTTGTAAGTGAGGGGTCCCAGGGACCCATCATTTTGGGGGTTTTCGCGATCACTGCCCTTCACTGAAACACCGTGGTGATTTTCCAGGGCAGTTGAAAGAGGAAAAAAAAAAATCTGTTTTTAGTGTGTCAGGGGTGAATTTATGAAGCTTGGAGAAGTGTTATCTATCCCCATAAAGAACGTTATGAGCAAGGTGATAATGGTTCAGCCAATCAGCTCTTACCTGTCAATTTACATATTGTAGCTGATTGGCTGAACCATTATCACCTTGCTCATAACGTTCTTTATGGGGATAGAGAACACTTCTCAAAGCTTCATAAATTCACCCCTCATTGAGGTGCATGTCAACCACAAGTCATAGCAATTTGAATTGGTGGGATCTCCTACTTTTTTGTCATTATCTTATTTTAAAACTTTATTATGTTAAAACTTTTTTTAATTAAAACTTTTACTGATTCTGTATTTAACACATACCAAGAGTGCCACCACGAAAAACCTCCTTTTTTGGTTTCTACTATATTTGCTAAAATGATAGCCCCAAGCAAAGCATTTACACACGATCATTAATTGGATACCCCCCAAAAGTGTTTGTACATACAGTAGCTTGCCCTTGTTTTTATTATGTTCCACTAAAGGTACAGTGTATATTTATTTAAAAACAAGTAACTGAAGAAAAAAGAATTTTACAGAAATGTAAAATTGTAGCAGATTGCTAATGAGTATAAAGTTACACTGATGAGATTCCAGTAAACAAACAGAATAAATAATAAAGCTAGACCGCTGATGCATCTTTCCATCATCATTTTGCTCCAGACCCAGTTAATCAAAGATCCTTGTGAAATACTGACACACATAGCTCTCACATAATGTATTATTTATGAAATAAGCACGTATGGACCAGCATGCAACAGATTCCCTGACACGGTCGCACACTGTCACTAGTTGTGATGACAATCAGGGAACTTGCAAAAAGGGATAAAAAGAAAAAAAAAGGACGAAGTTGAAACATGGTATCACCCTGACACACACACCCCAATACCAGGTCAATGATTTTGGACTGCGTGGTCTGGGACAGCAAGCCCACAATGACAGGGACTTATCCCATTCCTGTAGGTGACTCATTGTTTTAGTTGTGGGGTAATGTTGTGGAACTAAGGACTTGTGTCCGCCCGTGCTCCGTATAGGAGTGATGCAGGTAGCAGACAGAGGAGGGCCGGGCTCCCGGGGCCGCTGTGAGGTTAGGGCGCAATGATCAGGCTGAGCAGTAACAGGAGAGACCGGCGTCCTATCACAGGGCCTCAGTCGGGGCTCTGCATTCAAGTGCGCAACAGGCACTATAAACGACTAGCTATAATGCCGCCATCTTGTAGCGGGTGTTCGGCCAGTGTAAATGTGGGGAGAGGGGCGGGATGAGCGGTGTAGGTATACTAACCGCACTCACCGCTGTGATCCATGGTGCAGCCAGGGCGGAAGTCTCCGAACGCTTCAAGGAAGGGAAATTAGCGAGGCCGCCGCTCGGATATGAGCATGCGCAGTCCCATGCCAGGCTAATGCGCATGCTCGGTAGGAGCGTGTTTGGCGCAATAAAATGACGTCAGGAAAAGCGCCTTTACGAAGAATGCGTCGCGGGAGCGCGAGAAAGGGGGCGTGTTCTGAATAATGGTGGTTACCGTTGCACTGTCTGACTTGTAGTAATGTTGATGATCCCGTGCTAGAGAGACATGTGCTACCGGCGCGGTAACATCGATGGTTGTGACCTGCAGATGGTCAACCTCACCCGTATTACTTACTGCGCAGCCCACCAGTTACAGGCACTGAAAAATACTGACAACATTCCAAACAGCAACGTTACAACTAATGATGGTTTATGGCCAGCCCTACCCTGCGCTTGCCTTGAGAGACTTCCCTCACAAAGGGCCAGATGTACTAAGCTTGAAAAGTGATAAAATGGAGAGTGATAATCAGCTCCTAAATGCCATGTCACAGGCTGTGTTTGAAAAATGACAGATAGTAGCTGATTGGTTGGTGGTTTATCACTCTCCATTTTATCAAGGGTTAGTACATATCGCCCTAACCGAGAAAACCATTCAGACCTAGTTGCTGTTGTGTATGTTTGCAATCCTTTTGATTATGAAACAACTGCACGCGTGAGCGAGGCCGAACCAACAACTATCAATGATGAATCTATTCGCAATCACCCCGTATTTTGACTGACATGAAGCTGGTTCTTGGGGATGGTAACCAGCCGTTTTCTGGGAGTGTCAGAAAAAACCCAGCTGTGCCCAGGCACTTTAAGGGCTATTTCACACGCTCCGGACAGCGAAATCCCGCACGGCACAAACTGTAGTAAAAAATGGACACAATTGTATCCATTCACACGAGACGGCCACGGCCCTGTTGCAGCCGGTTCCCACCACTGGAAACAACTGTGTGCGGCACGGCTTCCTGGCCATGGGGAATTTCGCCGTCTGGCAGGAGCCGGAGCGTGTGAAATAGCCCTATGGGAGGGTGTGCCACATCAGCTCTTGCCTTGATCACCCTGTCTGAGTTATGTAAGGGTTAGACTGGAGAAATCATTAGATGGTAAGTTGTGAATGGATTTACAGATCAGCGATCCATTCGCAAGTCATTCGTAGATGTGCAGATGTGTGTTTTCACTGTACATATGTATTTCAATGTGTTTGGGCAGCCAATATCTTATCGCAGTCCACTGCAAATTTGCGCAACAACGATCAAGTCTGAATCAGAGCCAATGTTTGGGAAACTCCCAATGAACTCCCAGATAAGCATTCTCTAATATACCACCTACTTCCTAATTGACCACTTAACTTGCTAAAAACTTTCCAAAAATATCTTCAATAAAAAAAAATTCTTAAGCAAATTATGTACAGTATGAAACATTTTTATTGCACTTCTTGCCGGATTTCACAGTTCTGTAAGAAAATCAGCCAGCAGCAGTGGTTGTTCCTGAGGATCACCCCCCAATCACTGCTGGCTGAGAGGGCAGAGGCCGAGACTGCTGAAGTGCATTCAGCCCAGGTGGGCAATTACACTTCACAGTAGCCCCCATCAGATGCAACCGTGTCAGGGAAAGCCCTGCCTGGCATGGTCAAATGAGATAAAGCCACACAAGGCAAGTGATGGAATAGGGCAAATGGGTGATGACTTAAGTTTCAGGGAACTGTTTAATTGTAAAATCACTTCTGTGCATTCTTATGCTGGCCATACACTAGACTAGACCAACTTTCATCCAACCAGTTAGTTTGATTAAATAAAAAAATGGTGCTGAATGGGAACAAATGTAATTTATAATTCAGTAATTTGCTCCCACAGGGCCAGATGCACTAAGCTTCAAAAATTTATGAAGTGAAGAGTGATAAACCACCGAAATCTCATGTTACAGGCTGGGTTTGAAAAATGACAGGAGCTGATTGGCTGATGACAGATGAGCCCCGCCAGCCAGTTTGCAACCATCATGTTCCCTCCTATGCACAGGACAACAAGGAGCAGGATCTCTTTTATCCCTCAGTCACCTCCTCTAGTCGGTCCCCCCCAACCTGCGGCCCTCGGATCCCCGAGGAGCCCTCAAAATACCTCCTGCTGCAGCAGCCAGGCACCTGTGCCGACTCTGACAGTGTAGTCCCTCACAGTCCTTCTGTCCTCTCCGCATTGCTTCTCATTTTTGTCAGCCCACGCACGCGCAGTGAGCACTCTCCGGGTCATTTGTTATGTCACCCCAAAATCTTTTTATTTTATTTGGATCACAATTATGTTTAGATTTAAAATTAGCCGACAGGGTATGTGTCTCTAGAACCCTTTGTATGTTATAAACACGTTCAGCTAATCTAATTTTCATACGTCTTGTCATTTTCCCAACATAGATGAGACCTCAATTGCACTCTAATCCATAAATGATATTTTGAGAGTTGCACGTAATGAAGTCTTAAATGGAGTATGTTATATCATTAAATGAAAATTAATTGATTTTACTCACTTCTTTTGCACATCGACCGATCTTACAGGCCCCACATCTATAAAAAACCTTTACTCCTGATGCTGTTCCTTATTTGAGGGTCAATAGCACTTCTTACAATATTATCTTTTATGGAGGGTGCTCTTCTATAGATAAAATAAGATTTGGAGGGTAATTCGCTCCCAATGGTAGGGTCTTCTTTCAATATTTTCCAATATTTATTAAAAAAATATACTCAAACTTTATTATCTATTGTTATCGCTTGGTGTGACCCATTTTGTGTGTTACCGTGCGAGGGTGTACATGGACTCCCTTTCAGATCAAGAGGTCATGGGGATGTTTTGGGTGGATCGCACAAACCTTTTGAACTTATATGAGCAGTTGAGAAATTATCTGGAGCCTTTAGGGCACGGGTGGGGAACCTTTTTTGTGCCAAGGGCCGTTTGTATGGGGAAAAAAATCCTTCGAGGACCATATGGAAAAATGTCTCTTACAAATTGTCCTGCTGCAGCCATCCCACACTCCGACGGCTGCCGTTGAATAGGACTGACAGTCTCTGGCTGCTGCTGATTAAGAGGAATCTTGCGAGAACTACCGACCTCTCGCAAGAATTCCCCTGTACTTGACTCCCAGCAAAGCCGCCAAGCGGGTGGGTGGGCCACTCAGACCGGCTACGGGGGCCGGGCCTGAGGTTCCCCACCCCTGCTTTAGGGGCTGTAAAAATTAATGTGTGCCCTCCACTTTTTTTGACAAAGGTTTCGCTAATTCTTTCTCAAAGCATTTTACTTAGGTGTTATATGCCTTGAAGAAGCTGTGGCGCACATATATCATATTTCTACCTTCTGAGTCCGAGTGGCAAGACCTGAAGGTGGCATTCTGTCAGCTTTCAGCATTCCCTAATGTGCTGCTGGGAGCCATAGACTGCAGCGACATTGGGATTCAGGCACCACACATGAGGGGGTTTGTCTTTGTCAATAGATGTGGGCATCACTCCCTCAACGTGCAGATGGTTTGTGACGCTAACATGAAAATTCTAATACTGCTATCACATTGCTAAGGGACTTTGAAATGGTTCAGTTCTGGCATGACCCTGCATTTTGGGATGTTCACATCCCCTCAGTGAACCAGCATTCACTGACGTCATCCGGGGGTGCGTCAGGAAGTTGGCGCGTCATCGGGGGAGGAAGCAGCGCTTAGAGCTGGCGCTGCTCCAAGCACTGCCTCCTCCATAGCGTGAATGGGAAATGCGTCGCTCACCCCGTTTAACACATATGCCTATATCCTGCGTCACTCTGGCCTTTGGGGCCGCTTCCAGGAGTGCACCATGCCTGAGGGCTGACTACTTGGTAAGTACATTTTCACTTTATATTCATGTGTTTGCCTCTATCTATAGTCTAAGCAGAACATGTTTAAATGTAAAAACTGCCCAAAACACCAGTATACTGGTGTGCTTATGTAGTGAGTATTGCTTTAAATTATGTACATGTCAGTTATATTTCAAATGGCATGTTGCTAAGGGCAACCAATGTGAATAGTCACCTTTTCAAATAGAATATTACACCAGATATAAAACATTATGCTTGCTTAGCCTCTAGCAACATTCCATGTGAAACTGTTGCTAGTCTTTTTGAGCTACAAACGTGTAGCTGCATTCATCTTGCCATCAATTTTGACCAAGTTTCCAGTGCCTTTGTAGCTCACACATTCCCAAAACATCCAGTGGCTTAAGTTCATCCCAGTTGCCCGGAGGCAAGACACATGTTGGTGCCCCCCCCCCCCCCCCCAATACCTGATGGATAATTATATATATATATATATATATATATTCTTGATAAAGCGCACGACATATATATATATATATATATATATATATATATACACACACACACACACATATACACACACACACATATACATACACACACAGTGGTCGAAGTGGAAATTTTAAAGTGGGGATATGGAAAAATAGAAATGTCCTCTTGCGCACAATGTAGGTGTGTATGCACTCCAGAAAAGGGGGCATGGCCACACAAAAGGGGAGTGGTCATGTAAAGGGGGTATGTCCTTAAGTGTAATGTACCACACCATATACACACTGAATGATGCATAATACCCATGGAATGAGCCAACATTCACATTATGCCACACAGTATGAACCAAAATTACCATAATGCCACATGGAATGAGCCAAAATGTACATTATGTCACACGGTATGAGCCAAAATTCACATAATGCCACACGTTATGAGCCAAAATTTACATTATGCTGCATGGTATGAGCCAAAATTCACCACAGGGACAGTGGCAGAACAGACACAGGGAGAGTGACAATATGCCTACCAGACTTGATGGGGATGGGGCTCCAGTGGCGATGGTGATGAGAGCAGGGTGTGGGCATCCAGCGGGCTCCACCAGCGGCATGTATGAGAGCCAGGCGGTGGGGATGAGAGCAGGTTGAAAGCAACCGGCGGGCACAGTGGCGGCTGTGCGGGCACCAGTATGGGGACCAGCGGCAGCAAACCATGTGGACCACAGAGTCCTGTAAGAGCATCAGCTGGCCACTGCCCCCACCTCCTGTAGCACAATGCTGCCTCTGCGCAGTTCAATTCAAAAAGTGGGCCACTGCACACCTGAATGGGTGGTCTGTTGCAGCCCTGGCCCACCCACCAGTTTTCCATGTTCCCTGCACTTCATGCTACCCTGTATCCTCATGTCATGCAGCATTACTGCTTCCTGTGTCACATTATAGATATACAGTATATATATATATATATATATACATACACACACACACAATGGAATAGACATATATATATATATATATATATATATATATATATATATATATATATATATGTCTGTGGATTACACAGACATAGAGCCATGTGACCTCCCAAAGGTTGGTGTCTTACTTACACTGCCCCCCTGATGGTCACTCATCTCCTGCCCGACTCCTTGCTGTTTCTGCTGGCCTCACACCACACGCCGGCTGCGGCGTTTCTCACTCGGCTTCCGGATCCCAGCTCCTCGCACTGCCGCGGCAGCATCATCCTCACTCGGTACTCTGCACTGGCTGCGCAGCCTCCCGCCCGGCCCGCCCAACTCGTCACTGTTGGCTGGCTCCCTGAGATCAGTGAGTACGGCGTCAGCCAAGCAGACAGCGACAGAGGGGGGTGCACGTTACAATGCTGCATACAAAATACCGCCGCTGTGGCACCAGGCTCTAAATGCAGGAATGGCTGTGAGCGGAATATCAGGAGGCAATGGAGCCAGTGCCCCCTGTAAGGCTGGCGCCCGGCGGCAGATGACTCCATTGCCTCCGGGAGTTCCGCCACTGAAAACATCAGTGATCCACCTCCGTGTTTCACAGTAGGAATGGTTTACCTTTCATCATAAGCCTTATTGACACCTCTCCAAGTGTAACGTTTATAGTTGTGGCCAAAAGTTACATTTTGGTCTCATCACTCCAAATGACTTTGTTCTAGAAGTTTTGAGGCTTGTCTCTGTGCTGTTTGGAGTATTGTAAGCGGTATGCTTTGTGGCATTTGCTAGTAATGACTTTCTTCTGGCGACTTGACCATGCAGCCCATTTTTCTTCAATGCCTCCTTATTGTGCATCTTGAAACAACTAGATCACTTTTTTTCAGAGTCCTGTATTTCAGCTGAAGTTATTTGTGGATTTTTCTTTGAATCCCTAACAATTTGCCTGGCAGTTGTGACTGAAATTTTTGTTGTTCTATCTGACCGTGATTTGGTTTCCACAGAATCCCTCATTTTCAACTTCTTAACACTGCTGATTGGCATTCTCAATTGCTTGGATATCTTTTTATATCCCTTTCCTGTTTTATACAGTTCAACTACCTTTTCCAGCAGATCCTTTGACAATTCCTTTGCTTTCCCCATGACTCAGAATCCAGACACGTCAGTGCAGCACTGGATGAAAGATGCAAGGGTCTTTCAGGAGACCAGAAACTCACTGACCTTTTATACACACTGGTTACAAGCAAACAGATCACAGATGAGTGGTAGGTGTTCAGAAAAGTAGATAGATCAATGGCAAGGAATATCCAATTCAGTAAAGCTGATAAATGTGGAATGTCCAAATATTATGCTCTGGTGTTGGTTGGTATCTGAGTCCAAATGTAATTAGCTCAACGCGTTTCCCCAGATAAAATAAGCTTCCGGCTTTCTCATTAGCAAGTGAATACTGAATGTAGGGAGGTTGTATATATACCACTCTCTTAATTAGTAACATATTACACCTGGATAAATCTCTAATCTCATCATAAGAACCATCTTAAAAAATTAAACCAAATCACTATATATATATATAGAAGGAGGCAGTCATAAGACACATATAAGATCAGTTTTTAAGAATTTAATAGTTCAAAAGTGAAAAAACATGAACACAGTATTAAACACATATCTGTTGAATAATTTGTTCATTAGTAAGGGGCAATTCCTGGGCTGGCCACATGACCCAAGGGAGCGTCCAGCTGAAAGAATTATAAAGACAGCTTTTATCCTGATAATAACACAATCAGGCCGCCTAATGATTAAGGTCACTTACTCAGATCTTTGGTGTTGTCTGTCAATTCCATCAGGAACCAGGCAGAGACATATTACCGTCATCCCGACTCTGCTGGCGTCCATGGTGCTGCTAGGCAGCAAACTCCGGTCACATGTATTGTCATGTAACGCTGGGATGAAGTCATCTCACCAGGATAGTTTACAATGAGCCGCCCTGACGTTATTCCTCCAGTCATGTGACCAGTCACATGATCTCGGAAGAGGGGAGGAATTACAGAGATTATCTTCTCATTTAGATGTGTATCCAGTTGCTAGGCAACCTCTGTTCATACTATTTGTATCTGATATCCTATTATGAATATGTGTCTGTTTCATCATCGTGTCCATCAAATTTGTGGACAGGGGGCCTAACATCTCTAGAGAAACTGATAGCTGACATCAACAACAGACAGTCCCCCATCAAGGTTACTGTACATCATCCATTAACAGTAATGCCATAAACTATCTGGACGTGTGGGTGTATAGTGAAGCAGGTAAGCTCAATACAGCAGTTTACTGTAAACCGACTGACAGAAATACACTCTTGAAGGCATCCAGTCACCACCCCAGGGCCCTCAAGAGAGGTTTAGCCAAGTACCAATTCCTGAGAAGCGCCAGAATCACCAGTGACTACATCAAACTGGAACCAGAACTTGACAGGGTGATTCAGAGATTCATTGATCACGGGTTTGATAACAAGCTGTTACAAGCACAAAAGCTAGAAGTAATGAACACCCTTAGAGATCAACTACTTACATCCAGGACACGATCTGACCACGAGGTCATTCCCTGGACCAGTAACTACACCATGTCCAGTCCGGTCATCCCCAGGGCTACTCGCGCCTTATGGCCGATAATGGCCACGGATCCGAAACTCCAGTGCTTCAAGAATAAATGACCGATGCCATGTTACACAAGGGGCAGGAGTGTGAGAGACTCCGTTGTCCATACAGACACCAACGACTTCAAGAAACCCGCTGAACTCTCTCGTCAGAATTCTAGCACCTTCACCCTCCAGAGAGCCCCTGGGTGCTATAAGTGTCTCCATTGTACTACGTGCAGCTCGATGGTAACAGGATCAGTCTTCAAGAACCCCAGAGGTACCAAACAATATCGCATCAAACAGGCTTTTGTTATGTGGGGAAGACCATCAGGACACTTAGGGAGTGAATGGCGCTACACTGATCGGTGATACAATCAACCATCCCAAAAAAAATCCACAGGGAAAGTATCGGACCAGCCTGTGGCCAGGTATTTTGCCAAAGCACATCACTCGTTAAGTGATCTCAAACAGCAGGTAATTGGCAATGTTCCACTAAACCGTAGAAGAGGAGACAGAGCTGGTAACTTACTAAAACTGGAAGCCAGATGGATATTCCACCTCCAATCCATCCATCCACAAGGCCTCAATAAAAGAATGCCATGGAGCATCTTGTGACAAGTATCCCGACAAGTGACCATGCGACAGCCCCCCCCCCCTCCAAGTGGGGTACCGGGTTGCTAGACCAATATGACGAGGCAACATGTTGAACATAAGTTTGAATCACTCCAATAACAGAGAAATGAGGACTAATCCCTGATACAGACTGTCCCAAATAGAAAACAAACTGAGGGAAAAGTGCTCAATGTAATATAGCAACAAAAAAGGCCAACAAAATTCTCGCATGTATTAAAAGGGGCATAGAGACTAGGGACTCAAGCGTAATTATGCCTCTGTACAAATCATTGGTTAGACCGCACCTCGAATACGCAGTGCAGTTCTAGGCCCCACACTATAAAAAGGACATCATAGAATTAGAAAAATTACAAAGAAGAGCAGCAAAGCTTATTAGGGGAATGGAGAATGTAAGCTATGAGGAAAGATTAAACAATTTGGGACTATTTACACTAGAGAAAAGATGTTTAAGGGGGGATATGCTCAACATATATAAATATATTAGGGGCCAATATAAGGAACTGTCAAACATCCTTTTTTCTGTTAGAAAGAAATCTAGGATGCGAGGGCACGAGTTAAGATTAGAAGAAAAAAATATTTTGTTCATCTAGAACAGTGGTTCCCAAACTTTTTTCTCTCCCGTACCCCTTGATTAGGCTTTTCATTGAGGAGTACCCCCTCCTCTCAATTTAAAATATAGACAGTACAAGTGGAGTGGAAGTGAGTGGTATGTGTGGTATGCGTATCGTTAAGCATGTGCTTATATTAAGGAGTATCGGACAGGAATCGTGCCCTTCCGTGTCTGGCCGCTGGTTGTGTATTGTCTCCAGGGTTCCCACTTACACCTGTAGGATTAATGCCGCTGCTTCTTCCACCCGTGTCAGTGCAGGGCAGATGATTGCTGATGTCTGAGGGCAACACAGGTAGCTCCCATTGGATTGCTGGTCAGGCAAAAGCACAATGAGAAGCTGAGGACACTGAAGACAGAACCATAAGTGACACAACATAGTTCTTCTCCATAGCAATGGGTCTTCTTCTTCTGCCATCAAAAGGCTTTTGTTCATCTTCTGCCATTACCAATATTATTTTTAAGTACCCCCAACTGGTCTGCAGAGTACCCCCAGAGGTACTAGTACCCCAGGTTGGGAACCACTGATCTAGAAGAAAAAATTTCTTTACAGTCAGAGCAGTCAAACTTTGGAACTCTCTTCCTGGAGAAGTGGTTTCGGCAGACACTATAAATACGTTTAAAATAAGGTTGGATAAACATTTATTGGTTAAAAACATCCATGGGTACGAATAAGTAACATAATGGGGGAAATTTACTAAAGGAAATTTGTAAAAAAAATAGGTGTATTTGTATCCAGAAATACACTTATTTTTGACATTTACTATCCCGAAAATACGGCAATTCGTATTCGTATTGATAGCACATCAATACGAATACGAATTGCCATATTTTCGGGATAGTAAATGTCAAAAATAAGTGTATTTCTGGATACAAATACACCTATTTTTTTTTTACAAATTTCCTTTAGTAAATTTCCCCCATAATCTGTCTTTAAAATATCAGAACATAATATACAACAAGGGATAAGCTACTATAAACATAGGTTGAACTAGATGGATGCAAGTCTTTATTCAGCCTCACTTAATATTTAACTATGTAACTATGGGCCTTATTCTGATCGGTGCAGCCGGATCTGAATATGCGGCCAGGACCGTGCGTGCGAAACCCCGCCTTCCATACGGATCGCCAACTCCGTCCGTATGCGGTAAGAAGCTGGCCGAACGGACCGCACGTGTATTTTTCATGGAATACGCCTCCTCCATGTCAGGGAACCTCCCCCATCATTCGATGGTCGCAGAACATCGAATACAGGACCGAGTGGTCCACCAGCTCCCGCAACCTCAGACCACACGGACATTTTTCCGTGCAAAAGCAGGGATCTGGGCGGGCAGCTGACATCCGGCAATGTCATATGTCCGCCCCCTACACGTGCATCACGGCCGCATTACCATACGTACGCCCAGCGTTTTCATGGGAACGCCCATGAAACGCGGGGCGTATGCATATGGTAATGTGCTCAAACAGCCCTTCACACACCTCTCCACCCCCTGTTCGTAGTGTACACATTTCATGCGGAATGTTGCCGTGCGTCTGCCTCGCACATGTGCAGAGACGCCTCTGCACATGCGCAGACACAAAACATCGGCGGCACGAACGCACGCGGATATTACCGCACCAACCAGAATAAGGGCCTATGTTTCACACACCACTCTTCCGTTAACTGCTACCTCTAATTATAATCCAAGTATTCTTCTTATTAAACCCCATTGCTCTAGGTTAGTGCAGTGCCACACATCACTCCTAAGTTTGTAAACACATCACACTGCACTGGCAGTAGTGTATACTGCTACATTGTGGAGAAGTAACCAGTTTATAGGGGGCGCTGGATTCTTGTTGACCCAATGTGGTAGCTGTCCAATGGCTCATACAGATTTATGAGGAAAAACAAAAATGACAAAAAGGACAGCAATCAATAAGGGGTCTGTGTATGGATAATAGACACAAGGTTTGAGGGGCGCAATAGAAAAGACTCCCAAGGGGATATCGTACCATCACTCACACGAAACAGTGCGTGTACATCCACATCAGGGTATATTTGGGTTTTTCAGAAAGAACACCTCCGTGTATGGGAATGGGTTTGAAACAGGTGCGTACCGTACTCACATATGTACAAGTGATGGTACTCCTATCAAGGTATCTTTGGGTCCCAGTTGGTTAGTGGGATTTTCAATGATTACCTCCAATGTTCTCGGTATAGCATGAAAGAAAACAGGTTCTCTCTCAGTATAGATATATTTTTGACAGCAAATGTTATTGGACAGTGGTCAATGAGGGGTCTGTATACAGATAGTGGACAGAAGGTTTAATAGAAAGAACTCCCAAGGGAATATCGTACCCTCACTCACACGAAACAATGCGTGTACATCCACATCAAGGTATCTTTGGTTTCAACAGAACACCTCCTTGCATGGGAATAGATTTGCAACAGGTGTGTACCGTACTCACATGTACACTAGTGATGGTACTCCTATCAAGGTATCTTTGGGTCCCAGTTGGTTGGTGGGATCTTCAATGATTACCTCCAATGTACCCGGTATAGCATAAAGGGAGACAAGGTTCTGAAAGGCAATGTATGGCCATCCACTGTCAGCCAGGTAGTCCCCAGATGGTACAGATAGTGTAGATGCACAGCTCCTCTCCACCAACGCGTTTCGACAGATTCCCTGTCTTTTTCAAGGCTGGAGAGGAGATGTGCTGAGTAGTGGTATTTATACCAGTGGTTCAATCTTCCTGGTAACTCCCACAATGGGGAGGGGATACAGCCCGGAAGTTTCTCATGTTGCTGGGGAATTCATATTTAGATAAGCCCCCATCCTTAGCCTAATAAATGTAGGCATATCGCTTTTCCTAATAAGTTGAACTATATAATTTACAACAAATTAATTTGAGCATAACCTCGTTTTTTTGGCTCATAAAACATATTCGGAAACAGCTAGTGACACGCACATGGATCGCATACGTCACGTCCGTTTATATTACAGGCCAATCAGTAAGGGTCCCTCTCACCGGATGTGCGTGTCCGGTATTTTGGAGCACGTATAATTGACTTCCCCAATCACTACATTCCCTCACATATGAGACATAGCAGAGCGGCGGGTGACACGCACGCTCACGGCAGACGTCACTTCCGCCGCTCGTGCGTGTAGTACTAGCTTACTCTGGATGATAGGGCTCCCGGAAGTGAACATTTGGAACGCAAATGGAGCGCATCCAACACTTCCTTAATAGCTAAAATGCGGGGACTTAGTAAATGATCGAGGTTACGACCCAACACCTTATATTATGGTTACTGTTGGGAGCTCAAATAAAGTGCATCATTACTGTAGTTAGAGAAACAGCAAATATGAATATAAAATGCTTGACTGTGGTGTATTATTCCTATAGTAGTGCAAATGAGCAGTTGTAAATAATATTGAATAAATATAGGGGATACAGTATGTAACAAAAAGCAAACCACTTATAAATACCAATACTTTTACAAAAATATACATATAAAAGAACAATAAAATATAATAAAAGTAGATATACATTTAAAATGATTAAAAAACCTATAAAAACCATTTTAGTTTGAAGTCAGAGTTAAGACCATGGGGTGAAAGGGTGTTTATGTCATAAATCCACCTCATTTCTTTTTTAGCTAGTTGGAGGTCTTTATTATTGTGCCTCCAATTATCCCTAACCTGCTCTAAACCCCAGAAGCCCACAATACCATTGGGTGAAATCTGATGGTGGGTTTTAAAGTGCATCGAGAATGGATGGTCCATATGTGCCCTTTTTATGTTACGGATATGCTCCAACCATCTTATCTTAAGGGTCCTTGTAGTTTTCCCTATATAAACCTTATTACATGAGCACATAATGGCATAGATGGCATACTTTGAGTTGCAGGTTAAAAACTCAAGGGAGCAATTATTAGCCCCGAAGGAATCAAGTGACTCAGGGAACACTAATCTTAATATGCCGATGATTCTACAATATTCGGGTCACCACAAATATGTGGAACAGATTTTCCAGAGGAATTGGAACCTTCTTTTAAAAGATCCTGCCTTAACCACTATCTTGCCACCGAGACCACGGTTTATATATCGCAGAGCCCCGACAGTCAAAGACAAAGTTGTATCAAGTGCTTTTATAAGTAAACCTATAGGGGGCCAAATCAGAAGTCAAGGCTTCCATAGATGCGGCGACTGCTCTATGTGTAAAGCCTGCAATACTACTGAAAAGAAAACCACGGATCTCATTTTAAATAATCAGAATTTTAAGATCAAACAGTTTTTAACCTGCAACTCAAAGTATGCCATCTATGCCATTATGTGCTCATGGAATAAGGTTTATATAGGGAAAACTACAAGGACCCTTAAGATAAGATGGTCGGAGCATATCCGTAACATAAAAAGGGCACATATGGGCCATCCATTCTCGATGCACTTTAAAACCCACCATCAGAGTTTACCCAATGGTATTGTGGGATTCTGGGGTTTAGAGCAGGTTAGGGATAATTGGAGGCACAATAATAAAGACATCCAACTAGCTAAAAAAGAAATGAGGTGGATTTATGACATAAACAACCTTTCACCCCATGGTCTTAACTCTGACTTCGAACTAAAATGTTTTTTATAGTTTTTTTAATCATTTTAAATGTATATCTACTTTTATTATATTTTATTGTTCTTTTATATGTATATTTTTGTAAAAGTATTGGTATTTATAAGTGGTTTGCTTTTTGTTACATATCCCCTATATTTATTCAATATTATTTACAACTGCTCATTTGCACTACTATAGGAATAATACACTACAGTCAAGCATTTTATATTCATATTTGCTGTTTCTCTAACTACAGTAATAATGCACTTTATTTGAGCTCCCAACAGTAACCATAATATAAGGTGTTGGGTCGTAACCTTGATCATTTACTAAGTCACCCGCATTTTAGCTATTAAGGAAGTGTTGGATGCGCTCCATTTGCGTTCCAAATGTTCACTTCCGGGAGCCCTATTATCCAGAGTAAGCTAGTACTACACGCACGAGCGGCGGAAGTGACGTCTGCCGCGAGCGTGCGTGTCACCCGCCGCTCTGCTATGTCTCATTTGTGAGGGAATGTAGTGATTGGGGAAGTCAATTATACGTGCTCCAAAATACCGGACACGCACATCCGGTGACAGGGACCCTTACTGATTGGCCTGTAATATAAACGGACGTGACGTATGCGCTCCATGTGCGTGTCACTAGCCGTTTCCGAATATGTTTTATGAGCCAAAAAAATGAGGTTATGCTCATATTAATTTGTTGTAAATTATATAGTTCAGCTTATTAGGAAAAGCAATATGCCTACATTTATTAGGCTAAGGATGGGGGCTTATCTAAATATGAATTCCCCAGCAACATGAGAAACTTCCGGGCTGTATCCCCTCCCCATTGTGGGAGTTACCAGGAAGATTGAACCACTGGTATAAATACCACTACTCAGCACATCTCCTCTCCAGCCTTGAAAAAGACAGGGAATCTGTCGAAACGCGTTGGTGGAGAGGAGCTGTGCATCTACACTATCTGTACCATCTGGGGACTACCTGGCTGACAGTGGATGGCCATACATTGCCTTTCAGAACCTTGTCTCCCTTTATGCTATACCGGGTACATTGGAGGTAATCATTGAAGATCCCACCAACCAACTGGGACCCAAAAATACCTTGATAGGAGTACCATCACTAGTGTACATGTGAGTACGGTACGCACCTGTTGCAAATCTATTCCCATGCACGGAGGTGTTCTGTTGAAACCAAAGATACCTTGATGTGGATGTACACGCATTGTTTCGTGTGAGTGAGGGTACGATATTCCCTTGGGAGTTCTTTCTATTAAACCTTCTGTCCACTATCTGTATACAGACCCCTCATTGATCACTGTCCAATAACATTTGCTGTCAAAAATATATCTATACTGAGAGAGAACCTGTTTTCTTTCATGCTATACCGAGAACATTGGAGGTAATCATTGAAAATCCCACTAACCAACTGGGACCCAAAGATACCTTGATAGGAGTACCATCACTTGTACATATTTGAGTACGGTACGCACCTGTTTCAAACCCATTCCCATACACGGAGGTGTTCTTTCTGAAAAACCCAAAGATACCCTGATGTGGATGTACACGCACTGTTTTGTGTGAGTGAGGGTACGATATCCCCTTGGGAGTCTTTTCTATTGCGCCCCTCAAACCTTCTGTCTATTATCTATACACAGACCCCTTATTGATTGCTGTCCTTTTTGTTTTTCCTCATAAATCTGTATGAGCCATTGGACAGCTACCACATTGGGTCAACAAGAATCCAGCGCCCCCTATACACTGGTTACTTCTCCACATTTCGACTACTAGAGGTCTCCGGTGATCCTCTTCTTCCAGTGTAAGGCTGCAGGATTCAGGCTTAGCGCCTTGGGACTGATTCACTTCTTGTTGTATTGTTTATACTGATACATTGGGTGGTAGCATAGCAACAGGGTGAAGCTTTCTTTCTTCATGACGTCACGTCCGGTAGGGGATACCAGAAGCGCTAGCTCTGGCTCCCGGAACAGACGCCACCTCGGTGACGGGTACTCTGCATCTTCTACGCTACTTAAGGTAGGAGTCTTACATTTGTTATTTGTTCTGCACCTTGACAAAGAAAGCTGCGTACCCCCAAAACGTTGGTTTCATCTTTTTTTGCACCCAGCCATGGGAATAAACTTTTTTTTTTGCACTTGTAAGTGCCACTGTTTTACCATATATATATATATATATATATATATATATATATATATATACATACATACACCACATCAAAACATGAAAAGCCTGTGTTTGTCCCTCTGTACATTACTCTGTTGGAGACCTTACAGGCTCAGCGCTGCCTCTGATTAAAAACCCTCCCATGAAGAGGCCACTGCTGCTGCTGTCTTCCATGGGCCTGAGAAGCATGTGATGAGCTCCATCAATCAGAGCTCAGCACAAGCTTCTCAGCCTCTGACCTCTTGTGCAATGTCTCATGGGTCAACTCCCAGTAATGCACTGCACACTTGTGCAGTCAGTGTGCCTTGGCTCCTAACGCTCAGCACCATTAATCATTGGCAGATAGGTGAAGCTGCTATCATGTAGTGTTCTAGGCTGGTTACTAATACAATTCAGTGAGCTTGGAGAAACCATGGATTGTTACTTACTCAGTATTACCCCTCCTTTCCATGCAGCTGAATGGTATTACTAAGCTAATTGAGCACCTGCCACTATCTATATGTATGTTGTGAGAGGCAGAAAAGAGCCTGCATTAAGAGGACTTGACTCCACTGGTTCTGAGGAAGCCGCCAAGGGTAACCAAAGGCGGGGAAACGCGTCAACCATGAGACTTTTTTTGGACTGCACCATCCGGTTTTATATATCTTATCTAAACAATAAAAAATACAGAAAAGTCCCAAGGCGCTATAAAGTTCTTGCAGCCTCAATCCCGAAAAAGGACCACTCAATAATCCTTGCTTGCAAGATATTCCGGAAAAGATAGGGAATTGATGGCGCTTGACTGGTGTGTCCAATGATGTGATGACCTCAGGGTGGGAAACAATAAATAAGAAGACGTGTATAAGTGACACAAAAAGGCAAAATGGTAAGTGGGGTATAGGGAATCCCAGCGACAAATATCGTACCGAGACTCACACTGAAGTGATGTGCTTGAAGTGCATAAAGGTATCTTTAGGGGTACACCGACTGTGCTATGAACAGTTGCTCTGGCATGCGTACCATACTCACTGGTTAAAATGAGGGAATAAAGTGTGTAAAGGTATCTTTTCAAACTTTCAATCCAAATGCATAATATCGGTCACCAACCATTCAATCGGGGTGGCACAAATGATGGCGCACCGTACTCACTGCGAATGCAGGCAATATATACGCATATAAAGGTATCTTTCATGGAGACAGTCCCCCAGGAATCCACTCTCAATATTTCCCAAATGGTTAAGCCGGAAAACAAAAGGGAAGGTGCCAGTCTCAGTGTAAAAGTTTAATAAAAATGGCCTGTAGAGTGACCAATTGCCCAATAGCCACAGTACAGATAAAATAAACAAAGTAACAAAAACTCACTTGTCATCCTGGATCCACCTATACTAATAATCAAGGACATTCTATGTTAAATGTTGTATGTCTGTGTCTAGTGCTATTTGCACCGTCTAATTATATTTTAATATTATAGTTGTTTTATGCTATCACTGGCCAGTGTATAATATTTAATAGATTAACATAATTAAAGTTTATATATGTCTAGCGCAGTTATCTTTCTTCTTTTTGGTTCTACATAATATAAAAGGGTTAAGCCGCCCTTTCTAAACTGCAGCTGGAATTTTTACTTATATTCTTGGAACCAAGCGCCTTACTCAGTTTTTTTTCTTTGCATTAAGAGGAGATGCAGGTCCTGATATGCCATATGGAGTATTATGGAGTTGTTCCAAGGTAGGTAGTTCTTAGTTAAGATATATTTAAGTAAGGAGCCAGTATCGTGTGGCTCCTTGGTGTCTAATCGTAGACCCAATTTAGGGTAATGGTAGTGTGGGGTGCGCTGCCCCTGGACTGGTTGGCTCTAGTGTGGCACACATTTACATTCTATTAACACTTAGACCTTTCTTTTTTACTAACACTATTTCTTTAATATTTGAATTACATTTTATTATTATTTATTTATATTTCGCTCTCACTTTCTATATTTAGCTTCGGCTTCCTTTCACTAATCTCTATTAACACTTTAGTATCTTCACTGGTGTACTACTCTGGGCTTTCTAGCTGATGCTGTTTTTTTTGGGGTGCCGCACCCTACACCTAGATATAGCGCTAGGGACCCCCAATATACAGAGAAGCCTTGACGATGGCTTGAGGGCATACACATAATTTGCTGAAATATATGTAGCCAATATCTCTGAATTCTATTATCATGTAGTGTTCTAGTCTGGTTACTAATACCATTTAGTGAGCTGGGAGAAACCATGGATTGTTACTTACTTAGTATTTCCCCTCCTTTCTATGCACCTGAATGTTATTACTAAGCCAATTAAGCACCTGCCACTATATGCATATTATCATTTCCAAGAATGCTGCTTTATACCTTTTTATTCTGTTTTTGATTCAAAAAGGGTTGAGTATCCATTTAACCCCTTCCCGACATTTGACGTACATTTAAGTCATGGTCGGGAAGCACTTCCCGACACATGGCGTAAATGTACGTCATGGATTTAAACTGTCACCGCGTCTATAGACGCGGTGACAGTTTCAACATGTCTGCTGTCCCTGACAGCAGACATGTCCGTGCATGCCCAGGGGGGGCTGCGATGCCGCCCCCCGTCGGCGATCGCTGTGATTGGCTGTTCAGTGTGAACAGCCATTCACAGCGTTTTCCTGTGTCACCGGCGAATAACGTTCGCCGGTGACACGGGATCGGAGGTGATTGGTGCTGTAAAGTACAGCACCAATCACCGCGGGGTGTAAGGGTGACACTGGTGTCACCCCACCTCACCCCGCCCGCCCCCAAAGGCCGTGATTGGTCCGTCGGACCGACGGACCAATCACAGCCATGGAGGGGGGTTTAAACTAACGGTGACTGCACTGCAGACGCCATTCCGGTCTGGAATAGCGTGCAGTGCGGTCACCGTGCCCACCTGCCGCCATATACTGACCAGAACCTTGCTCCATACTTACCTGATCACTGCTTCATCACTGCTTGATCTGTGCTTGTAGTGTGCTGGATGCTTCCTGGATCCTGTTGCTACTTGTGCCTTCCTGTGCTGTGAAATTGTGCTGCTGCAGTGTAATAGCTAGATAGAGAGATAGATAGAGAGAGATAGAGAGAGATAGAGAGAGATAGAGAGAGATACTGTGCTGTGAAATTGTGCTGCTGCAGTGTAATAGCTAGATAGAGAGATAGATAGAGAGAGATAGAGAGAGATAGAGAGAGATACTGTGCTGTGAAATTGTGCTGCTGCAGTGTAATAGCTAGATAGAGAGATAGATAGAGATAGATAGAGAGAGATAGAGAGAGAGAGATAGATAGAGAGGCCTAGTGACAGAGTGCTATATTTTGTGCTGCTGCAGTGTGATAGTTATAGAGAGATAGAGAGAGATAGAGAGAGAGAGATAGAGAGAGATAGTGACAGATTGTGCTATATATTTTTTATATAACTGACTGCTGCCCCCTCCTTTTGTGCTGATCAGTATAAATTAACTGATCAGCAACTTTTTGGGGGCGCAGGTTTTTTTTTATATATAGATATACCTGTCAGTGCTGCTGCTGCAGTGTCATAGAGTGATAGATAGTGAGAGATAGAGAGATAGAGAGAGATAGTGACAGATAGTGACAGAGAGTGATAGAGAGTGCTAAATTTTGTGTCTGCTGCCCCCGCCTTTTGTGCTGATCACTATATCTGAGGTGATCAGCAACTTTTTTGGGGGTACAGAGGTTTTTTTTTTTTTATATATACCTGTCAGTTGCACCAAAGGTTGTGCACCTGCTGCCCCTCACTGGTAATCAGTGTCGCATCACTGATCACCTTTTTTTTTTTTGTGGGTGCTGTGTGGTCTTTTTTTAATTTTTTTTTTACACACACTGTGATTTTGTGGGTGTCCTGTGGCCACTGTGCGCTGATCAGTGACGTACATCACTGATCAGCTTTTTCGGCACAGGGTTGATCTATTTTTTTTTTTTTTGATCAAATTCCTGTTGCCTTTGAGCGCTGTTCAGTGACAGACGTTACTGACCAACATCTGTGCTCAATTTTTGGCGCAGGACCTTTTTTTTTTTTAACCCCTTCAATTTTTTTTTTTTAACCCCTTCAATTTTTTTTTTTTTTTAACCCCTTCAATTTTCTTTTTTGGTATAAAGTATTTTTTTTTTTCTGCACTACATACACATTACACACTACATTCCCCCCAGGTTGAAATAAAGTTTGTACCCCCCCCTACACTATACACGTGTTGAAACATTTCACTACCAGTAACACAAAAATAAAAATGGCATCCCAAATGTCCTCCCAAATGTCCTCCCAGTCATCCAGGAGAATGTATTCAGTGGAGGAGGCATATGCCATGCTTGCTTCTGACTCTGACACAGCCAGTGATGCAAGCGGGGAATTTGAAGGATTCGTCTTAAGCTCCTCTTCCTCCTCTGGTGATGAGGGACCCCCTCAAAGACGCCCCCGTAGAGCAGCTGAGACCCCCCCCCCAATAATTGATCTCGTATGGACCCCACCACCAGACAATTTTGAGCCCCAGGTTCCTGAGTTTTTGGCCATGCCAGGAATCCAATTTGATTCCACAGGTCTCAGAGAAATTGACTTTTTCAAATTATTTTTCTCTGATGATTTTATAAATTTAATGGTGGACCAAACTAATTTATATGCCCAGCAGTTTATTGCTCAAAACCCCACGTCATCATTTGCTAGGTGGACCCCTGTAGATGCAGTAGAGATGATGACGTTTTGGGGTCTGGTGTTTCATATGGGCATAGTAAAAAAGCCAGAAATTAGGCAATATTGGAGTACAGATGTTCTGTACAGTACTCCATTTTACCGTATGGCCATGACCCGGACTCGATTTGAGACAATTCTTAAATTTATACATTACACCGATAATGCACAGTGCCCGCCCAGAGATGATCCCACCTTTGACCGGCTATTCAAAGTCAGGCCGGTCATTGATCATTTCAGTGCCAAATTTGAAGAGGTGTACATCCCTGAAAAATTTATTTGTATCGACGAGTCCCTTATACATTTTAAAGGAAGGGTTAAATTCCGCCAGTACCTTCCCAGTAAGAGGGCAAGGTATGGCATAAAAATGTATAAACTGTGTGAAAGCACCTCAGGGTACACCCACAGGTTTAGGGTTTATGAAGGGAAGGATTCAAGAATTGAACCGCCAGAATGCCCCCCCTCCCTCGTAGGTGTTAGTGGGAAAATTGTCTGGGATTTAGTGCACCGCTTCCTGGATAAAGGTTATCACCTCTATGTGGATAACTTTTACACTAGCATCCCCCTGTTTAAGGCCCTTGGTTCAAGAGGTACAGCAGCTTGCGGTACTGTGCGCAAGAACCAAAGAGGCCTCCCAAAAACGCACATTGCCCAAGTAATGAGAAGGGGTGAAAGCAGGGGAATATGCAACGAAAATATGTTGTTGGTCAAATATAAGGACAAGAGGGATGTCCTTATACTGACAACAATTCACGGAGACAGTACCACCTCCGTCCCTGTACGAGGTACCAGTACCCACACCTCAAAACCTAATTGTATCCTGGATTACAATAGGTACATGGGCGGAGTGGATCTTTCAGATCAGGTACTGAAGCCGTACAGTGCCCTGCGGAAAACAAAAATCTGGTACAAGAAGGTGGCCGTGTATATCATCCAGATGGCACTGTATAACGCTTACGTGCTATTCCGTTCTACCGGCCAGAGGGGGACATTTATGCACTTTCAAGAGGAAGTCATAAAGGGCCTAATATTTGGGAACCAGCAGGCAGAGGGCCCCAGTACTTCTAGTACTGGCCCCCGTATTGTACCAGGGCAGCATTTTCCTGATGAAATCCCCTCCACTGGAAAAAAGGGCAGGACACAAAAAAGGTGCAAAGTTTGCTATAAATAGGGAATAAGAAAGCAAACTATTTTCCAGTGTGACACTTGCCCCGACAAACCCGGCCTATGTATAAAGGAGTGTTTTAAAATATACCACACATCTATGGAATATTAGGTTCATAATTTCACCGTGCTTCGGGGGTCTTGCTAATGCCACATAGCACCCACCATTCATTCCACCAGAATCTGAGCCGCAAAATCCAAAAATCACTCCTTCCCTTCTGAGTCCTGCCATGCACCCAACTGGTATTTTTTGGTCACATGTGAGGCATTGCCGTACTCGGGAGAAATTGGGGCACAGATTTTGGGGTGCTTTTTCTCCTTCATTCCTTGTGAAAATGAAAAATTTTGAGCCAGAACTGCATTTTTGTGTAAAAAAATGTAATTTTTCATTTTCACTGCCCACTTGTATCAAAATTGGTGAAACCCCTGGGGGTTTGAAATGTACACTATACCCCTAGATGAATTCCCTGAGGGGTGTAGTTTGCAAAATGGGGTCACTTGTGGGGGGGTTCCACTGTATTGGTGCTTTGGGGGTCTTGCTAATGCGACATAGCACCCACCATCATTCCACCAGAATTTGTGCTGCAAACTCCAAATATCACTCCTTCCCTTCTGAGTCCTGCCACTTTTTGGTCACACATGAGGCATTGCGGTACTCGGGAGAAATTGGGGCACAGATTTTGGGGTGCTTTGTCTCCTTCATTCCTTCTGAAAATGAAAAATTTTGAGCCAGAACTGCATTTTTGTGTAAAAAAATGTAATTTTTCATTTTCACTGCCCACTTGTATCAAAATTGGTGAAACCCCTGGGGGTTTGAAATGTACACTATACCCCTAGATGAATTCCCTGAGGGGTGTACTTCGCAAAATGGGGTGACTTGTGGGGGGGTTCCACTGTATTGGTGCAACATAGCACCCACCATTCATTCCACCAAAATCTGTGCTGCAAAATCCAAAAATCACTCCTTCCCTTCTGAGTCCTGCCATGCACCCAACTGGTATTTTTTGTTCACACGTGAGGCATTGCCGTACTCTGGAGAAATTGGGGCACAGATTTTGGGGTGCTTTTTCTCCTTCATACCTTCTGAAAATGAAAAATTTTGAGCCAGAACTGCATTTTTTTGTAAAAAAATGTAATTTTTCATGTTCACTGCCCACTTGTATCAAAATTGGTGAAACCCCTGGGGGTTTGAAATGTACACTATACCCCTAGATGAATTCCCTGAGGGGTGTAGTTTGCAAAATGGGGTCACTTGTGGGGGGGTTCCACTGTCTTGGTGCTTGGGGGCAGTGGCGTAACTACCATGGGTGCAGGGGGTGCAGCTGCTATGGGGCCCGAGCTGTTTCCAGGGCCCGCAGCTCCCCCTACACCCACTGAAGTCTGCCAAAGCTCACCACTTATGCCTCTCCCTGCCGAACAATGTGGTCAGCAGCAGAGCCTGCTCCTCCCGGCCCCCGAAAGCAGCCGCTGCGGAGGATGTAGCAGCACTGCAGCAGCGTACTACCCCGGGCCCGTCCCCCACAGTCTTCATTAGCTGCCTGTATTGTAACTATATCGGGCACCATCTAAGAAGCAATTCGCGGCCATTTAGGGGGCGGAGCTTAATGCCGGGAAGGCCCCGCCCCCATCAGAAACCTCTGGCTGACTGCTCAGGAGTAAGGTAATTCATTCTCTCTCTCCTCCCTCTATTTCTTCCTTTACAGTATGTCTTTGCACCTTTACATTCACTCAATTCAACTATATATATATATATATATATATATATATATATATATATATTAATATATATATATATATATATAATCTGGACATACTTTAGCACCTTGAGTTGTTTATCTGTGTTTAGGATGGGGTGGCTTCATGTGAGTGAACTTTCCCCACAAGTAATCAGGGAAAGCAGGGTTTGCTGACAAATTACTGCTACCTCATTGTGTGTGTGACTGCGTTTGTGTATGAGACACTCAGAAAACACCTCCCAGCTGTGTCTAACAGTGTGTAACCCCTTCCCTTTTGCGTGACACCCTGTGGTTCCCCCTGACACTGTACACCCCCTACACTTGTGTGTATGACACAGTATAACCCCCTGCTCACTGTATGTTACAGTATACACCCCCTACCCCTGTGTGTGTGACACCCTATAACCCCCTCCTCACTGTATGTGACAGTATACACCCCCTACCCCTGTGTGTGTGTGTGTGTATGTGTGTGACATCATGTACCCTCCTATCCCTGTGTGTTTGTGATGCCTTGTACCCCCCATCAACCTGTGCGTGTCACCCTATACCCGCACTATGTACCTCCGCTACCTGTTGAAGGGGGCCCCCTTCAAAATTTTGCTATGGGGCCCACCAAGTCCTAGTTACGCCCCTGCTTGGGGGGTCTTGCTAATGCGACATAGCACCCACCAAAATTCCACCAGAATCTGAGCTGCAAAATCCAAAAATCACTCCTTCCCTTCTGAGTCCTGCCATGCACCCAACTGGTATTTTTTGGTCACATGTGAGGCATTGCCGTACTCGGGAGAAATTGGGGCACAGATTTTGGGGTGCTTTTTCTCCTTCATACCTTCTGAAAATGAAAAATTTTGAGCCAGAACTGCATTTTTGTGTAAAAAAATGTAATTTTTCATGTTCACTGCCCACTTGTATCAAAATTGGTGAAACCCCTGGGGGTTTGAAATGTACACTATACCCCTAGATGAATTCCCTGAGGGGTGTAGTTTGCAAAATGGGGTCACTTGTGGGGGGGTTCCACTGTATTGGTGCTTTGGGGGTCTTGCTAATGCGACATAGCACCCACCAAAATTCCACCAGAATCTGAGCTGCAAAATCCAAAAATCACTCCTTCCCTTCTGAGTCCTGCCATGCACCCAACTGGTATTTTTTGGTCACATGTGAGGCATTGCCGTACTCGGGAGAAATTGGGGCACAGATTTTGGGGTGCTTTTTC
This sequence comes from Crinia signifera, assembly GCF_055691185.1. Classification (NCBI taxonomy): domain Eukaryota; kingdom Metazoa; phylum Chordata; class Amphibia; order Anura; family Myobatrachidae; genus Crinia; species Crinia signifera. Next base: position 170,812,464 of record NC_139220.1, read on the forward strand.
TCCTTCATACCTTCTGAAAATGAAAAATTTTGAGCCAGAACTGCATTTTTGTGTAAAAAAATGTAATTTTTCATGTTCACTGCCCACTTGTATCAAAATTGGTGAAACCCCTGGGTGTTTGAAATGTACACTATACCCCTAGATGAATTCCCTGAGGGGTGTAGTTTGCAAAATGGGGTCACTTGTGGGGGGGTTCCACTGTATTGGTGCTTTGGGGGTCTTGCTAATGCGACATAGCACCCACCAAAATTCCACCAGAATCTGAGCTGCAAAATCCAAAAATCACTCCTTCCCTTCTGAGTCCTGCCATGCACCCAACTGGTATTTTTTGGTCACATGTGAGGCATTGCCGTACTCGGGAGAAATTGGGGCACAGATTTTGGGGTGCTTTTTCTCCTTCATACCTTCTGAAAATGAAAAATTTTGAGCCAGAACTGCATTTTTGTGTAAAAAAATGTAATTTTTCATGTTCACTGCCCACTTGTATCAAAATTGGTGAAACCCCTGGGGGTTTGAAATGTACACTATACCCCTAGATGAATTCCCTGAGGGGTGTAGTTTGCAAAATGGGGTCACTTGTGGGGGGGTTCCACTGTATTGGTGCTTTGGGGGTCTTGCTAATGCGACATAGCACCCACCAAAATTCCACCAGAATCTGAGCTGCAAAATCCAAAAATCACTCCTTCCCTTCTGAGTCCTGCCATGCACCCAACTGGTATTTTTTGGTCACACATGAGGCATTGCCGTACTCGGGAGAAATTGGGGCACAGATTTTGGTGTGCTTTTTCTCCTTCATACCTTCTGAAAATGAAAAATTTTGAGCCAGAACTGCATTTTTGTGTAAAAAAATGTAATTTTTCATTTTCACTGCCCACTTGTATCAAAATTGGTGAAACCCCTGGGGGTTTGAAATGTACACTATACCCCTAGATGAATTCCCTGAGGGGTGTACTTTGCAAAATGGGGTGACTTGTGGGGGGGTTCCACTGTATTGGTGCAACATAGCACCCACCATTCATTCCACCAAAATCTGTGCTGCAAAATCCAAAAATCACTCCTTCCCTTCTGAGTCCTGCCATGCACCCAACTGGTATTTTTTGGTCACACATGAGGCATTGCCGTACTCGGGAGAAATTGGGGCACAGATTTTGGGGTGCTTTTTCTCCTTCATACCTTCTGAAAATGAAAAATTTTGAGCCAGAACTGCATTTTTGTGTAAAAAAATGTAATTTTTCATTTTCACTGCCCACTTGTATCAAAATTGGTGAAACCCCTGGGGGTTTGAAATGTACACTATACCCCTAGATGAATTCCCTGAGGGGTGTAGTTTGCAAAATGGGGTCACTTGTGGGGGGGTTCCACTGTATTGGTGCTTTGGGGGTCTTGCTAATGCGACATAGCACCCACCAAAATTCCACCAGAATCTGAGCTGCAAAATCCAAAAATCACTCCTTCCCTTCTGAGTCCTGCCATGCACCCAACTGGTATTTTTTGTTCACATGTGAGGCATTGCCGTACTCGGGAGAAAGTGGGGCACAGATTTTGGGGTGCTTTTTCTCCTTCATACCTTCTGAAAATGAAAAATTTTGAGCCAGAACTGCATTTTTGTGTAAAAAAATGTAATTTTTCATTTTCACTGCCCACTTGTATCAAAATTGGTGAAACCCCTGGGGGTTTGAAATGTACACTATACCCCTAGATGAATTCCCTGAGGGGTGTACTTTGCAAAATGGGGTGACTTGTGGGGGGGTTCCACTGTATTGGTGCAACATAGCACCCACCATTCATTCCACCAAAATCTGTGCTGCAAAATCCAAAAATCACTCCTTCCCTTCTGAGTCCTGCCATGCACCCAACTGGTATTTTTTGTTCACATGTGAGGCATTGTCGTACTCGGGAGAAATTGGGGCACAGATTTTGGGGTGCTTTTTCTCCTTCATACCTTCTGAAAATGAAAAATTTTGAGCCAGAACTGCATTTTTGTGTAAAAAAATGTAATTTTTCATTTTCACTGCCCACTTGTATCAAAATTGGTGAAACCCCTGGGGGTTTGAAATGTACACTATACCCCTAGATGAATTCCCTGAGGGGTGTAGTTTGCAAAATGGGGTCACTTGTGGGGGGGGTTCCACTGTATTGGTGCTTGGGGGGTCTTGCTAATGCGACATAGCACCCACCAAAATTCCACCAGAATCTGAGCTGCAAAATCCAAAAATCACTCCTTCCCTTCTGAGTCCTGCCATGCACCCAACTGGTATTTTTTGGTCACATGTGAGGCATTGCGGTACTCGGGAGAAATTGGGGCACAGATTTTGGGGTGCTTTGTCTCCTTCATTCCTTGTGAAAATGAAAAATTTTGAGCCAGAACTGCATTTTTGTGTAAAAAATGTAATTTTTCATTTTCACTGCCCAGTTGTACCACAATTGGTGAAACCCCTGGGGGTTTGAAATGTACACTATACCCCTAGATGAATTCCCTGAGGGGTGTAGTTTGCAAAATGGGGTAACTTGTGGGGGGGTTCCTAAATTTTAGCATCTTATGGTGCCTAGAAACCTACATGGTGCCTAAAAAATAATCTCATAAAAAGGAGGCTCCAAAATCAAGTAGGTGCTCCTTCTATTATGAAGCCTGTGGTTTGGTCAACGTGCACACTAGGGCCACATATAGGATATTTTTGAAAACAAAAGAATTGGGGGAATCAATTTTTAGTCACATTTCTCTAGTAAAATGTACTGTGTTCCTTAGAAAAATGTATTAAAATTGCAAATCTGCAAAAAAAATGAAATTTTGAAATTTTACCTACACTTTGTTTTAATTCCTGTGAAACACCTAAAGGGTTAACAAACTTCCAAAATGCTGTTTTGAATACTGTGAGGGGTGCAGTTTTTGAAATGGCATCATTTATGGGGGTGTCTCACATACAAGTCCCTCAAAGTCATATCAGAACTGAACTGGTCCCTAAAAAAATCAGTGTTTGAAATTTTCTTGAAAATTTGAGAATTTGCTATTCATATTGTAAGCCTCCTAGTGTCCAAAAAAATTAAAAGGAAGTTGAAATAATGATGGAAACATAAAGTAGACATATGGTCTATGTTAGTTATTAACTATTTTGAGTGGTATGATTATTTGTCTCACAAGCAGAAAATTTAACATTCTGCAAATCGCTAAATTTTCCATTTTTTCACGACATTTTGGTATTTTTCACAAAAAAACACAGACTGTATCGACCCAAATTTACCACTAATTTGAAGTACAATGTGTCACGAAAAAACAATCTCAAAATCACTGGGATAAGTAAAAGCAAAAAAAAGTTATCCCCACTTAAGTGAGACATGTCAGATTTGAAAAAAATGGCTCTGTCAGGAACGCAAAAACTAGCTCTGTCAGGAAGGGGTTAAAACAACAGCATATTGGACGTGATTAGTGGATCAGCACTCAGTCACTTGACGGTAAAGTGGAGGATCCATCCCAGGTTTTAGAGCAGAAGCAGGGAAACTGATGTGATCAGGGTTGGGCTGATTAGCAGCACCTGTGCTTCCCTGATATAAGTGTTTCCAGGGCAGGAGGTCATTGCTCCTGATGGTGGAAGAGCTACCCAGGTGAGAGACATGGGGTGTGGGCTACGGTAAGGACCACTGGAACATACTGAGGAGTTTGTACTATGCTGTGACATCTGTTTTCTGAAATGCTGTAACCATCATTGCCTATGCTGTTTACCTGGTATGCTGTTTACCTGCTACAAAATAAAGCCCAAGACTTCATCTTATCCAGTGTATGTGATTCCTTGTCCCATTTGGCACCCAAGCAGGGATACAACTCAGCTGGAATCTACCACATAGCAGAGAACCTTGGGTAAGACCGCTACCTGCGTTTAAAAAAGTTTTTCTTATTTGGTTACACACTGTGCAGCTGGCCTGGGAGCCAGGAAAGGCTTTTATTGGAGTCTTTAGGTAACTGGTCAGACTGTTCAACCTCCCGAGTTTGTGCCTGTAGTGAAATAACAGGGCAAAAGGGGGTTGTGTGGAAGGCAGCCAGCCTTAAAGGGACACCGTACCATAAAAAAAAATATGTTTGCCTTTTGTATTAAGTGGCCAGCAAAGAAAGCAGGTGTCGGCTTAGTCTGTTTTGTGAGCCTGGCACATTATATTAAGCCTCCTATATTTGCCCTTAAAGTGAAAATGCAGGGTAATATGGAGGAATTACTAAAAAGGTCCCAAGCTGAAAAGCAGCAGCACCTGGCTAAAAAAACGGCAAACCCAGATACAAGGCCAACAAGCTCAAATTCAGATGTTGCATGAGGCGCAGAAAGTTAAGATTAAAGAGCAGCAGCTGTAGCATGAAGAGCTAAAGGAGATGAGGAAAGGTGGGCAGGAGAGGCTACCAAAGCTCACTCCAATTGGCGACATAGAGGCATTACTTTGCACATTTGAGAGCATGGCCACACTTTTGGGATGGCCTGCAGAGGAATGGTATGACAGGCAGGCTCCCTGTTTAACAAGGAATGCACAGAGAGACTGTGTGGATATGTCTGTGGCTAACTCGTGCTCCTACATTGGCCTGAAGAAGGTTATATTTGACATGATTGGAGTGACAGGCCCCACAAAGCTCAAGAATTCCATAGCTGGCCAAACTAGCCTAGCTGGCTAGGGCCTGGTTGCAGCCAGATGAAAACTCTGCAGTGAAAATTGTGGAGATAGTCACACTGGACCAGGCTATGAGAGTGCTAGACAGCTTGGTGCAGGAGTGGGCCCTGGATTTTAGTGCGGAAAAAGCGGCTTGGCCAATGGTCAACATGGCTGCTGCAGGTGTATCCCAAGCAGAGTCCACCCTGCTCCAGATGCTGGTACAGTTGGAAGATCTGGGCACTGGTGGACAAGGTCCTGCCTCCTGTCATGGTGTTGTGTATCCATGTTGAGGAGTGAGGAGTGTCAGTGTGGAGTTGATTTTATAAAGTGTGGCAGGTGCAGCAAGCCACCGAGCCCGAATCGTGGCAAGGGGACACGGAATACATGTAAAGTAATCCGCATCCACTCCCAACGCTTTATAAAATCAACTCCACGTCGACGTGGATAGTGGGGGTATGAACAGGTCGGGGGGTCATGTAACGCATCCCCTTGCGGGGCACGCTGCTTTTGCCAGGCTCCGGGCTGGCGTGGATAGTAGAGGTTTCAAAAGTAGGCATTTGCCAGTATGTAACATGGAGCACTCACATTAGCTTCCCTTATTGTGCATGATACGCTCTTGCACCCGCAACCCCCCCCCCCCCTTTGTGCATGAGACACACTTGCTACCGAACCCCCTAACCCCGCCTCCCTGATGCGGACATGGGTAGGGTTGCTGTACCCTGCCGCAATAATTACTGGAAGAAGATGGAGCACCCCTCTGCCCGCATGATCCCCTCTCCGCCAGCGTCCGCCAGTGCAGGGGATCTGACGGTTACCGGCGCTGTGTGAGAGGTGCTCACTAGGCTTGCCCGGGATGCCGGAGACAGAGCTGCAGCTCCCGGGGGCACTATACTGACTACGCAAGGCTGCCACGGAGTCACTATGCTAACTACGCTATGCAGCCGTTGGGCTGTCACTACGCTAACTACGCTAGGCAGCAGTTGGACTGCGCTGACAACAAAGCTTAGCCTACGCTGAAAACGTAGCATAGCCGGGCATGTGCTATTACACAAGTACCGTGGTTAATGATAAGGTGCTTACTTCTTTACCACCACAGGGTGTGCCATATTTTGTGTTAAAAAATGATTTGCTATATCCTGTTACTACTCTACAGGGGAAAAGAGTAGTCCAGTTGTTAGTTTTCCAAAACTCGAGTAGTTGGTGTTGGACGCTACACATACATATTTGTGGGATGACTATTTAAGGGAGGAGAAAATAATTTAACGCATACAGTTAAGGTTCTTTTGCCCAGGCATCTATGCCTCAGTCAAGAGATATTGTCAGGAATGCCGAATGTGCCAGAAGATGGTCCCTCAGCCAGAGTTTAGGGCACCACTGGTACCCCTCCCTATTGTTTCGGTGCCTTTTGAGTGAACTGGTATGGATCTGATATGTCCAGTGGAAAAATCTGCTTGAGGGCACCAATACATACAGTACTAGTGATAGTGGATTATGCCACCAGATACCCAGAGGGTATACCCCTGCGTAATATGAAATCTGGCATTATTGTCGGAGAGCTACTAACCATGCAAACCTGCCTGGGAATACAGAAAGAGGTCTTAATGGACCAAGGTACCCCTTTTGTTTCCAAACTTCTAAAGGACTTGTGCCGGTTGTTAAAGGTAGACAGGATTACCAGCTCAGTGTACCACCTGCAAACAGATGGCCTGGTATAAAGGTTTACTCAAACCCTTAAACAGATGATAAAGAGGGCAGTGTCCCCCCCAAAAATGAGACTGAAATTTGCGACAACCTTATTTCATGTTCGAGGTCAGAAAGGTACCCCCAATCCTCTACAGGGTTTAAACCCTTTGGGCTCCTCTATGGGAGACAGCCCAGAGGGATTCTGGATCTATTAAAAGAAGGGTGCGAACAACAACCCTGTCGGGACCCTAACATTTGTCAGTTTGTGCCTCAATTGTACGGCTGTCTAAGGCAGATTGTGCCACTCCTGAACAAACCTATTGAAAGGGCTCAACAATGCCAGATACAAAGTTATGACATCACTGCATTCAACCCGTCCGGAGGCAAGGTGCTAGTGCTTGTGCCCACTACAGAAAGTAAGATGTATGCTCAATAGCGGGCCCTTATGAGATCATCGAGGCGGTGGGACTGGTCAATTACAACAGGAGGTTCGACAGGAGGGTAGAAGGAGGGAGGTACAAATCTACAATATAAACCTGTTAAAACCTTGGAAGGAAAGTGGCAGTCATCCCTCTTTGGTAGCAAAAAAGTTCCAGAATGTCAGGTACCCACTGAAGTCACACTCAGTCCTGGTCAGAAACAGGAAGTGGTGAATTTTATGGCACAGTACCAAGATGTGTTTTCTGCCATTCCTGGAAAGACATAGATCATCCAACAGGGCGGTCAATAAACAAAGGCTGTATCACAAACACAAGGCAAAAGCGAGCAGCGGTAAACCGGTAAAAAGCGGTAAAGACGTGAAAGAGATGCTACGCCTAGGGGTCAGAGGAGACTCAACCAATAAGTGCAATAATTCCATTGTTTTAATACCTAAGCCTTAAAGTGCTTTAAGATTCTGCAATGGCTTCCAGTAATGAAATCAAGTTTCTCGCATTGATTCGTACCCTATGCCCTGGGTTGATGAGTTCATAGAAAATTTAGCCAAGAGGTAGTATCTTACTAATCTTGATTTGACAAAAGGATATTGGCAGATTCCTTTTACAGACGCTGCTAACGCAAAAACAGCCTTCTCTACCCCAAAAGGCTTATTTCAGTACAACATGCTGCCATTTGGTTTACATGGTGCCCCAGCAACCTTCCAGAGAGCGATGAATAAGTTGCTGTGGCCCCACAGGGAATTATGCAGCTGCATATTTAGATGACATTGTTCTTTTTAGCTCTGACTAGGAATCACACCTACCAAAGAGAGAGGCTGTCTGAAATTCTCTACTGGCACGTGGGTTTACCGCCAACCCTGAGAAATGTGCCATTGGTATGGTGGAAGCCAAGTATTTGGGGTACATTGTGGCCAGAGGACAGGTTAAACATCAGCCTATTAAGTTAGAAGCGGTTCTTACTTGGTCTAAACCCAAATGGAAGTCGCAACTTAGGAAATTTCTCGGTCTGATGGGAACTAGAAAGCCTGTCTTGCAAGCTAATTTTACAAAACAGTTTGTGTTGTAGACGGATGCCTTTGGGACAGGATTATGGGCAGTCCTTTCTCTGGTGGTAGGCGGAGAGGAAAAGCCGATCCTCTACCTTAGCCATAAATTACTGCCCACAATTATAAACACAAGTATTCAACTGTAGAACAGGAGTGCTTGGCAATTAAGTGGGCAGTGGAGTCCTTAAAATATTATTTGTTGGGATGAGAGTTTTTGTTGGTCACAGACCATGCGCCCTTGCAATGGATGCACACGAACAAAGAGTTGAATGCTCATGTGACCCATTGGTTTTTAGCCTTACAGCTATTTAAGTTTGAGGTGCAGCATCATCCAGGGAAACAACATCTCAATGCAGATGCCCTTTCCAGGAAGTTTGTAGGTCCTGATCCTCTAAGTAACCCTATGGTGAAGCTAGGGAAGGAGGAAGAGGACGCGTTGGTAGTATTAATAGCTGCATCTCTGCTACTGATCTTTAAAGCAGTTGGTAGGAGAAGCAAACCCTCCTCTTAGTGGCTGGCAGGGGTTATCTCTTTATTTTACTGTATTTTCAGTGGGTTCTGATTAATGACACTACAAGGCATTTCCGATGGAATGTAGCATATTAGTATGGGGAATGGGTGATAGAAAGGAGCCATTTAACACATAAAACTAATGTCAATATTTTACATACTGTTATAAAGATAATATTAAAAAGCATCAGTGATCCTATTTCGAAATGTCTTGTACAGTAATGTGAATGTGTGTAGCACAGTACTTAAACTACGTAATAAAATATAACAATAAAATTATGCCAACAATGCTGAACTTAGAACAAGAAAATATTTTTATTAACAGACAGGTATCATATAATATAAAAATATTTTTTTAATAGAATATTACAATATAATATCTCATGCAGATCTATTGATCATGCCAAACTGTGATTTAAGGAATACCATTGATATATATTGAAAAACTTTAGTTATTTTGATGTATAGTGATCAGTAGATTATACCATACCCTGCTTTGCTTATTGATGGCATTTTTTATCTTAATTTATTTTTTACAATTTTTGTAATGGTCATTTAACTGACTGTTTTTGTGGAAAACTAGAAAAATCTTAATATATACAGCTTACTTTAAAATATACTTAGTAGGATCGCCCATTGGTCTACACACCACCGAAGCTACTACTCAGCCGGTTTTTGGGGCCTTTGTGAATAGAACCCAGTGTATATACCAGAAGCTCCATGGTTCGAAGTAAACCTATTTCTAACATTTAAAATATACTGGTCTACTAAACTTTTTCTATATTTATATCATGGTTTTAATATGTGTATATATATATATATATATATATATATATATATATGGTACTTATGTAGTATCTGGGCGTCCGATTTAGAAATCGGATCGGATCGCATCGCATGCGACCAAATCGTATGCGATGCGATGGTCAAGATTTTTCCATAGGATTCAATGTTAAAATGGTCTGAGTCCATTTTAACATAGAATTCAATGGGAAAAAGGGGTCCTTTTCCTTTCCCCACTATCCAAGTGGGCATGGAGTTGGATATAAACCTGTGGCGAGCGTAGCGAGCCACCGAGCCCGAAGCGTGGCGAGCGTAGCGAGCCCCGCGAGGGCACACAGAATACTTTTTAAGAAATATGCGTCCCCTCGCGGGGCTCGCTTCGCTCGCCACGCTTCGGGCTCGATGGCTCGCTGCGCTCGCCACGCTATATAAAATCAACTCTATGCCCACTTGGATAGTGGGGAAATGAACAGGACCTTCTTAACATTGAATCCTATGCAAAATCTCATCGAATCGAATCGCATAGCATCTGATTGTATGCCTTAAGGTAAGGCATACAATCACAAAATCGGCAGCCCAGATACTACATAAGTACCATATATATATATATATATATATATATATATATATATATATATATATATATATATTACATTATTGTCTAAAATTAGAAAAATATGGCTTTCTATAAATTGTATATATTACTTTAATAAAGGGTTCTTTAGATTTTAGTATGAATGTAACCGAATCCTTTTCAATAATCATATTTGTTACTTTTACAACAGCTGTATTTAATATTATCCAGCACTTCTATATAAGAAGGACCACTGCAATACACTGTTGGTGTATTGGTTACATGGTCATCCCAACACAAAAGGCTCTATGTGTTTTGAGATGCTCTCCATCTGCAGAGTGAGCTGAGCTTTTCTTAAGGTTTAGTTGAGCAGATGCAAAAGCCCCAATAATACATAGTTTCATTTTTGTTCTACATATATTTATTAGACTTTTTTTGGGGGCTATTCGCTATCAGCACCAAGATCTGAGCCAGCTAGGCATCATGGGAAAAGTAGTTTTTCCATTTAGCGGTTCAGACTGTAATCTATCCCTCCTTATAAGTAATACAACTAATATTCATATATGGGGTAGATGTTAAGACTTGGCGAGACATACTGGAGAAGTTGCATTCTGTGAAAGGACAGAAGCTGATTGGTTGCCTTGGGGGACAGCTCTATTTGGTCTCCAAGCCTTGATGCATCTTCCCCAGTGTGTCTTTCTAAGCAGTTTAAGTACTTTATTTTATTACGGTTATATCTGAACTTCACAAATTTGTCAAACCTTTTCAGGTTTGACATATTATGACAAATTAAGCAGCAGATGCTAATGTAATTCCCATCCTAGTTATTTTCTGTACAAACATTAATAGTGTCTGGCAACCATCTGTGATATTTTCCTGGGCCCAGTAACATTTGTAACTACATTAAGGGCGGTATTCAATGTCAGGGTCACGGCAGTCGAGCTTGCTCGACCGCCGTGACCCAGTCCCGTTCAGCTCGACCGAGGACACGCAGGCGGGATTCAATGTCCCGCCTGCCGGGGAGCGAAAAGGGGGCATGGCGGCGAGTTGCGGCCGGGAAGAAGCGAGCTGCAGCCGGCAGCTCGTCACTTCCCGGCTGTTCTCGGCAGAACGAGCCCGACAGCTTGTGATGTCTGGCTCGTTCTGGCGAGATACCCTGCTCAATGCTGTCGGGAAAGACAGCATTGAATAGGGCCCGGCGGGCATCTCCCCGGTGGGAGGTGCTCGCCGGAGATTGAATATCCCCCTTAGAGTTAACACCACTTTCTTGATCAGAATAATTCTTTTGAATGAATCCTGCTGAAGGACAGGAAGTACTGTATTCCTACCTACCGGACATGCATCAGGGCAATGAGAGTAAGTATGATTGTTCTCTCATGCATTTAATGAATAAAACTGTAGCATTATAAATCCAAATAATTACAAATCATATGATCCTTTATGAACAATTATGTTGTAAAATGTTTGTATAAGTGGATTAGCTGTTACTGACAAAACTTAATTGATGAAAAAAGAAAGTTCAAGTTGTTTAGAAATATAAAGAAAAGCACAAGAAGACCTTCTTCCAAATGGCAACATCATGATGCAAGTCTTCTGAGAGCCTGTGGAGTGACAGAGTCCAGTAAAATTTATGTTTTACAACAATTACTGCAAATAGCTCACCACTTTTTAATCTAATGTTTAAAACACTAGTATCAATTCTATTATAGCAGCAAAATGCATGTTCCCAAAGAGCCTAGAAAATAGATGACTACAAACAATCCCTCTTGGTTACAGTTGGCAATCTTTTTACTTTTTAGAGTTCAGCATTACTGTACATGCTATATTGCTAGTCTTCCTCAGTACCCCAAAAGACAGAACATTATTCTACCATTTGCAGCTTTACAAAAATAATCCCTGCGGTTTATAGGTTATAGCAGTGGTTCCCAAACTGTGTGCCTAGGCTCCCTGGAGTGCCTCGGGACACTTGCAGGGGTGCCATGGATTAGTGGTCTAGAGGCAATTGAAATTATTTATGGTCATTGTAAAAGGCAAAAACATTGCTGGTGGGCTACCAATAATAAAATATGTGGACAAACCGAAGCTAATCCTGTCCCTCACACATAAATAAACCCATGTATGACATACAAATCAATTTATAAAATAAGAAACTTTTGGACTAGGGGTGCCGTGAAAAAAATTCTGATGCTCTAGGGTGCCGTGATTTTAAAAAGTTTGGGAACCACTGGGTTATAGGTTCCAGGTTATAGGTTTACAACTTAAATATAAATAAAATTCTGTTCACAGGTGCACCAATTAAAAAAAAAATTGTATAACTCATAATACATACATTGTCATTCATGTATCTATTTCACAAGTGGTTTCATTTTCCAAATTTATTGCTAAAGCAATAATCCGATTAAAAAATATATATAATTTATATATATATACAGAAGGAGCGGGCATCATCCTTGGCCGGCGCTCACCAGATCCCTTGCACTGGTGAGCGCCTGCGATAGAGACTGGGACGCGCGTGCGTCTCACACGCACGTGCGTCCCAGTATCACGGCGGCTGGGCAGCATCTCCCATAGGCCCTTGGTTTATTGTAATATCCAGCTTGACTTTGTATTACACTAGTGGACACATTGTGTTTAGCCATCTATTGTAAGCTAAATCACACCTACCTTTGTTGTCACTGCTATTGCCCTGTGGGCAGTTTTATTAAAAATTTATTTTACTAGTATGATTCTGGTCAATAAATTAATGTTTAGCACACCCTGAATCCCCCCCTTTTTCCATCTTTCAAACCGGGTCCTATCTAACAGGGGACCCAATCAGGGTAGCAGCTCTTCTATCCACTTTATTGTGCGCAGTGTGTTTTTCCTCGATATATATATATATATATATATATATATATATATATATATATATATATATATATATATACACACTGTGTATATATATATATATATATATATATATATATATATATATATATATATATATATATATGATCATATACATGTAAGATCTTAATTACACTGCGGGCAAAGTGCTAAATATAAATGTGTATGATATGAAAAAATATTAAACTGTAAGCATTATCTCACCTCCTCTTGAGCATCCAGTTCCTCAATTGCTGGCTCAAGTTCAGTGTATTCAAATGGTTCTTTAGAGTCTTGCATTAGTGAGATCTTAATAAAGATAAAAACAGATTTCTGTCATTGAGATTGTAAACAATGTATTCCAATGTATAGAATTTGAATGGAATATAAAAGGATGTATATTTGAACTAAGGAGGAATTCAATCTGTGCCACTATTTCCTGACAGGGGAAATAGTGGTACTCACCTATTCAATGCTTCCATTAACGACAGCAATGAAGGGCATCAGATCCGACTTTTTTAGAACGGGTGACAGACAGTCGGGATTCCGACAGTCATTACACCAACGTCGGAATCCCAACTGTTAAAACCCCGACACTCGGGATCCCGATGGCCACCGGCTATTCTCCCTCGTGGGGATCCACGACCCCCATAGAGGGAGAATAGAATAGGTTGCGAGTGTAGCTCGCCACTGTACCCGCAGCGTGGCGAGCGCAGCTTTGTTGCGCTCCCCCCACTGTCTGAGTCCGGCCTGTCAGGATCCCTATACCACACCCTTTAGAACTGGGTATGTACCCAGTGTAAGCAAGTGCCTCAGTATAGCACTTTGGCTACAGTATGTCCCAATGCTCCTGCTATGTGCTGCACATGGCTTACTTTACACATCACAAAGATTGGCCCAGTCATTATCTTGCTACTATAATACATAGTTCCATTTTTTTACCTTTTCCAGTATAGGATCACTTCCCTCATTGAACTTTCTGTAATTCTCTATGTATAGTATAGCATCATGAATGGTCAAGAAACAGATGTCTGGCTTGATCTGGTCATCAAAAAATAAACATTCTTCCATCTTTTTAAAAACATTATCTGTAGAAAGCAATGACAAATTCATATTAAGTGGATTGACAAGAATATTTTCTTTGTTTTACACTAAATTTATCAGATGCATGTGATTGTGGGAAATAGAAGGAATCATGGTGGCGATTTATAGGAAAATATAATGATAGATGAATTTACCATCACATGCTGCTATATACATGTCTACATCAATCCTCTTGAATTCTCTATATATCTGAAAAGCAAACAGCTATTTAGCAATAGGCATATAATAGGCAATAGCAAAAATGTATAAATCAAAGTTGCTTTGTGTTATATACATACATAAGAGGACACAGGTTTGTGACTGGAAATACAAGTTAGGCAAATCAGATGAAATAGAAGCAAATACACAGAAGAAATACATGTGCCTCTTTTGGTGGGGCATAACCTCAGTTATAATATATAACAAGATATACCAATTTGTTTATATGTCTGGTTACATGCATGTCCAAGTGTGATTTAAAGTGTAATGGGTATACACAAGCATGTTGTACTGTAGGAGCCAACTTTATTGATGCTCACATTGTACCCTTTATGACTGAAAAGCACAGACCTAGTGAATGTGGCAGCACAAGCAATTACACCAACACTATGGTAGATGTACTAAAATGGCCTTAACGATTGTAAAATAGCGGGTCCCGCTTCTCCTGCATAATGTGGAGAAGCGGGCTCCCATATTAACCTGATGTATTAACCCCTGTTCTGCCGTTAAGGAGAGCTGTTCTGTTCTCAGTCCACGGCTTTCCTTATAGGCGCCTATGTTAGGACCGTGCATGCGCCTTTTTAAAAAAAAGCTCCCACTCTCCCCAGCCAGCTCACTGGGCCTATTCGAGATCTCACTATTATCACAAGATCTCAAGTGCAGCAGCATTGTCCCTGCTGTAAGCCCGGGGCTGGCAAAGCGCATGAAGCGGCTTAATGGTCAATGTATACCTGACAGCCAGTCATACATCGCCCGGGCCGTAAACAGTAGGGGGATTGAAGGAGACAGCCACACTGAGCACGTTAATTAGCACTCTTCTTACATTTTACCCCCCCCCCCCCCCCAGATAACCAGCGTTAAGTGCAGCATATGCACTCAATGCTGGTTAGTACATATACCCCACTGTTTGCTAAATGCAATAGTTACTGTTAGTGGAAACCTCTGCTGGAAGTAATAACGAAGGCAAGAGGTGGAGGAAGAATACAATTATGGGGTAAAACACCATCTGCCATCTCATATGACGGCTATTGCAGCCATCAAGTTACTAGACTTCACTGCCATGGCCAATTTGAATAAAATGACATTTTCCTTATGCTCCCCAGTGGCCAGTACAGCAATGGATACTTATATGTGGGGCTTGAAAATAGTTTCTATTCCAGCCCCCAGGTGCCCTAGGAAAGGAAGGGCAGAGATTAATTTTGTTCAATGAATCTATAACTTTACAGCAAGTACTAAAACTCTATTATGAACAAGAGCACCTGCTATGGATGTATAAACTGACTGAGCAGCATCCATTCTGTGTATCATGTATGGTGGTCAGTAGCTCAGGATGAGTTTGACTCAATTTATAGACACATGAATACAGTGTTACCAAATGCAAGTACTGTCATTGTTTAGAGTTAGGACCCCTCAAGTGCCTTGATGTGGTGACTGGATTATAATGTATTTAAAATATCCTGTAACTGAGAAACACAAATTTTATGTGCTAATAAAATTGTTGCTCTTTTACTAGTTCACAGAAGTGTGTTGATGTTTTTTTCTGTGTGTACTGTGTATGTCCAAATGCAACAGATCCCTTCAATTTAACATTATTTTACCAGAACCCATAACGTGGTCCTAACTTTAAAATATTCCAGTTCAACTGAATTATAACTTTCCAAAAAGTAAAAAAATAAAAATAAACATTTACAGGTTAATGTTACTGTTTTCTTCAAAACCACATTTCTTTTGGCATATACAATAGTAATTCCTTATGTTCTCTAGTTGGTATGGCAGCCAAATAACATGATTCTTGTCTTCCCTCCTGTTGTTAGCCATGTGAAATCTCATCAATCCTGCCTTCAGCCATCATGGGATACTACATAAGTTTAGCAGTATCTACAGTATGTTAACGAGGCTTCTTACAGTGTGAAGACAGCGATAATACTATATATACAGGATACTGTGTGGCGGTTATTCAAAAGAAAATGGTTTGGACAAGTTATATATCTCACCAGTTTAAGACACCTTACTGCCACAACATCAAGGAAACTTATTTGTCCAAAGTCAAATATTAGGCTGTGAATAGTGACTCTTGGGACAGACACTTTTACAGGTAGCTCTGAATTCCAGTCTACTTGGATTTCCACTTCTTTCATTTGAATTTCTGGGCTCTGGTCTTCTTCTGGGTCTTCAAGGTCATCATCTGGCTCAAACCCATCATTATCAAATCCTGCATCACTGATGATACCATTCTAAACAGAAAAAAAAACATATTTCATTAGTGGGACCGTTATTAGGTTCTATTGACTATATTGGTGGTAGGGAGTTATTCCGAATTCCAGTAATAGTAAACAATGGGCATAGATGGTCAGATAAAATGCCTGTCAGACCGACAGACATTTTATCTGCCATCCTCACACCCAGCAGATATCATTTCCATGCACTGTGATATATCTCACAGTGTATGGCCCCCACAATATCCAAATGTATCCCCTTATGAGCAGACATTTCCCCATTTCTACCCTATGAAGGAACAGGAGAAATCTATTAGTCAGCTAAGGCAGGACATACAATGTCCTCTACGACTTGCAACTTAAAAATACTGCATCAGACAGAAAGATCCTCCTCTGTAAATATGAGGTCTGGATTCACCAGAGTGTGAAACAATCCCGTACAAAAGAAGAAAACAAAACGAACCACAACAGAGAAGGTAGGGGAAGGGGTCACGATTTAATAGATTTTCCATGTAGGAGGGGAAAATGAATCAATCCCTACATTTTATTCAGGAAAAAGTTTTATTTCTGTTCCAAAATAACTAATCCTATAAGGATCATTTTTGCCTGCAGAAGGTCGGGACTGCAATGGGCACCAAGTTCGCTGTGAGTTATGCCAATAAATTCATGGGTAGTTGTGTGAAGAAATATATATCTTGTTATAATAAATATATATATATATATATATATATATATAAATATAGATTTAGAATGAAGATCAATTTGGTGTGAACATGGTGTCCTGGACAAGATACATAAATAATGTTAAAATGAATTGTACAAAAGATGATGTATACCAGTCGTGCCAAGGAGAATTCCTGTGATGTGGGTATGAAAAAAAATCTGGTAAGAGAAGCTGCGAGGAATGTAGAAAGTGTTGAGGGGTAAGAACTTTTAGGCAAAATAAACAGGAAAGTACTGAATGATAAAAATAGAAATGCTTTTGAACGCGCCTTCACAACAACCTTTAATAATTAATACAGAGAAAGATCCATTTTAAAACATTGTGGTATCTTACACAAGGACCCTATATTCGGATGAGATTTACTGGTGAAACCTAAGTGTATTTATAGGCAGGCACCAAATCGGAGTAACAGCCTAGTATTAAATCAAAGTGTTTCTATCACTGCATGTCATGTTTAGCGTGTAGAGAAATAAAAACTGAAAAATCAAACAAAAACTAGTGAGGTGACAATAAATGAAAATACTCCTATAAACAAGGACTTTATCATGTGTGCTACAAAAATGTAATCACCACTATAAAATGTGAATGCAACCTATTTGATATAAGTAGGATCTTGAGGCCATTGAAAACATGGTTAGAGGAGAACATCAGATATATCAGTACGGACTTAGGAACCCATGCCCTTTCTCATCATCTCCGGAAAAAAAACTGCTCCAATGCTGCAGTCAAAAGACTTATACGCCTGCAATGGGTAAAGGACAATTGGTGGAGAAGGGATATAGCCACTCAATTAGCTAAAACAATCTATGAATTAGGGACCGTTAGGGTTAAATTCAGACTGAAGTGGTTTCTGTAAATAATATGTTTTTAGTGTTTTTATTCTTGTTTCTCATTATGCCTATATCTATTACCAAAAGATCACAAAAGCTGGGATGCTTAAATAAAAATAGGGATCTCCGGAATAGGTTCGCTAAAACATACATGAATGTGTAACCAACAGAACGGTTAAATTACCTAGAATGCACACAAGAGAAAAGCACTTTCATTAATATATGATGAGACCATCCTGGAATGGGATACAAAACTTTGCACTCGTGATAAAGTAAAAGGCTACTTAACATCTATAGGGGAAAAAGGTGGAGACCCAGCATCCATTACACAGCTGTGCAGTACCAATAAGGACCAGGTAGGGGGGATATATCCCAAACTTTTATGATTACAAGCCACACTTCAAGCTGACCTTGAAATAGACCCAAGGACAGGTCGCAATGTTTGGGTACTTTGCAGGCTGATGGTGTATGGAGCGCTGCAGGGATCATCCGGTAACCACAGTTAACATCAGTTATCATTTTGGCTCCAAGGAAACCCATTGCTACAGCTGGGGGAGACTTGCATCAACACATGCGCATAAGAGAACTGACTGAACTTCTTAGCCTTAACTGGTAATTGAGAACTGCATTTGATCCTTTTGATCATAGCCTGAGTGTGGATTCTAAACCCTCTTTTTAAAATCTTGTCTTGGTACTCTTTACTTAGATGGGCGCCCGTCGTGGTGATCGCGGGTACATTTATGTCTGGCCGCGACGCGACCGACGCGATGCCCGCGATTTCCCATTGAAACCCATGTTAAACATGGAAATCGTGTCGGTCACGTCGCGGCCGGCCATAAATGTACCCGCGATGCCCGCGACGCGATGCTCCCGATTTGCCATAGGAATCAATGTTAAAAGGCCCGATGGACACGATTTTAGTGTTCAATGCCTCAATGGACCCTACTATCCACTAGGGCGTGGAGTGAGAATAGAATAGTGTGGCGAGCGTAGCGAGCCACCGAGCCCGAAGCGTGGCGAGCGCAGCGAGCCCCGCGAGGGGACGCGGATACCTTCACAGTTATACGCGTCCCCTCGCGGGCTTCACAGGTGTCGGTGGCGACGCGGACACCTGTGAAGCCCGCGAGGGGACGCGTTTACCTGTGAAGGTATCCGCGTCCGCTCGCCACGCTTCGGGCTCGGTGGCTCGCTGCGCTCGCCACACTATTCTATTCTCACTCCACGCCCTAGTGGATAGTAGGGCATGAAAAGGTCGGAGGACGCGTACCGCTGCGCTCGCCACGCTTCGGGTTGGCGTGGATCGTGGGGTGGCGTTAAAAATTTGGGGGGACATTTTAAGGGGTAATTGTGCCTATTTGGGCTCTGTGGCCCATTTAACATTGATTCCTATGGGCAAATCGCGGGCATTGAGGCATTTTCCATGAAAATCGCGCTCAATCAGCCTTTTTAACATTGTTCCCTATGGTAAAATCGCGGTCATCGCGGGTAGCAGATTTTTATGTACCCGCGATTTACCCGCGATGCCCGCGATTTTTACCCCCGACGCCCGCGATTTCAATCGCGGGCGCCCATCTAGGTAAAGAGTACCCTTGTCTTTTAGTATAACAAATTGTTAAAATGTAATGGTTTGACACTATGTTGTTATTTATTCTTTTTCCACTCGGTAGTGTCTGAAAACTGTGGAGTGTTACAAACACATATACCATGGCATCCTAAAGGAGGAATATAGTGTATGAAAAAGGAAAAGGAACACCTCTATATTAAGTGGTGTGTCTGAGTGCTGAAGTGGTATCCCATTTCCTTTTTTTAGGAAGATTTGTCATGTCTGACTGTTGTGCACATACTGTACAATTATCTGGACAATCTGTCGAAATAATAGATCGTATCTGATTGGTTGCCCATAGCAACATCCTATCTGAAATAGATCATTTTGATGAATGTGGAGTTCGCATCAGCACCATTTGTTTTTTCTTTGCAGAACTACAAATCCCAGTATAGCAGCACCTCAAATAGATAAGGTGTACATTCTAAGAATCCCCCCTCCCCTATGGGTTACTGTATAATATAGCCCACCAAGAACCTGTGCAATCTGGTGGACCATTATGCATGCGATAACACCTAACCTTATGTATCAATTCCTATTTTCATATAGATTGTAAGCTTGCGAGCAGGGCCTTTTGACCATTTTGACTGCATGTAACTACCTAGTTTGTTTTATCCCTATTTACAATTGTAAAGCACAACGGAACTTGCTAAAGAAACTGTGGTACTTGTTTCCTAGCACGGCCACCCCGATTTACATCGGGGTGGTCGTGTCGGAAAAATCGTGTCGATCGCATCGCATGCGATTTGGTCGCATGCGATGCGATCGACGCGACCGCCCCGATTTTTTGATTGAATCAAATATGAATCGCGTTCCTGGGACCCGATTTTACATGGGATTCAATGTAAAATATTCCCTAGACCCCCAAATTTTACAACGTAAACCCCACCCCACGATAGACGCCAACCCGAAGCGTGGCGAGCGCAGCGTGCCCACGAGGGGCGGCGGTGCGCGTCCTCCGACCTTTTCATTCCCCTACTATCCACGTCGGCGTGGAGTTGAGAATATATAGTGTGGCGAGCGCAGCGAGCCCGAAGCGTGGCGAGTTATACGCGTGCAGTTAACCTGTGAAGTTATACGCGTGCGCTCGCCACACTATATATTCTCAACTCCACGGCGACGTGGATAGTAGGGGAATGAAAAGGTCGGAGGACGCGCACCGCTGCGCTCGCCTCGGGTTGGCGTCTATCGTGGGGTGACGACGGGGCCATATATAATGTGAAATGGGTCATATTGGCCCATTTCACATTTTTCTCAATGTGAGATGGACTTATCCAAGTCCATCTCATCTTGTGCCATTATAATGGCACAAGACCGACGCGATGCTCACGATTTCAATGTTAAAAAATATTTTAACATTGAAACCTATGGCAAAATCGGAGGCATCGCGTCGGTCGCGTCGGGACCAATGTTAATGGTCCCGACCGACGCGATGCCCCCGATTTTTTGCCTTTGCCGGCAAAATGGACCTGATTTCAAAGGAAATCGGGTCCATCGTTGGGATCGTGTACCTTAACTTAAAGGTACACGATCCCAACGATTGTGGCCGTGCTAGGAAACAAGTACCGAAACTGTTATGCCCCTTTCAGACCGCACAAATTAAACGGTATATTGCCGTTTCTTTACCGTTTCAAAACGGTAATATGTGCGGTCTGAAAGGTCCAGAGTGAATTTACCGTTTTAAAATAACCGTATTTTACCTAGTTTGTTTTATCCCTATTTACAATTGTAAAGCACAACTGAACTTGCTAAAGAAACTGTGGTACTTGTTTCCTAGCACGGCCACCCCGATTTATATCGGGGTGGTCGTGTTGGAAAAATCGCGTCGATCGCATCGCATGCGATTTGGTCGCATGCGATGCGATCGACGCGACCGACCCGATTTTTTGATTGAATCAAATATGAATCGCGTTCCTGGGACCCGATTTTACATGGGATTCAATGTAAAATATTCCCTAGACCCCCAAATTTTACAACGTAAACCCCACCCCACGATAGACGCCAACCCGAAGCGTGGCGAGCGCAGCGAGCCCACGAGGGGCGGCGGTGCGCGTCCTCCGACCTTTTCATTCCCCTACTATCCACATCGGCGTGGAGTTGAGAATATATAGTGTGGCGAGCGCAGCGAGCCACCGAACCCGAAGCGTGGCGAGCGCACGCGTATACCTGTGAAGTTATACGCGTGCGCTCGCCACACTATATATTCTCAACTCCACGGCGACGTGGATAGTAGGGGAATGAAAAGGTCGGAGGACGCGCACCGCCACCCCTCGCGGGCTCGCTGCGCTCGCCTCGGGTTGGCGTCTATCGTGGGGTGACGACGGGGCCATATATAATGTGAAATGGGTCATATTGGCCCATTTCACATTTTTCAAATTTTTTTCAATGTGAGATGGACTTAATCAAGTCCATCTCATCTTGTGCCATTATAATGGCACAAGACCGACGCGATGCTCACGATTTCAATGTTAAAAAATATTTTAACATTGAAACCTATGGCAAAATCGGGGGCATCGTGTCGGTCGCGTCGGGACCAATGTTAATGGTCCCGACCGACGCGATGCCCCCGATTTTTTGCCTTTGCCGGCAAAATGGACCTGATTTCAAAGGAAATCGGGTCCATCCTTGGGATCGTGTACCTTAACTTAAAGGTACACGATCCCAACGATTGTGGCCGTGCTAGGAAACAAGTACCGAAACTGTTATGCCCCTTTCAGACCGCACAAATTAAACGGTATATTGCCGTTTCTTTACCATTTCAAAACGGTAATATGTGCGGTCTGAAAGGTCCAGAGTGAATTTACCATTTTAAAATAACCGTATTTTAAAACGGTAAAAAAGCAGGGTCCTACACGTTTCAGACCCGTTTTTTTTGCGGTCTGAACGGGTCTGAAACGGTACCCAGGCAGCAGTGAGCACTATCGGTCCCCAGTGCCTGCATATTTAATAAGCCGGGCCGCTAATTACATATGCGCATATGTAATTAGCCGATAAGTGCAGAGGGGACCTGGCTCAGAGGGGACCCCACCCCCCCCAATGTGTTTAAGAAAACCCCCGTGCCTCGTGCCTTACGATCCCTGCTGTCGGCTCCAGCTCCTGTCGGCTCCTGCTGCATATAAAAAAAAAAAAAAAAGTGACTTTCGGAAAATGGCTGCCCCATAGGAAAGACTGTTTAAAAAAACTGTCTTTGGTATGGGGGCAGCCATTTTCCGAAAGTCACTTTTTTAATAAGCAGCAGGTGTCTGCACAGCCAGGATCCGCAAGGCATGAGGTACTGGCTGCACGGGGGGCTTTCTTAAACACATTGGGTGGGTGGGGGAGGGGTGTTAGCCCTATTGGTTGGGGGGGGGGGGGGGGGTGTTGACTGTAACACGCTGAAGACCGCACTGGCTTTGATCCTGTATTTGGAAAGTTTCCAAAAACGGGTCTGCCAGTGTAAAAAAACGGCACTTAAATGGTAATATCCCATTTAAGAGATGCGGTGTGAAAGGGGTTTTACTTGGCAGACCCGTTTTTAGAAACGTTTGCGGTCTGAAAGCAGCATTACTAAATAATCATTCTCCATGAAATCCTCATTGCAAATGAACTCACAACAGCAACTTGATTCATATCCATTGCGATTGCAGCACATGCGCAGTTTGCTGATAATCACTCAGCCAAAATATTATATGATATATAGTAGAAGAGATTTTCCACAACAGAAAAAATATGGCAAGTGCACCGGGTACACAGTTACATTTTTTATTGCAAATATAATTAAGTTGATATACAGGTTGAGTATCCCTTATACAAAATGCCCGGCACCAGAAGTATTTTGGATAACAGATTATTCCATATTTAGGAATATTTTTATATTTCAGTTAGTATCTTGACGTATCTTGTATGTATGTTGTATAAACAAAGCAAACACATTAAATACACATAAATATATTTTATTTGTGCATGAAGCAAGGTTTTAAAACATGAAACAAAGTTTGTGTACACAGATAATGGATGCTACGCAAACATTTTCTTGTGCCAGTTACAGATGTCCCCAGTAGTGCCACTTACATATAATGTCCCCAGTAGTGCCAGTTCCATATCATGTCCCCAGTAGTGCCAGTTCCATATCATGTCCCCAGTAGTGCCAGTTCCATATCATGTCCCCAGTAGTGCCAGTTCCATATCATGTCCCCAGTAGTGCCAATTACATATCATATCCCCAGTAGTGCCAGTTCCATATCATGTCCCCAGTAGTGCCAGTTCCATATCATGTCCCCAGTAGTGCCAGTTCCATATCATGTCCCCAGTAGTGCCAGTTCCATATCATGTCCCCAGTAGTGCCAGTTCCATATCATGTCCCCAGTAGTGCCAGTTCCATATCATGTCCCCAGTAGTGCCAGTTCCATATCATGTCCCCAGTAGTGCCAGTTCCATATCATGTCCCCAGTAGTGCCAGTTACATATCATGTCCTCCGTAGTGCCAATTACATATCATGTCCCCAGTATTGCCAGTTACAGATCATGTCCCCAGTATTGCCAGTTACAGATGTCCCCAGTATTGCCAGTTACAGATGTCCCCAGTAATGCCAGTTACATATCATGTCCCCAGTAGTGCCAGTTAAATATCATGTCCCCCGTAGTGCCAGTTACAGATGTCCCCAGTAGTACTTTTAGCAAAAAAAATGTCAAAAAGTGCATTCTGGAATCTTTTTTTTTTTGTAAAATTATTTGGATAACGGACATCTGGATAAGGGATACTCAACCTGTATTACTGAATTAGGAAATGTTAACTGAATTAAGTGACAGGAGACATATTTCAACAATTATTATTTTCTCAAATACTGCTTTCTGTACATAGTTATATAAGCAATTACCTTAGTTGCCCTTAACTGTCCTTTCTTAATAAGTTTGTTTATTTTTCTCAGTGCTTTGATCCTCTTGTTATAAACTTTGATGGCATCAAATCCGACCTGCAATTAAATCATAAATTGTACATTTTGTATTATAGGTATCAGCTGTGATTTCAGACATGCAGTGTACACATACAATGCACTCACAATAGAAGTGATGCCACTTTTCAGACCATCGATATTTCCATAGAAAATACCACTAGCAAATCGAACAATTTTAATTCCATTTGGTTCAACAACCTGTAGGAAGAAATTGAGAAACATAATTTGTTTTCGCGTAAAAAAAAGGCGTGTGACATTAATATAAATATTTCCATTATTTTTTTATCAGAATGAGTAACATAGTGGATATGAACCCATGCAATGTTATCTGCCTGGCTTTTATTATATATTAACTTGAATAGGAATATTTTTTTTATGCAACATATCTATTGTACTAACCTTTTAGCTGAACTTGCTTGCTCCAGTGACAAGGTGCAAGGCACTAGAGAATGCACTATGAGTCTACACATTTCTATATTAATCTTATGAAAAAGTGTTACACAATGATGAGTTCAGAAATGACAACAGCTAGGAATATAGTTTTACTTACACTTTTGTATTTTTTGACTTCCTTGTAGATGTCTGTTCCAGGGACATTCCCAAGAGCACCACATGAGGGACTAAAACAAAAATGTATAATTATATGCAAGGGTATAAGTATACTACCACTTCTTATTTCATTATTGTTTGTCCAACTGTATCACAGACAATGATCACACTATGGTCCTTATTCAGAGGTAGGCGCAATTGTGGCTGCATCTTTTGGTGGTGGCCTACTTGTAATTTTATCCAAATGCCACTACAAGTCCTTTTCTTGGTCTAAATCCATACATCTCAATGTGCAAGGATTGATGCGCTCTTTGTCAGTGTTCATGAACGCTGTAATACCATCTAGTGAGCCTTTTGATGCCACCATCAGTCATACCATCAAAACTTGTACCAGCCCCACAGCAGGTTCAAATGATCCATCTGAAAGGGGCATTCAGTGAGCTGCAAAAATTATATTTACCAATTTATCCCCAATATTTTCTGGGGTAATCCTATAAAGATGCCTACAAAAAACCCACATTTCCTCATAAAAACACACAGTTTCAGTGAAAGGTGTGTTTTCACAGTCGGAGTCACGTTTTCTTGAGTGCTTTTGTGAATTTTGTTTCGCCTGCCTAAGGCAGATGAAACAAAATCCCACATAAGCGGCAGCTTGTGCCGGCTTTTCAGGGCTTATTAGAAAGCCTTGGGTGAATCCATTAGCCTTGAGAAAATATTGTGGCTAATTGGATAATCCAATGTTAGCGATTGAGCATCTGTGTGCACATCATCTGTACGCCCATAACACTCTCAACCAGCTGCGTCTCCTACCATCTTGTAAAATCGGCCACTGCTCCCAGCACTCATCCAATTAGCCACATCCCAGTCACTGCCAATGAAAGCCCAACACTTTTCCAAGACATCTCTGATACCGTGTGTCTCCATCATGAACAGAGTGTTTGTGTATACACATGTAATGCATGCACGTGGGAGTTTTTAGGGAAGTGCACATATTCTCAGTAGCTCCAAATCATTCAACTACGTGAACATCATCATTCTATCAGCTTCAAAGTACAAAATATAATGAAAGCACATAAGCTTACAGTCTGAGTGATTTGTAGATGATGCAGTCCTTTTAAGCCAGTAAGGGCCTATCCCAAGATTTAGCCGGTAAGATGGTGAAAAAATAATTGTGTCTGTGGAGCGGTCACATACCTCATCCTTATTGCTAGTGGATGGAGAACACTCATAAAATCCCTTCCTCCTAAATGTCTTGTAATCAGACCCATATTTAATTCTTTAGATCTCCTTGCTAAACATAGACATATTAAAATGGCGAACATACATGCTGCTTATTGAAAGATATTAGGATAGTTACTTACAACTGAACACGCAGAACAATAGTTAGCAATCCAAAAACTAAACCAGCCAACAGTCCTAGATCGAGACCCAGTATGATAGCTGCAATACACGTGAACACCCAGATGACCTAGATAGAAGATGAAAGATTAATGCAGCTATAATGTGTATATACTGTATATCTATATTGTCTAACATGTATGATTATTTTTATGAAGAGGTAAGTTTCAAACTAGTTCTATGTAGTGCAGAAAGGATAGAAATAAACAAGTTTGGTGTATAATTAAGCACCTGGGTCAGTGCTGGGTCTGTGTAGCACAAAAAGTAATGCTGTGCGTGAAAGTGACATCCTTATTTTTACTTAATACTGATCCACGGATCTTATAAGCCACCTGCCTCACACTTTCAGCTGTTCTGGCCATGGCTGGATGTTCTGTGTAAAAGTCAGCGTCAATGAAAATCCTGGTGCTGTAGTAGGCCAGACAATAGTTCCTGCCCACTTCCCTCCCAGAAAGCGTGAAAACGCAGTCCCCCAAAAAACAGTCCCCCAAAAATAAAACCTGGGTCCAGCTAGGGGATACCATTTACAGAATAGGGGGAGCCCATACCTCCCTACAGTTGGTGGACAGGCTGTCTGTGTTGCTGACTGAGCAATGGTGAGATGACACACACATACTGCAGTGGGTAGGTCAGTGCTGCAGTGGGAACAGGGTCTGTCTCAGATCTGACCCTGATTGGAACAGTGGCCCTGTTTCTGGTTGACTCGCAAAGCAGTAGTTTTTCGCTGCTTTGCAAGCTAGTAACGCCGCCTGCCGGGCATGCGAATGCCTGCTGCACGCCGAATGTCCCCGCAGCACTGCGAATGGATATTTAGCATAAACATAAATTCCCAGGCTTGCGTGCGGGCCTGAAATCATTCAATGGTCACTGACCATCCAATGATTTCTAACTTGCTCGCAAATCTAGGTCAGTCTCTGCTGACTTAGATCTGCAGCATCCAGCTCTGATACCTGGGCGGACAGCTGATGTCTTTTTACTTCAGTCACCCGCCCCCAGAAGCCAGGTACCTGCCCCCGTTCACATAGGGACACCCAGTGTTTTCCTGGGTGCACCCAGCGGTTTCCTGGGTACGCCCAGGGAATGCAGCGAGCATGTATCCTCCACTTCCTCCCCGGTGCGAGTGCCGCTGAGACTAAGCAAGAAGGCCACAGAAGGCCTGCACATGCACATAAGGGAATCAACAAGAATCACCTCCAGTGTTCCACATCCCGGGTTGGACCCGGGATTTTGATGGGAAAGAGATAAGTGAGTCAGACATACCCACAACCCCAAAATGTCATACTACTACTCTCCCATCGGCCAAACATGCAGGGCCAACCGAGGATGTTGTTAGTAAGGGCCATGATGTCGAATGCAATAAGGTCCCCGCTGTCACTCTGTCGCTATACGCATTGGCAAGTGTGAATGCATTTGCCGAGGCTGGGTCCTGTCGCTGCCGTGTCGGACTGGATAAACATCACAAACCGTACAGTGTGTACCCAGCTCTAGTTCTCACTTTGGGTAAAGTAAATGAAAACTAAATAAAATGACATAAACGCATGCAGTATATTTGCCAAAATTGGCCTCATAAAAGTTCAGATGCTAAAATCCCCAATATAGCCATTTTATTTTATTTAATCTATTTTGTTATAAATCCAGCTAAATTAATATTTTAATTGGTTTAAGTGCTTACCGAGTCCCACTTATTCTGCTTCCATAGTCGTGGTATATCCAGCACTTGCCAGAACATTCCCTTAAGATTTGCTATGACAATAGCAGCCAGCACAGACTGTGGTGAGAAACAAAATAAAAAAGTCATTCATGTTCTTTTACAATCATAATCATTTTCTTAAAGACTTCTTCCTTCGAGAAATAGGAGGAAAGTGTCTAATGACACCACTCTTAGATATGATCAATAAGCAGTCATTTCTGAAACAAAACATCAGGGGGCAGATGTATTAAGCCTTAAAAAGAGATAAACGTGAGGGTTATAAAGATTAATAAATGCCCAACCAATCAGCTCCTGTCATGTTACA
The DNA here is from genome assembly GCF_055691185.1 of Crinia signifera. Lineage (NCBI taxonomy): Eukaryota > Metazoa > Chordata > Amphibia > Anura > Myobatrachidae > Crinia > Crinia signifera. Next base: position 170,840,559 of record NC_139220.1, read on the forward strand.
GGCTGTGTAGTCGATCCCATTAGGTCCGAAGGGTGCAAGGTGCCATTCGAGTGTCTTTTTCATGCGTTTAAATGCTGAAAACAGCACCCGAATCAAGCCAATCTCGCACCCTTTGCTGGGCCGAATTCTCTTAAAATTGCTTGCACCCCCTATAGAGGTGCGAGTACCTCTGCACGTCTATGTTATCATTTCTGTGAGGGCACCCGGGACATTGTCTGGTACTTGTGTACAATCACGGCTCCCACGATGTCCATCGCATAGTAAAAAATTGCATCGCATGCGATTTTTTAACAGAAATGCATCCAAATGCATTGAAATTAGTATCAAACATGTTCAATGGCCCCCAAATGTCATTTTTCAGGCTGTACCACCCCCACTATCAACGCAAACCCGAAGCGTGGCAAGCGCAGCGAGCCCGCGAGGGGCAGCGGTCTGCGTCCTACGACCTTTTATATCCCCACTATCCACGTCGGCGTGTAGTTGAGAATAGAAAGTGTGGCGAGTGCAGCGAGCCCGAAGCGTGGCGAGCGCAGCGAGCCCCGCGTGGGGACACGGATACCTTCACAGGTATACGCGTCCCCTCGCGGGCTTCACAGGTGTCCGTGTCCGCTCGCCACGCTTCGGGCTCGGTGGCTCGCTGCACTCGCCACACTTTCTATTCTCAACTCCACGCCGACGTGAATAGTGGGGGTATGAAAAGGTTGTAGGACGCGTACCGCCACCCCTCGCCACGCTTCGGGTTCGCGTTGATAGTGGGGGTGGTACAGCCTGAAAAATTACATTTGGGGGCCATTGAACATGTTTGATACTAATTTCAATGCATTTGAATGCATTTCTGTTTAAAATCGCATGCGATGCGATCGCATGCGATTTTTAAAAAAATGCTTAAAAACTGCAAAAATCGCATGCCACTACATATGGCATGCGATGGGAGCCGTGAAAGTACACAAGTACCCATTGTCTTATATTGTTTGGATTGCCAGACCATCGATATATATATATATATATATATATATATGTAAAAGTTTCTGGACCTCGACCAAATTAATTATAAATATACGGACTCCATTAAAAATTACTTGCCTACCCCAGTTATATATGATTAAGAACTTAATTTATGACATTGGTCATATTACCTTATTTTAATCCACCTGTGTTGTACTTGATAAATCAATTCAATAATATACTGGGTAGTATTTAACTAGTCCCGTTTTTCACCGAGGTGAAAACACAGGGCTATTTCACTGCTATTGTGTTAAATTTTCCAGTTTTTAGTAATTTTCACCTTTCAGCCTTATTTTGGGCACAAAGGCATGGACGAAACAGGACTAAAAAACAGGTCACAACTGCAATTTTGCCCTAAAATGGAAAAAAAAACCACAAATTCACAGATCCACGTGTTTTTTGCCTGTGTTACATTTTTCACCCTGGCAAAAAATCCGCACTTTAATTAAACAGGGCGAATCAAAATTCACCCTAAAAAATGGCGGAAAGGGCCTAGGTGAAAAATCATCATCAACTGCAAGTAACTTCTACCCCCTAAATGTTCTGTCAACACAGATGAGCGCCTCCCCCTTTGGAGATAGCAACCCTGACCCATGACAATTTTTTTCTTAAGCAAAGTTTTTTTGATTGAAGTAAATGTAATGTCAGTACAATATAGCATAAACACCAGGAACAATGAGCCAATGTATAATAAGAGAACAGCACGTGTGAACCCAGATCCACATCCTCTACTTTCCTTCTATCCATGTTTAAGAATAAATATGGCATAAAGACGTAGAGCATTAAATGAGCTAATAATCACTAAGAAATATTATTTTTTTCATTATATGCATCATTATGTTCTATATGTGCTTTACTAATTGCAGTTGTCTACTAAAGAAGAATTGTAGAATATTTTACTAAACATGACAACATAATAAAAAAATTCAATAACATATGAAGTACATTGAACACATACCTTCTGTAATGGTTCGAGGAGTCTGCCAAGTGCCACTATTGCAATTAGCACAATTATGGCTGAAATGAGACCAGCTATCTGGAAAACAAAGATCTTTATTGATGCACTCTCAAATGAACAGTACAGTATACTCTTTTTTTATATGGACAGTGAAAATGCCTCTTCCTCTGTTCCAACAAGTGTCCTACACACTCAGCTGAGTCTTGTTGAGCTGCTCACCTGGGTTTTCCCACCCGTGCTTTCCTGGACAGCAGTACGTGACAGTGCAGTTGTGGCACAAAAGCAGGAGAAAGCTCCACCAAATATGTTGCTGATGCCAAATGCAATAAATTCCTGGAAGTATAAAGACATAGCATTACTTCACTGTGAAACAAATACACATCATAAGAAATGTCTTTTTCTCTAAAATATTACATTGTTCATTCAGTTATTTATATTAATGAAACACGTAAAGCTGCATTATGGAAAGCTATTAGGTTTTAAATATATCAATGACAAACTCTTTATTAACCCTACAGGTCCTGTTAATTTTATCCATTTACAAACTCCTCAAGACCGTTTAGATTTCTGTTGCTCAGATCTATTTCTATGTTGAACAGATGTAATAATTGAGCTATGATAGTAAGTGCATCAGGCATAACATCACCCCTTTTCACAGGTACAACAGTCTCTGCTCCTGGCTTTCCCACATTTGTAATTGCAATGTAAAGGTTTGCACACATTGGCCAATATATCGGCCGTTCACCTGAATGGCTGGGATTTCGATGCACCATCAGATAGTGTGTGACCTCGATACATCTGTGAACTGCGTCTTTGCATCGTACTGTGTTTACAGGCAATCTGCTGACTGCCCTTACAGCAGCTCTGGGAGCTGCCAGTGAATGACAGCTTAGTGGGCAGACGTATGCATATGCACCCACCCATTTATGATGCCAGTCCTGATGGATCGGGCAACGTGTATGGAGAATCCATGTCCGATCCGTCTGTAAATTTATCTGCATATATGATATATCTACTAATGTGTACCCTGCTTTAAGCTGAGTACATACAGACAGATTTATCTGTCCAATCTGTCTGGTGAGAACAAAAATCTGGTAATGTACAGTATGGGAGAAGTCAACCATTTGTTCCCAAATGCTGGAAAACAGATAAAAACAATTGCTTGGGTAAATTTGCTTCAACTAATTTGTCTGAATGACTATTGTCTAATTTAGTGTAATTGGGAGAAAATGGTTGTTTGTCATTGCTCCCATACATTAACAGATGCATTTTGCATTTTGTGGCGAGCCCCACCATTTTGATGGCCACACTCGCCATTTCCACCTCGCTAAATGAGATGGAAATGGCAAGTGAAGGGGAGGCAGTTGAATACTCTGATAACAAGCTATCGGCACTGCTTGCCGTCATAGCTCGCCGTCACAGCATTCAATACACCCCATTAAGTGGGAATCTCAGGAGCAGAGCATTTTGAACATGGTGGAAGGGGTGATGTTAGAGCAGTGGTTCTCAAACTCGGTCCTCAGGACCCCACATAATGTATGTTTTGCAGGTCTCCTCACAGAATAGAATAGAATCAAATCAACTTTATTGGCCATGTGTGCTTGCGCACACTAGGAATTTTTTGTGGATTACAGTGCAGCATCAAGCAGGGATGAAAAGGGGGGAGGGAGACATTACATATATTACATAAAGACATTACAAGCATTTCATTTCTAGCTACGACTATGGTGGTCAGGTCATCAAGTCACAGGTAACATAATTAGCTCCACCTTTGAATCTTTTAAAATGTGTCAGTGAGAACCTGTGTGTTAGAGGATCTAAAACATATGCTATGCATGGGCATTTAAGTTGCTTACCTGATTGCCATCGATTGTATAGCAGTGTTTCGTCGCATACACTTTCCCCACAGATACAGCCACAGCATAGGCCACTATACCAATGGAAAAGGCTGAGCTAATCAATTGGGAAAACAGACTGACATCTGGTATCATTGGAGGTATAAATCTAGAAAAATAAAAAGACAATTTCACTTTACATATTTCTTTTCTGCAATATTTAGAAAAAAAATTATGTGAAGCAAAAACAAATATAATCTGATTACCCAAGTTTATTGCATTATTCATAATCTATTTTGTAACAATTCAATGTATCCACTTTTATTATACTAAGTCATGCAATATTGCCCTCTACTGACAGCACCATAAATGCCCACTCTGTATTGCATCCTCCTACCAAAATGGTAACAAGAGAGAGGAGTGGGGTATATTTAATGCTAAACAGGCGAGCTATGACAGGCGAGCAGTGCCACCCTCAGTATTCAACCCACCCACTCGCCGTTTCTACCTCGCATTTTCTAAAAAGTGAAATGGCAAGGCTCGTGGATATATGAAGTGAACCTCGCCTTGAAGTGAAAACAAGCCATCCTCGCCATAAAAACCCCTTCGCCAGCTGCATTGAATATACCTTAGTTAGTACATTACTAAACATATTCATCAGTTTGCTATTCTCTCATTCAATGTAATCTGATAACCTGGTAGCAAACAGATGCAATCAAATCTTAGGGTCGGTATACACCTAAACAACGGGCAGTTTGGTCCAGACCATGGGCAGCGAGCATGTAACTCCATACCTCCCAACATGACCCTCTCCAGGAGGGACACAATGCTCTGATTGCCATCACCTGTTTTAAACAGTTTAACTGATAGGAAAGGTGCTTCACCACAGGTGAAGGTAATCATAAATTTAGAGGTAAGTCCAGAAACAGAGCATTGTCTCTCTCCTGGAGGGGGTCATGTTGGGAGGTATGTAACTCCCCCTGGGCAGCGAGCAAGTAACTCCCCCTGGGCAACAAGTAGGACTATAACTTATTTATTTATTTATTATACAGCTATTAATTTGTGACATATAAGTTAGACTCATAGTATCCACGTATAAATAAGAATATTGGTATCAACAATTACGGAATAGTGGATTATATCTGAGTCACCTTATAGTGTTTATATAAATAAACCAGGTTCAGGAATATACTGTGAAAATACTGTACAATTCATTCAAATAAATTGACTGATTGATATTTCTACCAGCTACTGACACCAATATAACAGTAGATGCCAGTGTGAATTATTGTGATACCTGCCCGCCACCTAATTTTAAAACACTTGTATTTGTGGTTTTGCACTTTCCATGTTTAAAGATTTTATTTCGCAATTTTATGTTACATACTTAATAAAAGTTACATTTTAATACAGGTTGAGTATCCCGTATCCAAAATGCTCGGGACCAGGAGAATTTTGGATAACGGATTATTCCGTATTTCGGAATATTTTAATATTTCAATGATGTATTTTGAAGTATCTTGCATTTATGCTGTATAAACACATAATATACACACAAATATATTTTATTACCACATAAAATACACACAAATATATTTTAATTGTTCAAAAAACAAGGTTTCAAAACGTGAAACAAAATGTGTGTACTATCTCAGCACTGAATTTGAATGCCAAGCAATCATTGTCTTGCACATATATAGTGCCAGTTACATATCATGTCCTCAGTAGTGCTGTTACATATGTCCCCAGTGAGTTTTTAGCAAAAAAAAAAAAAAAATTTTCACTTTCTGGAATGTCCGTATTTCGGAATAATTCGGATAACGGATATTCGGATACGGGATACTCGACCTGTATTAACATTGTTGCACCAACAAAAAGACATACTGGGTGAGATTTAATAGGATGCGAGATTCAGAAAGTGAGAGATTTGGTGAGAAATCTCCAGTTTTTTTTAAAGCAGCAATCATTTATACTTCAAAATCAAACTTGTTTAGCAGTGTAAATGATTTCCGCTTTAAAAAACCTGGAGATTTCTTACCAAATCTCTCACTTGCTGAATCTCTTATCCTATTAAATTTCACACACTTTTTCTCTTTTTTTGATTTTGTTCTAATCCTTGTTGTCCTATGGTTGCACACCTCCTGGTTACATACGTATTACCATATGTGGGGGTTCTCTCTGTATTTGATTAATCCTGTGCGACTGACATCCCTGTCTCTCAAACCCTTCAATGCAACCAGCATGTAATCCCTGACAACAAGCATGTAACCCCTGGCAACGAGCATGTAGTTGAGCGGCACTTATGTGGCATATGCAATAGGCATTGCAGTGTGTGGCATAATATGTAATGGACGTTATGGTGTGTGGCATAATGTGTAATAGGCATTATGGTGTGTGGTATATGTAATAGGCATACCGGTGTATGACAATGTGTATAGGGTTTAATCCTGGTGCAGTGTGCAATTTTTTTATACATGATTTTTTTGTATCTAATGTAAAATGTGCCCTACTCTGGGGTCAGCACCCTGTCCTAAAAAAATCCTAGAGTGAACACTGCTCTACAGATTACTAAATTTACAAACTCATTAAAGGAAAATCAGTATTTATAAAACCATTTCAGTTTTTAATGTTCTTACCCACTGGGAATTGTTTTTATGATCCCTGCATTGTAATTCTTGTGTAAATTGGCTCCATATGAAATCCCTGTTGCCACTATCGTCTACATTAAAAAATAAAATAAAGAATTAAGTATATATATAAATATATATATATAAAATCACTTTCCATGCCATTTACAATGTCAATACTATTAAACGTACCACTATGATTTCTATAGGAATCGGTACTCGTAAGAAGCGCTTGTATCGGTCGTTAAGTTCTTTCACCACTACACACACTATGAAGGCCAGAAGTCCAGCAATCAGATCACAAATATTGGTATGTGCGATGTTGGCAAAGATGTCTCTTATTGTCTGTATAATAAGCAAAAGAGATATTAGATGTAGTTTAATGGATAGCAGTGAATAATAATAAAGTACAATTCTGACAGTGCAGGGTTGATTCAATAAGATGCGAGCTACTCATGGATGTGAGTAAGTGCCGCTATATACAGTACCTTTGGACTTGTAGATTTTTGTTAGCAGCCCCATATATCTGCTCACAAAACATGCATGTGCCCGTGGGGTGATCTTGGGCCACAAGTGGCGTTACCACTTAACATACCTTCAAAACGGCAACTCGCCACCCTCTTATCTAATTGAATTGACTCCTATATGTCAGAGTTGAAACTGGTACAGTGTAACACTAGAGCTTTTAGTACAGGTATATAATGTCGGGAAGCGGTCATCTATTAGAATGAACTTAGGTCTACAGTCATTAGGTCGACCCCACTAGGTCGACTGGCAGGAAGGTCGACCTGACTTAAGGTCGACATGGGCCAAGGTCGACATGACTTAAGGTCGAATTTGCATAAAGGTCGACATGAGGAAGGTCGACTGGTCATAAGGTCGACATGGGTTTTTCACTGTTTTTTGAGCCGACATGTGCCGACAGGCGGTATTTCATGCCCTACCATCCACTAGGGCGTGGTGGGAGAATAAAATAGTGTGCCGAGCGCAGCGAGGCACCGTGCCCGAAGCATTGCGAGCGAAGCGAGCGATGCGAGGGTCCGATTCTCATTGCCAACTGTGTCCATGTCGACTGTGTCGACATTCGGATAAAAAAACAGTGAAAAACCCATGTCGACCTTATGACCAGTCGACCTTCCTCATGTCGACCTTTATGCAAATTCGACCTTAAGTCATGTCGACCTTGGCCCATGTCGACCTTAAGTCATGTCGACCTTCCTGCCAGTCGACCTAGTGGGGTCGACCTAATGACTGTAGACCTAAGTTCATTCTGACAGATGTACCGCTTCCATAATGTCATGTGCTGCATGTTAACACTGGACAGGAACATTTCATGCAATATACTAAAAATTAAGTCTGGGGTCCAGATTTAGTAAAGCAAAAAAGCAACCATGTTGCTATGCAAGGGGATTAAATACATTTATATTGTTTCAGTGCAGGGTAAATACTGGCTGCTTCTGCATGTAGCCCACACATGTTAAACAGCTTTATTTTGCACTGCAATTTAGATTTTACTTTGAACGCATCTCACCCAAATCCTTTACTAGTCTATATTTCCATTGTTTTACACAACAAAACCCCTTATTATATACATTTGGGTGCAGCTAATAGGTGCCCATCCATCCTCCTTTAATTTGTGGCCTACAACCTGCAAACTTACATACTGTATGTAGTAGCACCTTGCATCATTGGAAATTGTCCTGTGTTTAGATATTACCATCTGACAGGTTATTGTGACTTTACATCTATAGTTGTAATGTGCCACATGACTGGATATTACCTACTGTACCTTACATTTATACAGCAACTTGTCCTGTGACTGAATATTATACATTATTGAACATTATTGTTCCTTCATTTAGCTTAGGAAAGAAGCATCTACAGCAGACATGCCATGGTCTGCATGTGGCCCAAAATGCATATTTTTGCGGACAGACATTACTATGTGAAAACAAGTGGAATGCGATCCGACAGACTCGTCAGTCACATTCTTAATCTACTCCCACCATATGTGTCCCCGTCCTGTCTTTTTCCCCAGCTGCTCCTTCTCACTAACCTGGCGAGTGCTCAAAAACAGAACAGAAGTAGCAGGAACAGTTGAATATGGCAGTGATTGAGAGTTTGTCAGCAGCAGGGAGAGAGGCAACATATAGATACAGCTAAAACTGTGGTAGATATAAAAAGATGCACAGTATTTGCCCCACTTCTCTTATTGCCACAGCACTCTCTCACCCATAGGACTTCATGTAATTCCTGAGTATAACCACTAAGCGTGGTGTGGGGGTCACTGATGCTGAGGTATAAGGAGAGAGATGCACAGATGTAAGGGGGTTAGTCGGTCTCTGCCGATATTTATGAAATATCAGCAGTTCAGTATTCAATCCTGGCCAGGACACAAAGATAAATACTCTACTTCGCCCACCACCACTGTTGGGAAGGGACAATGCTGTAAGCTTTATCTCTTATGGAACGGTGAGAGGGTACTACAAAACCCAGCATGCCCTGTAGCTGTGACCTTTGGTTCCACCATTGCTGATGCCAGTCAGGTCAGTCATTCATGGGTGGATGGGGCTTTTAATGTGTGTTTTGTATCAGGGAAATATATTTTAATTTCATGGTCAATGTGTGGGACCCACTGGACTAGGGCATCTATTGAATCAAGGTGTCATAGCAGACAACTTTAAGGGTAGTATTCAATGAGAATACTCGGCATGTGCAGCGAATCCTGTTTAGGATTCGCTGCACAGTCGCCGTGTTCCAGAGGGCTGGAGCATTCACTGCCAGCCCTCCCTGTCACCGTATTCAATGTCGCAGGTGGTCGCTGCCCCTGACGGCGATTCTTAACCCCTGCGGCGAACGGCGCAGGGAGCCGGGGGACGGCGGCAGGCAGGGAGATGAAAGCCTCCCTGCCTACGCCGGACACTGTGGGGCAGAAGCAGGGCTCCAGGGGACACAGGCAGCAGAAGCTGCCCCCCGGGAGAGCTAGCTCGGGACACGGGTAGAGAGCCGCTTGCACTGCTCCCGATCGTGCATATGTAATGATCGGGAGCAGTGAATATATGAATGTCTAATGAGAGGCTCTCGGCCCCCTGCTGACTGTTATGTGTAACAAAATTTTTTTTTTTAATATATATATATTCATGTGCTGTAAGCACATGAATAAAAATAGCATGCCCTTTCACAAAATAAAATACCTGATTTTTTTAAACCAAATAAAAACAAAAAAAAATATTTTAAAAGTTCACATTCCAGTTCACCATAAAAAGATGGCGATTGCTACACAGCAATTCACCATCTGATCATTGAATACACTCATGGCAAATCACATTAAAAGATCACAGCAAATTGCGGTGACTATCAGAAGGCATATTGTCCGTCATTCACTGTTCGCCGTCGGCAAATATTGCACATTCAATAGGGTGAATCACTTTTTCAGTAAAAAGATTCACCTTAGAGCACGAAAATAGCACGCATTCGCCATAGAACATGGCGAATCAGCCTCATTGAATACTGCCCTAAGACTTCCTGGATTGTGTGAAATACCTCCAAAGCAGTTTAATGAGCCACATAAATGGACTTTGGGAAAAATATTTCTGCACAGTGGGCTTAATATATTGGCAAATTAATAATACGACATGTTATTAGGTAGTGACAACATTACCACTGTACAATAAAATGCATTCAGCTATTCACACATTTCCAAAAGTTCATAGCTATCAATACACCAATGACAAGCTTTGATAGACTCACATATATTATAGAGAGTACTCCATTGTAGTTACCCGCAGGAACATTCAGCAGTTGCTTGAATTGAGTGACAAATACTTGGAAAGCTGCGGCTGTGGTGAAGCCTCCAACTAATGGATCTGCCAGATATCGGACAATAAAGCCAATCCGGAAGACTCCTAGTGCAAGCTGAAAAAAGAGACATACGGATCAGTGACTGTGATGGTCAGGAAAGCTCTCCTACAGATCATTACAAAGACAGGCCGGCATGTATTCTCTTTGACTTACATTGATAGGTATATCTACAAGCAAGAACTCTGTAATCCCTCTACATTGCCAGTAATAGGCTCATTTACTAACAAGTTACTTTTCTGTAATTGGTTAATTGTAGTTGTAAATAGAGATTATTAACATTAATGGGAAGAACAACCAACCAATGATCATTAATGAAAAGACAATTTACTATCTTTTCTTACCAGAGGTGTCACTAGGTGTGGTGCCATAGGGTGCACACTCTGCATTAGTGCTGGAGGGGTTGGCGTGGTTCACATGGGCATCTCCATCCCGTCACCCCAGACACATGTCCAGCAGCCAAGATGGTGCTGGGTGTAGCACCAACTCTTAACCTGTGACAGGAGACGGGTGCTGCAGGTGACTATAACACAGCAACACGTGCCTTCTGTCCGTGCAGAAGAGTTTGCACTTTGGCAAGTAAAGCGGGAAATCTCCAACCCCCTGTACCCAGCTTGTGACGTCACTGACTCTTTCCCAGTCTTGTTTTACCACTGTTTTTTGTTCCCATTTGTAAAGCCAAAAGAATATCCTGATGCTATATAAGAACTGTTAGTAAGAATAATACTGATAAAGAGGGATTATATATATATATATATATATATATATATATATATATATGAATATGTATTACCTGAAGTATTCCAATTAAAACGCTGAGGGTCCCTGAAATCATAACTCTAGCTGCGTTCATGGCTTCTGTGTCTATTACCGTCTGGTTCAGTCCAGTGCTGTTACTTAACATGTTAAAATGTGAATCAGGAGCCAAAGACAAAACAACTGAACCAACCATCAGGCTGACTACTGGAAATGGTCCTGTGGATACATACAAACACAGCTTAAAAATGTAACATACTTGTTTACTTTAAACTCCGTAAGAATTTACAACAGATCATACACCTAAAAATCAATACGTAGCCTGTAGTAAGCACAATACTGTAGTTGCAAACATAAAGTTGGACATACTGTACAATGTCTCTCTTTTTGCATAAAATACATATTTCCATACAGCCCATGCATACATATACACTGCTAAAAAAATAAAGGGAACATTAACATAACACATCCTAGATCTGAATGAACAAAATATTCTTATTAAATACTTTGTTCTTTACATAGTTAAATGTGCTGACAACAAAATCACACAAAAATTATCAATGGAAATCAAATTTATTAACAGATGGAGGTTTGGATTTGGAGTCACACTCAAAATGAAAGTGGAAAAACACACTACAGGCTGATCCAACTTTGATGTGATGTCCCTAAAACAAGTCAAAATGAGGCTCAGTAGTGTGTGTGGCCTCCACTTGCCTGTATGTCCTCCCTGCAATGCCTGGGCATGCTCCTGATGAGGTGGCGGATGGTCTCCTGAGGGATCTCCTCCCAGACCTGGACTAAAGCATCTGCCAACTCCTGGACAGTCTGTGGTGCAACGTGGTGTTGGTGGATAGAGCGAGACATGATGTCCCAGATGTACTCAATTGGATTTAGGTCTGGGGAACGGGCGGGCCAGTCCATAGCATCAATGCCTTCATCTTGCAGGAACTGCTGACACACTCCAGCCACATGAGGTCTAGCATTGTCTTGCATTAGGAGGAACCCAGGGCCAACCGCACCAGCATATGGTCTCACAAGGGGTCTGAGGATCTCATCTCGGTACCTAATGGCAGTCAGGCTACCTCTGGTGAGCACACGGAGGGATGTGTGGCCCCCAAAGAAATGTCACTCCACACCATTACAGACTTACCACCAAACCGGTCATGCTGGAGGATGTTGCAGGCAGCAGAACGTTCTCCGTGGCATCTCCAGACTCTCACATGCTCAGTGTGAACCTGCTTTCATCTGTGAAGAGTACAGAGCGCCAGTGGCGAATTTCCCAATCTTGGTGTTCTCTGGCAAATGCCAAATGTCCTGTACGGTGTTGGGCTGTAAGCCCAACCCCCACCTGTGGACGTCGGGCCCTCATACCACCCTCATACCACCCTCATGGAGACTGTTTCTGCCATTTGAGTAAACACATGCACATGTGTGGCCTGCCGGAGGCCATTTTGCAGGGCTCTGGCAGTGCTCCTCCTGTTCCTCCTTGCACAAAGGCGGAGGTAGCGGTCCTGCTGCTGGGTTGTTGCCCTTCTACGGCCTCCTCCACATCTCCTGATGTACTGGCCTGTCTCCCGGTAGCGCCTCCATGCTCTGGACACTATGCTGACAGACACAGCAAACCTTCTTGCCACAGCTCACATTGATGTGCCATCCTGGATGAGCTGCACTACCTGAGCCACTTCTGAGGGTTGTAGACTCCGTCTCATGCTACCACTAGAGTGAAATCACTGCCAGCTTTCAAAAATGACCAAAAAGCGAATCAGCCAGAAAGCATAGGAGCTGAGAAGTGGTCTTTGGTCACCACCTGCAGAACTCCTCCTTTATTGGGGGTGTCTTGCTAATTGCCTATAATGTCCGCCTGCTGTCTATTCCATTTGCAGAACAGCATGTGAAATTGATTGTCAATCAGCGTTGCTTCCTAAGTGGACAGTTTGATTTCACACAAGTATGATTGACTTGGAGTTACATTGTGTTGTTTAAGTGTTCCCTTTATTTTTTGGGTCAATGTAAATATATTGCCTGTATGCCTGTTACGCCTACAGATGTTTGTATTTGATTTAATTGTGTTTGTATTATTTATTAATTCAGTTTGTATTTAATTAAATTTTCTACAACAACGAAAAATCATTTTTTTCATGTATTAACAACACTGCCAGTATGTGTATACAGTATATTACTGTTTTGTGTACAAGTAGGTAATGCAGACATTTACTACTATCACTAGTAAATAACTCTACATTATCCCTTCTCCATTGTGGAACACGTGTACACTGACTTGTTACTCCTCATGTAATCCTGATGTATATGCTATAGACGCACAGCTGAGCATAAGTACTGTATGTAACTGTGCTATTTTTATGGTTTTATTTTTGCTACTTATAGGCATAATTATGTCCAACTCCATATATACACATATACAAATATCTCCGTCTTTATAGTATAACCATATTGACAAAAATGCATTAATAGCTAATTATTATGATGGTGGTTCAATAAGTAAGGTAACAAGACCTCTCACATGTCTAACGTTGTCTGTTTCATCTTAATTTTCCACGTGACTAGAGCAGATAGACCAGTGCTTTGTCTCACAGCCATTAGACTGCACCACATATCAGTCATACTGTCCCAGCATTAGTTGGTAGATGGTGGGCCTGGCGGAAACACAGCCAAACGTTAAGGTGAGTAGTGTGATCATATATCTGCATCTAAAGGGCACATCAGCAGCTGAAACTCATCAATGGTGTCTGGTGATAATGTCCCGGAGACAAGTTTGAGTTTGGTGCAGTGCCTTTGTAGGACAGACTTCAAGATGTGCAGAGATCTGTCCAGCCAAACACGTCTACTGTAGATGACAATTTGTGCCGCATTGAAGGTCTAATTCAGGAGAGACACATTTTAGTTAGTGATATTGGTGATGAATTTCACCTGCTGATGTGCCCATTTGATGCAGACATAGGATTACACTACACACCTCAATGTTTGACCACGTTTACAACAGCCCACCATCTTACACCTAATGTTAGGATAGTACTCACTGATATGATGCACAGTCTGATGACTGTGAGGGGCAGCAGAATTCTACCTGCTCTGGTGGGAAATTAGAATGAAATAGAGAACATTGCAGTACTTATTAAACCACCTTTGTATTTCTGCTAACATACAATATGAGTACTCTTATTCTGTAAGATTAAGATTATTATTAGACTTTACCAACAGAGAGGTGTTTAGATGTTCCCAGAAAGAAGTATGTTAAAATGGGGAAGAATGATGAGTAGAGGCCGTATCCTACTGGTACCGCAGCAAGCAATGCAAAGGCCAAACCTGAAATCATATATGATAAATTATGCTATAGTATATAAATATTCATTTGCATAGAACAATCATAATGTTAACATGGTTACAATTCATGGCAAATTTAAAGATGATGTCTATAGTGAAACATTATTCTTATATTCTTTCCACGTGGCAGTCATTCTTCAGCACTAACCAGAACCCATTTAAGACCTACGGTCAGAATCTATTACATGATGTCTATTAAATTAGGACACTTTTTGTGGTTACACAAAACAAGAAAAAAAAAAATGCAAAAGACTTACAAGTACATTGCATAACATGTCCCGACCACAAGAAGTAGAAACATTACTGCACATGTCATAACACAATATGTAGACATGTCGATGGTCGATACATGAAAAGCTCAATGTGAGTTTTCAAAATTTTTATGCACGTTTTGGGATTGGTAAAGCACCTGGCCTGAACCTGAAGCATGGCAAGCCAAGCAAGCCACATGAGGGTACATACTACACTAAATGGGGTCCATGTGTTCAAGTGACAACATTGACACCAAACAAAACGCAAAAATCTCATGTCGACTGTTTCATTTGCCAACCTTTTCCATGTTGACCTTTTATCAATGTCCACCTTGTACTTTTGTGTCTTAAAAGCTGTTCATTAATATGGACAAAGTACATCTAATACAAGGGCAATAGTAAGATGTAAACTAAAAGGCCATACTGTATGGCTGTGACCTCTGAAGTAGCAGAGAATAGAGGTTATTGTGTATGGAAAATAATGCTGCCTGCTGCCGGGCCAAACGCCTGTCCCCACTGCCGAATCCCCTCGGTACGAGAACACATCCCCGCACATGCGGCTGAAGAGGAGAGAAATAATTTGACAGTCGCCGAACATCGAATAATTTCTCTCACCCCTCAGAAATAAAAGTCGAAGAGGGGGCGGGCGGCTGATTTCATTGTGTAGTCAGCTGCCCACCCCTGGCAGGCATCGGGCCACCTGTGTTCCCAGGGGAACACCCAGCATTTTCATGGGGACGCCCATAAACTGCTGGGCATTCCCCTCCCCAGGCGCTATGTCCGCCCCCGTCCACCCCCTCTGGAATGAACAACTCAACAAGTGTGAAACTCACCAAAGTAATTCGCTCGCTGGGACTGCACGTGCTCAAATACGCGCATGCAAAGACCCAACACCATCAGAACGGGGCCAAATTTGCCCCGTTCCAATTACTGTTGAATTAGGCCCCTTGTCTCCTAGAGAGGAAAAGTATTCTAATCATTATAGGAAGTGGTGTTATATACTAATCTAAGGATAGAATATACACATTATTATATAGACATGTATAGAATATAAATAACATGGTAGATCGGCCACAGTGCTTACCTTGTAATGTGCCAATAAGCCCAGTGCTGACTCCTGAGATAAGGTCATGTACAAACCATTCTTTCCATCTGTACTTTGGCAGCCAGTCCAGAATTGGCAGAAATGACTTGACAATCAAGAGAGCTTTTCTGGAGGTGCAGCTGCCAGACAACAGACAATTATCAGTAACACGATCTATTGTCATGTAAAAACAGTCAGATTCTGGTCTATCATTTTCTAGGATGCAATAGAGAAATTACAGAATCTGATAGGTTGCTATGGGCAACATCTCCTTTTCTCATATTTAAATGCTTTAGAAAATATACCCTTAAATGTCATGAGATATAGACATTCCACATTCATTCACAGCATTACATTCTACTGATTCCTCTGTGCTGCGTATCATCAGTGCACCATTGTATTACTGAATATACATATCTTTCTGCTGCTATTAAGCATTATCCACGACACTTTCCAATACAACCTAGTAGCACATCAGGTTTTGTAGTTTTCAGAATAAATGGCACTAAACTGCTTCTCAGCACGGATTCCCCTTCCTTTATCATTGCATCTGAAAGCCAGAATAATGATAGGAATAACAACCTGCAGTTCTTTTTCAGCTTCTCCTGGATAGTCTTTTGAACAATCACCTTCTTTTCATTATCCTCCTGGAAAACGGGCTCGGAGTACACAGATCGTGACACGAGGTATTGGTTGTACGCAGGAGGGCTTTGAATATCCATATTTCCTGATGCCATCTGAGAAACATAGCCATAAGCATGTTAATTCCTGTACAACTTC
This sequence comes from Crinia signifera, assembly GCF_055691185.1. NCBI lineage: Eukaryota > Metazoa > Chordata > Amphibia > Anura > Myobatrachidae > Crinia > Crinia signifera. The sequence goes on from NC_139220.1 coordinate 170,857,055, forward strand.
AGCACTAGGCATGTAGTAATGCACTTATTCCTTCTGGGATGTAAGACAGAACTATTGTTACATTGTAAAGTATTTTGATTTAGCATTGTGTAACATGTTCTGTCAGAATAAACGCACATAATTACACACTTTCTTACTATGTACCTGCAAAGCAGCAGTCCCCAGCAACCTTGGCGTTTGTACTCAACTCATCCACATTATATAGTTCTTGCAGCCCTAGGGAAGTTCTATTTATGGGAAAACAGAGACTCCCATCACCAGTTTGAGTGAGAATAAACTCGCCATTCAGCACACAGGTATTAACCCTTACGCTATCAGTATCATTATTTATTTATTAACAGTTTCTTATATAGCGCATACCTATTCCGCAGCGCTTTACAGAGAATATTTGACCATTCACATCAGTCCTTGCCCCAGTGGAGCTTACACTCTATATTCCCTACCACATGTACACGCACACACAGACATTCTAGGGTTAATTTGTTGGGAGCCAATTAACCTACCTGTATATTTTTGGATTGTGGAAGAAAACCGGAGTACCTGGAGGAAACCCACGCAAGTACGGGGAGAATATACAAACTCCGCACAGTTAGGGCCATGGTGGGTATTGAACCCATGACCTCTGTGCTGTGTGCTAACCATTACACCATCCGTACTGCCCCAGTGTAATGCACCAGTCATTCCGTTCCACCATTACAGAACTACCTCTATAACCGTGCCAAATGGAGTGAACCAGAATAACCCCCTTTATCTCTGTCCACTTTATTTTTCTCCAGAGTTTAGTACAGTATATATACCCCTTAATGTCGAAGACAAATAACTTTTTTTTTGTTGTTGTATCAAATTTACTTTACGTACTGTGTTTTAAAAAATACATGGTCAAGAAGGTATTTCTGTCTTTTTTAACATCATTAAAATTAGAACGAAAACAAAGCAAATAAATTCTGACAGTACTAATAAGTTATTTGCAGAAGTTCATTTTATTTGTAAGCTGTAGACCAGGGGTGGCTAAGCCAGTCCTCAAGTTCTACCAACTGTCCATGTTTTCCAAATCACCTATCTGGTGCACAGCTGTAGTCATTACTAACTGTCACATTTTCAAACATGCTGCATTCATTCCTACTCTAGATGCACAGGTTGCCTGAAAAACATGAACTGTTGGTAGATCTTGAGGACAGGTTTGGCCACCCCTGCTGTAGACTAGCAGTGTATTTTTATATATGATGAACAAATATAACTTTAATATCATGATCTGTATATACAGTATGTGCATCCCTATGCTACAGTGTGGAAAATTTACTAACATGTGAAATACACTTCACAGGTCATGTTGCTATGGGCAACCAATCAGAAGCTACTTCTTATTTATTTAGCACCCTCTAGAACAGGCATAGGCAACCTGTGGACCTCCAGCTGTTGTGAAACTACACATCCCAGCATGCCTTGCCAGAGTACTGCTATTAGCAAATACTAAAACTGTAGCAATGCATGCTGGGATGTGTAGTTTCACAACAGCTGGAGGACCGCAGGTTGCCTATCACTGCTCTAGAAGATAGTAGACAGGATCTGATTGGTTGCCCATAGCAACATGACCTGTGAAGTGTATTTCACATCTTAGTAAATTTCCCCCAGTGTGTCATAGAATAAAGCAACACTTATATTAAAGGCCTATTTTGTGCATGGGATGTGGTCATTCATAATGAATTTATTTTATTATTGTATTAACAGTTTCCTATATAGCACGCACATATTCCACAGCGCTATACAGAGAATAGTTGAACACTCACATCAGTCCCTGCCCCAGTGCAGCTTGCAATCTATATTCCCTACCACATGTACATACAGACATTCTAGGGTTAATTTTGTTGGCAGCCAATTGACCTACCAGTATATTGTGGGAGGAAACTGGAGTATCCAGAGTAAACCCACGCAAGTACGGGGAGAATATACAAACTGCACACAGTTATGGCCATGGTGGGAATTGAACCTCACACTGTGAGGCAGTAATACTAACCATTACACCGTCCGTACTGCCCAATGAATGAACATACAGTAACAAAAAAGTACTCACAATAAACAAGCCCAACATATGTTATGGCCTACCTGTACTTGCATCTTTGACAAGTTGCTGCAGCTGCCAGCTGGTTACATAGGCCCTTATTCTGATCGGTGCGGATATATCCGCGTGCGTTCGGCCCGCCGATGTTTTGTGTCTGCGCATGTGCAGAGGCGTCTCTGCGCATGTGCGAGCGGGGCGTACGGCCAAATCCTGCATGATATGTGAACACTCCGAACAGGGGGTGGAGAGGGGCGTGAAGGGCTATTTGGGCTCATTACCATATGCATACGCCCCGCGTTTCATGGGAGTTCCCATGAAAACGCTGGGCGTACGTATGGTAATGCAGTCGTGACGCACGTGTAGGGGGCGGACATATGACATCGCCGGATGTCAGCTGCCCGCCCAGATCCCTGCTTTTGCACGGAAAAATGTCCGTGTGGTCTGAGGTTGCGGGTGCTGGTGGAGCACACTGTCCTGCATTCGATGGTCTGCGACCATCGAATGATGGGGGAGGTTCCCTTAGATGGAGGAGGCGTATTCCGTGAAAAATACACGTGCGGTCCGTTCGGCCAGCTTCTTACCGCGTACGGACGGAGTTGGCGATCCGTATGGAAGGCGGGGTTTCGCACGCACGGTCCTGGCCGCATAATCGGCTCCGGCCGCACCGATCAGAATAAGGGCCATAGTTACATAGTAGGTGAGGCTGAATAAAGACTTGCGTCCATCTAGTTCAACCTATGTTTATGTAAGTTCCGGTCTGGAAGAGATAGGTAATAAGCACCTTTTTATCAACTTAATAACCATATAAACTTGATTTAGTATAGATTTATTAATAAATATGCAGAGTTGTAAAAAAAAAAAAAAAACACTGAATCAGAGTTAAATATGTTATTTAAATAATTTGACCATTTCTAAAAATTCACAATTTGGGGGATATTTTTTGTTATTTACCTAACTGAGACTTATGGGGCCAAATGTAATAGGGTGAGAGTTTAAGAAAGTGAGAGATTTTGGGAGGTTTTCCCATGTTTTTTAAAGCAGCAATCAATTACATGGCAAAATCACCCTGGTTTTGCAGTGTAATTGATTGCTGCTTTAAAAAACATGGGAAAACTCTCCCAAAATCTCTCACTTTCTGAAACTCTCACCCTATTACATTTGGCCCATGGTGTGCGATCGGATCGCATCGGGATTGAATCGCACGGTAAGCCCCCTGACATGCATGCGATTTTGACTATATAGTGCAGATTGGCACTATATAGTCATTGCTGCCCTGTCTATCTGGGTTTCGATTTGTGCTGTGCGGGAGAGCACATCGGGATCACAAGGTTAAAAACCTGTACAATCTGCATGCAAGCCCAATGCAATTTTGACTATATAGTCAAAATTGGATGCTGGATTGTACCGTGTGTACACACCATTAGAAACAGAGTAGCAGGTGCACCATACATCATTCAACTTTTGTATATAATATATGAGGTTCTCTGATACTCCAGGTACCCTGTGGTGGTTTGAATGGGGCAGTTTGGGGTGCCCTGCACCCCAGAGGTGCAACCCTATAATGTTAGGGACCGGTCCGACGAGGTCATCTTGACGAGTGGTGGGCAGGCTAATGCTATTGGCCAAAATTATGCCAAGAACCTTGTATATTATATATAAAAACTTCACATACTTCACAACTCCCCTTTAAACCTCACTGCCCCCCCCCCCCCTCACACACTAATGGCAGCTCATTGCGCCCCTACTGTCACAGAGCCATTCATGCCCTTGACCTCCCCCATCACCCCCAATTAATTTCTCCCAATCAGCACTTCAAACATCCCACCACCTCACATAGTTAACCTGCTTGAACTCAACTTTGTGACACACAGGCTGGATCACATCTCACATGCAAGAAACTTACTTTACAAATAGTACAGTAGTTAGGGCTCTCTTTCTGGGTGGCCGGAGATCTTCTCCCTGTGACATGGAGCAGTCCTTCACTTTCCAGGGGAGCTCAGACACCACCTTCCATCTTACCCCATAGCTAATATTCGTTGGAAACAGTACCGACCAGCTCCATCAGTGACACAAAACGGTTCTATAATGTGGGTTATTATTGTGGTTTCTTGATAGCAATACAGACACGACATCCCAACTAGCACCAGAAATGACGGCATCCTGAACGTAAGTATGCGGGAGGCATTCAAGTTACACTGGGGTGGGGAATTTACTGTAGGGTAAAGCACTAAGGGACCGATTCAGATCTGCACACACAGGTCAAAATTTGGTCCATTTTCTGATGGTGGGGCTACTGCTCATGCATATTGTCAGTAAAGTGCATGTGCAGGCCCCACCTGCGAGCGCCTTTGGCCAATTTTTCCCTGGTGGTGGGGTGGTCCAGAATGCAGGTCCAACCTCCGATCCTCCTCCCGGCTTCGGGGATCAGCGGTCGCTTGCAATCCATCACATGTGAACGGACCGCAATTGATGTATCGCATGTGACCATTCTACCAGGGAAGGTCCCGGGTGGCCAGCTGGCCATACACTGCTGCAAGTATGGCCAGCTTAAGGGGGATATCTAATTACCCAAGGTAATTTACTGCAAGTATTGTATTAGTTTCCCTGGTGGCCACCATAAGATGGCATGGGCTACGGCTTTTCAGGGAAAATGAAATCCCTGAAAGCAGCCCCTGTGGCCGGCAAGAACATGCATTACATTGAATAGGAGTTTTCGTGAGAAAATTCTTTTTTATTTTACCAGCGATCAAATTGGTTAGCCTGTGAAAAAGTCAATAAAACATTGGGAAAAAGACAAAAAACTGAGGTATTTGCACCAGATGTTGTATCATATCTAAGTGGATATCCAACAAAATGTGTCTGTGATCATTCTTGATTTGCCTTCTAAATAGCTGGCTTGTCCTTTATTTTCAATACACTTTTACTGTTTACTAATGGTTCACATTGCTTGGACTTCTTGGTGTTTCACTTGCAGTCTGATGGCTTTTAACAAGGTCAGTGACCAAGGGACTTTATTTCTTGACAAAGATTGGGACTAAAGGCCCATACACACTGGGAGATTGAGCTGAACGCAGCTCAGTTTTGTCTTTTGACGTGTGTACGGAGCAGCGATGAGTGGTGACTGAGCACTGATGCATCGCTGGCCCCGTCGCTCATCTGCTGGTATTACCAGCAGATAAATGATGGGGTGGATGGCTTTCCGTAGCATCCTCCTGCTATAGAAAGTTATCCAGCCCCAGGGAAAATAAAATACTCTTTATGTATGCATGGAGCGATTTTCACCTCAGCGATTTTCCCTATCATCAGTCAGCATACACACTGAGCAAAATTGCCCAGTTTAAACTGGAAAACTAGGTGTATACATGTGTAGTTACCTGTGTTCCCAATTAGTATATAATATTTGTTTAATTTGTGGACCATTACTGCATTAAACACACCTTTTAAATAGGCTAGTAAGGTTGGAATGCATTTTAAACACAAAGAGAATGTCATTACACTTGCACCGTAGCAAAATAAGGTTTATTAGAATTTTGAAATTCATTCAAAAATACATTCTTTTGGCAAGTGCATAAGCAAACAGAACTTTAAATTGCTAAAACATTGTGAAATAAGTGCTTTGTGTATTTTATTACATACATTAGCTTACATATGCTAAATACACACATTTGTAAACGCCTTCTATGAAACAAATACTGAAAGCAAACTTTATTGGACAGTTACTTTTTGTTCAATGCAAAACAGGTAAAAAGACACAATTCCCTTCTCCCCTATATAAAAAGCTGTATTTGCTAAACTTAAATGTGTAAGAACAATAATCTGCAACTCTTCATCTTCTTAATAAAATCTAAATTCCAAAGCAAATTACCAATTAGTTAATTGCACCTGAAAGAATTCCTTCACAGTGCTCTCACCATACCATATATTTTTTTGGCACCACTGTGAATGGAAAATAATCTAAATGGTGTAATCTAGCGGTCACTCTAGCACCCTGAACCTGTCACAACACGTGCACATTCCTGCCTGGGGTGTTGCACTTTGTTCTGAAGCTTCTAGCATACTCTGGTCTGTATCTTAATGTTGAGATACAGACCAGAGCGTGCTAGAAGCACCAGAGCAAGTGTGACGCCCAAGGTAGGGAAGAGGAAATGCACGTGCTGTGATCGATGGAGAATATAATCATTGAAAAATAATATATGCTTTTTCAATGACAGAAAAATCTTTATATATCAAAGAACTGAGAGATTAAAGAAACAATGACTTTTTGTATGGTCTCACTGTCCTAGCAGCGGGCAGCAGTGTCCTGCAGTGGGGAATTGGGAGACCCTCTAACACTCGTCGCTCTACATTTTTGGGTGCGGCAGAGTCCCTCCTCTTCTTCTACTATTGTTGGGAGGTATGTATTACAAAACACACATACATTAGCAATATTTTTGTACAATTTTTGGGTACTTAGCATTTTCAAAATATAGAAAAATGTTAGTTTTATTAAATAAATTATTAGAGAATATCAATAAAATAGTAGGCTTCTGTTACACAAATACGGACACATTATATGAACAGTGCCCGCAGCATTCATAGATCAGATTAGCACTAGCATAACATGGGATGCGGTCATTTGGTCTACTGCATTATGGTCGACAGTCATTAGGTCGAATCCATTAGGTCGACATGCTAAAAGGTCGACATGACTCTAGGTCGACATGGGAAAAGGTCGACATGATTCTAGTTCGAAAGGTCATTAGTTCGACAAGGTCATTAGTTCGACATTGTCTATGTCAACATTCACAAGGTCGACATGGAGTTTTTCACTGTTTTTTGAGCCAACATGTGCCGACAGGCGGTATTTCATGCCCTACCATCCACTAGGGCGTGGTGGGAGAATAAAATAGTGTGCCGAGCGTAGCGAGGCACCGTGCCCGACGCATTGCGAGCGCAGCGAGCGATGCTAGGGGATGCAGTGCACTTTAAACTGTGTCCATGTCGACTGTGTTGACATTCAGGTAAAAAAAACAGTGAAAAACCCCATGCCGACCTTGTGAATGTCGACATAGACAATGTCGAACTAATGACCTTGTCGAACTAATGACCTGTCGAACTAATGACCTTTCGACCTAGAATCATGTCGACCTTTTCCCATGTCGACCTAGAGTCATGTCAACCTTTTAGCATGTCGACCTAATGGATTCGACCTAATGACTTTCGACCATAATGCAATAGACCAAATGATCCCAACCCCATAACATAATCTCACTACAGATTTTCCTGGGAATAGGAACAGATATTGAGTAATAACCTTTGCCATGTGGAAACTATCATCAGCATGGAAGTTACCATAACATAGGGGGAAGTGTACATCTGACGCTAGTTGGTCACAGATTTTGTCAGCAATTGCAGGGTTTTGGGTTTTGTTTTTTTACACCAAACTATGCCAAACCAGCAATGTGTGCACAAAATGGATGAGGTTGGACGGAAATGCAGACACAAATGGCTGCATGAAATCAGTCACTATACAAAAAAGCAAACTGTGTGCCCTTATAGTCTATTAATACAACTGTCTTGCCAAATGGTGGGATCCCAATACGTGGACACAATAGGAAGAGAAAGTTCTAGATTATTATTATTAATTTACCCTTATTTTTAGCAGTACTCCATTGCATTGAACACATGTATTGCAGTTTTTATATAAATGGATATATGCTAAAAAAAAAAACCAAGAACAACAATAAAACACCAATTCAACTCAAACATGCAAACCCTCATTTGTTATATTGGTAATCGGCATAAATATATTTTCACAGTATAGATAAATATATGTTTGAACATAGTAAAGATCATTAATACAAAGTTGTCAAAGGAAATGCATTCCATAGAATCTAATAAACGTTCATTTATTGTGATGGATACAAAAGCCAGACCAAAATAAAATGCCAAATCTTACTTACAGGTCCTCCTCAGATGCGCCTTTTCATTAGACATTATTAGGTCGAATGTCATTCGACCTATTCAAAGTGGGCTCTGTTCTGGCGGATTTTATTCCACCACATGGAAAGTCCCTGCATTGGCGAAAACAGACGCTGATAGTTGGAAACGGACATGGATTCAACATTCCAGCAGAGGTTTCTGACAATACAGATTTGCGAACCTGCTGCAGGCGAGTCCTGGCCGGGACTGAATACCCCTCCAAGGACTCTACCTCTCGTGAGGCTTGCATTTACACAAATTTGGAAGGGAACGCAGGAACAGAGGGCCTGATTCAGACCTGTTCGCTGTGCTGCAAATTCACAGCAGGACCGATTATCGGACAATCGCGCATGCGCACGATTGGCTCATGCAGCATTTTCTGGAAGTACCCCAGTATCCCGGCCGTTGACATCTTCAGCAACCTCCTTCTCCCCACGCCCTTCGCAGCGCCATGTGAGTCTAAACTTACTCGGAGCTCCTAACACAGAGGAAAACCATTAGATAGTGAGTGATTCCAAAGGGTGTTCCCCTCATGTGCACGGCTGCGAACCCATTCTCAGCCGTGCACATGAGTGGTATATCTCTCGTAAGGGCCGGCATTTTTACGAACAAAACCAACAAGACTTGGGAAGAATGAATGACAATTTGCTGCTCGGGCAACAAGGACCATAAATAAACCTCTAAGTTGTCTTTTCACAGGTAAAAATTGCAACTATATTTTTTTCAGAAAATTAACCTATGAAATTTTATTTCGATACTCAATGTATTTTACCAACTTATGCAATAGTCAGTGGAAATTATGTGCGATAACCAGACCTATATTTTCAGTGCGAATATATTATATATCAACATGAAGACAGTTACCAAAGTTTACAATTCATACAAACCACTGCAGAGGAAAAAAAACCTAAAACACACTGCTTTCAGCAAACTTCCCCTAACAAAATGAAAGCAAAATTGTAGAACAGCAATTCACAACCTTACAGTCACATGGGTACATCATTACTCAGTTACTCTGAGTCAGTTACTGGTCTTTATCATGTGGTCCTTCTGCCATGTTCTAGACAAATAAAAGAGAACAGAATGGGAGTTAGTGAAATAACTGATATATAAAGATCAACAACATAAAAAGGCACAAAATGTTTCTGTCAGAAGTAATAAAAGCACCACCCAAATTCTATTGCAATTGCATGTTTAATTCAAAATAACATCACAAATGATAAGACTAAAACTGCATATACCACAGCAGAAATAAAATCGTTTAGAGGCCAGCAGCAAATCATGTCAAGATGGATCCAGAAAGATAAATAGTTCTCCAGTGTGTCATATGACCTTAACCACTTGCATATCGTAGTTTAGCTATGCAGTGTCAACCATATTTTAATATCAATTGAGTCAGTGGCAAAGAATGCCTCAGAATTGAGACAAATGCATGGCAAATAAACAGACTTTTAAACAGTGAGAGCAGGCAGACTAGGGCCATCTTAAAGTATAGGCACAGTCCGATAATTTTAGTTTTTTTTTTTTTTAACAGGAGTGGGTCGGGCCAAGGAGCATCTGCACCTGGGATAATGCCTCTGGAGCTTCTTGTGAGGCAGGTAGATTATGCTGCCCCGGTGCTCTGATTGTCAGAGCAGACGCATTTTCTAACTGGCTGTTAGTGTGCAGCCAGACAGTAAATGGCTATCAGTATGTTGATTGGTAGATGGCTGGTGCCATCCACCAATAAGAGTTTCTGCCATCCACCAGTGTGTTGACAGCATGTGGAGCGACAGTGTGGGACCAAAGGAGGTGTAATTTATCATTTATGTTTCTATTCATTCCCAGGAATTGGTGTATAGGAGCTCCAATGCATTGCTTTGCCCAGTGCCCACACTACTGTTACGACGGCCCTCCGGCAGACCTGGCATGAAGCCTGTCATTGTTGGTTTAAAATATAAAGAGCACAGGAAATATAAAAAAAAAGGATATATTCAAATCAACTGATAGTCAGGAATAATAAGAACATCACTCATCACTTATAATTTGTTACTATGTGGCAAAGGCTTTTATTGACAATTAAATTAGGTTTATGCAAAGAATCAATATTTGCAGTATTGACACTTCTTTTTCAAGACCTCTGACGCTCACCCTGACATGCTGTCAATCAAGTTCTGGGCCAGATACGGACTGATGGCCGCCCATTCCTGCCTAATCAATGCTTGGATAAGTATTTCTGGGTTTTTGATTGCCTGGAGAGTTTCCTGGCCATGGACCCAAAATGTTGATGTTTTGTTCCCTCAGCCACTTAGTTATAACTTTTCCTTAAGGCAAGGTGCTCCATCATGCTGGAAAAGGCACTGTTTGTCACCAAACTGTTCTTGCATGGTTGGGAGAAGTTGTTCTTGATTTGGTACCATTCTTTATTCGTGGCTGTGTTCTTAGGCAGAATTGTCAGTGAGCATACTCCACTGGCTGAGAAGCAATCTCCACACTTGAATGGTCTTAGGACCTTTCCTTCTCCAGACAAGCATTTTTCCAATTGCACCGAACAATTTCAAAGGGGATTCATCAGAGAAAATTAATTTACCTCAATCCTCTTCCTCTACCTTTTGCAGAATACCAGTCTGTCCTTGATGCTTTTCCAGGAGAGAAGAGGCATTTTGCAGCCCTTCTTGACAAAAGCCCATCCCCCAAAAATGTTTGCCTCACAGACCTGCCTGCTGCCATTTCTGAGCAAGCTTTGCACTGGTAGTGCCCCATCTCGCAGTTGAATCAAATTTAGGAGACAATCCTGGCACTTGATGTATGTTCTTCGCACCCTGAAACCTTCTTCACAGCACTTTCGATAACTGAATGACCACGTATGCACACGGTACACTGTTCGCATGCACGGGGTCCCCTTGCAAACGGACCACTGCTAGACTTCATTGGACGTACGCAAGGTAATTGACAGGCACCAGGCATTAAGGGCGGAACGACAGTCTTTTCCAGGAGAGTCCCGGAAATTGCACGTGTTGCCCGGCCGTTAGGAGGGAGGGCTGCTGATGTCAGCAGCGGCCTACTTCTCAACACAGCCTTTGCAGCCGAGTCAGTCCAGACTGACTGGGCAGCTGCACGCAGGGGGAAATCCATTCAATGGTGAATATTTTTAAATGGATTTCTCCCTGTGCGCATGGCTATGAACGCATTTGTAGTGGCACTGACTTGCTCGCTGGGCTCAGAACACTTGCAGCCCAGTGAGCAAATCTAAATTGGGTCTCTGGTACATTTGTGGCAGGGCTGAAATGCAGTGGAAAGGGTGGTTTGGGATTTAGTTGTCATGGCAAAGGGGGACTTTAATTGTAATTCATCCTATCATTGGACATGACATTCTGCAGTACACCAGTACAGTATGCCATTATAAAAACTAAGGCAGCACACTTTGTGAAAATGAATATATGTGCCATTCTCAAAACGTTTGGCCATGGCTGTATCTTCAAACTCTATTTGTAAAGCAACTTTTATTAATTTTTATTAATTTTTAAAAGCAGTCCAACAGGTTTGCATATATGTCGTCATTATAAGAAACTGGATTAATTAATTATATATATATATGAAAAAAAGGGGGGGGGAGATCAGAGTGCGCTAATAGAACAATAAATGTCACTTAATAGAAAGAAGTATATTTAATACATATAAAAGGTACACATATATATCATGTACAATAAAAGAACCCTTCTAGGGGTGTCACAAATATACAATTGGTGAACATCAGTGGTAATTGCTCAGAGATTTCTTGATCACAAACAGAAGGCCCAACGCGTTTCGTCAAACCATGACTTCATCAGGGGCAAAAATTGCAATCAGCAGTAACTATGGATGTTCAGTACAGATAATTTTATGGATCAGATGTCAAAAGACATAATCCGGTATATTTCAGCAATCAGGAAAAAAGATAGTTCTAGCTTGAAATAACCAAATACAGCGTAATTGCCAGGTGTGATAGAATCCTCAAAATAACATTAGCTACAACAGGAGCAGTCACATACAGCAGGAGTTCACCAGTGTGTGAACTGGCAATTACGCTGAACATCCATAGTTACTGCTGATTGCAATTTTTGCCCCTGATGAAGTCATGGTTTGATGAAACGCGTTGGGCCTTCTGTTTGTGATCAAGAAATCTCTGAGCAATTACCACTGATGTTCACCAATTGTATATTTGTGACACCCCTAGAAGGGTTCTTTTATTGTACATGATATATATGTGTACCTTTTATATGTATTAAATATACTTCTTTCTATTAAGTGACATTTATTGTTCTATTAGCGCACTCTGATCTCCCCCCCCTTTTTTTCATGTCTATTTGATTGGGTCTTTGCTAACAGAGGACCCTTCAGAGGTGCTGCTTTCACTTTATCAGCGCAGGAAAGGGTCTTTTTCCTTTTTATATATATATATATATATATATATATGTATATAGACTATATAGACACACAGGTATATATATATATATATACACATATATATATATATATATATATATATATGTAAGTGTCTCAGTCCTTGCACATTGAGACGCAGTCTGATTTAAAGGAATGTTGACACTAGCAGTTGCATGCTAGTACAGACACAACTCTGGCAACAGATACAATAGCCATACATAAATATGAAGATAACTTCATACAAGTAAATGTACAGTGGGCCTGATTCAGGTTTGCAAAAAAGAAATCAAACATCTAGGCAAAACTATGTTGTATTGAAGGTTCAGCAGATGTAATATGTGCAGAGATATTTAGATTTTAGCAGGTTATATGTTTTCTGTGCAAGGTTAATACTGTTTGCTTTTGCATGTAGCCCACAAATGTTAAACAGATGTATTTTTACACTGCAATTTAGATTTAAGTTTGAACACACCCCACCCAAATCTCTGCCCAGCCTGAAGTGCAATATGGTTTTGCCCATTGCTTGCTTTTCTGCTTTACTTGCAAACCTGAATAAGGCCCTGTTTGTGGAAGATATATGCACCATAAAAAATTGGTAAAAAGTAAGGTTCAGACCTGTAGCTGGTCATGTTCCTTTAGGAGGCGATCATATTCTCTTGCAAGACCTTCACTTTGCTTCTTCAGAGCAATGACTTCTGCTTGGGATTTGGAAAGTGCTGGAATAGAAGAGACAACAATCAAAGTTTATTGCCCTTGTGGTGACTTTACTTAAAAAATATTTTAATGAAAAATCAATTTTCATGTAACATTTGTCAAAAAAATATTGACAGTTAAGTAGCATGTCAACCATGGCGGGATGACGGCACAGGCCTTTTTCTGTCTACATAGTCACTGTAAAACAAGCATATGTATTGCGGATAGCATAATGTATGACCACATGATGTCGACCTACTGACTATCCAACACATACCAGCTCACAGTGTTTGATAATGCAATTTTAAAGACCGTTAATTCAGAAGAGATCCTAAAAACACAAAGAGCAAGTGGTCCACATATTACAAATGACATACTCCTCACTACAAAACTATGAAAAACACACTGTAAAATTTCTTTTAATGTTTTTAATTATAGATAGATATTTTGTCTCTTTGTACAGGACATGTAATGTGAGCCAAAACTAGCCATTGCATTGTTTTACAAGACACTGTACATACTGCCTCTGTTTGGACTAAAAACACCAGTATCTCTCATCAAGAGTACATAATATCTAGACGTCTACAAAACAAAAACACTCCACATTGTTCCAGTGTTTTGGATATATACTAACACCTCAACTAATGTCTTTCAAAGGAAAGGCATTTAACAGGAATACAACAGTACGTCTATTTCTTCAGTTTATCACAATAAATGGATTAAGTACTAAGAGATAAAAGCACAATTGAATTATTTGTCTAGTCAATTTCTTAAATTAGCAGATTTAAAAGGCCAATAATAAAACTAAAATAATAAGGTTTAATATAGATTGGTATATAAAACGGTTACAGCACAAACGATTTATCTATTTAAAGTAACAGGCGGCAGTGACAAAGGGGTATGGAGCAGCAAAAAGAGGAGCAGCTTTGGGATGTGACCATGCCAGGGAAAGCCCATCTGACCGTGGTTGCATCTCTGCCTGACTTTGAAGTGTAAAGAATGAAGCCAGAGTGTGACTATGGGCAGAAATAATCCTACTTTCTAAATGTGGGGTATTTCAATTACCCAGTACAAGAATAGCTCTGTACGAGATTAGATTTGTGCCTGAGCAGCCAGTTCATCCCTGGCTTGCCGCAGTAGAGTACTGCACAGCCGATAAGGTAGAAAAATAGCTGCAATATGCACAAAAGAAAAATTAAACAATGCCTACCTACCTATAAACTGGAAAATACACCACTATATGCTATTATGGGGGGGGGGGGGTGTTCTTTTTAACTACCTGTCTCAACCTATCTAGAATGGACTTCTACTGTATTGGCTGACACTGAGAACTGAAGGATGAATTCACCTGAAGCAATGTGATTTCTTTCTCTCAGAATAATGTTATAAAGCTTTACAAATAAAAACAGAATCAGAAAAACAATAATAAAGACAAATGGTTACCTGAAAAAAAAATCTATGCTGCTGGCAGATAAATAATCATAGCACGCTTTGACATTTTTGTTCATTCACATTCTATGTAATGTACGAACAATGTCAGGGATGAAACATTCTAATAATGTATTTGTTGCCAAAACTAATTTGCAATTTAAGGTGAGGTTTTGATTCTCTCTATTGCCAAAATATTCCCAGAACGAAGCATCAGATACTACTAGGAACAGAGATTCAGGCAGTACAAATAATTATGTGTCTGATTTCACTGTAAGTTCAAATGAGCCCATTTCCTGGGTACACGAACAATAATAAATATATTACAAACATTTTTAATAAATATCTTCTTCTAAGATGCAATTCATTAGACTGACTACCATATACTACTATAAACCTTCACCTTTTTATTCTTGTATAATTATTTTAAGTAGTAAAGGACAGTAGAACCCACAGCCATCAGACATCAGTTCATCTTATGGTTTGCGGCAGCAGTGAGTATTTAAGGAAAAAAGGGTTTGGGTACAATATCCCAGCAGTCTATTTGACTGTGCAAATGAAACTTCTGCATTTTACAATTGGCAAGATCCACTATATACGTTCTAGCTTTTTACATAAATACTAAAATATATATACAGAGAGGAACAGAATCCTTTATGCGCATAATTAAGGTTCTTCTAGTAGGTTACCAAATGAATACGTCTTCACCTGATCCACATCAATATGCAATTGAGGCACAAAATCTTTTTTTTTTTAGAAGATGAATTAAACAAAAATAAGGCAACACCTACAATAAACTGCAGTTCAATTAATAAAATAAAATGTATCTCTTGATAAACGTCTTTCTGTACAGTTACCTCCTATATTTAGTAAAGGCCCATACACACTTAGAGATTTTTATTTCAAAAGACTTTGCCAAAATCTCTTAAAGCTATATCACTGAGCTATTTTCAACAAAGAGCGAGAGATTTTCAGGCGGCGAAAGACTTAAGGCCCATACACACTTGAAGATTTTCATTTCAAAAGACTTTGCCAAAATCTTTGATAGCTATATCTTTCACCAAAGTAGTGCGTACACACTGAGCTATTTTCCCCAAAGAGCAAAAGATTTTCAGGAGGCGAAAGACTTTGCTGAAAATCTTTCATTATAAATGGGCTGGGTTTGAATTCCATGGGTTACATATATACACAGTACATTGGTGGCAGTGGGCATATAAATATATAAACATTGGTGGGCAGTGTTGATGCTAATTTATGATTTATGCATTGCTGGCACAGACCAGCAATTATACGTTACTGCCAACACTGCCCACCAATGTTTATATATTTATATGCCCACTGCCACAAATGTATATTTATTTAAATGCAACCCCCCCCCCATGTGCCCCTGGAGTGACTCGGCGGCCGTCACCACATCCCCCTTCAGCCCCTTCCCTCCCTCGGTGAGATGTGGCCGCATAGTTCCCCTGTGGAGCAAAGAGGGTAAGCGCCAAAGCGCCCTCCCTCCCCGCCTGGGGCGCCCCGTGCCCTACACTATCCATAGCCGTCCCCAGCGATAGCGACGCACACAGCTGCCCACCAATGTTTATATTTTATATGCCCACTGCCACCAATGTATTCATTTAAATGCACCAACAATATATTATAATATATTATAATATAAATTAATATATATATATATATATATATGAAAAAAGAAAGTGGGGTTTCAGAGGGCGCTAATATATCACAACAATTTTGATAAAAATGGTATTTATTATAACCTCAGTAAAAATTGTCATAAAAAGCACCTCTTAGGGTATAATGTTTACACATAAACAATGAAAATAAAACTCTGGTGAGACATTATAAGTCGCAATTGGAACGATGACACTGGTGGTATAGTCAATTCAGAATGGAAGGCCCAACGCGTTTCGTCATATTCATGACTTCATCAGGGGCAGTGAAACAATTGAAACGACTATAATATTCAGAAATAAGTATCAAGTATCCAGAGTGAATTTCTCAGCAATTAGCCAGAATGATGGCACGATTATTCAATAAGAGCCGATGGGTTTTGATTTTCTCCAGCAATACACGATACTGGGCTCAAATGAGAAAATAGCCCGTACAATATTGGAGTTCTGTGAAGAGATGTACACCGCATGAATCCACCAGAGTGAATCATTCATGCGGTGTACATCTCTTCACAGAACTCCAATATTGTAGGGGCTATTTTCTCATTTGAGCCCAGTATCGTGTATTGCTGGAGAAAATCAAAACCCATCGGCTCTTATTGAATAATCGTGCCATCATTCTGGCTAATTGCTGAGAAATTCACTCTGGATACTTGATACTTATTTCTGAATATTATAGTCGTTTCAATTGTTTCACTGCCCCTGATGAAGTCATGAATATGACGAAACGCGTTGGGCCTTCCATTCTGAATTGACTATACCACCAGTGTCATCGTTCCAATTGCGACTTATAATGTCTCACCAGAGTTTTATTTTCATTGTTTATGTGTAAACATTATACCCTAAGAGGTGCTTTTTATGACAATTTTTACTGAGGTTATAATAAATACCATTTTTATCAAAATTGTTGTGATATATTAGCGCCCTCTGAAACCCCACTTTCTTTTTTCATTTCTATTCCCTGGATCTTACCTAACAGAAGATCACTCAGAGGTGCTGCTCCATAGTTCTAGAGCGCAGAAAGGGGACCCCCCATATCTTGATATATATATATATATAATATAAATATATATATATATATATATATATATATTATATATATATATATATATATATATATATAATATATATATATATATATATTATATAACATATATATATAATATATATATATAATATATATATATATATAATATATATATATATATATATATATATATTATATATAATATAATATATTATATATATATATATATATATATATATATATATAATATATATATTGGTGCATTTAATGAATAAATTGGTGGCAGTGGGCAGAATAATATAACTATTGGTGCCCAGCAGGTGTTAGCAGGGAGCAGTGCTGTCTGCTCCGTTTGTTTAGGCTGGGGGCGGGGCTAGCCTGGCCGGGGAGCAGGTCTCTGCAGCAGCAGCAGCAGCATCCAGCCGGCCAGCCAGACGGAGCACAGGGGTGAGTATGACGGGCGAGGGGGCGGGGGGCGGTCCGCCGGGCTGAAAGTGGTTAATCTTTCAGCCCGGCAGGCGTACACACATGGCGATGATGGATGAAAAACCATCCATCATCGCCACATCTGCTGGTAAAACCAGCAGATGAACCACTTTCAGCTGAAAATCGTCAAGTGTGTATGGGCCTTTAGGAAAATCTTTCATTATAAAAGGATATTTACATACTGGGCGGGGTTTGTATTCCAAGGGTAGGAGCAGGGGCTCTTTAATTTCAGTGCATTTCTGTGCTTGGGGCCTGATTCAGAACTGATCGCTGGGCTGGGTATATTTGGAGCCCAGCGATCAGGTAAACTCCGTACCGGCCGTTATCGCCATAATATACATTGGTGGGCAGTGGCTGCAGTAACGCATACATTGCCGGTCTGCGCCAACAATGTATGTGTTGCATTTCTGCCATAATATAAATTGGTGGGCAGTGGTGTGTATATATAT
The DNA here is from genome assembly GCF_055691185.1 of Crinia signifera. Classification (NCBI taxonomy): domain Eukaryota; kingdom Metazoa; phylum Chordata; class Amphibia; order Anura; family Myobatrachidae; genus Crinia; species Crinia signifera. The sequence goes on from NC_139220.1 coordinate 170,875,238, forward strand.
ATATATATATATATATATATATATTTACATATACACACAGGGGGCCCAGCACTCACTACAAAAAACTAACTCACCTTAACATTCAAATAATCAATAAATAAATAATGGGGTTTTAGTTCATGAATTGAGTTAGTTTTTTGTAGTGAGTGCTGGGCCCCCTGTGTTTGTATTTACTAGAGTGTGTGGTCACAGGCCAATGCACCCCATCCTGGGATGTGGGTGCTGTTTGCACCCCATTCCTAGGAATGGCGAGTGTGTTGGTACTTCTGTATCAGTACAATTTTTATTTCATTTAAAACACTAGATCACAAAGTACAGAATCACGTACCACAGCGGGCGGTTAGACAGAACCGCACCGTTTACAGCATGAAGGTTCCCGTGGGGAAAAGATTTGAGCAGCGGCAGCTTCAGCTGATCCTTGGACAAACAGAAATTATGACGCCAGGCCATGCCCCTATGCGTTTCGTCACTAGGACTTCATCAGAGGGCTGGCCTGACGTCAGTCAGAATCCTCTTTTAAAAGGATATTTACATACTGGGCGGGTTTGTATTCCAAGGGTGGGAGCAGGGGCTCTTTAATTTCAGTGCATTTCTGTGCTTGGGGCCTGATTCAGAACTGATCGCTGGGCTGGGTATATTTGGAGCCCAGCGATCAGGTAAACTCCGTACCGGCCGTTATCGCCATAATATACATTGGTGGGCAGTGGCTCCAGTAACGCATACATTGCCGGTCTGCGCCAACAATGTATGTGTTGCATTTCTGCCATAATATAAATTGGTGGGCAGTGGTGTATGATATATATATATATATATACACACATACACACAGGGGGCCCAGCACTCACTACAAAAAACTAACTCACCTTATCATTCAAATAATCAATAAATAAATAATGGGGTTTTAGTTCATGAATTGAGTTAGTTTTTTGTAGTGAGTGCTGGGCCCCCTGTGTTTGTATTTACTAGAGTGTGTGGTCACAGGCCACCACACCCCACCCTGGGATGTGGGTGCTGTTTGCACCCCATTCCTAGGAATGGCGAGTGTGTTGGTACTTCTGTATCGGTACAATTTTTATTTCATTTAAAACACTAGATCACAAAGTACAGAATCACGTACCACAGCGGGCGGTTAGACAGAACCGCACCGTTTACAGCATGAAGGTTCCCGTGGGGAAAAGATTTGAGCAGCGGCAGCTTCAGCTTCAGCTGATCCTTGGACAAACAGAAATGATGACGCCAGGCCATGCCCCTATGCGTTTCGTCACTAGGACTTCATCAGAGGGCTGGCCTGGCGTCAGTCAGAATCCTCTTTTAAAGCCCATTGTGAGAACTTAATTACAAACAGCCGTGTCGACTTAATGATTGAGGTGTGTGAACCATATCACTTTAAATCACAGCAAAATCTCATACTTTCTTTTAAGGTACAATGAAGACATTAAAAATACATTAAAAAGGTCGACATATGACCATTTTACGACATCATGTCAGAAACACAAGTCTGCTATGCAACAAATCTTCCACTGAAGGTAATTTGACACCTGAGTGTGGAGATACTGACACCAATGGGATACCTTATATTTGAAAAAGCTGTGTTTAACACACCAATATATGCTGCTAATTATGGTTAATGGTTTTTTTTTTTTCTTACCATATATACTTAGATCAACTTCCGTGTCTCATGATTTTAGGAGTAGATGCCTTTTAACAATGTTGTTAAAACAATGATTTTTGTATTCGTTTTATATACATATGTATCTTTTCGGTACTTATGTAGTATCTGGGCTGCCGATTTTTTGATTGTATGCCTTAAGTTAAGGCATACAATCAGATGCGATGCGATGCGATATCGCATCGCATCGCATCCGATATCGGATGCGATGACCCGATTTTTCCATAGGAATCAATGTTAAAATGATTCCTATGGAAAAATGGGTCCTTTTCATACCCCTACTATCCAAGTGGGCATGGAGTTGGATATAAACCTGTGGCGAGCCACCGAGCCCGAAGCGTGGCGAGCGAAGCGAGCCCCGCGAGGGGACGGTATTCGGCCGCTCGCCACGCTTCGGGCTCGGTGGCTCGCTACGCTCGCCACAGGTTTATATCCAACTCCATGCCCACTTGGATAGTAGGGGTATGAAAAGGACCCATTTTTCTCATTGAATTCCATGTTAAAATGGACTCAGTCCATTTTAACATTGATTCCTATGGAAAAATCGGGTCATCGCATCGCATCGCATCGCATGGTCGCATGCGATGCGATGCGATCTCCCGATCCGACCCGATTTAGAAATCGGCAGCCCAGATACTACATAAGTACCATCTTTTCTATGTGAAAAATTCTTTTTTTAAGACATGTTGTTTAAATCAATTTTTATTATATGTACTGAAATATGATATATGTATTTTTAATGTATTTTTAATGTCTTCATTGTACCTTAAAAGAAAGTATGAGATTTTGCTGTGATTTAAAGTGGTATGGTTCACACACAGCAATCATTAAGTCGACACGGCTGTTTGTAATTAAGTTCTCACAATGGGACAGATGTATTAAGCCTTAACAAGAGATAAATGCAAGGGTAATAAGGAGAGATAAACATCCAGCCAATCAGCTCCTTGCTTACTTTTTTCAGACACAGCCTGTAACATGGCAGTTGGCAGGTGATTGGCTGGTTGTTTATCTCTCTTCATCACCCTTGGATTTATCTCTTGTTAAGGCTTAATACATCTGCCCCAATGGGCTTTAAAAGAGGATTCTGACGCTAGGCCAGCCCTCTGACGAAGTCCTAGTGACGAAACACGTAGGGGCGTGGCCTGGCGTCATCATTTCTGTTCGTCCAAGGATCAGCTGAAGCTGAAGCTGCCTTTGCCGCTGCTCAAATCTTTTCCCCACGGGAACCTTCATGCTGTAAACGGTGCGGTTCTGTCTAACCGCCCGCTGTGGTACGTGATTCTGTACTTTGTGATCCAGTGTTTTAAAGGAAATAAAAATTGTACCATCTTTTATCTGCACTATGGAGCGCTCCTGTTCATTTCTTTTAAAGAACAAATTTTTCACCTGTGGAAACCAGGTTATGTGGAGCTGCCGGGTTGAAGAAGAACCCAGATTGCTTGTACAAAGAACTGCTTCCCCACATTTGGGGCAATGAAACTTCCCATCAGTGGACATTTCTTTTAAGGTGTTTGCGCACATCATTCTTTTCTGATACGTCGATTTCAGCTGCCGTGGGTGCCTTCCAGAAAGGGAAGCTCGATGCAAAGCAAGTAGTGGCACTCCTCCGGTCTTAGTGCTAAGGGGTTTTTATTGTGCAAAAAGCTCCGACGTTTCGGGGTTACAAACACCCCGTTTTCAAGGTGTGCAAAACAAACAGTTATATATATATTGCAGCAAAACCAATCCACTGACATGGTTAGGACACAAGAACCAGCACACCACCTTTAAACTTTTCAAAAGATTTTTAGTTTTGCATTTAAAAATGGAGCCATATAAATCAAAAAGTTATCAATGGTACTTATCACAGCCACGGGGGAGCTGGTGATCCAGTCAGCTTAACCCCCCGCAACCCTTCCTGCCCAACAGCTGTTTCAGAGACCACCCTCCTTCATCAAGGGCATAAGGATGCCCTTGATGAAGGAGGTTGGTCTCCGAAACAGCTGTCGGGCAGGAAGGGTTGCCTCCCAGAGGTGCAATACAACCCTCGGCACATGGAAACACATGGTTGGTGTGCCATGCTCTGTTCCCATTTCGAATAAGGTGATAGAGAGTGTCAGCATTATCCTTCAGGAAAATCTACCATCTTTTACTAATTTGTGGCTCTTGAAACATTTATGTAAACATCGGGTCCTCTAGAAGAAATCCCTATATTGCCCCATCTTTAGTCCCTCTAAGGCAGTAATCCATGACCACTGGTGACCCACAACTGCACCCACTATTGTTGAGTAGTGTAGGTAACTTGAACACTATATGTCCATGGAAAACCTCATCTTGCTCTGGAAGAATGAGTACCAAGATTTTACAATTATTTGGTCTCCATGGCTATTTAAGCAGTTGCTCACTTTGTTGCTGCTTGTACATTGTTACTGAAATGCAATTTTTTTTTTTTTTGGGGGGGGGGGGGGGGGGGATTAGATAAAGGCGGCCAACGCTAGCAGAGTTGCACTGAACCTGGCGTGCCAAAGGGGGGCTGGTTGGATGCGCCTGCAGCAATAATATATAATTACACATATACTCCAATTCTCCCATAAACTACAGTATCTATAGATTCAATTCATACACAGCTTAGTCTATAGGAGTTAGTAAAGTTAATGTTTATCTTTAATCTACTGTAACTTGTTACAGTTTTTTTAAGCACAAGTAAATTATGTAAAAAAAATGTATCCTAATATGTTCATGAAAATGGGAAACAGTCTCTTCGATATAAAAAATGTTTAAACTTCTCAAGGTTAAGAGTTACATAACACAAGACACTTGCTTAATGTTACTCAGTAATGTCACACATGAGACATTCAATTTGAGCTCACAAACAGGTCCATTCTGCTTTTATCTTGCATTGGCAATTCTTCAGCATTTTAAGCAAGAAGCAACAAAAAAGGTCAAGAAAACAGGTACTGTAGCACCAACTTCTGAATTATGACAATATTTCTTAGTGTTCTTTTATTTCTATGTTACTTTTTAACTGAAGACTGTCATTCTATTGAATGGTTTTATACTAACTCTACTGAGATACTGTAGACCCTACAAAAGTTATACATTAAAATTCCATTTTTTTTTGTTTAATGATGACCCCCACATAAATAGAATGCCCCCATTCAAAGTCTGGTGTATGGGTGTAAAGGAGAACTGCAAGAGCAGTCTCGGTTTCCAAAACATTTTCTTTGGTCAGAAGGAAGATGTCATATGGGAAAAGAAGAGAACCCACAATGGTGTAATAAATTTGGGAATATATTGACCCCCGAGTGACTGGAATCAGTATTGTGGGTACAAAACAATCATCTCCATGAGTTAACTTCCCCACTGTGTGGAGCATGTGCATTTGGCCCACGTCTTATAGTTTAATTGGCGTCTACGTAAAGCGTAGCGTATAACTCTAGCGTATAAGTGTGTCTTAGTGGCAGAGAAGTGGTCCCCAATAATTTTTATGTGGGTAACCCCCTTGCAGCTCGTATTATTATGTTTAACATTTTCAAAGCAATACATTTGTATTTAGTATAGTTTCTAGATAAAATGTTTAGTACTACAATAAAATGCAATAAATGTATTTAAAAAAAAGCTGTATATAAAATTTTTACATATTACAATTTACAAAAAATTTACAGATATAGGGGGATATTCAATCTTCAGGTCACGGCAGGCGAGCTTGCTCGCCCGTCGTGACTGAGTCCCGTTCTCGGTCAGCTCGACCGAGAACACGCAGGCGGGATTTAATGTCCCGCCTGCCGGGGAGCGAAAAGGGGGCGTGGCCGCGAGTTGCAGCCGGGAAGTGACGAGATGCAGCCGACAGCTCGTCACTTCCCGGCTGTTCTCGGCAGAACGAGCCCGACAGCTAGAGATGTCGGGCTCGTTCTGCCAGGAAACCCTGTTCAATGCTGTCGGGGAAGACAGCATTTAATAGGGCCCGTCGAGCATCTCCCCCACGGGAGATGCTCGACGGAGATTGAATATCCCCCATAGACTTTTTCATTTTATGTGGCCTGAGGCTAAAGATCACTAGGGCACTGCTTTTCTGAGGTTTCTTGTCTCCTGGATGTCCCATTCTGCATCACCGTGTATTACAGATAATATTTAAGTGTTCCTGAATCTCACAGCAAGTACCACTGGGGCTGTAGTACCCCAGAATGAGAACCACTGTGGGGTGAGATATAGATACTAAACTCTGGTGTGGCAGAAACTGATCTAAAATAGCCCCTCCAGGCTATGTAATTGGGAACTTTAGCAACATCATTCATGTAGTTGGTAGAGCAGACAATGTAACTCACCTTCTGACAGTCTATTTAATTCCTCTTTCTCCTTTTCAATTTCTTTTTTTAAATTTGCATTCTCTGTTTTTAATACATGTTCGTGATTGTCTTTACTTGAATTCAAGACCTGCAAGATGACAGATAGTACATGTACATATAGTTATTTTCACAATTTCTTTTATCATATATACAACTTTCAGTAGGATTGCCATAAGTCTAACATTTCTTAAACAGACATAAGCAACAAGTATCCAATTTGCTTTTTTTTTAACCTGAGGAAAATACAACATTTACAAATTCCTCAATGAGACAACTCTCCTGAAGGGAACATTTGGTGCATGACAGAAGAGGTAAAACTGCAGGTTATTAAAGACCAGGTACCACATCAAGGTGGCCCTGATAATCAATGCATGTATGGTTCACTCCAGCGGAAAGCAAAGTTACTTAACAAAAAGTGTGACCTTTCTGTGAAAAATAATTTTAATAGGTGAAAGCTGAAATTTTAATAAATTAATAGCACACAATGAGCTATGAAAATTGAGGCTACGTTTACTTCAATGGCAACTCACACAAAATGACTTATATAACAGGGTTACACAGAATAACTTGAGGTTTCAAAATGCCTCAGAATCAGGAAGAACCTCCAAGAAAACGCTAAGAGATCTTTCACATTGCTGTCTGATGGTGAGTGGCAGATGGACTACAGTCCCCTACTAATGTAAGATCCAGATACTGCACACACTGTGAAAGCTTCTTCAAGAGACAGAACAGTGGTGCAGACAGCCACAGAGCTTAGCTACTATCACATTCAATTTACCATTACTGACTAGGCAAGCTTTGTGGTACTTCAAGCATTTCAGAATTTTTAATTTATGTTTTTATGTACTGCATATTATTTCTTCTTGTTGTATATATTGCACTTTTTAGGTTCATTTCAGCTTCCAGAAATATATAGTAGTTTTCCTATATGTTTTACATATTGGCATTTTAGGGGGTTATTCAATTAGAAAGTGCAAATCTCCACTAATTGACACTATTCACCCTCTAGCTTATATGTTACAATAACATAAAGCAATGTTTTATGGCTGGGGCAGGGGGTTCTTTACTTGTATATGAAAATTAGAAAGTCTGTAAATAAAGAAAAAAATACCTTTTTTAGTTGTTCATTGTCCTCCATATACTTTTTGGCAGCTTCATTTGCACTTTCTACTTGTGTTTTCATAGTATCATGGGACTCCATCTCTGATGCTAGCTGCATTATCAGATAGATCACACGCTGTAGGACACTGAAGAAGAAGAAGAAAACATTCTTTCACAAGTATTTCTAATACGGCCTACACACATGCCGATATTAAGGCATTTTCTAAGCGATTTTGCTTAGTTTGGCAAAGTCGCTTATAAAATGCCCTCACATCGGTGTATGTGTGGGGGCTATATCGGCAGCAGTGCGAGTCCCCACTCGTCTTTGTCGCTGGCCAAGATTGATGAACAGTGTCCATCAATCTCGGCATCGGCAGGGTTCTCCCACCGGAGAACACTGGCGCTGTCTGCTCGCTGAGCACACAGAGCTGACAGCTCGCTCTGTGTGTGGGCTGTCAGCTCTGTGTGCTATGCGATAGCGGCGCAGCACAGCCCGACCTAGCATAGCTAGGTCGCCCTACACACATCGCTATGTGTGTAGGGCCCATTACTTAGGACTTGGCAAAATTAATTTTAGGTATACATATTTTGTTCCAAAGTAACGTGGTAAGGTTTGGTATTTAAACAAACTTTCAGAAATGTCATCTGGTCTAGTCAATTCCAATACATTTTCTCTCTTAACCCTCTGAGTGCCAATGTTGCTGTGTGAGATGCTCAAAATGTCTGATAAAAATGCCAGTGTTGCTCACAGCAACTGTTCTTTTAGTATAAATACAAATACAGCCAAGTCAATTAGTTGAAGTTTAGTTAAATATTGCACCCAAAAAAAAAGAATTGTCGCTGTGATCGGTGCTGGCATTTTTAGTGGATGTTTTAAGGATCTCTCACGGCAATGTTGACACTTAAAGGGTTAAATCACTACATTTGATCCATACTTTTAATAAGCATATCAAGCTCCATTTTTATTACATTATTTTATTTGCTTGACTAATGTGGATACTAATTTATTCCCAAAAAATGTAAGTAAAAAAAAATGAAATTACCCCATATGTGTGGGTGCACACGTAGTATGGACCTGAGATGGTAAGCTCTACTACAGCAGAGAGAGATGTTAATGACTAAATAGTTTACATCAGGGCTTAACAAATTTCTTTAAAATCAAGGAGCCAGGATGAAAATTTAGGAGCCAGATAAACTAATAATAGGGACATTGCATGCCAAAAGTGCGCACAAAAATGTACACATGCCATAATGCCCATTACATATACCACATGCCATATGTCCTTTACACATTATACCAAACATCATAATGCTCATCACACATTATGCTACACACTGTAATGCCTATTACATATAATAACTCATGCCATAATTACATATTATGCCACATAAGTTTTGCGTACCTACATGCTTGTTGCTATGGGTTTCAACTCCCCCCCCCCCCTGTATAAGAGCAGGCCCACCGCGGCATGGCTATTTCAGAACTCACGCCAGATCGTGAGCCATTCAGTGCTCGGCCTGCCAGTCAATCAGGAACTGAGCTACCAGTGCCGCTCCTGATTGGCTCCCAAACTGCAAACTCCAATTGGCTCACGATGCCAGCTCGAGTTTTGTAATAGCCGCAATGGACCTGCTCTTGCCTCTTATACAGGCAGGGGGGGTTGACGATCTGCCCGGCTGTTACCATAAGCCCACCCAGCCAAGATCAGATTTTGCTTCCTCCCCCAAAAAATCTGGTCACCAGGAAGCAGAATCTGGTCGCCGTGGCAACCTGGCCTCCGGGGTTTGTCGAGCCCTGGTTTACGTAAAGCACTGCAAAATGTACACAATATATAAACAACATAATAAATTACAATTTTGATTCCTCATCTTTTGATTGACCAGCTACTTCCAATCACATGCTTTTGTGAGCTATATCAACTTTACAGCAGTTTTGGTAGCGATTTGCAAAACAGACACTTGACAAAATGTAAACAAAACTGGGTCAGCAATGTGTTTAGTGAAAAACCAGCAGCATTGCAAAACCAATTTTAAAGCTGGGTACGCAGATGATATCGTCCATGAATTACAATGCTAAAAATTTCCTTTGAACTGTCTAGAACTCCCTGAGCAAACGATATAGTGCATACACATTTAACGATGCAGGAGTATAGCTGTCGTTGACTATATAGTCAGGATTTGACTGCATGTACAGACGATTGATGGGGTTGTTAATGACCAGAGGGAGCACACATTGTTAAACATACAGGGGGTATGCAATGCTGGCCGCTATTTCCCACAGGGGAAATAGTGGCTGATTCCTATTTAATGCTGCCATTTCCGACAGCATTGAAGGCAGATTCCGACAAAACAGCTCAGACTTTAAAACAAGTCTGGACGCTTTCATCGTAAACAGCCGCAGATTGTCAAATTCACAGCTGTTTATGAAAGATACAAGGCCGTTATCGCAGACGAGCCCAATTTTGACAACACTGAATTCCGTCTGACGTGTGTCTGTCGAGCTGAGCAAAAACGGCCCGGGATTCCACCTGTGGTGCATTTCATTTGAAAAAACATGTACCCAGCTTTATTAAATTTAGCCCTATGCTTTATTTTGAATAACTCCATAGTTCTGTAAAAAATACCGGTTCCTACCACAGATTACATGACTCCTTTTTTTTTTTTTCATCTTTTTCCATCCCTCATTTATTAAACAAATATTTAATAGTAAAATTCTGAAAAATAAGGATGACTATTTGGAAAGACACTTACAGCCACAGGAACAGGGAGAATCCAGAGATATAAAGATTCCGTTGAGATCTAAAAAGTTTCATTTGGATGTGATCATAAGAACCAGGGTGAAGGTTTGCAGACTGATCAATTCCCTGATTTGCAGAATACTTTCTCACTTCTCTTATAGCATCTGTAATATAAAGTGATACATACAGCACATGGTATAAGCATCTAAAGGAAACTGATTATTACACATTCAATGCTTCCAATAAACTCAGCCATAACAGTGTTTATATTTATCTTACATAATAAAAGTTAATGTAAGAGTGTGTACACACGGTTCGATGTTCTGTGCGATCCGATGTACGATTCGATGTTTTGTCCGATTTTTACTCTTCCCTTTTTTTTTTTTTTTCTCTACTCCTTAAGATATGCCTTAAGATATGCGATTTTGACTTTTTACCATACAATTTGCTATGCGATTTCCTATTTGATTTACTATGCGATTTCCTATGTGCCTTAAGATTTGCTTAAGATTTTGACTAAGCGATTTTGACTTAACAACAGGATGACTGACAGGGCCCTGTAAATCGTATAGCACATCGCATCTTAAGCATATCGCAAGGCACATACGATGCATGCGATATGCTTGCGATTTGTGCTAGATAGAGTGTGCTGCCCACTCTATCTCCCCTCCGATCTCTCCTTAAACGGGAGCGCGCATCGGGCTAGGAAGCCCTTACAATGCATACAATCAGTATGCGATATGTATACGATATGGCTTCCGATGTTGACGATATCGTCAACATCGGAAGCCATATCGAACCGTGTGTACACACTATAAGTGTTTTACTTGGCGGCGGCAAATAGATGGCTGGCGCCTGCCAGAGCCAAACAAGTGTTGCTCCATTCGGGTGCGCACAGCCGTCGGTGCTGACATTACATCATTGTGGGGGGCTGGTAACTAGTGTACAGTCTATATAATAGATTGGAAAAGAAGGCTCTGCATTAAAGAGTTAATGACTGGTGTTAATGCCTAATGCTGATATAGGCAAGATATTAACCATTTAGCCACACAAACCCAGAAAGACATAAAAAAGAAAAAGAAAAATTTGCTTAACACAGGTACTTTTTAATCAACCCTCGTATTTCATATATTACCATATGACTGTTCTGTCAAGTTGTTAAGACCTGTAACATAAAATGTAAAAATGCATAGTACAAAATGCCAAGGCATAAGTTACTAGTGATAGGAGCAATAGCATAGGTTTGGGAGCACCACACTTGTGGTGGAGATTTTAAGATTTATACCCCTTTCAGACATACTACCTGAAATTTCACTCCCAGGTTCAATCTGGGTATTTTAGTGACCCGGGACAATGGCAGGAGATTAGGATCCAGGAGTGAAATCCCAAGACCCTTTCAGACATTCGCTAGTCCCGGGTTGATGCTCGTTCATTTTTACGTATGTCTGAAAGAGGTACTGTATAAGTAACACTGCAATAGTATTTGAGATAAAGGGATACTGCTCACAGCTAGAAATGCAAATATTAAAACAGGGGGGCGTGGCTTGAACGGGACCCAGAGCGGACGCTGATCGGGGAAGCTCCGTCCAAGGCCGGGATAAAACCACAAAATACAGACACCTGGACCCCCGAAACTCAGCCCCCACTCACTCATCTAAGCACCCAGCCACCGGAGACGCCCGCCGGGTAGAGCAGCGGAGCCGGGAGACGCTGCCTAGCGTCTCTGCGGGTTGCGGCCTACTCCGACGGAGCGGCCGGTAAAGCCGGGACCTGGATTTTGGAGCGGGCCGGGACGCGGACATCGTGGACGAGATCGCGGGTTGCTACACCCGCCCCAGGTACCCATCTCCTCCCCGCACATCTCCCACCACCTCCGGAGGCCTCCCCCTGTTAAGCGCTCCCTATAAAATCAAATAGTGGATGCGTCTCTGGGCATCCAAGTCACCTGACCCCCGGAGCCCGGCCGCCATCTTGGGAACGCTGCACCAGCACATAGCAGACCCTGGGCTGCCTGCTTCAGCCCCCGGGCTGCCTGCTTCAGCCCCCAGGCTACAAACAAATCTCCACAAACTTTCTCCATTAGACTCCTACAAGGGCCTGGATTTGGTGGAGCAGGACCCCCAGCACACACAGAAAGAAACACTGTGCCAGTTAAAGACACAGCGCCCAAACCTCCACCCAGCTAAAGGAGCCAAAAGAGAGAGGGGAAGAATTAAACGGCTGCTGTTACCAGGCGAGTAGTGGGTGGCCTACTGACCTCAAGCTGGTGAACAGGGAGACAAGCGACATACTGCTACAGAACCTGTGACATCTGAACTGCTAAGCACTGAATCTACCATCAGCTTTACACTAGTCTCCCCTGGGCATCTTTCTTAATTGCTATCTGTGTAGGACATCTTAAACACTTCATTGGCCTTCGCCCTATAACCTCAGTGTAATACATCACCCCATCGTGCTACATTATAGGGACCTTATCCTGAGAAATTAACCTGTAAATTGCCTGTGTGCGTGGCTTACTGCTGCAGGTCGGAGGAGCTGCGACATACAGGAATACGAGTGGCACAACAGGCTAATACTATCATAACAGCTATATTTTACCCTACATCATGGATAAATATGTAGCAAAACCACAACGGGCACAGAAAGGTGGACAGCAGTCTAAAAGTCGGGGGAAATTGGTTACGTCTCACTCCCCCACTTCTCCAGTGTCGGGACAGGAGGGAGATTCCGACATACCATCATCTCCAGGACCACAATCGACATCCACACAAGAACTCACGGCTATTTTAGCTTCATTACTGGATCAAAAGCTGGCACCTATACAACAATCGATTGATTCAACCCTCACCCAGTTGACACAGCATGCACAGAGGCTCTCGGAAGCTGAACAGAGAATCTCGGATCTAGAAGATGAACTGGCAGCCTCTAAGACACTGGTAGCAACACAGGAAAAATTGGTGGCCACTATCCACGATAAGCTTGAGGACCTGGAAAACAGGAATAGACGGAACAATATACGTATCATAGGGCTACCCGAATCCGTAAAGACCGCAGAGCTTATGCCGTTGGTGTCGAGCTGGCTTCCGAGAGAGTTGGGATGTGTACCCCAGGAAGGATCATTAGTGGTCGAGAGAGTACACCGAATAGGCCCGGAAAGACAGAATACACGTGACAGACCTAGACCGGTGATCTTAAGAATTCTTAATTATGCAGACAAGGTCCGCCTATTGGATGCATACAGAAAGCACAAAGATCTGAAATTCCAAGGTAGCAAGCTTTTGTTATTTCAAGACTTCTCTTTCCTCGTGGCAGCTCAACGGAAAGAATTTGCACCAGCATGTAAACAGCTATTCGACATGGGACAGAAATTTGCCTTACTCTATCCAGCCAAGTTGAGAGTAGTCCACGAGGGGAGACAATACTTCTTGGACACCCCACAAGCGGCAAGAAACTTCATTGACTCCTTAAAAGATGGTGCTGCTTCACACATGTCAGACGCGGATTGACCATCTGGATCTGGTAACATTCAGACATGTATATCCCTTGAGACTTTATATGTTGGGGGCCCCTTGCCCTGTTGAATCTGGGACTCAAAACCTTTCACTTATATACCACGTTATATTCCTATTATTCTCAATGACTCAGAGAATGCTGAGTTTAGATGTCACCGTTGTGACATTTTTCAGATTGGTGGAACTCTGGCCCATATCTACCAGGAAATGTTTGGGTAGACTTTACAGTACAGACAGTTGTTAATGTTTCGACACAGTGCTTTGGTGTTGCACTATTTTTTCTTACAAGTATCCTTCATGTGAGATTGATGTATTACCTAGATACAATGCAGCTCTCCTGGCTGTGTTATTGGTTCTTGAAATTAATCAAAACTATATGGTTAATAATTACTAATGTTACTTACACGAATGACTCTATGTCCTCAGGTACAAGCTATTATAATGTTACTTATTCAGGGTACCCCGACCCGCTTGCTGGGACGGGAAGGGGACCAGGCCCAAGTTATACATTTATTGTTATGTGGTTTAGGACAGGTATTGGATAGAAATGGCCACAGAGACCAATAAGGTCACTAGAGTACAGTCTTCTCTTAAATTTATTTCATGGAATGTAGAGGGGTTGAACACACCGATTAAGAGGAAAAAGATTCTGGCTCATTTGAAACGCTCTAAGCCAGACATTGCATTCATACAAGAGACACATTGGAATAGAAGCGACAACAATGTTCTGAGGGATAGTTGGGTCGGGGAATTTAGAGCAGCATCTTTCACTTCAAAAAAGCGGGGAGTACTGATCTTATTTCGAAAACACCTCCCCTATGATATTCGAGATGTATGGTCGGATCCAGAGGGACACTTTATTTTTATTAAAGTTAAGCTGCTTGGATCAGTTTACACACTGGCTGCAGTATACGCACCATTGAGTAGATATAAAGTGTTTTTCACAGATGTCTATTCTAAATTACTGACATGGGCGGAAGGTGAGATCATAGTGGGCGGTGACTTTAATTGTGTGCAATCGGCTGGGCTTGACAGATCCACAGGTAGAGGAGAAGGAGGTGAGGGAAAGGAGACCCCGCCAATAACACTTTTAATTGAGGGATTGGGTTTATGTGATCCATGGCGATGTCGCAATCCAGTGTCCAGGGAATATACCTTTTATTCCCACCCCCACCACTCCTCCTCCAGGATTGATTATTGGTTAATGTCAAAATCCCTGTATTATAGAGTTCTAGACTCCGGGATAAACCTGATTACCTTATCTGATCACGCCCCAATATGGTTTACATTATCACTTAAGAACACTCTACCTACCTCTTACAATTGGAGGTTCCCCTCTTATTTAAGTAACTCCAGTGACTTTAAGTTGCATCTGAAACATGTGATTCAATCGTACATGCAAGACAACGCAGAACATGAGCAAGACATTAATTTATTTTGGGCAGCCTCTAAGCCAGTGATAAGAGGCCAGATTATGGAATATGTGGCCAGGAAGCGCAAGAAATTGGCGAGTGCTATAGCAGATTGCAGTTCTCGTTTAACGGAAGCCTACGATGCCTTACTCCAAACAGACAATACTGAAACGCGTACCTCCTATAAAACAGCCAAACAGGCGTATGATGCCTTATGTACTGAGAGAGCTCAGTTCACGCATAATATTCAAAGGAATAGATATTATAGAGGCTCCAATAAGGCGGGGAAATTGTTGGCCAACTTAGTCCGGGCCCACACAACTCCTTCCCAAGTTCTCCAAATAGAAACATCCTCGGGGCTAACTGAGGAGGATCCACTAAAAATCACACAGACGTTTCAGAAATACTATGATCAACTATACGCACCCCAATCAGACAATCCAGAGGCAGGTACAGATTTCCTGAGGTTGGCAGACCTACCGATGCTAACCCCTGAAGAAAGGGAAGCACTTACATCCCCCGTCACCGATTTAGAGTTGACATCCATCATTAAATCATTACAGAAAGGTAAATCACCGGGCCCAGACGGGTTTAGTTCAGAATATTATCAGATGGCGAAGGAACAACTACACACTCCACTTATGGCCTTAATTAACTCCTTACTATCGGGCAACCCTTCTCCCGGGGGATTCACAGAGGCTAGAATTGTGGTCTTTCCCAAACCTGGGAAAGACCCCAAGAAGGTTCAGTCATACAGACCAATTTCCCTGCTAAATCAGGACTTAAAAATCTTTACTAAACTAATAGCGCAAAGACTTCAAGACATTTTGCCCAGGATACTACATCCAGCTCAAAATGGTTTTGTACGGGGGCGCACATCTGTCCATAACGTACGTATGATGACTGCTGCTTTGTATAAATTCCAACAACAAGCTAACAAGGAGGCCATCATAGTTAGTTGCGATGCGGACAAAGCATTTGATAGGGTTTCCTGGTCACATGTTCTAAGGGTTCTACAGACACAACAATTTGGGGAGGGATTCATAAACATTTTTAAAATGCTTTATTCTTGCCCCACGGCACAAGTAACAGTCAATGGGATAAACTCCTCCTACTTCTCACTATATAGAGGGACCCGACAAGGATGCCCACTTTCGCCACTATTTTTTAACCTAGCCCTGGACCCTTTGATTAGAGTATTCCTGAAAGAAGAAGCATGGAAGGATGGATGACCTATTATTGTATGTTAGTAATCCCAAACAAGCCATCCCAAAAGTGCAGCAAATCCTAACGAACTTCCACGAAATCTCAGGATTTCTAGTTAATTTTGATAAAACAGAATCACTGGCACTACACCCAGAGGCCACTCAGGGGTGGACACCACCATTCCCGTTTCGATGGGCACAAAACTATTTAACTTATCTTGGTCTACGTTTCCCTAGACAAATATCCGATCTATACCTAGTGAATTATTCCCACTTCATAGCTCAAATGAAGAAAGACTTCGATAGATGGCAGCGCCTTCCATTATCATATCTGGGGAGATGTCAATTGTTTAAGATGGTTTCCTTTCCTCGTCTTCTCTATCCGGTCCAGATGTTACCGTATTTACTACACAAGAAAGAGATCATGTCAATAAATAAGGCAATCACAAATTTCATATGGGCAGGGAAACGACCGCGTATTGCTTTGTTTAAGCTTCAGCAGCCCATGTCTCTGGGAGGCATTAATTTACCAAATATCCAAGACTATGCTTTAGCTTCAAACCTACGTTATATTCTGGATTGGGTAGGGGGGACGAGTCATTATGCTAATCTAACTCTAGACAGAGCTTTCCTGTCCAATATGTCACCGGTAACACTCATGCATATGCCATTGTTAAGTGTGGGGCAGGAAGTGCGATCTAACCCCCTACTCTTTACCCCTTACCTGGCCTGGCGCACGATACGCAGGCGCTTCAGTTTACCCCCTAATTACTCTCTCTTTTTACCGCTAATTGATAATAAAGGTTTTCAAGAGGGAAGCCCAGACAATGTGTTCGGGAAATGGTATGCTGGGGGCTTAAAATATGTGTACCAATTCTTAGATACAGAACGCTCAAGCGAGCTCACACTATCAAACCTAAAGGAAAAATTCCCAAATATTAACTTCCCACTCTTTGCATATTTCCAGGCCCGAAGCTATATATCTAAGCTGCTTACCACCTTACCCAAAGCTGAGTCAACTAACACATTAAATAACTTAATGATTACAGGCAAGGACCGAATAACATCCACCTCCCTGCTCTATGATCTAACACGAAAAAAATTGGACTTGTCAAAGCATACTACTGGATTAGCTAAATGGCAAGATACAACCCCCGAGTTGAGCATTTTTGACGTAGTTAAATTGACAGTAAAATTAAATAAACAATTAGTATCAGCGTCTTACGCTGAAATGCAATATAAGATACTGCATAGGGCCTACTATACCCCTAAACTAAGACAAGTTACAGGAGTAGCTGACAACTCTAATTGTTTTAAATGTTCCTTACCGGGGGCGGAGATAGCTCACTGTTTATGGTATTGTACCACCGTTCAGCTTTTTTGGGACAAGATTCAGACCTACATCACCAATACTCTAAATATTACTTTTAAAATTAACTTGCCCTGGGCCTTATGGAACTATTATCCACTGTCTCTCACGCCTAAACTTACACAGGGAACACGCCTCCTCCTGGCGAAGGTCGCAGCTGCGGCTAAGAAAACCATACTATCACAATGGATAAAACCTGATAATATATCTCTAACCCTCTTTTTGCCTAGACTGTCCTATATGTACCAAATGGACTGGGTGGAATGTATGTTGGATGTTGAGACGAGAGCCTCGAAATTTTTCGATATCTGGCTGCCTTATGTCCATATTTTACCTGCTACTGATCAAAACAATCTCAGACAGGCTGTGAGACTTTCCACCTGGTATAATATGGCTGTCTTAGAAAAGGGAACACCACCCTTCTGATAGATTCTAATGGTCAAAGTTACGAGATGCCCTCCTAACCGAAAATTCACCTTTCCTCTTTACAGACTGTATTTTTTGTGACGAGCTGATACATGGCTATTCCTGTCAATTTAAACTTGTTAACGCTTGTACCTACGATGTGACATAACCTGATTTGCTAAGATGAGTCATTCTGTTGTATTACTCTTCCCTACTTACTTAACCAATAAAAATATTATTGAAAAAAAAAAAAATATTAAAACAGGAGCAGAACACACATTACATTGGAATTAGATGCTTAAAGATGCATAATATATGACTCTACCTTTGCTAAATAAATGAATCAATTTTTGGGATAGCAATCATTTAAAATCTATTAAGCTAGTGCAGCACTCCATTTCAGATACCTCCCTTGTGATCCAATATTGTTCCCGAAGTGCAAGTGCGACAGCAATTAAGGATTTGCCTGAATAACACCATCAAATGCATTATTAAATTATGTGGTGCGTGCAAAACCTGAATGGAGAGCATATTTATGAAGAAAATTAAGTTTGCTTTAACCCCTTCCTGACAGAGCCAGTTTTTGCGTTCCTGACAGAGCCCTTTTTTTCAAATCTGACATGTCTCACTTAAGTGGGGATAACTTTTTTTTGCTTTTACTTATCCCAGTGATTTTGAGATTGTTTTTTCGTGACACATTGTACTTCAAATTAGTGGTAAATTTGGGTCGATACAGTCTGTGTTTTTTTGTGAAAAATACCAAAATATCGTGAAAAAATGGAAAATTTAGCAATTTGCAAAATGTTAAATTTTCTGCTTGTGAGACAAATAATCATACCACTCAAAATAGTTAATAACTAACATAGACCATATGTCTACTTTATGTTTCCATCATTATTTCAACTTCCTTTTCATTTTTTTGGACACTAGGAGGCTTACAATATGAATAGCAAATTCTAAAATTTTCAAGAAAATTTCAAACACTGATTTTTTTAGGGACCAGTTCAGTTCTGATGTGACTTTGAGGGACTTGTATGTGAGACACCCCCATAAATGATACCATTTCAAAAACTGCACCCCTCACAGTATTCAAAACAGCATTTTGGAAGTTTGTTAACCCTTTAGGTGTTTCACAGGAATTAAAACAAAGTGTAGGTGAAATTTCAAAATTTCATTTTTTTTGCAGATTTGCAATTTTAATACATTTTTCTAAGGAACACAGTACATTTTACTAGAGAAATGTGACTAAAAATTGATTCCCCCAATTCTTTGGTTTTCATAAATATCCTATATGTGGCCCTAGTGTGCACGGTGACCAAACCACAGGCTTCATAATAGAAGGAGCACCTACTTGATTTTGGAGCCTCCTTTTTATGAGATTATTTTTTAGGCACCATGTAGGTTTCTAGGCACCATAAGATGCTAAAGGTTAGGAACCCCCCCACAAGTGACCCCATTTTGCAAACTACACCCCTCAGGGAATTCATCTAGGGGTATAGTGTACATTTCAAACCCCCAGGGGTTTCACCAATTTTGATACAACTGGGCAGTGAAAATGAAAAATTTAATTTTTTTACACAAAAATGCAGTTCTGGCTCAAAATTTTTCATTTTCACAAGGAATGAAGGAGAAAAAGCACCCCAAAATCTGTGCCCCAATTTCTCCCGAGTACGTCAATGCCTCACATGTGACCAAAAAATACCAGTTGGGTGCATGGCAGGACTCAGAAGGGAAGGAGTGATTTTTGGATTTTGCAGCTCAGATTCTGGTGGAATTTTGGTGGGTGCTATGTCGCATTAGCAAGACCCCCCAAGCACCAATACAGTGGAACCCCCCCACAAGTCACCCCATTTTGCAAAGTACACCCCTCAGGGAATTCATCTAGGGGTATAGTGTACATTTCAAACCCCCAGGGGTTTCACCAATTTTGATACAACTGGGCAGTGAAAATGAACACATACATTTTTTTACACAAAAATGCAGTTCTGGCTCAAAATTTTTCATTTTCAGAAGGTATGAAGGAGAAAAAGCACCCCAAAATCTGTGCCCCAATTTCTCCCGAGTACGGCAATGCCTCACATGTGACCAAAAAATACCAGTTGGGTGCATGGCAGGACTCAGAAGGGAAGGAGTGATTTTTGGATTTTGCAGCACAGATTTTGGTGGAATGAATGGTGGGTGCTATGTTGCACCAATACAGTGGAACCCCCCCACAAGTCACCCCATTTTGCAAAGTACACCCCTCAGGGAATTCATCTAGGGGTATAGTGTACATTTCAAACCCCCAGGGGTTTCACCAATTTTGATACAAGTGGGCAGTGAAAATGAAAAAATACATTTTTTTACACAAAAATGCAGTTCTGGCTCAAAATTTTTCATTTTCAGAAGGTATGAAGGAGACAAAGCACCCCAAAATCTGTGCCCCAATTTCTCCCGAGTACGTCAATGCCTCACATGTGACCAAAAAATACCATTTGGGTGCATGGCAGGACTCAGAAGGGAAGGAGTGATTTTTGGATTTTGCAGCTCAGATTCTGGTGGAATTTTGGTGGGTGCTATGTCGCATTAGCAAGACCCCCCAAGCACCAATACAGTGGAACCCCCCCACAAGTCACCCCATTTTGCAAAGTACACCCCTCAGGGAATTCATCTAGGGGTATAGTGTACATTTCAAACCCCCAGGGGTTTCACCAATTTTGATACAAGTGGGCAGTGAAAATGAAAAAATAATTTTTTTTACACAAAAATGCAGTTCTGGCTCAAAATTTTTCATTTTCAGAAGGTATGAAGGAGACAAAGCACCCCAAAATCTGTGCCCCAATTTCTCCCGAGTACGGCAATGCCTCACATGTGACCAAAAAATACCAGTTGGGTGCATGGCAGGACTCAGAAGGGAAGGAGTGATTTTTGGATTTTGCAGCTCAGATTCTGGTGGAATTTTGGGTGGTGCTATGTCGCATTAGCAAGACCCCCCAAGCACCAATACAGTGGAACCCCCCCACAAGTGACCCCATTTTGCAAACTACACCCCTTAGGGAATTCATCTAGGGGTATAGTGTACATTTCAAACCCCCAGGGGTTTCACCAATTTTGATACAACTGGGCTGTGCAAATGAAAAATTACATTTTTTTACACAAAAATTCAGTTCTGGCTCAAAATTTTTCATTTTCAGAAGGTATGAAGGAGACAAAGCACCCCAAAATCTGTGCCCCAATTTCTCCCGAGTACGGCAATGCCTCACATGTGACCAAAAAATACCATTTGGGTGCATGGCAGGACTCAGAAGGGAAGGAGTGATTTTTGGATTTTGCAGCTCAGATTCTGGTGGAATTTTGGTGGGTGCTATGTCGCATTAGCAAGACCCCCCAAGCACCAATACAGTGGAACCCCCCCACAAGTCACCCCATTTTGCAAAGTACACCCCTCAGGGAATTCATCTAGGGGTATAGTGTACATTTCAAACCCCCAGGGGTTTCACCAATTTTGATACAAGTGGGCAGTGAAAATGACAAATTACATTTTTTTACACAAAAATGCAGTTCTGGCTCAAAATTTTTCATTTTCAGAAGGTATGAAGGAGAAAAAGCACCCCAAAATCTGTGCCCCAATTTCTCCCGAGTACGGCAATGCCTCACATGTGACCAAAAAATACCAGTTGGGTGCATGGCAGGACTCAGAAGGGAAGGAGTGATTTTTGGATTTTGCAGCTCAGATTTTGGTGGAATGAATGGTGGGTGCTATGTTGCACCAATACAGTGGAACCCCCCCACAAGTCACCCCATTTTGCAAAGTACACCCCTCAGGGAATTCATCTAGGGGTATAGTGTACATTTCAAACCCCCAGGGGGTTTCACCAATTTTGATACAAGTGGGCAGTGAAAATGAAAAATTACATTTTTTTACACAAAAATGCAGTTCTGGCTCAAAATTTTTCATTTTCAGAAGGAATGAAGGAGACAAAGCACCCCAAAATCTGTGCCCCAATTTCTCCCGAGTACGGCAATGCTTCACATGTGACCAAAAAATACCATTTGGGTGCATGGCAGGACTCAGAAGGGAAGGAGTGATTTTTGGATTTTGCGGCTCAGATTCTGGTGGAATGAATGGTGGGTGCTATGTGGCATTAGCAAGACCCCCGAAGCACGGTGAAATTATGAACCTAATAATCCATAGATGTGTGGTATATTTTAAAACACTCCTTTATACATAGGCCGGGTTTGTCGGGGCAAGTGTCACACTGGAAAATAGTTTGCTTTCTTATTCCCTTTTTATAGCAAACTTTGCACCTTTTTTGTGTCCTGCCCTTTTTTCCAGTGGAGGGGATTTCATCAGGAAAATGCTGCCCTGGTACAATACGGGGGCCAGTACTAGAAGTACTGGGGCCCTCTGCCTGCTGGTTCCCAAATATTAGGCCCTTTATGACTTCCTCTTGAAAGTGCATAAATGTCCCCCTCTGGCCGGTAGAACGGAATAGCACGTAAGCGTTATACAGTGCCACCTGGATGATATAGACGGCCACCTTCTTGTACCAGATTTTTGTTTTCCGCAGGGCACTGTACGGCTTCAGTACCTGATCTGAAAGATCCACTCCGCCCACGTACCTATTGTAATCCAGGATACAATTAGGTTTTGAGGTGTGGGTAGTGGTACCTCGTACAGGGATGGAGGTGGTACTGTCTCCATGAATTGTTGTCAGTATAAGGACATCCCTCTTGTCCTTATATTTGACCAACAACATATTTTCGGTGCATATTCCCCTGCTTTCACCCCTTCTCAGTACTTGGGCAATGTGCGTTTTTGGGAGGCCTCTTTGGTTCTTGCGCACAGTACCGCAAGCTGCTGTACCTCTTGAACCAAGGGCCTTAAACAGGGGGATGCTAGTGTAAAAGTTATCCACATAGAGGTGATAACCTTTATCCAGGAAGGGGTGCACTAAATCCCAGACAATTTTTCCACTAACACCTACGAGGGAGGGGGGGCATTCTGGCGGTTCAATTCTTGACTCCTTCCCTTCATATACCCTAAACCTGTGGGTGTACCCTGAGGTGCTTTCACACAGCTTATACATTTTTATGCCATACCTTGCCCTCTTACTGGGAAGGTACTGGCGGAATTTAACCCTTCCTTTAAAATGTATAAGGGACTCGTCAATGCAAATAAATTTTTCAGGGATGTACATCTCTGCAAATTTGGCACTGAAATGATCAATGACCGGCCTGACTTTGAATAGCCGGTCAAAGGTGGGATCATCTCTGGGTGGGCACTGTGCATTATCGGTGTAATGTATAAATTTAAGAATTGTCTCAAAACGAGTCCGGGTCATGGCCATACGGTAAAATGGGGTGCTGTACAGAACATCTGTACTCCAATATTGCCTAATTTCTGGCTTTTTTACAATGCCCATATGAAACACCAGACCCCAAAACGTCATCATCTCTACTGCATCTACAGGGGTCCACCTAGCAAATGATGACGTGGGGTTTTGAGCAATAAACTGCTGGGCATATAAATTAGTTTGGTCCACCATTAAATTTATAAAATCATCAGAGAAAAATAATTTGAAAAAGTCAATTTCTCTGAGACCTGTGGAATCAAATTGGATTCCTGGCATGGCCAAAAACTCAGGAACCTGGGGCTCAAAATTGTCTGGTGGTGGGGTCCATACTAGATCAATTATTGGGGGGGGGGGGTCTCAGCTGATCTACGGGGGCGTCTTTGAGGGGGTCCCTCATCACCGGAGGAGGAAGAGGAGCTTAAGACGAATTCTTCAAATTCCCCGCTTGCATCACTGGCTGTGTCAGTCAGAGGCAAGCATGGCATATGCCTCCTCCACTGAATACATTCTTCTGGATGACTGGGATGACATTTGGGATGACATTTGGGATGCCATTTTTATTTTTGTGTTACTGGTAGTGAAATGTTTCAACACGTGTATAGTGTAGGGGGGGGGGTACAAACTTTATTTCAACCCGGGGGGTATGTAGTGTGTAGTGTGTATGTAGTGCAGAAAAAAAAAAATACTTTATACAAAAAAAAAAAAATTGAAGGGGTTAAAAAAAATAAAAATTGAAGGGGTTAAAAAAAATAAAAATTGAAGGGGTTAAAAAAACAAAAAAAAAGGTCCTGCGCCAAAAATTGAGCACAGATGTTGGTCAGTAACGTCCGTCACTGAACAGCGCTCAAAGGCAACAGGAATTTGATCAAAAAAAAAAAAAAATAGATCAACCCTGTGCCGAAAAAGCTGATCAGTGATGTACGTCACTGATCAGCGCACAGTGGCCACAGGACACCCACAAAATCACAGTGTGTGTAAAAAAAAAATTAAAAAAAGACCACACAAAAACAAAAAAGGTGATCAGTGATGCGACACTGATTACCAGTGAGGGGCAGCAGGTGCACAACCTTTGGTGCAACTGACAGTGCAACTGGCAGCAACTGACAGGTATATATATAAAAAAAAAAACCCCTGCGCCCCCAAAAAGTTGCTGATCAGCACAGTTATACTGATCAGCACAAAAGGGGGGGTAGCAGACACAAAATATACACTCTCTATCACTCTCTGTCACTATCTCTCTCTATCTCTCTATCTCTCACTATCTCTCACTATCTATCACTCTAGGACACTGCAGCAGCAGTAGTTATTGACAGTTGACAGTTATATGTATAAAAAAAAACCTGCACCCCCAAAAAGGGGGGGTAGCAGACACAAAATATACACTCTCTATCACTCTCTGTCACTATCTCTCTCTATCTCTCTATCTCTCACTATCTATCACTATCTATCACTATCTATCACTCTATGACACTGCAGCAGCAGCACTGACAGTTATATATATAAAATTAAACCCCTGCACCCCCAAAAAGGGGGGGTAGCAGACACAAATCTCTCTATCTCTCTACCTCTCACTATCTATCACTATCTATCACTATCTATCACTGTATGACACTGCAGCAGCAGCACTGACAGTTATTTAAACCCCTGCACCCCCAAAAAGGGGGGGTAGCAGACACAAAATATAGCTCTCTCTGTCACTATCTCTCTATCTCTCTCTATCTCTCTCTCTATCACACTGCAGCAGCAGCAGGAAGTCCCAAGAAGTCAGATCCAGGAAGCGTCCAGCACGCTACAAGCAGTGATCAGGTGATCAGGTAAGGTATTTGCAAGGATCAGGTAAGTATTAGGCAAGGATCAGGTCGGTATCACGGCAGACAGGCACGGTGACCGTTCTGCACGCTATTCCAGACCGGAATGGCGTCTGCAGCGCAGTCACCGTTAGTTTAAATGTCGCGCCTTGGCTGTGATTGGTCCGTGGGTCCCACGGACCAATCACAGCCTTGGGGGCAGGTGGGGTGAGGGTGGGGTGAGGTGTCATCGTCACCGATGACCCCCTCATGCCCCCTGACGCCCGGCGGTGATTGACACCTGTGTTACCGAGCGTCTGATTCGCTGGTAACACAGGAAAACGCTGTGAATGGCTGTTCACACTGAACAGCCAATCACAGCGATCGCCGACGGGGGGGCGGCATCGCAGCCCCCCCTGGGCATGCAGGGACATGTCTGCTGTCAGGGACAGCAGACATCGTCCCTCTGTCACTACGTCTCGAGACGCAGTGACAGTTTAAAGTCATGACGTACATTTATGCCATGTGTCGGGAAGTACATCCCGGCCATGACGTAAATGTACGTCAAATGTCGGGAAGGGGTTAAAGTCTAATTAATTAAAATGCATGTTGGAACAGTATGACTTATATTAGCCTAATTGTTACAAATTTTGTAAAAAATAAATGGTAAAAAGGAACCCTTCAAAACCGCGCAACATCGGAAACAATAAAGACACTAAAGTAAAAGGATGACGTGGTCAAAAGGTCGACACATGGAAAAGTGGACGTGAGTTTTTCAAATTTTTTTTTTATTTGGGACTTTTTTCCACATGGACTAAATTTGAGAATGGTAAAGTGTGTCGTACGTTACACTTATTGGGGTCCATGCCAACAGATGTCGACATTGACATCCAAAAATTGAGGAAAACTAATGTCTACTTTTTCATCATGTCAACCTATTGCATGTCAACCTTTTGCCAAGGTCGACCAATAGTGAGAGACAATCTAGACACACCCAGCTATTCTCACAGCTTCTACAAGAGAATAGCTGACCAGTATTTTGACCAGCCATTTCCTTGCTTGCCAACTAGTGTACCTTCTATATTAAATGATCACATCCCACCTGTGGCTTACCAGCCACATCCCTCAAAGTACTCTCCAGCCGCATGCCTAAACTTTGTGTCCCCCAGTCCCTCATCTGACCCCCTTCCCCTTCTGCTCTCTCTTTCTTTCATCTCTGCCCATAAAAGAACTGAAACAATTAGAGGTAGAAGTGAGGCTGTGGTAGTCATTAGCAGACTGGCAGTGAGAACTGTGGGAGGAGGTAATGGGGCCTCCTCGCAGTTCTATAATGCACCTGTACTAAACAAACAGAATACGGTCACTAGGTCTACAAGCATTGGGTCGACATGCATTAAGGTTTTAAAAACCCCATGTCGACCTAAGGATTGTGTTGACCTAATGACCCTGTCGACCTAACCCATGTCAACCTTCAGTCATGTCGCCTAATGCTTGCCGACCCAATGCTTGTAGACCTAGTCGAGGCCACTTGAAGATTTGGACCTACTTTTTTAAGCCTGATACATCTGGCCCAAAGTATTATACTGTATAATAGAAAAAAGCAGAATAAAAAAATGGCTCATGTTTAACCTAAACCCCTCGTCTTGATCAGTATTGAGGGTATCCAGTGATGTAATAATACTGACAAATCTAACTCTCTTATTGTGGAACAATGTATACAAATCTTAAAATGTATCTGTAACTGCTGATCTAATATTAAAAATAACCCAATGGTAAAAAAGGTTTTGAACTATGGGAAAGCTATGAGGATACTTTGCCACGTTCCATATATTTACAAATGAAGACCTGCTTCCAACATACAAGTTAGTATGATTCCAGAGTGTTATTGGAGGATGAGGCTGTTCCGGTGTAATCAATATATCCTGTACAGGTTCAAGGCTACCCCCCTTGGAGGACTACCCCCCCCCCCCCCCTATTGTTTTTGTTAATGACTGTTTTTGTTCTGATTGTTTTATTACTTTATATCACTGTTTTCTACATATGTGATGATGTCAGCTATGTTTTCTATATATAGAGACATTGTCCCCTCTTGATGAGCTCAAGTAGAGAACGGGGTAAACAATAAAAAATAAAAAAAAAGTTAATTACCGATGGCCATTTGCATTTACTGTATTAATACAACTTTGACCTATGGCGTCTTACATTTTTAATTGATTATGTTATATGTGTATATTGTAGTTATATCTCTACTTTTTTTTGTTCTGCTTTTCTGTTTGCAATAATAGCTGACTATATTATGTGAACTTGTGATATGTTCAATATAAAAATAATTCTTAAAAAAAATAAAATAATAACCTAGTGGAAATGAGTTCTGATCCAAGTTAAGGCTGGAATAACTAATGTTTCTACAAGAAATGCGATTTCTCTGAAAATTCATGTATCGTAAATTAGGAATATCGAGGACACTTGAAGATTTGGATCTACAGAATACAAAGTGCAATCTGAGGTCTCTTGTACCCCATATAAAAAGAAAAATGGAGAACATCAATATGGGAGAGAATTATTTTATACTGTAGATAAAAAAAAACAGGGGAGTGTTGAAAAACAAATATTAAGACTAAATAAATATTTAAAAAAAAATTAGTACGACCAATGACAGTAGTAGAGTGTTTTTTCCATATATCAATGTTTTGTTTGAAGTGAGACATTGTTACAATCTCATTGCAAGCCACATAAACCGCAGAAATGAGAGAGTAGCAGACATTCTGATATCTACAGTTAAGAGTCGGGGAAATGTAGGGAAAATCAATTAATCAACACTCCTGAAAAAAAAGACCCAATTATATAAAAACATACATGAGACAATGAGTTGCTAGCATCAGCCAGCGACAGTAGCATATCGCCCGCATATCATCTGTACTACTGTATCATCATCAACAGCAACTCCTGCCCAAAGGAACTGGATACCAGGATTTGTAAGGATTCTGATATCCAGAGGCTCAATGGTTAATGCTAATTAGATAGGGGAGAGAGGGTAACCTTGGGGAGTGCCCCATCCTAGATAAAAAAAATATGTAATTTAACCATTAGTAGATACCAGGGCATCTGGGGAGAAATAAAGGAGACTGAACCAAGCAATAAATCAGGAACCAAAACCAAACCTAACTATTATATCATTGTCACACCAGGGGGCTTAGTCGACAAGACTGAGACCTCTGGTGGGGACCTGGACCGGTACCTGAACCGGGGAGGTTGGAGAGGACCCTTGCGCATGGACTGCGCGACAGTGCACCCAGAGCCAGTAAGCAGTCAGAGGTAAAATACAACCGGAGTTTATTTGCAGATGGTTGTAATAGTACAGGCAGTAAAGTATGCAGGAAATAATGACAGTTCATGCAGATTGCAATACTTTACAGATGAGATGATGACAAGTATCGATGGTGGAACATCGGATCCGGAGTGTCGGATATGGAAGAAGACTGTGGGTCCGGAATGACGGACGGGAGATGAGACTGTGGGTCCGGAATGACGGACGGAAGCAGGAGATCCGGAATATCGGACTATCGATGGTGGAACATCGGTGGCAGATGATGCTGGAGCATCAGAGGACCAGAGTCCCGGAGCTAGGCTTGGTCGCTGGGCTGAGAGGCAGGATCACAGGCGGTGGAATAACCTGGACTTCACAGGAGATGGAACAACCTGGAACACACTGCAGCATGGAAGACAACACCAGCAGAGAAATACACTTGCACGGAGACAAGGACAGCTGACCATACACTGGAGACAACTGAAGCACTAGCAATGGTTCTGAGAGCTCCCAGCATACTTATCCCCACTGGGTGGCCAGGATTGGCCGAGGAAGTATGACAGGGAGATCAGAACCAACAGGATTGGACAGCACAGACATGTGACTGGAAAGAACATGGCAGCCCCCATGTCTGCTATGGCGGGAAAGTGTGTTTGTGCACACAATGCTGGATACTGGGAGCAATGGCGGCGGACAGGTGGATTGCCGTGCACTGGGGACTGTCACTGGGAGACAGGAGGCCGGCAGAGATGACGTCTGGACCGCAAGCTGAACCTGCGGAGGCACTTAGCCGGTAAGAAAGTCTGTCTGACAGCTCGGATCGTGACAGCACCCCCCCCTTTAAGGGTGGCCCCAGGACACCTTTTAGGCATGCGGGGAAACTTGGAGTGGAACGCCCGGATGAGTCTGGGAGCATGGAAATCAATGGCATTGGTCCATGATCGCTCTTCGGGGCCGTAGCCCTTCCAATCGATCAGATATTGCAGACGACCATATCGGATGCGAGAGTCCAAGATTTTACTGACCTCATATTCTGTTCCACGCTGGGTGCAAACCTTAGGAGCCTTGGGGAGCTTGGAATGAAAGCGATTCAGAACCAGCGGCTTGAGCAGCGAAATGTGGAATGTAGCTGGCACTTTCAAATAGGGCGGCAACTTGAGCTTGTAAACTACTGGATTGACGACTCGCTCAACTGGGAAAGGACCAATATATCGGGGAGTGAACTTCATCGATGGCACTCTCAATCGAAGATTCTTGGTTGACAACCAGACACGATCTCCTGGACGGAGGGCTGGCACAGCTCTGCGTTTCCTGTCGGCAAATTTTTTGTACCTGCTTGAAGCCTTCAGAAGTGAAGAACGAATGAGCTTCCAGGATTTGACGAATTGCCGGATGGTCGTGTCGACCGCTGGAACAGAGGACACAGGTTGCAGAGTGAAGTCAGGAACTCGAGGATGAAACCCATAATTGGCAAGGAATGGAGTGACATTTGATGAAGAATGATATTGGTTATTATGGCAGAACTCTGCCCATGGAAGGAGTTGAGCCCAGTCATCTTGGGAAGAAGAGACATATGTGCGGAGAAATGCTTCAAGGTCCTGATTCACCCTCTCCGTTTGGCCATTAGTTTAAGGGTGGTAGGCTGTGGAAAACTTTAACTTGATTTGAAGCAGGGAGCACAGGCTTCGCCAGAATTTGGCTACGAATTGGACTCCTCTATCGGAGATGATTTCAAGAGGCAGTCCATGAAGCTTGAATATCTCTTTGATGAAGAGCTGGGACAGCTTGGAAGCTGACGGAAGACCGGTGAGGGGAACAAAGTGAGCCATCTTGGTGAACCGATCAACAATCACCCAGATGGTGGTGAACTTGTCAGACTCTGGAAGATCAGTTACAAAGTCCATAGAGATATGCGTCCAAGGATGATGTGGCACTGACAGTGGCATCAATTGCCCAGGAGGAGACTGACGACTGGTCTTGTGCTGAGCACATTTAGCACAAGAGGAAACAAAGTCCTGTACGTCCTGTTTGAGGGACGGCCACCAGTAGGACCTGGTGATAAACTCGTAAGTTTTCTGAATGCCTGCATGGCCAGCGAAATTTGAAGAATGCGCCCAACAGAGCAACTTCTTTCTTAGAGCTGGCTTTACATATCTTTTCCCTGTAGGGGGCGTGAGATTTGAAACTCTCGTTGCGGAGAATGCCACTGGATCAATAATAAAGTGTTGATGTGTGGACTTAGACTCACTTTCTTGCTCCCATGAGCGGGAAAGGGCATCAGCTTTTCGGTTTTGTGTCCCTGGACAGAACGACAGCTTGAAACGGAACCTGGAAAAGAAAAGTGTCCATCTGGCTTGACAGGGATTTAAACATTGAGCAGACTTGAGATACAGAAGATTCTTGTGGTCTGTGATAATTGTGATCTCATGAACAGCGCCCTCTAGAATATATCTCCATTCTTCTAATGCCAACTTGATGGCGAGGAGCTCTTGACCGCCGATGGCATAGTTACGCTCTGCAGGCAGGAACTTACGGGAGTAGAACCCACAGGGATGAAGACGACCATCGGGCGCTTTCTGCGAGAGGACTGCCCCGACACCCACGGAGGAGGCATCAACCTCGAGAATAAAGGGCAAGGTGGTATCAGGTTGTCTTAAAACAGGAGCGGAAGTGAACCTCTGCTTCAACAGATGGAAGGCTTCGATGGCTTCTGCCGGCCACTTCGCTGGATTAGACCCCTTTTTAGTCAAGGCAGTGATGGGAGCCACAATAGAAGAGAAGTTACGAATGAATTTTCTGTAATAATTGGCAAAACCCAGGAAACGTTGAATACCTTTCAGCGAAGAGGGAATTGGCCAATCTTGGATGGCCTGCAGTTTTCCTGGATCCATTTGAAGACCGGAACCGGAGACAATGTACCCTAGGAAGGGTATAGACTTCATCTCGAAGACACACTTCTCCAGTTTACAGTAGAGATGATTAGCTCGCAGCCGGGACAGAACCTCTTTGACCCAATAACGATGTTCTGTGATGTTATTGGCGTAGATTAAAATGTCATCGAGATATACAACTACATGACGATACAGAATGTCCCGAAAAATCTCATTGACGTAGTGCTGGAACACGGCTGGGGCATTGCTGAGCCCAAAGGGCATGACGAGGTACTCATAGTGGCCGTCTCTGGTATTAAACGCCGTCTTCCACTCGTCGCCCTCTCGTATGCGGATGAGATTGTATGCACCCCTCAGATCGAGTTTCGTAAAGATGGTTGCACCGCTGACACGGTCAAACAGCTCGGTGATGAGGGGCAACGGATATCGGTTCTTTACTGTAATGTCATTGAGGCCGCGATAATCAATGCAGGGACGTAGGCCTCCATCCTTCTTCTTGACGAAGAAGAATCCTGCGCCAGCAGGAGAAGTCGAAGGACGGATGAATCCCTTTGCCAGATTTTCCTTGATGTAATTGGTCATGGCTTGAGTCTCTGGAAGAGAGAGAGGATAGGTTCTACCTCTGGGTGGTTCTTTGCCTGGGATAAGTTCGATAGGGCAATCCCACGGTCTGTGAGGAGGTAGGACATCAGCGCCAGACTTGCTGAATACATCTAAATACTCTTGGTAGGGAAGAGGCGGAAGGTCTGCTGCATCGGCTGAAGAATGATGAGCTGGGAGTACCTTTTGGAGACAGGTACCGGAGCAGGAAGGATCCCAGGAAAGGATTTCTGATGTCTTCCAATCAAGACGCGGATTGTGAAGACGGAGCCAGGGTAAACCCAGAACCAGAGCATGAGTGGCTCGGGGTAAAACCAGGAAGGACAAAAGTTCAGTGTGCAGGACTCCCACTTTTACTGTAAGTGGCAAAGTTCTGCGGGAGACTGTCGCATCAGGAATCCTACTGCCATCCACAGCAGTAAGGAAGACAGTCTTGGAAAGACTTTCAGTGGGCAACCCCCACTTGCGGACCAGTTCTGCAGTAACGAAGTTGCCAGCGGCACCGGAATCAAGAAGTGCGGAGACAGTCTTGAAATGCTGACCAACTTGTAGGGAAACTGGAATAACACAATCAGTTGCTTATGGAGAGGACTTAATTACTCCTAGCCTACCCTCTCCTTGACGGGCTAGGAGGAGGAGTTTTCCTGACGCTTTGGGCATGCAGAAATTTGATGTGCAGGATCGGCACAATACAGGCAGAGCTGTGCCAACCGTCGACGTCGACGTTCTCCTGGAGACAAACGGAAGCGGTTTATCTCCATTGGTTCTTCTTTGGAATGGACCGCAGGAGCAGTGGGTAAAGAAGGCGGAAGAGTTGGCACTTTAACTGGAGCGCTCTTGTGACGTTCTACAGCCCTTTCTCGGAAGCGTAGGTCTACTTTGATACACAATGAAATAAGGTCACTTAGACCTGGGGGTAAGTCTCTGGTAGCGAGTTCATTCTTGATACGATCGGATAGGCCATGCCAGAAAGCTGCGTATAAGGCCCCATCACACCAGGAGAGTTCAGACGCCAGAATCTGGAACTGGACCAGATATTGCCCGACGGAGCGGGATCCCTGTCTGAGACGGAGGAGATCAGTGGAGGCAGATGCTGATCGCCCAGGCTCATCGAAGATACGCCGGAATGTTGACACGAAGTCCTTGTAATTGGACAGGATGGCATCAAATCTTTCCCATAAGGGAGACGCCCACTCTAATGCTGCTCCACACAGGATATAGGCGATCTTGACCCTTTCAGTAGGGAAGTTGCTGGGTTGCAGCTCGAAGTGAATCTCACACTGATTGAGAAAACCTCGACAGGTCTTGGGGTTCCCATCGTACTTGGTGGGGACAGATAGATGAAGGCGAGGTGCAGCAGCCAGTACAGGAGGATGAACGGGACTTGGAAGTTCTCTGACAGGCTCAGGGCCACTGAGAGTGGTCTGTAGCTTATCCAGCCGGGAAGACAGATCTTGCAGACAATGAATCACTTGGCTCTGCGCAGCCTCTTGCTGATCCAAGCGAACAGCCAGTTGCTGTACAGGGCTGGGTGGAGAAGCTTGGTTTGCGGCTGGATCCATTTGGCTAGTGCTTACTGTCACACCAGGGGGCTTAGTCGACAAGACTGAGACCTCTGGTGGGGACCTGGACCGGTACCTGAACCGGGGAGGTTGGAGAGGACCCTTGCGCATGGACTGCGCGACAGTGCACCCAGAGCCAGTAAGCAGTCAGAGGTAAAATACAACCGGAGTTTATTTGCAGATGGTTGTAATAGTACAGGCAGTAAAGTATGCAGGAAATAATGACAGTTCATGCAGATTGCAATACTTTACAGATGAGATGATGACAAGTATCGATGGTGGAACATCGGATCCGGAGTGTCGGATATGGAAGAAGACTGTGGGTCCGGAATGACGGACGGGAGATGAGACTGTGGGTCCGGAATGACGGACGGAAGCAGGAGATCCGGAATATCTGACTATCGATGGTGGAACATCGGTGGCAGATGATGCTGGAGCATCGGAGGACCAGAGTCCCGGAGCTAGGCTTGGTCGCTGGGCTGAGAGGCAGGATCACAGGCGGTGGAATAACCTGGACTTCACAGGAGATGGAACAACCTGGAACACACTGCAGCATGGAAGACAACACCAGCAGAGAAATACACTTGCACGGAGACAAGGACAGCTGACCATACACTGGAGACAACTGAAGCACTAGCAATGGTTCTGAGAGCTCCCAGCATACTTATCCCCACTGGGTGGCCAGGATTGGCCGAGGAAGTATGACAGGGAGATCAGAACCAACAGGATTGGACAGCACAGACATGTGACTGGAAAGAACATGGCAGCCCCCATGTCTGCTATGGCGGGAAAGTGTGTTTGTGCACACCATGCTGGATACTGGGAGCAATGGCGGCGGACAGGTGGATTGCCGTGCACTGGGGACTGTCACTGGGAGACAGGAGGCCGGCAGAGATGACGTCTGGACCGCAAGCTGAACCTGCGGAGGCACTTAGCCGGTAAGAAAGTCTGTCTGACAGCTCGGATCGTGACAATCATATAGCCACATATCCTATGGAGATATACCCTTTCAACAGAATCAAAGGCTTTGGCGGCATAATGGGGAAACCACCACCTGAGGGACATCTGAATGAGACAATAGCATATGATAAAAGAAGAGATGGTACTTGTTACAATAGCATATGATAAAAGAAGAGAGGGTACTTGTGTATTATCAGGGCACCCGAAAATCGTCCGCAAATCACATAAAAAAATCGTATGCGATTTTGCGCGTTTTCCAGCCGATTTGCATGCTGTTCCATCATTGCACACCTTGCACACCCCCGATTTCCATCGTAGTGCATCGCATGCAATATAGCAGCATACCATGCATGCCATGCGATGCATGTGATGCGATGCGATTTTTAATTGTACAAGCACCCTGATGGGTGCTTACAATGTTAAATGCACCCCCATTGTCAACGCCACCCCCACTATCAATGCCAACCCGAAGCGTGGCGAGCGCCGTGAGCCCGCGAGGGGCGGCGGTACGCGTCCTCCGACCTTTTGATACCCCCACTATCCACGTCGGCGTGGAGTTGAATTTAGATAGTGTGGCGAGCGCAGCGAGCCCCGCGAGGGGACGCGGAATACATGTAAAGTAATCCATGTCCCCTCGCCACGCTTCGGGCTCGGTGGCTCGCTGCGCTCGCCACACTATCTAAAATCAACTCCACGCCAACGTGGATAGTGGGGGTATCAAAAGGTCGGAGGACGCATACCGCTGCGCTCACCACGCTTCGGGTTGGCGTTGATAGTGGGGGTGTCATTGACAATTGGGGTGCATTTAACATTGCGAATTGCATTGCATGCCACTTGCTGGCATGCAATGCTATGCAATATTTAATTGTACAATTAGGGGCGTTCCCCGAAAATCGCATTGCATACCACCGCATAGTACCTGGGGGTGTGCAAGGATGGAATAGCATGCAAATCGCCAGGAAATGGCCGAAAATCGGACGCAAATCGGGCCGCTAAATCGCATAGCAGATCGAATCGGCCAAAAATCCGCCGATAAATCAGATGCGATATCGTATTCAATTTACATTAAATCTGGCGCCCTGTTAATAAAGTACCGAAGAGAGTACTAGTAGTAGTACTAAAGGAGTGGAAAGCCTTAGAGGAGTACAATATAGATTAGACTGCTCTATAAGCGCTATCCCCTGACTCCCCTGAGCATACACCTGTGAATATTGTATTTGATAGGAAAATAACAGTCTACATTTGGATTTATCAAACAGGTGATCCGACCACTCCCTCTGAGCACGAAGTATATTTCCAAATCATCCCTTGAGGCAAGACTTTGAGGATCAGCATCCCTATAAGTGCATTTGAAGGCAAATTGCTTTTTCCTTTCATACAATTTAATATTAGCAACATGTTTAATAAAGGTAACTTAAAAGAATAACATCAAGACAAGAAGCATTATCCGCAAAATAAGAACTCCAAGCAGCCTCCATTTCAGAAAGTGCACCCATTAAGGTCCAACCAAAAGGGATGCAGCTTCCTAAAATGTGTAACTTCTGACAGGGAAGGGACAACAATGGAGTGGGGCTGGATTCAAATCAAGAAATCAATTGTAGATATCCTAAGGTGCAATAAAGAGAAAGAAAAAACATGTTTATAAGGAGAAATGTGTGATAAGTGGAAGACTGCCAGCCCAATTCATTTATCAATCCAGAAATAGGAGTGGGGGACAGTAAATCAGAGAGGAAATGACTCACTCCAACAAATGTAGGCTTGTTTTTAATATGATCACAGTATTCACTTTCTTAGTTGACTGAAAACCACAATTATGTGAACAATGGTAGCCTTTCTAGTCTCATGGACCCTGGACCCTCCTTTCCATCACTCTAGGGGGTGTGCTCATCACTCAAAGTGTTTTGTGCTGACCCCAAGCTCTCCCTGCACTGTGAGCAGATACATTGTGCATATGGCACCCGACAGAGAGTGTGTTAATCCTGCTTCCCTGGCGCATACAGCTGCAGCACAGCGAGAGGCAGGACACCATGGTCTCACCAAGGTCTGTTCGGTCATCTCTCCATAAGGGCAGGGCTTAGTGGGAATGCTATATACAACCACAACAAATATACAATAATATAATGCCAAAAAATTAACCATGCCTAGCCCTGGCCATACACTATACAATATTGTTGACTTTATAGAACAATAATTACATTGATGCTCAAGTACTATGTGATACTACTGAAATGAATGGTATAAGGTTTTTATATATGCTATTATATTACTACAAAACTCAAAAAAAAAAAAACATTGGTTTAAAAATATATAAAAAAAAAAAAAACATAAATGTAGACATGAAAACAGAGTAAAGAGAGCTTCCAATACCATAAGTGTAAGATGATTTATGTACAGCCTTGAACAAAAAAATTATACTATTAACCCCATTGTTCTACAGTTTCAGATGCTTACATTAAGATTGGTACATTTTCAAGATGTATAGCTACATGAAAGTTTACCGAGACATAAAAGTGACACATGATATAACGACAAGAAAAACAGAAAGATGTGTTGCCATAACAAAGAGGAAATAGTTACAAAGTTTATCAGGGAAAATTTCCTATGGACATCTCAATGACAAGAAAGGGGTGTGGCGGTTCCAGGCGTCTCTGTTTTGTAAACAGAATACTGCATGTAAAGTCATAGATCATCAATATCATGTATCCAATTCCCCAATGGTATGCTAGTAACTAGCACTCTGCTGCTACCATAAAATCTTTTACACCTTGGACATACTGTATCATTTATTAAAGATGATAGCACTTAAAATGACATTTGAACACTGCAGTGATCTTCTTGTGAGTTTATCTACTCGAATGTCCAATACTTTAAAGTCATTTCATGTATAGTCAAATTATTATATCGATCAAAACAATGTGTCCACTACCAGTGGTTCTCAACCACAACCCTCAAGTTTTCCCAACAGGTCATGTACTGAGGATTTCTGGTGAATGATAAATGGTGCTCCAGCCAAACAGCTCCCAACTGTAATTTTCAAATTCACAACAGGTGGGAGCTAATTGGCTAGAGCCCCGTTTATCATAAGTAACGAGTATTATAAGTTGTGGATAAATGAGCCCCATTATTTCTTTTTCAGAGCTGCCTACTGAGTACAAAGATACTTTGAAAATATAGTGCTCAAAGGGTTTCAGCAAATTTTGCAAGTTATATATATTTGATACTGTATACTGACTTTATGGGTGTATACTCTGTGAGAGAACTAAGGGTAGTGCTGTTATTGGTGCAAAGCTGCCTACTGCACAGAGAGAAAATATAAATGTAATGGGATGGGAATATATTTTTAAACTACTCACTAAAAAGTTGCTATTGTAAGTGCTCCTGTGAAATAGTAATAGGAATTGCTTATTACAGAATTAACCATCTGGCGCTATTCCCTCCCACAATCCTTTTCACACCCCCACTGAAACAACGGCTAGTGATCAGAACAAACAACAACGTTGTGAATGTACATACCCAGTCAATATCACTGTTTACACAATAAGTATTGTAATAAACAGTGGCCCATTCAGGAGATTTAAGGTCTCCACGCACATAGGGCAGTATTCAATGCTCCCATTCCGCTTTCTTTTCTGGGGAGGTTCGCTTTTTTGGGGGGGGGGGGGCGAGAAGGCCAGTCCTCAAAAATGTGCCTCACCCTATCCAACGCTCCCGGTTTACCCCCCAAAAAACAGAGAGATTTGCCCTGTATGCCGCTTGGTTATCACTGTTGCTTTCCTAGGGGAAATTTGTGTACCTCGCCTTGTTTATTCAATGCAAAAATGGAGAACGCTGCTCACATTATTTTTTGGCTTGCCTCACTGTTTTGCTCTCGGCTTTTTTTAGGTGAACTAAACCTAGATACTTATTTCTTTTTTAATTATTTTCTTTTCTTTTTGGTGTCTGCAAGTGTCTTTTTTATTATTTGAAGGATCTATATACATTTTTTGTGGTCATTCCCCCCCCCCCCCCCATGATGCATTTTATATTCTACCCATGATTCCCCTCTCCTTCCTTACTCGTTCGTTTGGAGATACACAGCTTTTCACACAGATTTAGCTGCTTTGGAACCGTATTTTAAGGCTAATTTGCATTTTTCTGCATATCTCTGAACAATATTTGAACACTGCCTACAAAAGGAGCCATTAACTAATTGTTCAATGCTCACCATCAGGGGCGGTGAGCAGCTGACACGTTGAATAGGGTGAGCAGGAGGCATGGCGAGGGGTAGAAAAATTGAAGAACACTGGGCCTTATTCTAGTTCACTCTTAGAGGCAAATTCCTTCTCAGATGGACAAAACCATGTGCACTGCAGGGGGACAGATGTAACAATTGCAGCTAGAATTAGATTTGGGTGAGGTATTTTGTTTCTGTGCAGGAAAAATACTGACTGCATTATTTTTACACTGCAATATAGATCTCACTTTGAAGTAAAACCCCACCCAAATCTAACTCTCTCTGCACATGTTATATCTGCCCCACCTGCAGTGCACATGGTTTTGTCCATTTGAGAAGGAATTTGCCTTTAAGAGTGAACTAGAATAAGGCCCACTGTGCCGAGCTCGCCGGAGCATTGAAAAGACCCAATAATCTAGATTTGTTTCTATTATATTACACAAGCAATCCCAGTCACTGCTGCATGATACAATGTATGCTTATTGCAGTAGTGACAATCACCGGATCCGTTACTGTGTAAAATCTGAAGAAAAAAATAACACCCTTAAATATGTTCTTTGAATGTATAGAATATCCACAGGCAACTGTATTGAATTCAGAGCTTTGGCAATTGTAGAAAAGACCATACACCATACTCAGGTGTCACAGAATTGGTCTGGAGAAATAAATATCCAGTGATGACATTACTTTACAGAAAGGTTAGTGTATAAGTTGAATAGCCGCCCTACAGTGGGGGTATAGGCTAATTAAAGTAATGCAATTTAAACATGCTTGGGATAGACATAAGGATATCCTTACAATGAACTAAGGGTCAAACGGTGATTGAGGTTACCAAATGGTATAAAAGGGGCAAATTATCTTAATATGTATGTATGTTTTTAAAAAGAGACATTACTGAACGATGTTGAAGACCCTCCTGTACTTTTTACATTGATTTCCAGAGACGCTGATTATAAAGGGTCATACACACGGGCCAATTTTAACCCCATTTCTAAGAGATCTGACTAGATAAAGAAAATGTCAATTGTAAATAATGAAAATGTACCATTTATGTATATTTGAAGTCACCAATTACTAACAACACCACAGTTTAGAAACTAGATATAAGTGTAAATGCCCTTGTTCTTCCTGTTAAGGCCCCCATAGACTAGTGTGATTTGGGCCCTTTTCACACGATTTGGACACATTGGGTAAAAAATGTCAAATCGTATGTCTTTTATTTCCAATTCCAATCCGATGCGCGGTCCCTTGTGATAAACACTGAGGGGGGATTTCAGTTAAAAGTGAGAAACTTAGCAAAACCCTCATCCGCGGGGTTTTGCTATTTAATTAAAGGATGTGGTAATTTCATATTTTTTCACATACAGTACATACTTCTATAGAAATCACTGCATCTCTTTTCATGCACCTCCAATTCTTTTTTTTTTAGAAATTCTTTATTTTGTTTTTTTCAGGTAAATAGTGTTACAGACATTTGTGGTAACAGTACAAAAGATAGGTTAACTGTGTCAATGTTTGAACATAAATTATTATGAACACTGGATATCTATAATATATGATTCATTTGTCAAAGCGAAATGAGCACCAAAGTACAATAAACAATACCTATTCTGTCATATTATTCGTTCTGTATCTTCTCTCTTTCCTTTCCTTTAACCATTGTCATCTTAATCAAACCACAATGCGTAACTGGGGGGGGGGGGGGGGAGACAAGACAAGGGGGAGGTTGGGGGGGGGAAACTATAAGGGAGAGGGGAGAGTAGGGGGCCTGTCCGTTGTCAT
Organism: Crinia signifera; assembly: GCF_055691185.1. Classification (NCBI taxonomy): domain Eukaryota; kingdom Metazoa; phylum Chordata; class Amphibia; order Anura; family Myobatrachidae; genus Crinia; species Crinia signifera. The sequence goes on from NC_139220.1 coordinate 170,915,412, forward strand.
TCCCGTCAATTGAGATAGTGGTTTTGGGTCCGTTGGGTCCAGTTGTATTAGTCTCTCTTTCCTGATGTTTCTAATGCTGTGTCAAAGACTGTTGTGAGGCAAACGGAGCCTGGTCTTTATATGATGCTGTTAATTTAAACTCTAGCCAAGGTAGCCATGTGGTGGTGCACCTCCAATTCTTAATTTTAGGAAAAGTCACATGACTAATTAATGGAACTGTCCAATTATCTCAATTAGTCTGTAATTACTCACTCCTTCATCCAGCATTGTGACTGCAGTATCGGTGAGTGTAAAGAGTGTGCGAGCTCCCATGTGAATGTGCCCCCCCCAGATGCTGTAAAGAGTGTGAAAAGCTCCAATGTGAGTTTAAACCCCTCAGAAGCGTTAAGGAGTGTGCAAGCTCTCATGTGAATGTATCCCCCCCGGGGCGGTAAAGAGTGTGCCAGCTTCCACGTGAATGTACCCCCCCAGGGGCAGTAAAGAGCATGCAAGCTTCCATGTGAATGTATCCCCCCCAGGGGCGGTAAAGAGCGTGCAAGCTTCCATGTGAATGTATCCCCCCCCAGGGGCGGTAAAGATTGTGCAAGCTCCCATGTGAATGTATCCCCCCCCCCAGGGGCGGTAAAGAGCGTGCAAGCTTCCATGTGAATGTATCCCCCCCCCCCCCCGGGGCGGTAAAGATTGTGCAAGCTCCCATGTGAATGTATCCCCCCCCAGGGCGGTAAAGATTGTGCAAGCTCCCATGTGAATGTATCCCCCCCCCAGGGGCGGTAAAGAGCGTGCAAGCTCCCATGTGAATGTATCCCCCCCAGGGGCGGTAAAGAGCATGCAAGCTTCCATGTGAATGTATCCCCCCAGGGGCGGTAAAGAGTGTGCAAGCTCCCATGTGAATGTATCCCCCAGGGGCGGTAAAGAGTGTGCAAGCTCCCAGGTGAATGTATCCCCCCAGGGGCGGTAAAGAGTGTGCAAGCTCCCATGTGAATGTTTTTACCCCAGGGGCGGTAAAGAGCGTGCAAGCTCCCATGTGAATGTATTCCCCCAGGGGCGGTAAAGAGCGTGCAAGCTCCCATGTGAATGTATCCCCCCCAGGGGCGGTAAAGCGTATGCAAGCTCCCATGTGAATGTATCCCCCCCAGGGGCGGTAAAGAGTGTGCAAGCTTCCATGTGAATGTATTCCCCCAGGGTCGGTAAAGAGTATGCAAGCTCCCATGTGAATGTATCCCCCCCAGGGGCGGTAAAGAGTATGCAAGCTTCCATGTGAATGTATCCCCCCCAGGGGCGGTAAAGAGTGTGCAAGCTCCCAGGTGAATGTATGCCCCCCAGGGGCGGTAAAGAGTGTGCAAGATCCCAGGTGAATGTATCCCCCCCAGGGGCGGTAAAGAATGTGCAAGATCAGGGGCGGATCCAGGATAAAATGACAGGGGGGGCACCATAATAAAAAAGGGTTTGGGTGGGGGAGGGGCGGTGTTAGTGGTGCCAGTGTACATGCTAAGAGAGCGTCAGGAAAGGGTGGGAATGGAATTAAAAATAGGCCCTGGGATTTAAAGTACGCAGGCCCACCATGGCGACAAAAGTGAAGGATGTAGTTGTGCGTGCGCCAAAGGCGCGCTCCGGAAAAGGGTGTGTGGCCACTCAACAGGGGGCGTGTCAACACCATATACAACTTCTACACATTATACAACAAAATACTAGACCCCATTATACTTGCCCCTTACACATGATACCAAATGGAATGAGCCAAAATTGACATAATGCCACATGGATTGTGTCAAAATTCACATAATGCCACATGGATTGAGCCAAAATTTACATAATAACACACACGGATTGAGCCAAAATTCACATAATGCCAAATGGATTGTGTCAAAATTCACATAATGCCACACAGATTGAGCCAAATTCATAAAATGCCACACGGATTGAGCCAAAATTCACATAATGCCACACGGATTGAGCCAAAATTCTCATAATGCCACATGGATTGAGCCAGAATTCACATAATGCCACATGGATTGAGCCAGAATTCACATAATGCCACACAGATTAAGTCAAAATTCACAATACACTTCATAAACAGGGACATTGTCCACCAAAGGCGCGCATTAAACATTTACACCATAATGTCCATTACACGTTAAGTTACATGCCATTATGTCCATTATGTGTTATGCCAAACACCATAATGCCTATTAAAAATTATGCTACATAAGTGCTGCTTCTCTACATGCTCATTGCCAAGGGTTCCATGCTCATTGCCAGAGGTTCCATGCTCGTTGCCATGTGGGATTACATGCTCGTGGTAAATGGGGGACAACCGCCGCCAGGCAGAAGTGATAGCCACTGACAGTGGCAGAGCCTGGCTGTATTCAGAGCACTGCAGGTCCCGGCTATTTGAAATAATACCCCTTTCACACCAGAAAATGCATTCCCAGGTTGGCCCCTTTTACACCAACCTAGTCCCTGCATTTTCTGGTGTGAGGGATAGAGAAAACCACCCCTCCCCCCTTTAACCAGTTATCTATTTTAACCGGCTATATCTTCGGAACCAACTGACCCATTTACCTGAGACAAGTATTATATTGAAGAACTTTTGAGTGGGCTTTGAATGATTTTGGTCCAGTGAAACTGGAACGTTTGGTTCCAGAGTAATCTGCCCTCAAAGAACATGAACAGCCATGAAATTACATTTCAAAAATAAAAAAAATCGGTTTACACGCAATATCTCTGGAACCGATTGACCGATTTGGACCAGCCTGGTATCATATTGAAGGCCCAGCGATTTGGAATTGAATGAAATCAACCACAAGCTTCTATGATGCCAGGGCAGGAACTGGCAGCCGTCGGAACCGGGTGGGGGTCGGAATTGACGGGTCCCATATTATCCTATGGGGAAAAAATGTTACAGGTTTGCCAGGCGATATCTCCGGTTCCCGGGGGGCTAGAGACACGGTGCTGGGGTTGTTGGAAAGCCCTGGTCCTCAGCTACAAAATAAATGACAGGGGGGGCACGTGCCCAGGTGCCCCCCCCCTGAATCCGCCACTGTGCAAGATCCCAGGTGAATGCATCCCCCCAGGGGCGTTAAAGAGTGTGCAAGCTCCCAGGTGAATGTATCCCCCCCAGGGGCGGTAAAGAGTGTGAAAACTTCTCTGTGAATGTATATCCCAGAGGCGGTAAAGAGTGTGCAAGCTCCCAGGTGAATGTATCCCCCAGGGGCGGTAAAGAGTGTGCAAGCTCCCAGGTGAATGTATCCCCCAGGGGCGGTAAAGAGTGTGCAAGCTCCCAGGTGAATGTATCCCCCAGGGGCGGTAAAGAGTGAGCAAACTTCCCTGTGAATGTATATCCCCAGCGACGGTAAAGAGTGTGCAAGCTCCCAGGTGAATGTATCTCACTATGTTGCAGTTTTCCTGAAGATGGGATATATCTTTGATGATCAATGGAGAGTATTGTTAAGTGGTACTAAGGAATGACTTCTCCACTGTAATACATATCAATTCATATTGATATTCTCCATAGGATCTCTCTTATAACCCATGGCTAAGATGACAGTTCTATTTCACATGGGATGTTGCTATGGGCAACCAGATACTATCTATTATCTTCTAGAATGTGCTAAATAAATAAGAAGTAGATTCTGATTGGTTGCCCATAGCAACATCCCATGTGAAATAGAACTACCATCTTATACCCCTTTCAGACAGAAAAATCCCCAAAACCCAGGTATTTCCCAGATACAAAAACCCAGGTAGATCTAGGCAGCAAGGGACTGACCCCCTTTCACACAGGAGCAAAAACCTGGGTATTTCCCATGTCTACCCCTTTCACACAGAAGCCGGAATTTTCCTGCAAAACTCTGTGTGTCATAAGAAAAGGACAGTTTTAAAGGCACACAGAGATGAGGTCATGAAAAGTGGGAGGTGTCTGCTCACTGCATTGCATTAAACATGGCTGACAAGTTGCAGAACCTGGAGGTCATGAGTGCTCTGTGTGTTTTGCTGATTTCTTCCTCCCCTCTGACATTGAGCAGCTCACGGATCTCCTCATCTTTCCAATGCGCCATGGCCATTTAGTGCTGCGCGCCACTGCCACGCCCGCTCAGCTAATCAGAGAAGCTGAAAAGATCAGCTAATCGCGCAGCGCCATGCTGCATGATTTTTTAATAGTCGGGAGAAAAACACGGGTCGGACCCTTTCACACAGCCGCAAACACGTGTCTGACACGGGAAAAACCCAGGTAAATACCTGGGTCGAAGTCCCGGAACTTTAGACCCGTGTTGGCCCTTTCAGACAGAAGAAAAACCCGGGTCGACACGGCAAGAGCCGGGAAATTCCCGGGTCTTTTTTTCTGTCTGAAAGGGGTATTAGTATATTTTCCCCAGTGACTGCAACAACGCTTGGTGCCAGGTCCCACCTGCTTCATTTTGGCACATGCTTTGGGCAAATACTCCACTCTTGGGTACATAATTTTTGTGTAAAATTGCATCCAAAACACCTGTGATAGTGGCTGCTCCTTCAGTCTTTTTATGGCGTCACCTAAATAAGTATTTAAGTACAATTTTAATACGACTTTGCTGCCCAAAATGATTGTAGATAGAAAGTCGATGGCATCAAAGACCAAGTAATATTTACCTGGATGGCACATGTTAAGGAGAGAAGTAAAAAGATGTTCAGGTTACCCCCTGCAGAGGATTGTACAGCTAATATGCAGGACATGACATTTACTACATTGTTATGCACTAATGTTTGAATATTAGACTTTGTAATACAGCCCAATTTGTTTTTTATGTATTTGTATTTTATTAATATGGCTTTTATATTGGTATTATTTCTGACTTAAGTGCAGTTTTAGAGTTCTAAATACAGATTTTATATTATCGGGCACTCATATTAACAAAAACATTTTTTCACTTAAATGGCAATATACAGAGAAAAAAAATTACTTACCAAAAAAAAGGACAACCAGGACGACTATGATTGACAGAAATGCTTTGTCCCAATATGGAGATATTTTACCCCATAACCGAAATCTGAAAATTTTACGCCACCTAAAATGACAAATAAATTTGTAAGCCAAAAGTCATCATGCAGAAAAAGGGGTTTTCTCGGACTATGACAGCTGCTGAACACATTCAAATATCCATTGCGTGCTGGTAATTAAATCATATTATTGTCAATCACAACAATACTGTATTAGGGAACCAATCTTTAGATACAGTGTAAATCATCCTGGAGAAGTCGCTCTCACAATTATGAATATAAAAAATAAAAAAACATCAACTTCAGAGAATAATGGTGTGTAGTGGTGACAGCTATAAACTGGCACCACTAGGTGGCGCTGCTGCACTCACATAATATATATTAAACCATTTTGATAGGAATATCTGTCTAAAAATAACAATAACAAAAAATACGGTACTTATATGTTAGTTGGGAACCCACTAAGCTTTTTGCTTAGTTATCCGCTACGCTCGACACACTATATAAAATCGACTCCATGCCGACATGGATAGTGGGGGTATGAGCCTGGCCTCGATTAGCCTGTCTCAGAAGTAGAGTTGCGGAAGGTAAGACATACTCACATCCGCACAGACAGGAAAAAACATATGATGGTTTGTGTATTGCCAATGGATTTGCGAGTGGAGAGCAAATAGCGGTCCATTCGCAATTCACACACAAATGTACACAGGGCCGGCTTTCTTGCTGTCTGGGAGATGGCCATCTACTCGCAGTCATCTGCAACTTTTCACATCAGCGATCAGGTCTGAAACAGGTACAAAGACCAATCACCTGAGTGACTAGAATTATAGCAAACACATTTCTCCTGATTGTTAAATGATCCCTTTCCCAGGGACAGAGATAAATCACACAAGATCTGTGGCAGCCTGATTTTAAGTAGATATTTCACCTGATCAGCCTAGAACCTGAAATAATTCTTAAGAATCCCTGATTAATGGGTTACTATAGCAAAAATACGCACACTTGAATACAGACGTATCTTCATCTTTACTTAAGGCCCCCATACATTAGGTCGACTTCTCCAAAGGACAAGTCGGACCTAATCATCCTGACAGCTCCCCGAGAGGTGTCAAACATGATTTGGGACTTGATGTGCATGGTTTTGCATGCGATTTATCACATAAAGTCCCTGGGGAGCTGCAGGGGGAGGGAGCTGTGAGACTGCCAGGGCAGGGGGGGCTGTTGTGGAGAGCCGGGTATGTAGTGGGCGGGGGAACTCAAAGAGGGGACCTCAGCGCCGGGTACTGGGGATGCAAGCCGGGTGCAAAGGGGGCTGCGCTGGGAGCCACTGCCTTCAGCGGGAGCAGGGCTGTGCAGGGAGCCGGGCAGGGTGGGAGGAGAGCACTTCCAACCTCCCGACTCCGATCCGATGCACACGGGACCGCGCATCGGGTCGGACGGGATATCTATATGTGCGATTAGGACCGATTTCACGGCCCGATTCCTCCGAATCATGCCCAAATCGCCTAGTGTATGGGGGCCTTTAGTGTATCGCTTGGTAAAGTATATTGAATCCAAATGGGGACAAAAACATGTGTGAATTAGCCTATACATGTGAACATGTATATATCCAATGCAATAAAGGCCAAGCAGATTCAGGGGAACTGCACATCAAGCTTAGAAAATATAGCCTACATGTAGCACATTTAGGAGAGATAAGATTGTGAGAAATAAAGCCTGGCAGGGGTTTAGGCACTGGCAAGTGCATACACACTTGCCTGGGGTGACCAATGGCAGAGGGCAGCAAGGGGGAGCGATGGGCGTGCTGCTGCAGCATGGCCATTGTTAACAGTGACCTCCCCTAGTCCTTAACGACGCAAAGGAGTGCACATCATTATCGACAGGGAGCATACATACTAGGCGATATTGGCCACAATATTGCTAAGAAAACCCTTTCTGAACAATATTGTGACTAATATCGCCTAGTGTGTATGTTTCTATTAAGTACTAGACAATCAATCAGGTTTTACCTTACAATTACATGCTGTGTTTAAAAAAATGACTGTTAGGGGCTAGTTGATCAATACTTTATCTCTCACAGTTTTTGGTCTCTTGGCGCTTTGATAACTGCCCCCCTTATGGGAATATCCTATTAGTGGCGATGCAGGCATCACTTAGGCCCGATACCCACTGTTATCAGGTATTATGCTTCTTGTCTCTTTCATAATTCCAATAAAAAGCCACCCGGACCCGAAATTACACATATGACCGCAGACTTATGCCTGATTGCAGGTCCATTTTGCCTGCTAATTGCATACCACGATAATGACCATTAATAAGATATCAGCCGAAACACCACTGGGGCTAGTAGGATAGCACCCTTAAGCCCCGTACACACGGTGGAGATATATTGCTCAGCAATATATAGCTAGCAATATATTGTTCAGTGTCTCCTTTTCATCAGCAACCAGAGATGGTCGCTGATGAAACAGAACCTCTGCCGGCAGTGCCGCAGAGGTAATCAGCTGGTCGCAGGAGCTTGCTCCAGCGATTAGAATGGGGCTGAAAACGGGAGCGCACACCCAGCGATTTATTGCTGGGTCACACTCCCATCACTGGCAATATGGTCGCCAGCGATTTCAGTCCCTATCGCCCCCGTGTGTACACAGCTTTAGTTCCAAATTTACACAATTGAAACACAGGTATAATAGATGAAAAAAAAGCCAAGCCTGATACTGGAAAGTATTACATTACATGCTGCCAGCCTCAATTAGCTCCCAAGTGGTTCCAAAAATATCCTGGGCAGCTGGTGATCATATTTCTTCATTTGCTTCCTCCAAGATTCATTTAAAGAGCAAGCTGAACTGAGGCTGTTATACCAAGCTACAAATAGGGTTATTATCAGATATGTTTGTGGTAAAATTCATTTTAAAGGGAAAGTAATATAATGTTCAATAACTTTATTTTTTTTAATACAAAGGGGGTATTCAATCTGGGACTGCCGGAACATCCCAAGAGTCAGAATCCCGGACTTTTTTGCTGGCTTCCTACACTAACTCGACAGCCAGAATTCAATGTTCCAACTGTCCGAAAGTCTGGGAATCGCCAAAAAGGCAGCGGATTCGACAATCCACAGCCTTTTCTGACAAAACAGTTTTGTAATAAAAAAATAAAATGAAACCGACATCCTTCAATGCTGCCGGAAATGGCACAGATTGAATTCCAGCATCAATTACTTTAAAAAAAGAAACAAAAATCTGTTTTCAATAAATAAGACATAATACTACTCCAGTACCTTAATGGAGAAACAAAGGGGATGCAAAGTATTAAAACAACTGCTATTTCCCCATACAGGAATGCCGCCACTGCTGTCCACTGAAACGTCATTTTGAAACCTTTGCACCTGCAATAAAAAGAAAATACAATTTAGCCTGACATTAGCAAATGCCAAAATGATCTTTATCTGAGTGACATGCAGGCCAGATGCAGGTTTGGTGTAAATGGGGCTTAGCATGAAATAACCTGGCTTTAAGGTGCACTGTAAACAGGAGCTGAACCTGGGTTGGAATCACGTCCAGAAACTTGGAACAGAGAATTTTTCATACAATTAAAATGCAAAAACTGCAGTTTCTGCATTGTAGCCATCTACTCATACCCCTTTCACACATTGGGCCTTATTCTGGTTCACTCTTTCTGAGAAATTCCTTCTTAGATGGACAAAACCATGTGCACTGCAGGTGGGACAGATTACTTGTGCAGAGAGAATTAGATTTGGGTGGGGTTTTACTTCAAAGTGAGATCTCCATTGCAGTGTAAAAATAAAGCAGCCAGTATTTACCCTGCACAGAAACAAAATAACTCACACAAATTTAACTCTCTCTGCACATGTTACATCTGCCCCCCTGCAGTGCACATGGTTTTGTCCATCGAAGAAGTATTTTGTCAGAAAGAGTGAACTAGAATAAGGCCCATTGGCCCTTATTCAGATCTGAGCTCAGTACAAATTTGTTTGGAAAATGGGCAAAACCATGTGCACTGCAGGTGGAGCAGATGTAACCTGTGCAGAGACAGTTAGATTTGGGTGGGGAGTGCTGAAACTGAATCTAAAGCGATATGGCTTCCGATGTTGCTGATATAGTGAACATCGGAAGCCATATTGCATGCTGATCGCATGCTTTTTTAGGGCTTGCAAGCCTGATGCGCTGCCGATGCGTGCTCCCGTGTGAGCGCAAATTGGCAGCCAAATAGAGAGGGCAGGCAAGACTATATAGTGCAGATCTGCACCCTATAGTCTAAATTGTGCCCCTCCATGCATGCCGTGCGATGCGAGTCCCGATACGATCTGATCGCATCAGGACTCGCAGAGCACGGCATATCGCCCCCATGTGTACACACCATAACTCTCTCTATACAGGTTACATTTTGCCAATTTTCCAAACAAATTTGTACTGAGCTCAGATCTGAATAAGGCCGATAGGGATACATTTACAAAGATTGGAGTTCTATTGAAGGTGGGATGTTGCCCATAGAAAACAATTAATTCTACCTATTATCTATCTATTATGGGCAGGGAGTGGGGGGCAGCTGGTGGGGGCTGCAGGGGACTGGCAGTGGAAGCCTCTGACAGAAGGGCTGGCGCGAGGCGCCGAATGGCTGCTCCATCTGTAGTTTACATCAGGCATGTCCAACCTGCGGCCCTCCAGCTGTTGTGAAACTACACACCCCAGCATGCCTTGCCACAGTTTTGCTATTAGGGAATGCTAAAACTATGGCAAGGCATGCTGGGATGTGTAGTTTCACAACAGCTGAATAAATAAAGCGTACTAGTGTCAAAAATGGTAAATGGCAACACGGGAACCAAGCATGCAGGCTCACTTTCTTATGGCACGATTTGATATGGCAGCACCACGTTGACTCCATGCTGAGGCGCATTGGGTGTCCATTTATGCAACTTTTAGTATGTGGCAGCAAATGGTGATGCTGTAAAAATAACACTGCCTCCTCCTCTGTCTTTGCCAAGCTGAACATTGTCACAGGTTCTGCAGCCATTACACTGTCACTTCACCTATGACAGGGACAGTGACTGTCTGGCAGCGGAAACACTGCGCTGATTCTGACAGATGCTGAATATGCGGCCACGGAAACACTACGCTGATTCTGACAGCGCCGCTACGCTAACTACGTACCAGGCGCCCAGCTAATACACAAGTACCGAATTTTATTTTCATACTGTGGCGGCGGTGTTGTTTTGGCAACCAAGGTAACAAAGAAGAAAGGGGTGCACTACTAGATGCACACCAGTGGGTTTTATGTTGAAACAAACTTTTAAAAAGAAAGAGGATAAAGTTCCTGGAGTCTTTTTAAGAATATGGCAATGGGGGGAGGTTTCTCTGGATTCGGCACGAAAAGCCGTCGGTCGGGATCCCAGCATTCAAAATCCCGACGCCGGAATCCCGACAAGGGGGGGGACATGGATCGCCCCCCCCTTGCGGGCCCGGTGACTCGCTACGCTCGGCACACTAATTTATTCTCCCTCCGTGGGTGTCGTGGACACCCACGGGGGGAGAAAGTGTTGGGATTTCGGTGTTCGGGATTCCGCGTCGGGATCCCGACCGCTGGGATTTAAACTGCATCCCGTTTCTCTTAGCTGGGGTGAAATATTGAGGTGTGAACATTTTTGACAATTACAACATATAGACATTTAATGTTGTGTTCCAAAAAAGGTTAAAAATAGTGTAGACAGAATTAAAAAGTTATTTGTGAGATGTCTCGTGCTGTAATTTAGTTAAGCATTCCCTAAGAACTAGGGAAATACTTGTTCCTGGGATCTATGCCAAAGTAAGCAGTATTTTATTTGGCCTCATTGTATACATACATTGGGAGTGATTCACATCTTACTGGGTCCTTGTTATGAAGACACATCCCCTCACATGTGCCCACAGCAGGATAAATCATTCGATGGTCGGCAGCCATGGAATGATTGCTCAAGCCTTCGCAAATATAAGTCAGTGGAGACCCCGGAATTCCGGAATGGAGAATCCCTAACACTCTCCCCGTACCTCTCTCAGCCTAGTTATCCGCTGCATTAGCCTAACCCTCCACCTCCATTGCCTTACAGTAGTGTTCATTCTAGCACCCGCTATCTTTGAAAATCCATGCAGTTCCTCTTCCCTGCCTGGGGTGTCGCTGTCTGTTATGCTGCTTCTAGCACAGTGTGGTCTGTATATCACCACTGATATGCAAACCAGACCTGTGCTAGAAACACCACAGCAGACAGCGACACCCCAGGCAGGGAAGAGGAACTGCATGGATTTTCAAAGATAGCGGGTGCTAGAATGAACACTATTACAGTATCCCTCCCCGTTAGTGCCTGCCTAAACCTAACCCCTGTACCTACCGCCTTAACCTAACCCCCCTCACCGAAAACTAACTACTCTCACTAGTGCCTACACCTACCCCCCCCCCCCCCCCCTCTTCACAGCTGCACGCTACCACTCCCCATATACTCAGTGATCAGGATGTCGGCTGTCAGTGTTGCAGCATGAGCATCGGGTACTTCCAAGTTCCAAGTCGGGATGCTGGTCCTGGTATCACCGGAATCCTGAGATGCCACACACCGTAATGCCTCTTACACATGATGTCGCACACCATAGTGCCCATTACACATGATGTCGCACACCATAGTGCCCATTACACATGATGTCGCACACCATAGTGCCCATTACACATGATGTCGCACACCATAGTGCCCATTACACATGATGCCGCACTCCCTAATGCCCATTATACATTATGCCACAAACCATAATGCCCCCTACACATGATGCAGCCTATAATGCCAGTAATGCCTATAACAAATTATGCTGCCCATCATAATGGCCATTACACTACACACCATAATGCCCATTACACATTATGCCACACACAGCAATGTCCATTACACATGATGCCGCACACCATAGTACCCATTATACATGATGCCGCACACCAAATTGTGCATTACACATTATGGCACACACTGTAATGCCCATTACACATTATGGCACACACAGCAATGTCCATAGACATGATGCTGCACACCATAGTACCCATTACACATGATGCCGTGCACCAAATTTCACATTACAGCACATGATGCCGTGCACCAAATTTCAAATTACAGCACATGATGCCGTGCATCAAATTGCACATCACAGCACAGCCCCCAGGCCTTAATAGTCAGTAGTCAGACATGTCATATTCACCCCCCTTTCCAGTACAGCCACCCCAACCCCCACCCGGCATAGGCAGACATGTTAGACATATTCAGATCTGAATATGTCTGATATGTCTGCATATAGTGGGTGGGGATCTGAATATGTGACATTCCTGCCTATGGGGGGGGGGGGGGGGGCTGAGCTGGAGGGGGATCTGAGTCAGCCCCCTCTAGCACAGCCCCCCCCATTCATAGGCAGACATGTCACATATTCAGAGATCCCCTCCAGCACAGCCTAGGCAGAAATGTCAGTGAAATGTATTCCCCACACACACAGTTGTCACATCGAGTCTGTCCTAGTAATGCAGACTCGCCGCCCCTCCTTTCTTCAGCTGAATATCATGGCAGGATTATGCAGTAAGCTCAAACCTGCTGGCTGCCCCTCAGCCCCCACTTATTTCAGAAAGCCCGGCCACTACGCTGCTGCTGTGCTCTTTGGTCTCTCTCCCCTCTCAGGCTCTAGGTTTCACTTTCGACATCAGCCTGAGAGGTGCTCCTCCTGCCTGCCAGTGGCTGTATCTTCACCTCACGACAGCCGCAGCACCAGGGAGGAGGGAGACAGAGCAGGGAGCTCTCAGGCAGCAGCTGACTCGCCGGCACCCGGGGAAACATATAAACATGGGAACCGGCATTATCGATACACGATACAGGGGGGTGCTTTCTAGGTACTAGGAAACCCTTCCTGCATGCGCACCTGGATGTGTCTTCATATTATATACCAAAAAAAGGTCTGTTCTATTTTGTGAAGAGTTTCAATTCCATGTTGAATACATAAAATCACTACCATATAATAGGCTTTCAGAATTGTGTTTTTTTATGAGATAAAGAAAGCATTACAATTTTCATATAAGCTTACATTCAATAGTAACATTTTAAGAACACTCTGAAAAATATTACCTCTAGATAGGTCTAGTGCATTTTGAAAATTAAAAGCTTATTCTTTAAATTCATATTGTCTTCATTCAATTCAGACAGACTACTCATTGAGTTATTTAATTAAAATTTAGAAAAAAAGAAAAGAGGAAAAGAAAAAGGAAAGGAAAGGAGAGGAAAGGGAACCAACTTGGCTGTTGCTTGACATTTTTCAGAATTATATAAAATAAATCTTCTTTGGAGGTTTAAACAATTTGTTGCTGTCAATTTAATGAAAAGCTTGAGGGACATTGAAATATGAAGTCCATGGGTTCCAGACTCTAATACATTTTGCAGAAGAACCCTTTCAAATGCTACTTATATACTCCATTGAATGAACATGCGATATTTTACTAATTATCTCAGCTAAAGTTGGTAGTTCCGAAGATCTCCAATGGCTAGCAATACAAGTTCTAGTCGCAAGAACTATATGCATGAATAATTTGTTCTGTGCATTACTAGCCTCTGGGATGCTCATGGAAAGAAGATAGTATCCAGCCTTGAAAGGGACCTGAATTGATAAAATTGAGCTAGTCAACGCATCTATTTTTTGCCAGAGTGGGATTAAAACTGGACAATCCCACCATATATGAAGAAATGTGCCTTCCATGCAATTACATCTCCAACAGACAGAGGAAATTTCAGAATTAATTTTGTTAAGCTTTACTGGGACATAGTACCATCTATAAAATAATTTGTACGCATTTTCCTTCAGTCTTACACATATTGAGCAAGATGAAACATTTTTGTACAATTCAGACCATTCTTCATCATCTAAAGCAGGCATGTCCAACGTTGGCCCTCCAGATGTTTTGAAACTACACATCCCAGCATACTTTGCAATAGTTTTAGCATTCTCTAATAGTAAAACTGTGGCAAAGCATGCTGGGATGTGTAGTTTCACAACATCTGGAGGGCCAACGTTGGACATGCCTGATCTAAAGGGTCTCCCAAATGATATTTCATGTAAATCTCTAGTGTTTGGACCCTGTTGTAATAATAAAGGATACATTGCAGATATAAGGCCCTTAGTGGTTGTTTTGCAATAGACTAAATTTTCAATTGGTGTCAAGTTTCTGGCAGTGATTTGTTGTTTAGTCGATAAGTGAAAGTATCTAATTTGAAGATACTGAATTTTTTTTTTATGTGGAATTGAATGTAAAGTTTGAATATCCGCAAATGTTGGAAACATAGTAGTCCTAGAAATATCATTAAGAAATCTAATTCCACTTTTCCACCAAAAATCATAAGGCTTTGTCATATATCCTGGACGAAAGCTGGGATTGTCAAACAATGTGTTTTTCTTAATGCATGATCCACAACTGTCCATGTTAAATACATGTTTTGATGTGGTGATTAAAAATCATAAGGACAATGCACTTTCTTTGTTGATTGTACTCTACGTGCATTCCGTTCAGGATGGAAACACATGACTTGTAATTAAGTATTATATGTTTGTGCTTGTTTTATTTTGGAATTTCACTTTACTATCTGTGATGCACAGATTATATTGTATTTAAAAAGAAAACAACTAAAATATATTGAAATTAAACATTAGTGAAAATGCTTAAATTAACAAAAAAAGGTATCAGGTGTATGTTATTATTATTATTATTACCAGTGGCGGGCTGGGCCAGGGTGCCAGGTGCCCCCCCGGGCCAGTAAAGTCATGCAGCACTTGGGCCACAGCTGCTGTCTGTATATACCTGACAGCAGGGAACAAGAATGGTCTGTCTTGCCTACTGGCTGTGAATGCTGCATGGGGGACTGATTGCTGTATTCACCATCACACTGGTTGGGGCTGCCCAGTTTATGTTGAGCATTGCTTGACTGGCTGTGCTCAATGCAGCATCCGCAGCCTGACCCTGACGCAAACAGCCGGGAAGGATGATCTGTGCTGCTGCATGGGGGACTGATTGCTGTGTCCACATCACACAGAAGGGGCCCTGTGAGGGGTGGAGCTTAGCGGGCCACAAGGAGCGGAGCTTAGCAGGTCATGAGGGGCAGAGTTTATCGGGTGGGGCTACCCAGCTTGTGTTGAGCACTGCCTGACTGGCTGTTGGGTGCAGGCAGAAGCCTTCCCACAGATCTCCTCCCCTCCTTGCCACACAAATCATCAGAGTTAAGCTCCACCCCCAAGTACAACAGAGGAGATGATGCTAATGCAGATCTGAACCTACTGAAGGGGGTAAGAACTGAGGCCATTGATGGTTGAGGGGGGCCAAGTACTATGGTGTATGGCATAATGTGTAATAGACATTACGGTGTGTGACAATGTTTAATAGGCGTGTGTGGCATAATGTGTAATGGCCATTAAAATGTGTGGTATAATATGCAATAGGCATTACAGTGTGTGTGGTATAATGTTTCATGGGAATAAATGTGTATGACAATGGTATAATGGGCATTTACGGTGGGTACACTTTTAGCAGTGCAGGGCCGCCATCCCGCAGCTGCACAATAATAATGTGTACACAGTCTGTGACCGTTCCCGTTTGCTTTCAATAATGGCACTACCGTGTGGTGTAATGTGAATATCGGACACTAGTGTGTGGTGTAATATGAATAACAGACACTACTATACAGTGTAATGTGAATGGGTACTGATATGTGGCCACGGCCCTTCCTCATGAAGTCTTGCTAAATATTTAGCGCATGCTTTCTGAACGCTCTGGCACTATTCTTGGTATCGGGGCACCAATTCCCTTTCTGGCACAGGGAACCAAAATGTCTAGTTAAGGCACTGGCTGTTGCCTTGGAAAGTGGTGGTCTGTCAGTGACCACTCTCCCACCCATGAGGTGTGGCTTACCCCCTGCATCTTCTCCGTGCGTGTGTGTTCACCCCCAACCACCCTCCGCTATCCCACCCGGCAGCTGTGGCCTACTCCCTGTGCCTCCACACTCCCCACATACTTCCTTTCCACCCCCCCCCCCAACATCTGTCTGTGTATTGGTGTATATGTGTCAGTGTCTGTGTGTCATTGTCTATCAGTGTCTGAACATGCCAGCATCTGTCTGTGTCAGCATGCTAGCATTTGTTTGCATTTCCGTGTGCCAGCATCCATCTTTCAGCATCTGTGTGTCAGTGTCTGTGTGTCAGCAGCTGTCTGCATATATGAGTCAGTATCAGCATCTGTCTGCATGTCAGTATGTCATCATCAGTGTGTGAGCGTTGGCATGCAAAGAAGTCTGATGACATATTAGTGGCATGTGGAGAGGTCTAAAGGCATAATAGTGGGATGTGGTGGAGTTTAATGGTATAATAGTGGCATGTGGAGGAGGGTGTAAGTGTCAAATATTGTGATTAGTCTGATGGCATAGTAGTTGCATGCAGAAGAGTGTAATAGCATTAAAGTGGCATTTGGAGGAGATCGACTGCATAATAGCGGCATGTGGAGGAGGTCATGTCATATGTGCTATTGATTCTGTACTTACAACAATCCTTGGCATATATGAAAGCTGATAACATAGTGGAAAATCTATGGTATCTGCAAATATCTAACCATTTTGCCATCACCATACTATTGTATGGCGACAGAAGATATTTCAGATTTATCACAATAAATAAATAAAATAAATATTATGTATCTTTATTAATATAGCGCCACAAATAATCCACAGTTTTAGAGTACATAAACAAATAAGCAAGACAAGAAAACCAAAATTTACAGTTCAAGCCAGCATAGGACAAGCACAAGGTATATAAACATAACCGCATCAACTGAAATGAGTATTATGTTGGTAGAAAGACAAGAGATTTGGGGTTGGATGCTTTAAACCAGTGGTTCTCAAATTCGGTCCTCAGGACCCCACACAGTTCATGATTTCCAGGTCACCTGACATGTGCATTCATTACTCATTTACACATTTTAAAAGTGGAGCTAATTATTTCACTTGCGATTCGGTCAGGATACCTACAGAACATGCACTGTGTGTGGTCCTGGGGACCAAGTTTGAGAACCTGTGCTCTAAACAAAAAAATGCTGTAAAACCAGTTATCAGATGCAGTAAATACCCTCGATCAGGGCACCGCTGCAACAAATCACCAGCCCCTAAAGAAGCCTATGTGCTTCGCTCAGCAGCGCTGTCAGAGGGATCAGTCACGGATCCCTCCCAGCATGCCCCGCGACCGACACGATCACTCTGCACATGTGCAGAGAGACTCCTGGGTCTCCGAACTGGAAGTCCAGGGAAGCTGCCAAATCGCAAATGCTACTTCTTATCGCAAGAACGGTCCTTTGCGTTGCTAGTCGCATATGTTAGTGCATATGCAATTAGTATGAATGCGGTAGCCGACAGATGTTAGAACATTGCGCCCTTGGTGCAGCAGAAAGGAGTATGTACCTACAGTATAACCCTGTAAGTAGACAGTAAACTCCTATAGTACAGTAGATAGTATACTCCTTCTGAACAGTAAGTAGTACCAATACTTAAGTCCTGCAGTACAGTGAGTAAACATTGTACACCTGCGGTACAGTATACACTACTAATAGACCTGATGGACATAAACAGGTGAGTGAACACGTATATATACTCAGTACGTGTAGTCCTATCTGCAGGGTGTGACACAGCGCTCACTCAGCGCCTCCTTACTTATAACTTACCGGCAGCCTCGCACAGCACTAATAGAAAGCTGCTGGATGAAAAGGAAGGCGGCGAGCGTGCTAACGTCTGCGTGATGGTAACGTATTAGCGCTCTCCGGCGGCCATATTTGATGAGGGAAAAAAGCCAGTGCTCAACAAACTAGGCTACTACATATAGTGGGACAGCTGGGCTTGCATAATGTACGTATAGGACACAGCGTTCTGAAGGATGAGTTCATATGTGTGAAATCTGGAGGGTTTTTTTCTGGATATGGACAATGGCTTCCTTAAGTGATTTGAAAATATAATGAATATTAAGTTTGTGGAGCTATTTCGAGGGCTTTTATATGAAAATGTGTTGATAATATGAATAAACAATTGCTATTTATTATAGAAAATTCTATACACTCCTGTATAAATTGTTACTTATTTTCAAATAGAGAATGATTCTTCCGTTGTTTATTATACACCATCCTCATATTATGTAAACAGTTTGCTTTATCATAATGGCCTACTCTCCCTGTCTCCCAGAAAGGTGGACGAAGTACCCTGCATCACTCTTGGCCACCAATGCAAATAATGCTAGCACTTGCACAATTTTAGCCCCAACCTCTCTTTGTACACCTGCTATATGACATCAGAGTATGTCCCTGCCCCTCAAACTAGACCACAGTGTCTCGGTCAACAATCAGTAGTTCAACTTCGAAAGGTCGACACTGAAAAAAGATTGACACGGAAAAGATCAACATGGATTTTTCACTGTTTTGGTGTCATTGGAGTCTAATCAATGTCAACAAACAGTTATAACGAATACATTAGGTAACCTAAGAGCAAAGAGAGGTAATGAAAGAGGGAGTAGCTAGAGATTTGTTGGTGTGCCAGTAGGAGGGGGGAAGGAGAGGTAATGTTATGTCAGTAGCGGCGGGCCTGGGCTGTCAGAGTGGGGATGTAGAGGAAAGGGAAGAACATAAGTATAATTATAAGGTGGGCATTACTTAAAGAGTACCACAGAGCCCAAATAGAGTGGAATTTTTTTAACAAGGTTATTCTGAAGACTAGTTATGTATTCCATATTTGCCACATACCAGATTCTGTTTAAGAGTTCTTGGCGTGGCGCTTTGGAGCCGCAGGTGCTTTTCAATTACTGGTATTTAGCAGAACATGAAATATGTAGGAAAAGTTTGTTTCAACAGGGGTGTGATCAAGCAGAGCACATACAGTAAGAGAAGATTGGTAGGTGTTGGAGGTGAATTAAGGGTGCTGATTTGTGATAAAAGGAAGTGCCCCATGTCCCAATATGGCTGGATTAACAGGCAGCTCTACCAAATGTGGTAGAATGTTCCTAGTTGGCCGCAGTTCCTCCATCACAGGTTAGAAGAGTTTGCGTACATACGGTGTAAGCGTTCGGGGACTAGGTACCATCTGGTGTATATTTTGTAAGAGTTTTCGGTACTTCTTTACTTTCACGGCGCCACTAGATAGGACAGATAGGACAGATAGGATAGGATACGATTTGTATGCGATTTGACATAAGATATCGCATAAGATATAGGATAAGATTTACTATCCATTTCATTACCCCACTATCCACTAGGGCGTGGAGTTGATTTTATATAGCGTGGCGAGCGCAGCGAGCCACCGAGCCCGAAGCGTGGCGAGCGCAGCGAGCCCCGCGAGGGGACACGGAATGTATTTTATGGAATTGCATGCAAATGGCATGCGATATTGGGGACTTGCTTTGAAACAACATCCGTGTCCCCTCGCGGGGCTCGCTGCGCTCGCCACGCTTCGGGCTCGGTGGCTCGCTGCACTCGCCACGCTATATAAAATCAACTCCACGCCCTAGTGGATAGTGGGGTAATGAAATGGATAGTAAATCTTATCCTATATCTTATGCGATATCTTATGTCAAATCGCATACAAATCGTATCCTATCTAGTATCCTATCTGTCCTATTCTATATCTTATGCGATATCTTATGTCAAATCGCATACAAATCGTATCCTATCTAGTATCCTATCTGTCCTATCTAGAGTGGCGCCGTGAAAGTCAAGAAGTACCGAGTTTTCCCATATGGCAACGCTTATGGAGTATTTGGATATTGCAGGTCGAATTGTAACCCATTCTTCATCGCCGAGTTGGAGTCCTAAGTATGTCTCCCAGGCTTGTTCATGGAGCTCAAGAGGTGGGTACGGGCTTTGTGACAGCATCAAATGATATAATTGAGAGATGGCACCAGTGTCGGTGGGTCGGTGGATACAGAATATTTAAATCAGGGAAGGAATGTGGGGTGTGGTAGAAGTTTGGAGAGAGGTAGCAAAAAGCCGTAATTGGAGGTAGCGATAGTGAAGTGTGTCTGGTATATTGTGTTTCTTTTGCAAATCAGCAAATTATTTTGGTGCGGGTAAACCTGATATATGATGGAGTCTCGTAACACCAGCTGATGTCCATGGGGATAGAAAATCGAGAATTTTTTATGGTGAATGCCTCCTTTGCAACTAAAGGTTTTATGGTATGGCTAAACAGATACTGTACTGTAGTTTTAGTCTAACCTACAGGACATATGTCATGGCCAAAGCACTAGAATATAATAACCCTGCTCTAAGTGGCTAGTTCAGACTGGAACTTTCAGAACAGATCACGGATTCTATATTGCCATATCCATTTCCTAATTATTTGGGCACAACAATGCACTTTGCCAGACTCTGTAAAAGCCAATTAAGGAATTATACAGAGAGAGGGAGTCTTACTAGGAAGAGTTGATGAAGGATCATTTGTGTCTTCCCAAAATGACTGAAAGTCAATTCACGTATAGGTATCTCAACGGTACTTGTTTCCTAGCACGGCCACAACGATCATGATCGTGGGCATCGTGAGGAAAAATCACGCGATTTCCCCATAGGGAACAATGTTAAATGCCTCAATTTACCCGCGATGCCCCCGATTTCCCATAGGAAACAATGTTAAATGGCTCAATTTACCCAAATCATCATAGGGAACAATGGTAAATGGGCCAGAAAACCCCAAAAACACCCCTGAACAGTAAAATGTCCCCCCAAAAGTAGTTTACGCCACCCCACGATCAACGCGAACCCGAAGCGTGGCGAGCGGCGGCGGTACGCGTCCTCCGACCTTTTCATACCCCCACTATCCACGTCAGCGTGGAGTTGAGAATAGAATAGTGTGGCGAGCGCAGCGAGCCACCGAGCCCGAAGCGTGGCGAGCGCAGCGAGCCCGAAGCGTGGCGAGCGCAGCGAGCCCCGCGGATACCTGTGAAGCCCGCGAAGGGACGCGTTTACCTGTGAAGGTATTTATTTTTGTATGGTCTTTTTCCAACTGCATCCTATTCAGTGGTGGCATCAGTTGGGAAAAGGAAGTCCGGGCTGACAATGTTGATCATTGTGTTTGAAGTGGCAGTTGGTGTGGCTTTCCTATTTGAATTTGAAGCCGCCACTGACTCTATTTAAAACTGCTTTTTACTAGCAGGTGAGACATTTCATTTTGGTTACACATTATGGTGGTATGTTATACTTGAGATTTTGAGGTACCGTACCACTATGTACATTCACTTGTGTACTTTTACAACAGCTAGAAAGCCACATATCACAGCATGCCCTGTATGAGTTTTAGCATACCCTTATAGAAAAATGATGGCAGGGCATGCTGGGACTTGTAGTTTCATTACAGCTGGAGAGCCATGGGTTGGCCAGGCCTGCGCTATATGTTATACCTCACCACAGACCATTTGCATACAATGTTGCCAGGATCGGACTGGCCATCTGACAGTTCTGGCTAATGCCAGATGGGCTGATGGCCAGATGGAGAGATTTGCTAATCCATGAAGGAGGCAGCAGTGCATGCATCCTGGCATATCTATGCGCGTGCCCGGCATGTGTATGTGCGTGATGTGCACAAATGCCAGGGCCGATTCGGGGGCCCAGTCCGTCCCTGAATGTGGCATATGCAATCCAACTACTGCTGGAGGAATTACAGAGACGTTGGACATACTGTAGTTGTCATGTTTTTATTCTTGTCTCCACTCTTTCTGTTCAGACATCTATACTTTAATTTGTAAGGTGCTACAGGTTTCATTGCCACTTACCTCTAAATCTGCACTTCTTCATCTGTATTCTACCAAAGTTCTCACTCAGATACACACATTACATTCCTGGCCATATACTTATTGCAGCACAAAACTGCTTCAGCTCAGTTATGGATAGACTTACCTCCATCCCCTAAACTTGATTCTGAACTGGTCACTAGACTGCGTATATAGGGGTCTGAATTGGCACCGTAGTCTCCGTGATAGTATTGGTAATGGTATTTCTAATAAATCTTTGATGTTTCTATATTGCTCTTTTCTCATATTGCTGTGAAGTGCCAGATGACGTTCCGACAGTCGGGATTCTGACGGTCATTAGTTCGACATCGGAATTCTGACTGTTCATAGTGCTCGCCCCCCTGTCGGAGTTCCATCAGATGTCGGACTGACTGTCTGAACATCACCCATTGCTGTGTATTGTTTGTACAGGATTTCCCATACAATATGTTCCCTTTTTGTCCACTGCAAAATTTACCAATTTATTGATATAAATGAAAATATAAAGCAACAAAAAAAAAAACACACATACAGCAAAGTAAAGGTTTATTTATATTTTTCAGATCATAACAAAAGACCAAAGCAATACAGAGAAAATAAATCAACTTTATTACACCAAGATATGTATTGTTGAAAATACCAGAATTTATTATTGGTTCTTTACATAATTTGTGCAAATGGCTGAACATCAGTACTTTGCACACCAGGATGAAATAACAACTATGAATGAGGTCCTTTGTGTATAATGCCCATCTTTCTAAATTCCCTTTTTCAGAAAAACCAATGGACAACAGTTCCTTGAGTACAAACTTTTGCTGCTGCAAATCAAATTAAAAAGATTGAAGTGCCAAAATACTGAAAGCAAATGATCCCAATCACCAACAAGAAACTACCCAAGCTCTTAAAAGCTGTTAAATTGTTACAAGTTTTAAAGCTGTGCAAATTATCATAACCATACATTAGTAAGCAACTGTACACAAATCGTATCACAAAGACCATCTACATATCATACATTATTATTTATTTATTATATAGCGCAGCATATTCCGTTGCACTTTACAAAAGGAGACAGTGATACAACAAACAGGGTATTTACAGACAGTCAAAAGGTAGAAGGGCCCTGCTCACAAGCTTACAATCTATAGGGAAATAGGCATTGATACACAAGGATTTACAAAATAATTTCTACGTACATACTTACTAAAAGGCTTATGCGAGGGTACGTGTTACACTAATTGGGGTCCATGTTGACAGATGTCAATATTGACACCAAACAAGTAAAAAACTCATGTTGACCTTTCCATTTGTCCACATTTTCCACGTCGACCTATTGTCAATGTTGTACTTGTGCCTGTCGACCCTTTGATCCACACATGTCTAATCTCTACTATCCTGGCAATATATAACTGCAGAAGAATATCATGAAGTGTGAACCTATTTAGGAAGTAGTTTAAAGCAGCACGAAGGGGAATAAAATATAAAATAGGGAAATAATACAATATTTTAAAATAAATTATAAACCTTTGGAATTATATAAAAAAAAGTTAATAGCATTTTTGTTATTCATTACAAGATTATAGTGTCAATTTGAAAGGAAATAATTTTAAAGCTCACAACTTGAATAAATAGTTGGTACTTGTGTATTAGCCGGGCACCCAATTAGCATAAGTACGCAGGAGTAGGCTAGCTACGCTGTCAGCTTAGTCCAACGGCTACCTAGCGTAGTTAGTGTAGTGACTCCGCGGCAGCCCAACGGCTACCTAGCATAGTTAGCGTAGTCACTCCACGGCAGCCCGGCTCTGTCCCTGTCGTCCATGGCTCTGTCCCCGGCGTCCATGGCAAGTCTAGTGAGCACATCTCACACAGCGCCGGTAATCGCCAGATCCCCTGCGCTGGCGGATGCCGTCGGAGAGGGTATCATGCGGGCACCAGCAGAGAGGCACTCCAGCTGTCTGAGACACAGGTGCATCTCAGACGCTCCTGTGTCTCAGTAATTATTAGCACGTGCGCCTCATGCATAAAGGGGATATGGGGGCGCAAGTGCGTTTTATGGACAATAAAGGAGGCATTTTGAAACCCCCACTATCCACGCCAGCCCGAAGCATAGCAAGGGGATGTGTTACACCTCAACCCAACCTGTTCATACCCCCACTATCCACGGCGGCTTGGAGTTGATTGTACAAAGTGTGGCGAGCAGACGCGGAACACATGTGAAGTAATCCGCGACCCCTCACGGGGCTCGCTGCGCTCACAACGCTTTGGGCTCGGTGGCTCACCACACTTTAAAATCAATATCACGCCGAGGTGGATAGTGGGGGTATGAACAAGTGAGGAGGATGCATAATGCGTCCCCTCGCAGGGCTCGATACGCTTCGGGCTGGCATGGGAACACTACGCTGATTCAGACAGTGCCGCTACGCTAACTATGTACCGGGCGCCCGGCTAATACACAAGTACTAAATAGTTGGTTTTTTTTTTAACAAAGCTGGAAGGATGATTCATTACTATGCTTTAACCAAAACAATGGTAAATACATTAGTACTGTATGCTCTAACCAATTTAAGTAATTAAAAAAATTAGAATTACATGATTTAGAATGTATTTCATAAACATTTTTTCAAACATTAATGAGGGAAATAAGGGGGAGGAGAACACTGTACCAATGGAGAAGTTACCCATGGCAACCAATCAGCTACCACGAAAATTTTTATAGAATGCACTTGATAAATAGTATCTTAAAGCTGATTGGTTGTCATGAGTGACTTATCTACTGGCTCCCTTCTCTACTTTTGTAACTGCTTCATACATCTGGCTTCCAATTAGCCATCGTAAATTAATTGCTCTCGCTAGTGAAAAAGGGAGCACAATTAAGGGGGAAATTTACTAAAGGAAATTTGTAAAAAATAGTTGTATTTGTATCCAGAAATACACTTATTTTTGACATGTACTATCTCGAAAATACGGCACTTCGTATTCGTATTGATAGCACATCAATACGAATACGAATTGCCGTATTTTCGGGATAGTAAATGTAAAAAATAAGTGTATTTCTGGATACAAATACAACTATTTTTTTACAAATTTCCTTTAGTAAATTTCCCCCTTTAAATAACCAAGGGCATAAAGTAGACAGATTCTTAATTGTGACTTGATTCATAAATGTATATTTTAATGTATAAAATATTATAGTAATATAACTAAATACAAGACTATGACCTCCTGAGTATTAATTGTGCAAAATCCTGCATATCACACATAAGATACTGAATGATGACGTGAACATAAACCTAAAATTAATATGTCGTATAAATACAAATAATAATACATTTAAAAAAGCAAAGACCCTGAATATATTTTCCAATAACTGGAAATAAAATATCACATAACCGCCAACACTTAGTATATTTTTGCTGCTAAAAGATGTTAGTAATTTCAGATGATCTAGTTAACTGGTTCTATGTTGAATATAATGAAAATAATTACCAAGGTGAAATGAAGGACTTCAGAGATGGTGAATACTTATTGAGCACAATTGAGCTAGTTGACAGCAACTGGTAATGGCCCTTATCACTGGATGAAATATTTTATACATCTTCAAAGTTAATCAGGAAGGCAAACAGTCCTATACTGCTTAATCGCATGGATTCTAGATTCTTGATGAATTTTTTTTATCAGAGTACTTTGACTGGAGACAGAAATGTAACACAAGTCAGATTTGTATGTAACATGAGTCACATTCATATGTAACATGTCGAGATTGATTTTAAGTAAAGTTTGTTTGGGATACATATGGATGATCAGCGGTCCGAAAGCCGGTGGTCAGATTACCGACGCCAGCATCTTGACGGAGGGAATCCTCCGTCAGCCTTTCACCAGTCTAACCCTAACCCTCCCTGCAGCCTAACCCTAACTCCCCCTTGTAAGTGCCTAATTCTCCTCTCAGCCTAACCCTAACCTTCCCAACTCCCCAGAATAACCAAATGTCCCCCACTATTTGCTAAACCTAACCTCCCTTCTTCCCCAGCCTGACCCTATCCCACCTTGCATACTCACTGATCGATATGCCGGCTGTCAGTATTCTGGCATCACCATCCTGATCCTTCAGAGTTCCAGCACTGGTCATATGAAGGCAGCCAGTATGCCGGCATTGGTATATTGAGCACCGGCATAGTGACCGTAGGGATGCTGACTGTATCCCGCTTGGTTTTTGTTTGTGTGTCAATCATAGGTTTAGGGTCTTATGTGTTTAATATAACAATCATATTTTAAAATATATTTGGAGAGCAGCTTTAAATAAATATTTAGTTCCCTCAGTTCCTATGTCCATTTTGATGTAACAAGAGTCACCCATATAAACAATAAAATGTAACTACTAAGAGTTCAAATTTTGACTGTCTACCCCATATATTAGTGTTAGGGGCTGGGAATAATAAAGAGGAGTAGTCAAATTCTAGAGGCCTGACAACACCCCCATACAAATGTTATATACTATGTCAGTCACTTGGAACTGGTGCCAAGGACTGCAAATGGTGTCATTTGTCCTCTTCAGCAGCTTATCTGGACCTCTCGGATATGTCTGGGCCTAGGTAATTAATACCCATACTCCCCTCCTCTCGGCATCTCTGAAGATGTTTGCAGCTATAAGTTTAATGTCTAAAGGTGCCCATACACTATTTGTGTTAATCTCTGTGCTTAAAAAAATCAAAATACTGAATTCCGGGTAAATCCAAATAATAGATTTGCAAAAATCAACAATATCATAGGGAAGTAGGATCTGAAGGTGTAACCTGCAAGCGACGAAGCCTTGCTTTGTTAAATTAAATGGAGATAAAGTTAGACAGTTTTGGCTTCAACTAGGATAAATTACTTGATTTTTTTATTGCAACTAATGCAGCCAAATGATAACTAGAACATTAACTTTTGTAAGCTTTTGTCTTCTCCGTTTGTAAATATGTCCCAACCTTGATTTTCTGTTTACAGGTTATATAATTTTGACAGTTTTGAAAATCATTTTTCAGCTTGTAAAAGTTACTGCTCTGGCCTATGAAGAAAACTGCAACAGGTTCCCTAACTGTGGAATTGCATTGCTATGTCACTGGTCAGTTCATATTGGTCCTTTGAGAGCTTCTGTAGTCTCCGGTTAGCACATGGTGTCAGAGTACATATTGAGCAGATTGCATCCATTGGAGTCATCACATTTCTGTTTTAAAAGAAGAACAATGTCAACATTTTTTCATGATAATCCATCACATTGGCAAAATGCCTACAAGGACTGACAATTTAGGTGTACAAATCCAAAAACGTAACTGGGATCATCATTACAGGTTAGTGTCCCCGTAGTTATAGAGGGTGTGGTACAGGGTTCCAACAGTCGGGATCCCGACAGTTATTAGCCCGATGTCGGGATCCTGTCTGGCTGGACTCAGACAGTGTGGCGAGCGCAACAAAGCCGATTGCGGGCTCGCTGCACTCGCCGCGTTGCAGGCACAGTGGCTCCCTACGCTCGCCACCTATTCTATTCTCTCTCTGTGGGGGTCCCCACGAGGGAGAATAGCCAGTGGCCGGCGGGAACCCATGCGTTGGTATTTTAACAGTCGGGATCCCGAAGTCGGGTAAATGACTGTCGGGACCCCGTCCGGCACCCGTTATAAAGGTAGTAATCTCAGGGCTGGCAATACAATTAGGCAGTTTGAAGAATCTGCCTAGTGCGCCAGCACCTAAGAGGGTGATACTGAGGTTGCCAGCACTATAATAAGGATGTATCTGAAGCAGACATCCGTATTTTACATAACAATGACAGCGGCTCATATCAGCTGCTATTTGGCAGAGACATCAGCATGTCTGGAGCAGTGCCCAGAGTAATGCCATAGCCAAGGGACCCACTTATATTGGTCCACATGTCCAAAGAAAGAAGCTTACTTCTTCTCAATATCATAAGCTCAGTCACAGATATGTGTGGTCTCCCCTGCCTCCTACAGATTCAGACACTAGCTTCCTTGTCCCAAATTCATTTAGAATCTGCACCTGTAATCAACAGACCTGGCTTCCAGTGCAATACGCCTATGTGACTCAGTGATGAAGTGAGTCTCTTCTTGCTGCTGCCTGCCACTTTGTCCTTACATTTAGTCTTTTTCCCATACACCAACCCTGTGTATTCTGTAAACACTATTGTTACATCACAAACTTGCAATTTTAACTGATTTGAAAGGAGGAAGTTGTTTATTAGATATGTTCCTAATAAAGTCCCCTGTGGCTGAGTTTATAGATATCATGAATACTGATGGGCTATTTTCTTTGCCAAAAGAGCTGTGTATTTTGACACCTAATAGTCCTATAAGTACATGTTCATGGTACATTCTATTAGTTGAAAGATAGACAGCCCAAAAGCTATTCAGCTGAACAACAATAAAAGTATCATTATAGTTATTAATGTGATACACTACTACACAACCAGGGCCGCCACTAGTAATTTTGGGGCCCGGGACTGACCTTCAGTCTGCCCCCCCCCCGCCCCCACACACATAAGCAAATTGCTTAGTGGGCGACTTTCTAGGAAACAAGCACCACCAAATCAGCCTGGTATGCAGTACAGAAAAAAAAGACGTCACTCCGGGACTTGTGCAGAAATACTTTACTGTATGCCAATGGCGTTTCGGTCCAAAAGCCTGTCTTCAGGACATGAACAGTAATGAAATCAAATGAAGAGAGGTTTATACCTTACCAATTCAGAAGCGGCCTGGCCCTCCATCTGTCCTCCGACTGGGTGTGGAGTGGACTTCTGGGTCTGAAACCTGAAGTGACGCGGCGCCAGTGCGGGGGACGCAATGGCAGCCAGCCAGCCCTGCAAAAACCTACAATATGTGAAAAAAAAAACATTATACTAGTGTGTAACAAATGACAGTGACATAGTCAGTATACTTATTAATCTTACAAATATGTATTTTTATTTTTTTAATTCTGTGCGTGTAATTGGTGCTATTCAGCCTTTGTGGCCACCAGGTGGTGATAGAGTGCTGTATTACATTTCTCTTTCACTCTCAATATCTCAGTACAATCCTTCATCCATTATTATAGTGTTTTAAAATCAAAACAGTCAGAGCACTAATAATATATAATATAGTGCTCTGACTGTTTTGATTTTAAAACACTATAATAATGGATGAAAGAAGGATTATATTGGGATATTGAGAGTGCAAGAGAAATGTAATATAGCACTCTAGCACCACCTGGTGGCCGAAAAGGCGGAACAGCACCAATTACATGCACAGAATATTAAAAAAACACATCTATAAGATTAGTAAAGGTGCCCATACACGTTACAATTATTCTATACAATATTGCATCTCATCGCATCTCGGTTTTGCGATGAGATGAGATATAGTACAAAAAGTATGTGCTGCACATACTTTTTTGTACTAGAACTTATCTCATTGCAAAACCGTGATGCAGTGAGATGTGATATTGTATACAACATTGTATACAATAATTGTAATGTGTATGGGCACCATTAGTGTACTAACTATGTCAATGTCATTTGTTACACACTTGTATAATGTTTTTTGACATGTATGTTTTGCAGGGCTGGCTGGCTGCCATCGCGTCCCCTGCACTGGCTCCGGGTCACTTCCGGTTTCAGACTTGGAAGTCCACTCCGGACCTGGTTGGAGGGAAGATGGAGGGCCAGGCTGCTTCTGTATTGGTAAGGTATAAATACATTTTTCATTTAATTTCATTACTGTTCTTGTCGTGAAGACGGACTTTTGGCCCGAAACGCCATAGGCACACATTTGCATTGTAGGCCTGTTGTGGCTGCTAAGGGGTCCTGGCTGATAAGGACACTATTTAGAATTAAAGGCCATCCCCTGCTTACTGGCATCCTGATGTGGAGGATCACGACAGGGGCTCTGTAAGTACCCTAACCATCTCCCCCTACCCCCTTACCTTAAGCACTTGCAGCCCAACCCTCCCTTCCCTACAGCCTAACCATAACCATCCCTGTTATACCCCTTTCACACTCACAGAGCTGGGCCATACCCGGGAATGTGTTCCCGGGACACTACCCGGGAATGTACCCTTTCACACTGCACTCAGACCTGGGATTGACCCGGGACAGCCCCATTCACACTGATCCCGGGAAATCCTCGCAAATACATATGCATGTCATTAGAAATGGACTCCAGGGCTCTAAAATATGACATCAGCATGTGTGAGCCCAAGAAAGCTCCAATCAGTAGCTTTTTTAAAGTCCTGTGTACGGGACCATTCACACTGATCGCATCCCATGTCGATTCCGGAATCCACCCAGGTCAGAGCCTGGGTAGAAATCCCGGAATGCTCATCCCGGGATATTCTTTCAAGACCCTTTCACACTGAGCTGATTCCCGGTTGATGTCCATGTGCAAAAACCCGGGATAAAATTGTCAGTGTGAAAGGGGTATTAGTGCCTAACACGAAGTCCTCCCTAGTGCCTAAACCTAACACAGCCCCCCCCCCACACACACACACACAGCCTCCTAATTCTGTGAGACCCTGCATACTTACATTGAGGATGCCAGCTGTTGGGATGACTAAATCAGCATTGTATTCTGTGTCAGAGTCCTGATGCTGGTCTTATAACAGCAGTCGGGATTCTGTCAGCCAGCATCCAACCTGCTGGGAATTTAACTGCATTCCCTACTTAAACTGTGCAGCAAGAGGGATGGGGGGGGGGGGCAGATGCCCCAAATCCCCACTAAACTCAAGGCTATGCCTGCTTACCACTTCCATTAGACCAGGGTTACTGCAACGTTTCTTCTGCTTCTCTATATGTAGCACAGCATCATGGATTGTTACAAAACAGATGTCTGGTTTGATAGCCTCCTGAAAGAAGTCACATTTTTCCAACTGTCCAAAAATGGTATCTGCAAAATGGTATATAAGATACAAATATTACAGGCAATCTGCAACATAGCGATTGTTTCAATGTTTTCACAGAAGTGCTAAACCAATTCCGATGTTATTTTGTTCTATAGAATGTAAAGGAAATAACGCTCATTTCTAGAGGTTCTGCGCCTGGAAAAAAATGTTCTGGATTATTTCAAATGACTCAGAACTGCACAGTAATAAACATAATATAAATAATTAGTATTTCTGCATTTAAAATATTTCTTACCATATTTTTCTTCTTTTCTCTATTATAATCATGTGCATGTCTACTGTATAGTATAATGTTGTCGTCAGTTTTATTTTATTTTGTTTAAATTTGTGTTACATTCTCCAAGTCTATGTAAGTAATTACATTTTTATATTTATATTTTTAAGTATTTTTGAAGAATAGCAAATAATGGTACTCTTTACCTAGCATGGCGCCCGCGATTGGCATCGCGGTCATCGGGGGTAAAAAATCGCGGGCATCGCGGCCATCGCATGCACTAAAAAAACGGGTGCGACGCGATGCCCGCGATTTCCCATAGGGATCAATTTTAAAAGTGTCAATGGACGCGATTCTTGTGTTCAATGCCTCAATGCCCGCGATTTGTCCATAGGAAACAATGTTAAATGGGCCACAGAGCCCTAATAGTCCCCCTGAAGTCTGAAATGGCCCCCACAATTGTTAACGCCACCCCACGATCAACGTGAACCCGAAGCGTGGCGAGCGCAGCGAGCCTGCGAGGGGCAGCGGTACGCGTCCTCCGACCTTTTCATACCCCCACTATCCACGTCGGCGTGGAGTTGAGAATAGAATAGTGTGGCGAGCACAGCGAGCCACCGAGCCCGAAGCATGGCGAGCGCAGCGAGACCCACGAGGGGACGCGGACACCTGTGAAGCCCGCGAAGGGACGCGTTTACCTGTGATGGTATCCGTGTCCCCTCGCGGGGCTCGCCACACTTCGGGCTCGGTGGCTCGCTACGCTCGCCACACTATTCTATTCTCAACTCCACGCCGATGTGGATAGTGGGGGTATGAAAAGATCGGAGGACGCGTACCGCCGCCCCTCGCGGGCTCGCTGCGCTCGCCACGCTTCGGGTTCACGTTGATCGTGGGGTGGCGTTAACAATTGTGGGGGTCATTTCAGACTTCAGGGGGACTATTTGGGCTCTGTGGCCCATTTAACATTGTTTCCTATGGAAAAATCGCGGGCATTCAGGCATTGAACACTAAAATCGCGTCCATTGACACTTTTAACATTGTTCCCTATGGGAAATCGCGGGCATCGCGGCCATCGCGTCGCACCCGTTTTTTAGTGCATGGGATGGCCGCGATGGGCGCCGTGCTAGGTAAAGAGTACCGCAAATAATAACTACTTCGGACTTCCAGTGGGCGGGGCATTTGGAATGGCCGCTTTTTAGTTACTCTCCCGGGGAGGACACCTAAAATTCACTACCATCGTGCATATAAAGTATGCTTTAATATATGTCTCCTATTGCATCTTGCAGGTAAAGCATTAAGAAGCATACTGGTGTTCTTACCTGGTCGAGAGACAGTATATACACCGGAGTCTGGCAACAGATAGAGGTGGCCTGTATGACCGCCATATCTTTGGCACGAAAGCCGGCGTGCTACCACTGCATGAGGAGTGTAACTGATCTGCCTTTCCTTGTGTGCGGGCTATTCGACTGCAGACCACTAATTTTATACTGGTGTCCGGAAAGTGAGCTCCTCTCCTCTGGCACCTTTGTCCTGCTCCATTGCCTGCAGACCTCGCTGGTAAAAAGCTTCTGAAAGCACTGCCCTAACACTTATTCAGCACATCAGGCTTGCCTCCTGCAGCTGACCCCCACCCATGTGAGCTCCATGTGGGATAATTTTCCTGGATGCCTGTAAATGCCGGGCTTGCTGTCCGAGGGCTGTGTCCTGAACTTGAAGTAAATTTCTCCTGCTGTTTGGCGGACAGCAGCAGTGTCAAAGCCTTATCTTTCTCTTCACAGGGTTACTGATCATAGGGACTCTGGCAATACAACTGCTGGCTGTTATATTAACCCTTTGATTTGTCACAATGCAGCTGAAGTTTATTACCCATACAGTGGACAGGACATTACCTGGACTGTTTTGTAAAAGTTGGAGGGGATGGTCACCTCTCTGAGCAGTTGCCTGCTATAATAATACTATTTTCTCTAATTGTAATTTGTTTAATTGTTTTGCATATTATCAATTGCCTCTAAAATGTAATGTGGGCTTTTGCCCCATACTGTTGCTTTAATGAATTTTATATTATTTACTGGTATCTAGTGGTGGGTACTATAATTGCA
The DNA here is from genome assembly GCF_055691185.1 of Crinia signifera. Taxonomy (NCBI): domain Eukaryota; kingdom Metazoa; phylum Chordata; class Amphibia; order Anura; family Myobatrachidae; genus Crinia; species Crinia signifera. The sequence goes on from NC_139220.1 coordinate 170,948,444, forward strand.
GTTTTTTTTTACCACTTTTACATAATTTGCATATGTGTGAAGCTATGTACACACGGGGGTGTGTACACAGCCGTAATGCCAATTACACATAAGGCCACACACCATAATGCCCATTACACATTGTGCCACACATCATGATGCCCATTACATGCTATATAACAAACCGTAATACCCATTACATATTTGCCACATAAGTGGTGCTTACCTACGTGCTCATTGCTAGGGGTTTCTTGCTTGATGGCACCATAGTACCCATTACACATGATGCCGCACACCACAGTACCCATTACACATGATGCCGCACACCATAGTACCCATTGCACATGATGCCGCACACCATAGTACCCATTACACATGATGCTGCACACATAATGTCCCTTACACATTAAGCCACACATTATGCGTAATGCCCCCACATATCACCACTTGTAGCGTCCCTTAAGCAATGCCGCCAAAAGTGCCACTTATTGTAAATTTTTATATGAGCCTTCGCTGCTGCTGCAGGGAGAGATGGAGAGCAGTGCAGCTGCTTCTATGGGGAGAGGAGCAGAGTGCAGTGCAGAGCATGCTCCCACTCCCCTCATGGTGTCCTCTCTAGCCGAGTGGACATTTGAAATATTGTGCGCGCTATTGTTGTGCGTGACGTCCGGGGAGCACGCCGGGCGCCGGCACCACATGATTAAAGGGGGGGGGTGGGCTGAGGTGAAAGTGGGGAGCAGAATTGGAGCGTAAGCTGCAGGGGTGACAGTCATTGACAGCTGGGAAGAGAGCAGGGGGCTGTTCGGCTGTATTCAGAGCACTGCAGGTCACGGCTGTTTGAAATAATACCCCTTTCACAACAGAAAATGCAGGGATTTACCTGGGAATATGGTCCCAGGATCATGCAGGGACAATCCCAGGCTGACCCCCTATACACCAGCCTGCATTTTCTGGTGTGAGGGGGAGAGACAACCACTCCCCTCTCCCTACCCCCCTTTAACCAACCAGCTATATCTTCGGAACCAACTGACCCATTTACATGAGACCAGTATCATATTGAAGAACTTTTGAGTTGGCTTAGAATGATTTTGGTCCCGTGAAACTGGGCTGTTTGGTTCCAGAGAAATCTGCCCTCAAAGAACATAAACAGTCATGAAATGACATTTAAGAAATGAAAAAAAAAAAAACGGTTTAACCTCAATATCCCTGGAACCAATTAACCCATATGGATCCAGCCTGGTATCAGATTGAAGGCCCAGCGATTTGGTTTCAACTGAGATCAACCTCGAGCTTCAGTGATGCCGAAGGGGAACTGGTAGCCGTTGAACTGGGTGGGGGTCGGAATTAGCGGGTCCCATGTTATCCTATAGGGAAAACGTTTCAGCTTTGCATGGCCGTATCTCCGGTTCCCAGGGAGCTAGAGACACGGGGCTGGGCTTGTTGGAAAGCCCCATCCCTCAGCTACAAAATGGGCTAATCGGTGGTCCTGTGCACCCCGGACCACCCCCTAGATTCGCCTATGGTGGGCGGGGCATTTGGAATGGCCGCTTTTTAGTTACTCTCCCGGGGAGGACACCTAAAATTCACTACCATCGTGCATATAAAGTATGCTTTAATATATGTCTCCTATTGCATCTTGCAGGTAAAGCATTAAGAAGCATACTGGTGTTCTTACCTGGTCGAGAGACAGTATATCCACCGGAGTCTGGCCACAGATAGAGGTGGCCTGTATGACCGCCATATCTTTGGCATGAAAGCCGGCGTGCTACCACTGCATGAGGAGTGTAACTGATCTGCCTTCCCTTGTGTGCGGGCTATTCGACTGCGGACCACTAATTTTATACTGGTGTCCGGAAAGTGAGCTCCTCTCCTCTGGCACCTTTGTCCTGCTCCATTGCCTGCAGACCTCGCTGGTAAAAAGCTTCTGAAAGCACTGCCCTAACACTTATTCAGCGCATCAGGCTTGCCTCCTGCAGCTGACCCCCACCCATGTGAGCTCCATGTGGGATAATTTTCCTGGATGCCTGTAAATGCCGGGCTTGCTGTCCGAGGGCTGTGTCCTGAACTTGAAGTAAATTTCTCCTGCTGTTTGGCAGACAGCAGCAGTGTCAAAGCCTTATCTTTCTCTTCACAGGGTTACTGATCATAGGGACTCTGGCAATACAACTGCTGGCTGTTATATTAACCCTTTGATTTGTCACAATGCAGCTGAAGTTTATTACCCATACAGTGGACAGGACATTACCTGGACTGTTTTGTAAAAGTTGGAGGGGATGGTCACCTCTCTGAGCAGTTGCCTGCTATAATAATACTATTTTCTCTAATTGTAATTTGTTTAATTGTTTTGCATATTATCAATAGCCTCTAAAATGTAATGTGGGCTTTTGCCCCATACTGTTGCTTTAATGAATTTTATATTATTTACTGGTATCTAGTGGTGGGTACTATAATTGCAGGTTTTTTTTACCACTTTTACATAATTTGCATATGTGTGAAGCTGTGTACACACGGGGGTGATATATTACTCAGCAATATATTGCCCAGTGTCTCCTTTTCATCAGCGACCAGAGATGGTCGCTGATGAAAGGGAACCTCTGCTGGGGGAGCCGCACAGGGAATCAGCTAGCAAGGTCCTGCGACCAGCGATCATAAGGCGGCTAAAAACGGGAGAGCGCACCCGGCGATTTATCACCGGTGCACACTCCAATCACTGGCAATATGGTCGCTCAGTGGCCATATTGCCTGCGATATATGCTGAAATCGCCCCGTGTGTACACAGCTTAACACTATGTCTGTGGCTGATCAACAGGAGGAATGCTCACTGCTACTTCCTGTCCCTTCAGTTTCGTCAATGGTGGCAGCCATTCCACCAGTGTCCTACACTGCAGCTTTTGCAGCTCAGTTGGCAGTAGAGTTAGCTAAGATCCTGTTACCCTACATTGATAACAACTTTGATCACATTCTATCACTGTTCAACAGGGAATCCGTTCATGTGACAGCCCAACCTCCTGTTTCAGAGTATAACCTATCAAATTTGATAGTCCAAGCTCCTTGCCCAATTGCCATGACTCCGTCACAGAGAAACTTGGAGACTGGAGATGCCCACACTGGAGCCATGAATGCGGCTTCTCAGCCAGGGTGCATCTCTACTGCTGCGGTCTTTATTTCTGTCCCAACATCTTACATTGACCCTAAAAAAAATTCCAGATATGAAGCAAATCCTGGTTCACTTTTCTGTGATGTGGGGATGGGAGGATCCCTGCAGTATGTTACATCTGGTTCACCTCATGGGGAGGCATATAACGTAATCTTTCCCCCCACCATGCTAGTCACATCTTAGTTTATAGGCCCTTTAGGGGCAATTACATGAAGCGGTAATCAGTAATTATGGGTTTCTTGCCTCTCCTGTGCTAACCATATATATATGAAACTGACAAGGGTGTTGATATGTGATTTGTTTGAGAGATGAAAGAGATTCCCCTAATTTTCTGGATGTTTCTCTCAGCAGGGCTTACCTGTGACACTCATGTTATTATTGTGTTCAATAATGTTTCTCACATGTTTCTCTTTCACACCATATACTTCTCCCTTTCCATTCATGTTTTATTTCTAGGTAATGTAGTTCAATTGGCTCAGGGTGCTTCTCTGAATATATAACTAAATTGTATTTGGTTCTCTTTGATGACGATAACACTCTCAGCAATAAAGCATGTACAGTATCTTTGATTTCCTGACGTATGGGATCTCTGGCCAGCTCAAAATTATACATTATCTTTGTGTGCTGTATTACCTCAGTATTGACATTGAATACAGTAGCAAGACCTGCAGAGTCTATTGGTCCAGTATCTCTGTTTAAATATGTCATTTGATTATCCCATTTTTAAAAATATTTTTTTTTAAGACTGACCACAATAGCTTTTTTCGACCTAAATTACTGATTCAGTATTCTATTAATTGTTTAACATTATATTCTAAATATGTATCCATGATGTCTGATATAATTATTGGGTACTTGTTTCCTAGCACGGCGCCCGTCGTGGTACATCGCATGCCTTAAGTTAAGGTACTTAAGGCACGCGATGGACGCGATGGACCCGATTTTCTGTCTTTAACTGGCTCAATTGCCAGTAAAAGTGAAAATCGCGTTGATCGCGTCCATCGCGGCCCCTAATAAGGGGCCGCGATGCGACCGATGCGATCAACGTGATTTCCCCATAGAGAACAATGTTAAAGTGAAAATCAGGTTGATCACGTCGATGCGATCAACCCGATTTCACATAGGTGACAATGTTAAATGGGGCAATATGCCCCATTTAACATTGAATATGTGTAAAAAGCATGGTTAATGGCCCCCCCAATTTCGGGTTGGCGTCTATAGCGGGGTGGCCTTAAAATTGGGGGCCATTTCAAACATCAGGGGGGGGTTCTATAAAAATGGGGTGTTTTGGGTCATTTCACATTAAAATCAATGCAAAATCGCGTCGATCAGAATCAAAATCGGTGGCGCTGTGCTAGGAAACAAGTACCAATTATTGAAAGCAGCATTATACACTACACTAATCGAGCTTGGTAACTGTATACTGCCCTCTGTTAGTTCCAACTGTTTTCTTTCACCACTTTTTTTTGGTATGTTTTATAAATATTTGTTTTTGGGCCCTTTTTACTATTGCTTATATAATGATATTTTTCGTTACTTTAACACTAATGTTTATATTATCAGGCTCTTTAGGTTATTTGGTACGTTGATGTGGAGTATAGTCTATATGGAATGTCTGGTGCCTTTCAGCTTCATCATTTTTACATCATAGTGTTTGCATGTAGACACATTGGCCTCTATTCTTTTTAGTTGAGCTTTCATAATTTGCTGCCTTAATATAACACAAAACATGTATTCTTCAGGGAAGCAACACTGCAGACTAGCAGTTGCTTTCCATTTTTATTGGTGGGAAAATGTTTTAAATAGTAGCGGTGAAGCTGTGCATTATGTTATGTCATTGTGTTATGTATGTTTCTCAAGTGGATTTTCACTTTTCTTTTCTTGTCCTGCACTGTCTTTTAACAGTTTAACACCTTTTCCACACTATGATCAATGTATTAATATCTACTATGTGTGATATATGTGAATGATGCTCATGCTTCAATATAAAATAAAAAAAACTTCTTGTTAGGAGAATCTCAGCACATTTTCATAAATAGACTGAAGAGGACCCGTCCCATAAATCTGGGCTGCTAGTGAAAGAATCAGGAAGAGAAATTTTTTTTTTACTTATACCACTATAAGACCGCAAAATGCAGGGTTCGCACTTGGACTTGGAAACATTTCAGTCCTGAAGTGACCCTGCATTTTGTGCTAAATGGCCTCTTCAGTTACCTGGTAATTTTGCCAGTTCACTGACATCATGCGGGTTTGGGGCGGAGCGGTGGAGCATCTTCGGTGGTGGGGAGGAGGCAGCACTTGGAGCTGATGCTGCTCCAAGCATTGCCTCCTCCATCAGTGTGAACGGGAACCGGGTCGCTCAACCCATTCACACTACACAGCAACTCGTAAGCACACTGGTAAGAAACCTGCTTTTTTACCAGTTTGTAATGCCAGGCTGCTGCTGGTTTGCTGGACCCGGTAAGCCCTTTCAGATCGCACCTATTACCGCGTCGAACCAGCAACAAACCTGCATGAACCTGGTAATTAGGTGCAATCTGAAAGGGGTATAGGTAGCATTAGACAGGATCAGTCAGAGCTGGTGGAACCATATACTGGCAGTATGTGAGTTTCCCCAGCATGCGTTCATCATCCCTAGGCCAGCTGGCACAAGAGCTGGTTTTCCCAGATAGGTCGGGGACACAAAAACAAATGTAAATAAATAATAAATAGTTAATATTAATAATAATATTGTCCTTTACTGAAGCACTACAATAACTGGTATATTTGACAAATATTGACAATATTAGTCAATATATTTTAGATCTGCTGTGGATACAGTAGATTGTTGACTCCAACAGGAAATAACTTACCGTCATATCCTGCGATGTATACATCCACATCAATCCTTTTGAATTCTTTGAATATCTACATAAAATAAAAGAAGTACTTATGAGATATTGTTAATTGGGAAACAAAACCAAATTGTGAAACAAGGGGCTATATTAATAATTAAATGGCAACTGAACTCAGAAAGATAATCTTCAATAGATGAAGTAAATCCATTTTCTAAATCTGACTGTGAATTCATAACAAATAAAACTAATACTTCCTTCCAACCCCATAATAAACAGCAATATAGATACCTCACAGCAAAGCTAGACATTCTTATGCTGCGTATATGATGGATGTGTGTACCCAGCAAGATCGCCCCTGGCACGAACCGGCATTTTCTGGTGCAAACACACTTGCTGATGCTGGCAGTGTTGCAGCGGGGGTGAAGGTTCACACTTGTACAGACTACAGAGGATGTTTCTGATAATGCGCATCTTCAGCATCATAGTAGATACACATAGAACATTTTTTTGTTCTGACCTGTTGGAATTTTCTAAATCGATACCCAGCTTTAGGATCTGCTTTCCTACAGATAGTAGGGTAGTGTGGTGTTGGAAGTCACATTAGGCAGGCAGTAAGTAATCCCTTATGCCAAACGTAATATGCTGCACTGTGGATGTGTCTTCTTGCAAGTTAATCAATTCATTATTATTATTATTGTTGTTTATTTATATGGTGCAACAAGGGTGCTGCAGCGCCTAACAGAAAACATAAATTAGCACATACAAGAAAGAACAACTTATAGTACTAGGTAATTTAGGACAAGTACATGGTAAATAAAGTTTGTTGCATCAAGGGATAGGACATTGAAGTAATTATTAGAGTGACCTAGGGATAGGTCCCGCTGAAATGAGTATGGAGTAACAAAAAAAGCACATGAAGGGAGTAAGCCAGACACACAGGAATGACACACAAGGGTTAGAACTTCTAACATAGAAGTGAGCAAAAATAGAAGGTTAGGATGAAAGTATGCCAAGTGTAATAAAGAAGTGGGAATTGAGAGCCCGTTTAAAGTTTTGTAGAAAGGTGGAATGTCTGATTATATATCGTTTAAGAGTTATGTAAGGGACTAACTGATCTATAACTATTCTATGTACCTAGTTCAGTTACTAAGCCTTGGATGAAAGTAAAGTGCAGAGGGATGAAATACCAGCCAGTCAGCTCCTAACTGTCCTTTTTTCTTACACCACTTGCAACATGGTAGTTAGGAGTTAATTGTCTGGTACGTTTTTTCTCTCCAGTTTTTCTCCATCCATAAATCTATCACTTAAAATGTAGATACAGGAGACCTAATGTACATCTTCATGTAACTCCAGCATATGCTGTAGCACCTCCCAGAAACCATTCTAAACCACTGCATTATCTCTTATAGTCTTGTACAATTTATGAAATGGTGTTATAATATAGAGACTTATCCATATAGACTCACGTACCCCCTTTAAGACATCCACAGCTACCACATCAACGAAAGTTACTTGTCCAAAATCAAAAATAATGCTGTGAATAGTAACAACTGGAACTGAAACACTGTCACTCAGCTCTTCTTTCCAGGCTGCTTTTATCTTGATATCATTTACATTGACCTCTTTCTGTCCTGCTCCATCCTGATTCTCCAAGTCTTCATCTGACTCTGAATCGTCATTAGTAGATAAGTCTTTTCTTGTCCCACTCTAAAACAAAGTACACGTCTGCAGCTTGTTTCTCCATACACATTTTAAAAAAATTACTGATTGACAATACAAAAGTTTTTGCTTCAAAATTGCCAAATAACATACCTCATTTTTTAATTGATCCTTCTTGAGAAGTTTGTTTATCTTTCGCTGTGCCTTTGTCCTCTTGTTAAAAACTCTGACAGCATCAAACCCAACCTGGGAAAGATATGAACAGAAGTTAACGTAAATTACTTCAGTCTTGTAATGTATTATTTGAAGACCTTTGCAAAATGTAAAAGGAAATGTACTTACAATGGATTTAATACCTTCTTTCAAACTCTCTACATTTCCATAGAAGATTGCACTGGAGAAACGGAAAATTATAATTCCCTCTGGATCTTCTACCTGTGCAATAAAAATATTTGATGGACATCTTTATACCTTCTGGTACTATCAAGGCTCGTGTAATGGTTAGCACTACTACCTTACAGCATTGAGATCAACACAAGCAACAGGTCATGTTTTTTTTTAGGGGGGATTGTGTCTATGTCGACATAGGTCGAAATGGACACCGTATCAGTGTAACTTGTCCACTTGCCATGCTTCTGGCATGGTGCCTCGCTGCACTCTTCCTCTATGTCCACTGGGATGGTAAAGTATGAATATGTCGGTTTAAAAAGAAAAATCATGAAAAACTCATGTAGATCTTTTTTCCGTGTCGACTTTGCTTGTGTCGACCTTATGAATATGTCAAACTAATCTATGTCAACCTTTTTCATGTGTTGACCAATAGTGGTCAACTTTTTGACTGTCGACCTAATGACTGCATACCATGTAAACAATAACAATTATGAACACTTTTAGCACAAAAGGTGTAATGTAGAAGCCCAAATAGAATAAATACTTTAATTTGAATTCATAATTCATGTATAATTTGGGGAAAAATATTTTTGTGTAAATTGAGGCCAAATTAATTCATTTTTGTGTAAATTGAAGCCAAATGATAGAAGCACAGGCATGCTGGCACTTGTAGTGCCACAAGTATGTAATATAATTGGTGCATCTATAATTAATTAATCTGGCCCCAATTAATATAATAATATTATTATCCAATTATTATTATAAACATTATTACCCACTATAAGAAATATTTAAATAATTATGGCTTTCGACTTTTTTTTATTGTGAGACCTTAATTAATTAGTGGCAAAGTGATACATATATTGAATGTGACTCTTTATTATGCTCTGCCAGAGCTATTTTCTGTGCAGTTGTAAAGAAGATAAACCTGCCACAATCACTGGAACTTTTCATGCTAATTGAAATAGGTGCTGGGCGGATTTGAACTGTCGAAGCCACCCGACACTGCCACACTTTACTGAGGTATGGATCCCACTAAAACCTTTTATAGTGAATATGGCATTTGGCTGGCAATGTGAAGGGGGGGTGAATCACTCTGCTGCTGCCGTTGTTGAAACGCCATGGCAACGTCTGATTCGCCCCATTTGCACCAAATTGATTTCCCCTTTAACCTTATCTGTTGATAAATTATTATTTTCAGCAAGATCCTTTTAAAGTATACTTGAAAATTTTATGAGGCAAAAACAATATTCACAAGGCTGTATTCTCATGAATATATGTTCAGCGTACTAATTGACTACAGCTGCCATATGCAAATAACAGGTAATTTCATACATTATTCTACTTTTTTTAAGAAGCTAAAATAAGCTCCAAACAATGACAGTAATGAATTTTATACATACATTTTTATATTGCTTGGTATCTCTGTAAATATCTGTTCCAGGAACATTTCCAAGAGAACTGTATGATGGACTAGAAGAAATAAATTAGTAACATTATCAAATGGGTTTTTATTTATTTTTTAAACAGTCAATTATTTTACTTGAATATTGCAGTAGTAAATTCCATACTACTGTAACTATATACATACAAATTAGACACCACCTATTAGTACCACACACTTGTTAAAAATAAAGTCAATTGTTTGATGTCAATGACTATCGCTTCCACACAAAGGAGTTCAACCTAGGAAAAATTCATAGGGGTATGGATCATTGGGTCAACAGCGTCTACGTCCACAGTCAATAGGTCGACACGAAAGCACAAAAGTCGACACAGAATAGGTGGACACATAAAAAGATCCACATGAGTTGTTGACTTTTTGGTGTCAATATCGAAACCTGAGCACATGGACCCCCAAGTAGTATACTGCGTACCCTTGCTGTGCTCAGCACACTTGACAATTCCCAATCGGAGTCTAGGTGGATGGCAACCGATGAAAAAGTTAAACATTTTTTAAAAACAAAATGCATGTCGACCTTTTTATATGCCGACTATAGCCATGCTGGCCTATTGCTTGCGTTGACCTTTTGTCTATGTCAGCCTTCTGCATGTCGACTATATGTTGTCGACCTAAACACTGTGGACATTTCATCTAGATCTCACTATATAGTGTAAACTGTCCAAACATTAATGGTGTGTACACACGGGGGCGATTATAGCAAATATCGCTGGAAATATGGTCACTGAGTGACCATATTGCCAGCGATGGGAGTGTGCACCGGCGATAAATCACCAGGTGCGCGCTCCCGTTTTCTGCCTGTAGTGATCGCTGGTCGCAGGAGCTTGCAGCTTGCTCCTGCGACCAGCTGATTTTCACTGCCAGGCTCCCCCGGCAGTTTCTTTTTCATCAGCGACCATCTCTGGTCGCTGATGCAAACGGGACACAGAGCGATATTTTGCTCAGCGTGAGCGATATATTGCTCGGCGATATATCGCCCCGTGTGTACAGGGCTTAACAAACATCAATTGCATACAATTGTCACAAAAAAGTTATTTAATAAACATGTTAAAATAAATAGATTGCGGTGGCTGGAGGGGGGGGGGGGGGAATCATGTGTGGGAGGCCAGGGAGAGGGGGAGGTTTTGGTGCGGGGGTGGTAGTGACAGTGATTTGCAGAAAGATTATGTTAAGCTTGTTATGAAGAACTAAACAGCACATCTATAAAGTAGAGAAGCTCCAAGACACAATTCAGGGCCTGGTTCAGCAGGAATCGCATAAACTATCCCCTGAGCAGTTTCCCGATTGCTGTGAAATGGCGCATGTGCAGGACAGGTCCTGTGATTACATCGCTATAATGTGTATGACTCTGTCTGATTGACACCTGATTGTGGGTAGATGCTGGGTGTTTGAATTTGTTGCCCTTTTCAAGGGCATCGGGAATGCAGTTTCCTTGGCCTCGGAAGTCCCATGTGACTGGAAGCCAGAGTTAGGTCAGGCTTTAGGTCAGGCTTAAGCCCCATACACACTGGGTGATCAGGTAGGGGGTTGCACGCAGGGGGGGTTTCTAGGTACTTCTAGGTACTTGGAAACCCCCCCTGACCACCGATCGTTCAGGGGTCCCCCCAACCCATGTATTTTAAGGTCTGTGCTGCCGGATTTAGCTGAGTGGCAGCACTGGCTCCCTCCCTGCGGCTGCAGTCTCTGTGATGCAGCCGCTGGCAGGCGGGGGGAACAGCTCCCCTCAGGCTGATCAGGCATGGTTACAGCCTGAGGTGAGAGAGGAATACATCAGCAGCACTGACGCAGTCAAGCAAAGCTGTCAGCAAGGTGAGAATTGGGGGAGTTGTTGTGCCATGCGATTGCGTATGGGAGACAGTGTATGTGTGTGGGGGGAAGGGGCTAAATTCAACTGGCATGTCTGCCGATGGGGGTGCCGGTGCTGTGCTGGAGGGGGATATAAGTATGTCTGACATGTCTCCCCATAGATATGTCTTCCCATATGCAGACACAGGCAACCCCCCCATCCCCCCATAGATAGCACTGCTCAGCAGGAGAATGGACATGATCTGGTCTATGTATGGCTTAATCTCTATTCACACTTCACAGGGGGGCTGATTCCTTGTTCACTAGTGCTTCGGCCGGGTTCAAGCTCCGCCGTCCAATTTTTCCCTGCATGAATTCCCTGCTAGACGAGACTTCAGGTGGTTGCACAGATGATGAGACCACTCACAGCAGCCATGCTGACATCAGGTTACCTGCTCTATACACAGCATATATTGTGTGTATGTATATATATATATATATATATATATTATTATTATTTTTTTGTATTGTATATCAGCAGATATGTGCTATGTGTGTGTGTGTGTGTGTGTGTGTGTGTGTGTGTGTGTGTGTGTGTGTGTGTGTGTGTGTGTAAAATATATATATAGATCACTCTTCTGGGTTTAGCTGGTACACTCGGGGTTCCTCAGATGTCTATGTTGCTTTTCATGGACATTTCTCATATATCCCCCATTCAGTGCATAGGAGTTTTCAGAAATGAAATATATAAAGGAGATAATATTAACACAATTTTATTTACACAAAATGATGACAACTTAGTTGCCCTTACAATGTCAAGATAGAATAAAAGCTTATCTGGTGTGTGCTCTGCCAGCTCCCATGAGGTTAGTCACTGCCCACCAAATATATTCCTCAACACATTTCGAGCCCCTGCAAATTAATGCTGGACTTCTTCAGGAGTGTGATGAGACCTACATGCTGGTCCCCATATTTATACTAGTAATGAGTACCAATTAACAGCCCAATTGGAGCTGTTTTCCCGCATTCGCGGTAAGCAACTTCCGGTCCCGGTTGGAAATTGAGTGGCTTTCCCCCAGCGATGATAGCAATCATCTCTGTCCATACACGATGGGCATATTCGCCCAGTGTGTATGGACCTTTATTTAGGCTGCATGAAAATTGCATCCGATTATAATTACATTACAATAGCAATAATGTACATGACGTTAATGTAGCAGAATGCAATCATACTCACTACTGAACACGGAGAAGAACAGTAAACAGTCCAAACACAATGCCAACTAATAATCCTAAATCGATGTCCAATAGTAAAGATGCTGCACATGTGAAAAGCCAAATAGCCTGGAATGAAATGTATATATCATCTTTATAATAAATTGTGATATCTGTGCCAGTCATACAATGTAAAGTATTATGTATTGTACACACCTCCATGTAAAACACATTGGGGGAAATTTACTAAGATGGGAGTTCTATTTCACATGGGATGTTGCAACCAATCAGAATCTACGGCTTATTTATTTATCACCTCCTACAAGATAATAAATAGTATCTGATTGGTTGCCCATAGCAACATCTCATGTGAAATAGAACTCCCATCTTAGTTAATTTTCCCCTATGAACTTTATTTACCAGCTGTAGCTGATATTTACAGCCAATGAGAATCTACTCTCCCAATTTTTTATTAAGCCTGGCGAAGAGATAAACTGTAGATAAAGTGGAAGGAGATAACGCACCATCCAATCAAATTCTAACTGTCATTGGCTGGTACGTTATCTCCTTCCACTTTATCTTCAGTTTATCTCTTCGCCAGGCTTAATACATCTGCCCCATTGAATACAATTTTCAGTTAGTACCATAGATGAATATGGATGTAAGTCAGACAGTTCCATTAGTAGCATGGCAAATAGATGAATTTGTGGATTCGTTTTTGTTCGTAGATGTCTATGAAGCTGATAAGAATATGCACAGTACTGGAAAATAAATATTGCAAAGTCGGTAATATAGTTTCCACTCCGGAGGCAGTTATTGTTGGTGGACTCGCCACTCCATAAAAGTCAGCCAGACGGCTTTAACCCTTTGAGTGCCAAGTGAATTTGTCAAAATAGGAGAGAAAATTTCCTAGCAAACATTTGTATTCATCATAATGACCTGTAATGTTTACCTTATATAGGAAATATCATTTTTATTTACACAACATTCTTTATTTGAATTTATATAAAAAATGTGAGCGACGCTGGCATTTTTAGTGGATATATTGAATATCTCTCACAGAGATGTTGGCACTCAAAGGGTTAAGGAAAACATCACCCACCACATTAGGCCTCCTGGCTGTCCTGATAATATGGCGCACTTTTGTTGGAGTCCGTCCGTATATATGTCAGCCACGGGTGGTCTAGGGCAGATGCTGGTACCAGACCAAGGCACTTACGTGTTTCTCCGCCTTTGATATTTGTTGGCTTCCTCAGAGAGCAAGAAAAAAATGGAGGTACACTGTTGCAGGCTTTTAACACTGATACATTACAGCCTATTGTGGGTTGCCATGTACTGTATGTTGTTTTATGTGACAGTTATTAATTTTCTTCCATTACATAAGCAGCATATATGAGCATATTAGACTGATGTAGACACTTACTGTATCCCACTTGTTTTGTCTCCATAATCGTGGAACATCCACCACTTGCCAGAACATCCCTTTCAGATTGCATATTACTATTGCAGCCAAAACTGACTGTAATGATAAGACGTAAATCCAATATTAAAAACTTTAAATCCTTGGTAAAACAAAAAAGAGGGTGGTCCTATAGTTCTCAGATAAATATGTATTTGCATAAATACACCTAATTGGATATATATAGAATCTATATGTTTTCTTTCTATATAAATATACAGTATTTCTAAAAGGATAACCATAAATTCTCCTTCAGGGCATAGGTAATAGGTACCAATGGCATAACTACTGTAAGGCAGCCCCAGCTGCCACTTGGGGTAGCAAGCGGCAGTGGGGTCTGTGTGGGCGCCGGCATGGGTGCGGCCATGGCAGACACGACAAATCCCCCCCACTGATTCAATTGACTGTACACAGAGCCGGCTATTGGCTACTGTGTACAGGATGGGCAGACTGATGGGCGGGCTCATGTACGTGCTAGGGCGGCCTGGAATGCATCTGAGCCAAGGAAAGCAGCATTGTCTGTCGGTCTCTCTTCCTCTATCCTGCTTCACCTTCTCCGTTATGCGTGTGACATCATCACATCACACGCTGGAGAGGAGCCTGGGTGGGAGGGGTGCCACAAACTTTTTGGAAGAGGGGAGCAAAATTTATAGTTACGCCACTGAGACCTACCTTCTGCAGGGGTTCCAGATATTTGCCAACAGACAGCAAGGAAATCATGACTACTGCAGCAGTAAACAAACCAGCAATCTGAATGAAAAAGAAACATACATTTATGTTTAAAACATAATATTGAAATACATATACAGTACCATACATGTTTTATTATTATGCATTGTTTTAAAATCTAATATTGCAGTATTCCAAATAAAAGTTATTGGTTCCCTTTTCAGCACTCATTCACAATTAATGGTAACATACTGTGTATGGTGTATTGGCGAATGTTGGTTAAGAAGACTATTTCACATGTACAACCAGTGTTAATGTGATTGTCTTTGGGGGGGATTTAAATTAAGGGAAGGAAATATTAAAATGGGACATGTTGATTTCACTAACCTCCAGATGAAGTCTTATTTCTCTTTAAATCGATAATTTGAGTAAAAATCACCAGGACTTGCTTTGGAACTTCCGGCAGCAAATCAAAGAAAAGAGTAGCAAAAAAAAAATCTGTATTTAGTCTTCGGACTATGAATAAGAGATTGTCTTTAACCAAATGGGTAAAGATTGCTGACCATTTGGAGGCACTGGGCACAGGTACAGAAAGCATTTTAGCTGTTTCGTTAGTTCTCAGGCAAGCACGATGCATATTTTACTTGACCTGTTTTCTGCTCAGTAAAATAAAGCCTATGGGGAAATTTACTAAGATGTATAATCTACTTCACATGTGATGTTGCTATGGGCAACCAATCAGAATCTACTTCTTATTTATTTAGCACCCTCTAGAAGATAATAGATGTAAATAAAAGAAGTAGATTCTGATTGGTTGCCCATAGCAACATCACATGTGAAGTAGAATACACATCTTAGTAAATTTCCTCCTATGTGTCATAGCCTTTCTGTCTCCTGGAAAAAAAAAAAAAATACAGGCAGGTATGCCTGACATATACCCTCAACCAAAACCAATCGTCATTAATTGAATATAATATTGTGTAATAATGTTGTACTTATACTCTTTAGTTGCAATGTACTATGAGTAATGCCTGGTACACACCAGAATGATCCCGATTGTTAGTAGATCGTTAGTTGTGTGATGGTCACACGATCTGTTGGAGCACAGGATCTGCTAACGATCTGCATCCAATCCGATCTGATTCTGTATCCAGATGAATGGATCTTTCACAGATCCTACCTGCAGCAGGTAGGATCCGTAAAATGACCAAACGACAGCGGGGACACGCATCGGATTGGAATCGGATCTAAACATGCAAAAACATGCCCAGCTACATACAATCAAAGGTACTTGTGTATTTTGGCGGCGCCCACGATGAGGATCGCGTCCATCGTGTGTGAAAAATCGGGTCCATCGCGTCCATCGCGTGCATTAACATGGCACACGACGCGACCGACGCGATGGACGCGATTTCTCCATAGGCTTTAATGTTAAAATATTTAAACATTGAAATCGTGTCGGTCGCGTCGGTCTTGTGCCATTATAATGGCACAAGATAAGATGGACTTGATAAAGTCCATTTTACATGGAATAAAATGGCAAATGGGCCAATATGGCCCATTTCTCATTGTATATGTCCCCGTCATGTCCAAATATAACTGCCCCCCCATTGTGAGCGGCACCCCAGTATTGACGTCAACCCGAAGCGTGGCGAGCGCAGCGAGCCCGCGAGGGGCGGCGGTGCGCGTCCTCCGACCTTTTCATACCCCTACTATCCACGTCGGCGTGGAGTTGAGAATAGAATAGTGTGGCGAGCGCAGCGAGCCACCGAGCCCGAAGCGTGGCGAGCGCAGCGAGCCCCGCGAGGGGACGCGGACACCTGTGAAGCCCGCGTGGGGACGCGGTTACCTGTGAAGGTATCCGCGTCCCCTCGCGGGGCTCGCTGCGCTCGCCACGCTTCGGGCTCGGTGGCTCGCTGCGCTCGCCACACTATTCTATTCTCAACTCCACGCCGACGTGGATAGTAGGGGTATGAAAAGGTCGTAGGACGCGTACCGCTGCCCCTCGCGGGCTCGCTACGCTCGCCACGCTTCGGGTTGGCGTCAATACTGGGGTGCCGCTGACAATGGGGGGCATTTATATTTGGACATGACGGGGCCATATACAATGAGAAATGGGCCATATTGGCCCATTTCCCATTGTTTTCTATGTTAGATGGACTTTATCAACTACATTTGATCTTGTGCCATTATAATGGCACAAGTCCGACGCGACCGACAGTATTTCAATGTTAAAAATATTTTAACATTGAAGCCTATGGAGAAATCGCGTCGGTCGCGTTGTGTGCCTTAACTTTAAGGCACACGACGCGACGCGATGGACCCGATTTCTCCATCGGGTTCAATATTAAAAATATTTTAACATTGAAGCCTATGGAGAAATCGCGTCCATCGCGTCGCGTCGTGTGCCTTAAAGTTAAGGCACACGATGCCCGCGACGGGCGCCGCCAAAATACACAAGTACCCAATCAAAATTGGATCCAGATTGATGGGATTGAGCCCTAATCATTCTGGTGTGTACCCTACATAAGACTGGCAACCAGAATGGTTTTATGTATTCTTACCTGGGTTTTCCCACCAGTACTTTCTTGCACAGCGGTACGAGATAGGGCGGTTGAGGCACAAAAGCAGGAGAAAAAACCACTGAACATATTGCTGATTCCAAATGCAATGAACTCCTATAAAGAACACATAAGGTTACCAAATAATTTCAAGGAGTTTAGTTCTTAGGCTGTCTTACATTTTTGTGTCCATGTTATGCTGGGAAGGGATATTATCAGTATCCTGACACTTGGGATGCCAGCAGGCAGAAGACTGACAGCAGAATCCAGATGGTCAGGACACTGGATCCTATTAGGTATGTATGCTAACACTCGCCACCTACCCCCCTAATCTACCCACCTACAACCTACCCCTACACCTCCTCTCTTAGTACCTAACCCTATCATACCATATATGCAGCCTAACCCTAACCATACCCCCTTATAGCCTTACCCTATTCCTCACTCCTTTCTGACTGATTGTAACCCCACCCCCCAGCCTAACCCTAACCCATCCCAGCATACTTACCATCGGGATGCTGACAGTCAGGATTCCAGCTCTCTCATTGGGGCAGATGTATTAAGCCTGGCAAGGAGATTAAGTGGAAGGAGATAACGCACCAGCTGTGTTTGAAATATGACAGTTGGGAGTTGATTGGCTGGTACGCTATCCCCTTCCAATTTATCTCCACTTTATCTCTTCACCAGGCTTAATATATCTGCCCCATTGTGAGAGGTGTGTGTGGATCCAGTGCCAGGATTCCAGCATCTGTATTCTGATTGCTGGCATCCAAACCACTGGTATGATAACCGGATCCCTCTATGAATATATGCAACCCTTGATCTGCTATTAATTGTATAAGATCATTAATTCAGGGATTAGTTGTTCTCAGCACTGTACCTGGTTTCCATCTATCTCATAGTTGTACTTTGTGGCATAAACTTTTCCCAGAGAAACAGCTAAGGCATATGCCAATATTCCAATGGAGAATGCCGGCACAATCATTTGAGAAAAAAGGCTCATGTCCGGCACCACAGGTGGTATGAAGCTAAAAGACATAAAAGTCAAATTAAGATCCATACAGAATGAATAACATATCAACACTGTTGTAGGAACACTAGACATTGATGGGTGTAATATATACGCTATCAGTTTCCAGTCCCTGCCTGCTTTGCATATATCATGTTTCAATAAGCCAATAACATTGAAAAATAAGAATCATATGAAAGTACTGTATACCAGGTCAGATTAGGATTTAAGGGAAGAACAGTATTTATTCTAAGAACAAATGTATATGCCCGCAGCAAAGTGATAGAATACACAATTGTATTTTCTGGAATCAAATGACATGATGAAGTAGGAACATTGAATTCCGGCTGTCGACGTCCTGGGATTCTGACTGTCAAGACGTTCCGACAGTCGGTATCCCTTATTGAATACCTCCTTTAGACCTATAAGTTACACATACCCAGTTGGAACATTCTTCACAATGGCAGCATTATATTTCTCTCCCAAATTTACTCCATATGAAATCCCAGTAGCGACTACTGCCTACAGAAAAGGGAATATAAACATTTATACAGGGAAATATTGCATATTACAGTATATAGCATACAATAAATATAGACATTATATACTGATGTACAAAACAAATATAACTTATAAGCTATGCATTTATATACTTTTCCTGATAATTGTACATTGCTGAATTGTACTTATTTAGAAACGATAAACTAACATAATATATATCACTTTAATTCATTATGGGAATGTATGTTATTATATTTATTTATTTACAGTTTCTTATATTGCGCAGCAGATTCCGTTGCGCTTTACAATAGTAGACAGTGATAATACAAACTGGGTAACAACAGACAGACTTGGAGGTTAGAGGGCCCTGCTGCAAGCTTACAATCTATAGGGATATAGGAGGGAAACACAAGGACAGGCATCAGTAATAGCATAGGCCCTTATTCAGATCTGTGCGGCCGGAGCCGCACACGGTGCTCCGGCCGCACAAACCAATCCCCGCCCACGATACGGATTGCCACGGCCGTCCGTACACGGACGGCTGGCGATCCGCAAGAAAATGGTGGGGCGTACGCCTCCACCATGGTGGGAGCTGCCCCCTGCATTCGATGGTCGGCGACCATCGAAGGCAGGGCCGCACGCCCCACCAGGTCCCGCAAGCTGAGACCACACGGACAATCGTCCGTGTGATAGCTTGTATGGGGGCTGAGAGCTGACATCCGGCGACGTCAGCTTCCCGCCCCCATCACTGGCGTCATACCCTCATTAGCATGCATACGCCCCGCGTTTGCATGGGAACGCCCATGAAACGCGGGGCGTATGCATAGGGAAATGAGGGTATGAAGCCCCTCACGCCCCTATACGCCCCCTTTGCGGCGGACGAACTACGTCTGCGGCGAATTGGGCTGCACATGCGCAGATTGACCTCTGCGCATGTGCAGACTGAAAACATCGGCGGTACGGCCGCACGCGGGCCGTACCGCACGATTCAGAATAAGGGCCATAGCTTGTAGGTCCAAAAGGGAAGCTATATAATACATAAGTGCCTCAGAGGGTTATGCGTGTAGAACTTAAATATGATAGGCTTGCCTGAAGAGGTGAGTTTTCAGGAAATGCTTGAAAGTTTGGAGGCTAGCGGAGAGTCTTATTGTGTGTGGAAGGGCATTCCATAAAATGGGAGCAGCCCGATGAAAGCCCTGTAATAGTGAATGGGAGCTAGTGATCCGTGCAGAAGAGAGACACAGATCTTGTGCAGAGCGGAGTGGTCGAGATTGGAGATATTTTGCAATAAGTAAAGAGATATTAGAGATATGCACAGGGCCGGCGCCACCACTAGGCAAATCTAGGCATTTGCCTAGGGCGCCGGCCACTGGAGGGCGGCATTTTGCCCCCGTGCCGCGGGGGTACATGTCCTGCGGCGCTGTGTATTTAAAGCTGGCGGCGGACGCAGCGAGGGGTCCCTGCAGTCAATAAGAAATAACGAGCGCTATCCACCGGGCTATGCGGAAGCGCTTCTGTTGTGAAAACACTGTCCGCACGCTGATTGGCTGAGATTCAGCCAATTAGCGTGCACCGTGCGGCCAGTGTTTTCACAACAGAAGCGCTTCCGCATAGCCCGGCGGATAGCGCTCGTTGACTGCAGGGACCCCTCTCTGCCGCCGCCAGTTTTAAATACACAGCGCCGCAGGACAGGTACCCCCCCTCCCCCGGCACCGGGGCGCCCCAACCCCGACTCGCCTGGGGCGCTCCGGTGTCTTGCACCGGCCCTGGATATGCAGTATGGTTAATAGCTTTATATGCGAGTAGAAGTGTTTTATATTGAATACGGTAAGATACAGGCAACCAATGAAGGGACTGGCAGAGCGGATCAGCAGGCGATGAGCGTCTTGCAAGGAAGATCAGCCTAGCAGCAGCATTTAAAATTGCAGTGGTGAGAGTCTGTTCTTTGGAAGACCAGTTAGGAGACTATTGCAATAATCAATGCGGGATATAATGAGTGCATGGATAGGAGATTTGGTAGTGTCTTGTGTGAGATAGGGTCGTATTTTGGATATGTTTTTTAGATGCATGTAACCTGATTTGGAGACAGATTGAATGTGGGGAAAAAAAGGACAGTTCAGAGTCGAGGATGACCCCTAAACAACGAGCTTGTTGGGTAGAGTAGATTGTCGAGTTGTCAACAGCGAAGGAGATGTCAGGATGGTAACTGTTCTTAGTTGGCGGGAATATAAGTAATTCCATTTTGGAACTATTGAGTTTGAGTTGGCAAAAAGACATCCAAGATGAGATGGCAGAGAGACATTCAGAGACTCGGCTCAAAACCACTGGTGACAACTCTGGGGTTGATAGATTTGAGTATCATCCGCATATAAGTGATACTGAAATCCAAAAGAGCTGATTAGTTTGCCAAGAGAGGAAGTAGAGATTGAGAAAAGCAGTATATGGGAGGCTTGCCCACCTTTCCGGGGAGGCCCAATTTTTCGGGAGCCTCCCGGCCATTCCGGGACGGTAGGCAACCCTGGAATAACCACATACAATTAGGTAGAGAGATTCCCATTAATAGATTAATCTTGGAATATTTAACTTACCACAATTACTTCAATGGGAACAGGAATGCGGAGTGTACGTTTGTATCTCTCATTTAAGTCTTTAACCACCAAACATATCACTAAAGTTAGAAGTCCAGCAATCAGATCAGCAAAGTTTGTCTTACTAATGTTGGCAAAAATGTCAATAGTTGTCTAAATAAAAATAACAACAAACAATTAGTGGTTTTAGCATAAAGTAAAAAATGTAAAACAATTTCCTTGTGTTCATTATGTTATGCCTACACAAATGGTGAGGTAACAAAGCGGGGTACAGAAGCATAATTATGAAGAAGAGGGGGAAGCAGCATATAAGTAAATAGACTTTTCTTGAATCTAATTGTGATAATAGCATAACAAAATAACAATAGACAGTTAATATTGCATGTTAAAATCAGAAGATTTGAATAAAGCCCCATACGCACTAAGTGATATTGAGAACAATATTGCTAATTTTGGCCCTTCTGAGCGATATTGTTTGTAATAATGTCTAGTGTGTACTCTCAATATTGTTAATGTTGCACTTTCCCAAGGGATGTGATGTCCTCCCTTATCTGTAAATGTAGCACAATTTTGTCATTAATGACTGCATGTACGGAGCGGGGTCAGGATGACATCATTCAACTATATTGTTAATAATATTTAGATGTATGCACTATATGGTTTGTCTGCAAGTTCCGCAGAAATTGTTAATGATATCACTCGTGGAATGAATCATCTAGTATGTAGCTGGCTTAAGGAGCAACTGTGACTGAAAGTCGACATAGATATATTCACTGAACAGCCACGTTGACTAATATAGATGTGCAATGGATAGTATACACTAGGTATATCAGGCGCAGTCAATTAAGTATTAATCAAAAAAAAAAACACAGCACCAGTTCAATATTTATGCTGCTCCCAAGTGAAATTAAATTCTGTTAGAAACTAAAAACACTAAATAAAGAGAGCGCACTGTGTTGATCCATTCAATTTAATATAAAAAATGTATACACATAACCATACATATAAAATTAAAAACAAAATAGATATTCATCATTGATATCACAGTAGATATGATGTCTCAATAGATTGGCACTTTCTATGATTTATTATCACAGTCCCTTTAAAAAGGTAGTCAATAGAAAAGTCAATTTTCCATATTAATTTTGCTCCAATTTGTTAAATAAGGCAATGCAAGGTTCTTATATACTCCCGTTTAAGGAGAACTCCGTTGTTTATATTTACCAGAGACCGTGCTGAATGTGAGGTGACGCCAGCGGGGTGTATGGACTTGTAACGAGGAACTTCATCCGCTTCAACCGGCGGGGCTCTGTTGTGATGGGAGCCTCCGTCGGGAGCAGACCGTAGCTCTCCCGTCTCCCGCTGTCCTCTGGATGTTTGAAGAGGGAGGGGAGCGTCACTCTATTTGTTTTTAATTTTATATGTATGGTTATGTGTATACATTTTTTATATCCCCCTTTTTTATATTAAATTGAATGGATCAACACAGTGCGCTCTCTTTATTTAGTGTTTTTCGTAATATAGATGTGGCAGCTTATGAGTGGACTCATAGTAAGACTTCATGAGTAAAGATAAGATTACAAGAGATATTTCAGTTATATGTTAGATTTAAAAATAATCCAGCTGGGCTGACCTGGTGCTGTCAGACTAATAAGGACAATCACAGATAATAGGTACAGCGGTGTGAAAAAGTTTTTTCCCCTTTGTGAATTCTTCTATTCATGCACATTATTCACACTTGTTTCAGATCTTCAAACAACTGAATGAACTGAATGCAAGGCCAAATCTAATGGTGTGTAGACACGGGTACAATCAGCATGAGATTTTGACTATATAGTCAAAATCACATCGGGATCGCATACACATCGTATGCAGATCGCACAGGTTTTTTACCTTGCGATCCCAATGGGCGCTCCCATGGCAGCACAAATCGAAACAAGATAGACAGGGCTGCAATGAATATATAGTGCGGATCTGCACTATATCGTCCAAATTGCATGCATGTCGGGTGGCTTGCCATGTGATTCGATCCCGATGCGATCTGATCGCATCGGGATCGAATAGCAAGCCTAATCGGCGGTGTGTACACACCATAACACCAAATTCAGTTTTTAACTGATAATTTTTTTTATTGGAGAAAAAATGTTATCCAACACCTAAACCAGCTTTGTATAATTGTAATTGTAATTCTGGCCTACTCGTCTTTACAGAATTGCTTTCATTCAGCCACATTGGAGAATTTCCTTTTACTGAATACATGCAATGCTGCTTGTTGTGACCTTGTTTGGCAACAATGTTAAAAAGGTTCTATTTCAGTTCTATTCAGATAGCACACGGCAGGCAGTAATGAAGCCTAATTGTATCTAGTGTAACTGAACCCAATTCAATTCAGTTTGGTTCATTGGTGGAATGAGGAACTAAAATTGGCATTGGATAACATTTTTCCTTCAATAAATTAAATGATCATTTAAAAACTGTATTTTATGTTAATGCAAATAGTCTTTGCCTTATATTCAAATTCGTTTGAAACACTAGCGAAAGTAGAAGAAATAAGGATGTGGAAAAAACTTTTTCACACCGCTGTAATATGACATCTTTGGGAGTCCACCAAATGCCGCCCGCACACCCGCCAGCTCCCCCTCACACACCAAGTACCCCAGCACGCATGCGAATGCACATGCGCATTAATGCACAGACGCTTAACATCGCCAGTGGCGCTGGAACGTTTTTAGGTTGGGGGGGGGGGGGCAAGATATAATCTCATTTTGGCGCCCTCTAAATTGCTATATGTTACCCCCTGATAGTTAATGAAATATGTTTTCATCAATAGTAATAGAGTAACAGAAAAACACTATAGTTTTATTAGTAACAAAATAACATTTGTCCAGCACATGTCCCCACATCCCTCATATGTCCAGCACATGCCCCCACATCCCTCATATGTCCAGCACATGCCCCCACATCCCTCATATGTCCAGCACATGTCCCTATAACCCTCATATGTCCAGCACATGCCCCCACATCCCTCATATGTCCAGCACATGTCCCTATAACCCTCATATGTCCAGCACATGTCCCTATAACCCTCATATGTCCAGCACATGTCCCTATAACCCTCATATGTCCAGCACATGCCCCCACATCCCTCATATGTCCAGCACATGTCCCCACACCACTCATTTGTCCAGCACATGCCCCCACATCCCTCATATGTCCAGCACATGCCCCCACATCCCTCATATGTCCAGCACATGCCCCCACATCCCTCATATGTCCAGCACATGTCCCCACACCACTCATTTGTCCAGCACATGTCCCTATAACCCTCATATGTCCAGCACATGCCCCCACATCCCTCATATGTCCAGCACATGTCCCCACACCACTCATTTGTCCAGCACATGTCCCTATAACCCTCATATGTCCAGCACATGTCCCTATAACCCTCATATGTCCAGCACATGCCCTCACATCCCTCATATGCCCAGCACATGCCCCCACATCCCTCATATGTCCAGCACATGCCCCCACATCCCTCATATGTCCAGCACATGCCCCCACATCCCTCATATGCCCAGCACATGCCCCTACATCCCTCATATGTCCAGCATATGTCCCCACATCCCTCATATGTTCAGCACATGTCCCTATAACCCTCATTTGCCCAGAACATGTCCCCACACCACTCATATGCCCAGAACATCAATTGTTCACACACTTTCCATAACTTAATACATCCCCAATGTACATTAACTCAAATTGTGAGCAAGTTTAGAGATCTCCTCAACTTACTTTTTTTGTTTTGCTGCCTGGATCCCTCCCATACACAGCAGGGCAGACACGCTGGCCGCAGCAGGATGGGGTTGGAGCATGCTGGGGACCTGGATGCTGGATGCCATGCCCATGCGACGCTCGTCGCTGAAGCAGCAGGGGGCGGGCGGCCGCGGCGTCGGACACTGTAAGTGTCAATCAAACACCGCTGGGCAGGGCGGCCGGCAGGGAGGGGACTGAGTCTGACAGGGAGGACGGATGGAGAGACCCGGCGCAGCGGCGCCAGCGCGCATAGCACTGCAGGATATGTGAGTGTAGAAAAGACCTCACACATACATCAAGACACAGACGGGCCCACGGTACTTTAGCGCCTCAGTAATTTGGGGGGGGGGGCAAGCTGCCCCCTCGCCCCCCCCCCCCCCCGTTCCGGCGCCCATGAACATCGCTCCACCGTGCGAACGCGTGGGGGAGCGAATCAATAAGAATAACCCCCAATATTTCCGAGGTAATGTATAAAACGGAGTATCTGAAATTCAGTTGTGAGGTCATCAGAGATGTCCCCAGAATGTACCAGCCAACTTCAGGATAGGCTGTAAAAGGAGGAAGTACAATGGACATAAGATTACCTTAACTCCTTCAGTTAATTAAGTAATATTGTAATATTCACAGCAAAATCTAGATATCGTTGGAAATCATGATTGGATAGATTGCAGTCAAATAGGTGGAGATAGGCTATAGATGTGTCCTTATACACTTTAAGCTGGCCATACATCAGAAAGATCGATCTTAACCCCTTCCCGACATATGACGTACATGTACGTCATATGTCGGTTGCGGGTGAATCAAGCCAGCTCACGGAGTGAGCTGGCTTGAAAGAGAGCAGGTAATGGCTGTATATTACAGCCAGGTACCTGCTCTCACGGCCACGAGCGGCGAGTTCGCCGATCGTGGCCGTTTAACCCTTTAAGCACCGCGGGCAAAGCGCCCGCAGTGCTTAAATAGCTGATCGGAGGGGGGGCGCCCCCCTCCGGCGCCGATCGGGGCCCCCCGCGGCGAGATCGGAGGGTGCCGATCGGTTGCCATGGCAGCCAGGGGTCTAATGTAGACCCCTGTGCTGGCCATGTCAGCATTCCTATTACATCCTGCCTGAGGCAGGATGTAATAGGAAGTGCTGAAAATCACTATGTTCAGCCATAGAGCTCTATGGCTGAACCTAGTACAGGCGATCGCGCCCCCTAGTGGTCAAGTACACTAGGGGGCCTTGTAGTAAAAGTAAAAAAAAAAAAAAAAAAAAAAAGTTAAAAAAAAAAAAAAAAAATATTAAAAGTTCAAATCACCCCCCTTTCCCCATTTCACAAATAAAAATAAATAAAAAATAAAAAAAATAAACATATTTGGTATCGCCGCGTTCCTAAAAGTCCGATCTATTAAAATATAACATTAGTTATCCCGCACGGTTAAAGGCGTAAACGGAAAAAAATTCCCAACGCCAAAACTACGTTTTTTGGTCGCATCGCCTACCCAAAAAAATGTAAATAAAAGAGATCAGAAAGTCGCACATATCCCATAATGGTATTAATTAAAAAGTACACTTCAGCCCGCAAAAAATGAGCCCTCACCCAGGTCCGTAGGTGGAAAAATAAAAAAGTTATAAGCCGCAGAACATGGCGACGCGACGCAAATTAGAAAAACCGTAAAATTTTCTATTTTTTTTTTTAGTGGTAAAACGTAACGAAAACTATATAAGTTTGGTATCACCGGAATCGTAACGACCCATAGAATAAAGATAACCCATCATTTTAAACGAACTATGAACTCCAAAAAAAAACGTAACCAGCGCAAAATTGTGGAATTGCGTTTTTTTTCCTTTTTACCCCACATTGAATTATTTCCTGATTCCCCAGAATATTATACGGTATAGTAAATGGTACCATTAAAAAGTACGGTACTCTTTACCTAGAACGGCGCCCATCGGGGTGATCGCGGGCAGTACATAAACGGCCGCGACGCGATGCCCGCGATCACCGCGATTTTCCCATAGGGAACAATGTTAAAAAGTCAGATTGACCGCGATTTTGCATTCAATGCCTCAATGCCCGCGATTTTACCATAGGAATCAATTTTAAATGGGCTACAGAGCCCAAATAGGCTCAATTAACCCTTAAATGTCACCCCAATTTTTTGACGCCACCCCACGATCCACGCCAACCCGAAGCGTGGCGAGCGCAGCGAGCCCGCGAGGGGCGGCGGTACGCGTCCTCCGACCTTTTCATGCCCTACTATCCACGTCGGCGTGGAGTTGAGAATAGAATACTGTGGCGAGCGCAGCGAGCCACCGAGCCCGAAGCGTGGCGAGCGCAGCGAGCCCCGCGAGGGGACGCGGATACCTTCACAGTTATACGCGTCCCCTCGCGGACTTCACAGGTGTCCGTGGCGACGCCGACACCTGTGAAGCCCGCGAAGGGACGCGTTTACCTGTGAAGGTATCCGCGTCCCCTCGCCACGCTTCGGGCTCGGTGGCTCGCTGCGCTCGCCACACTATTGTATTCTCAACTCCACGCCGACGTGGATAGTAGGGCATGAAAAGGTCGGAGGACGCGTACCGCCGCCCCTCGCGGGCTCGCTGCGCTCGCCACGCTTCGGGTTGGCGTGGATCGTGGGGTGGCGTAAAAAAATTGGGGTGACATTTAAGGGTTAATTGGGTCTATTTGGGCTCTGTAGCCCATTTAACATTGATTCCTATGGGAAAATCGCGGGCATTGAGGCATTTTACATTAAAATCGCGATCAATTAGGCTTTTTAACATTGTTCCCTATGGGAAAATCGTGGTCATCGCGGGTACACGATTTTGATGTACCCGCGATTTACCCGCGATGCCCGCGATGACCGCGATTTTTTACCCCCGACGCCCGCGATTCTGATCGCGGGCGCCGTTCTAGGTAAAGAGTACCAAAAGTACAACTTGTCCCGCCAAAAAAAAGCCCTCATGTGTCTATATAGCCGGAAAATTAAAAAAAGTTACGCTTATTTGAACGCGAGGAGAAAAAAAAAAAAAAAGTTAACAAAAAACGCCCCGTCGGGAAAGGGTTAAGATCGATTGCGCTCATGATTGTGTCCAATTTCCCTTGAAATCCCCGGTAGTCCTTGGTGGTTTTTGGACACACAATCTGTCATGCAATCCATCATACAATCCATCTGCTGCATGATTGTATGATCGAAGCTTCATTTCAATAGGGGGCTGGCCTACTAGGATCAAAAGGATAGGAGTACCATATACACATTTTTTTATTTATTTTTTTAATTTACAGGTTGCCAGCAACTACCTATCTGCTCATGACTGCTGTGTTATGACATGATTAAATAGCCTGAATGCAGCAATCCTCTGAAAACTGTTTTCAGAGTAGTGACAGAATTGTGCAAAAGGACATCCAACGCTCTCTTCAGCCGCTTGGATACTTCTGCGGATCCCAGCATCTTCACTGCCACGGGCCACCCGGAAGTTGCACCTCTCTTCTCTGCTAGTCAGGGAGGGAGTGTCAGATGACTCTGGTTGTATGAGCCATCTAAAGACAGCTTGCATGTGCTTAAAAGCACATGCAATCTGCCCCCAATCCCAATTGATATTACGTGCAGCACGTTAGATCAGAAGACCAATCCTCCAATCTCCCGGGGCCGGGAGATTGTATGATTGTGTACACACAATGTGCACACAATCTGCATGCAATCCATTTTACAATCATTGAGATTGTATGATGGGGTACAATATCTTTCTGATGTATGGCCACCTTTTCTCTTCAGCCATGCTAAACAGCCCATCTTGGAAGGTTAGATGCCAGGCAACTTTGACATGCCAAGTGTCTTTCTCCCTGAAATGCTGAATTTATTTAGCCACAGTGTCCACTGTGGGCGTGTATCCTGAGACTTGAACGCACAAGCTATTTAATAAAAATGTCATTCTGACTGAAATACACAGACCTATGGGTAAATGTGCTTGCCTCAGTCACAGTAAGGACAGAAATCCCTATTTATTGAGGATTTCCCCCTTTAGGGAGGTGCAAACAGAAATTCTCAGTAAATGAAGCCTGTGGTTTACAGTGGGCTGCAATTGCTTCAAGCCCACAGCTTGTGTGTGTGTTTCCTTTTTTCTGTACATTTAAAGTCACAGCCCAGTATCTGGTGGTCAATGCTGTGTCTACAAAGTGAATAGGATGCAAACATTAAAGTAAAAGTTGATGCGCTACATATATCAGAGTGGATCAGTCAAGTTGGGCATCTCGTACATTATGGCGTATTCATTCTAGGTGAACGAGAACACATAGTAGTTATCAGAAATTAAGCCACCTGAATATAACACTAGAGAGGCTTGGTATTAATTATTAGACAGACCCATTTTATGCACTTACATAAACCATTGACAACACCCCACTGTAGTTTGTTGATGGTATATTTAAAATCAGTTTAATTTGTGAGATGAACACTTGAAAAGCAGCAGCCGTTGTAAACCCTCGAACTAGCGGATCTCCCAGGTACCTTACAACGAAGCCAAACTGAAGAGCCCCTAATACAAGCTGTTGAGACAAAGAATGTGTATATAATTTATTCTCAAAAATATAATAACAATAATGTTATTTATATTGCAGTTTCTGCCAATAGAACTCAAAGTGATTTACATTTGCCTTTACAAAACAAAATAAGCTTCCCAGGATCAATAGTGAGATGCAGGAGAAAACAAATAAGTCTTGAGTCTGATTGTGAATAATTCTAGAGTGGAGCCATGTTGAACTCTGTGGAGAAGAGAATTCCATAGAGTTGGAGTTGCAAAACTAAAAGTCGACCCCCAAATAAAGTCAGGGAGATTCTGGGTACTTCAGTTTTACCGTCTTTTGCACAGCTGTAATTAAAACATTATGATAATGCTAGTATTAGCTCTTTCCCTGGTGTACACACACTTTGTGAGCCTTTAGCTGCAATAATCCCACTTGCTGCATCTTTAGCCGCTACCGTGGAATGCACCAATGAAACCTTCCTCATGCTAGGTGTAGAATATCCATGAAAGTATGGATTCTCATGTAAGTGATTAACCATCCGTCTACAGACATTTATATACTTCAGTTACACACCTATAAGAAGGTACATCTCCATGCATCTTAATAACCAACTACCAGTCACAGCTACTTAGATACATCCACAGTAGAAACGTATTGACTATTTGCGCAATTATTAACATTTCATGCGTCTCCAGCCAATTGTCAGGTTGTTTTATCTGGTTTTGTTAGTGGATTGTTCTGGACATATTATTAATATATCTTACATAAAAAGGTACAACATTTTGTCTTATTCACATACATTATGGTATAGGGTATGATGGCGGCACTCACAGGCAGTAATAAATACACAAACAGTGCTGGTTTGGTGTCCAACGTTTCAGTGCTAGTGCACTTTTATCAAGAACAGTATAATGATAAATGTGCACTAGCACGGAAACGTTGGACAGCAAGCCAGCACTGTTTGTGTATTCATTACAGGGCGTGAGTGCCGCCTTCCCGATAGTACATATATATATATATATATGTACTATCAGCCAGTGAAGGAGCTTCTGTAAATTGCTACATTGTGGAGATTTTTTGCGAAATCAAGTGTTTCCATTTATCTGATTTCCCACTGGTGGTGAAGTAATAATTCTACGTTGACACGATTGAGTTTTTATTCCTGACAATCGCTGTATTTTATCCATATAAGGCTGGTGGAGCCTTTACCCATCTTACCCACCCTATTGGAATGGAGTAATCCCACCATTAAGGGCCATATTCACCGATACTCGACTAAAAAGAACTCTGCACGTTAATGCACCTTATATTGGAACGACCTCCAAAACTACAAAAGTTCCAAATCATCTACTAAATAGATCCTGTATATATATATATAACAGTCACCTACTACTGGATCACTACTAGTGCCTCCAGCATCTACAGACCTGATTTCTACTAACATTAGGGAATTTTTTCCCCCTATACCATCAAAATAGGGACTTAAACATCCTTTATTATCCGTGGATCTACATCCACATCTTGCCACTAAGCCCGTTTTGGCCTAAACCCCACATATGGATTTTACCTTGTACGAGTACTAAAAGTTGATCAAACCACATACTTGAAAGTCATTTTGTTTTTACCCCTGATGAAGTCGTTCTGACGAAACGCGTTGGGTTTCAATAAAGAACTTTTATACCTTGAACAGATTGGCACGTCTCATTCGGGAAAGGGACAAATATCAATTGTCACTACACAAACTGTATCAGTGTTGTATATTGCATTGAAGTAACTAGGTGGTACACCATTCAGCGCTCTCCGATAAAAAACCTCCCCTTTTATATACATATATATATATATATTCTCAGACACTGCGTTTACGATCCATATGCAATTTCATTTCTGTTGCTATTTCCCCTCAGGCACGCATAATGCGTATGGTATGTATGTGCAGTCATTCAATAATCGATCACTCTGCAAATTCACTGATCAGCAATCAACTCTGAATCAGGCTCAAAATACCTTAAGTAAATGCAATGCCTTTCATGAACATAAATGTGCAGTCATGCAGAAATTGTTGTGCTTGCAATAAATGACATAAGCAGATTTGCACTGAGCAATTAATTGATAAAATACCCAACATGAACTACAGTACCTGTATGATTCCTATGAAGAAGCTCAATGTACTGGAAATCACAACTCTTGCAGCATCCCGGGCTTCGAAGTCTATCATTGTGTTATTTAGTTCTGTAGAGTTGGTGATTAAGAATTTTTCATCTGGAGCCAAAGCAAGCACGACTTGTCCCACCATTAGACATATAACCGGGAATGGTCCTGTTGGTGCGAATTGTTATGAGTGATACTGTACATATAAAGTTGTTTTTATTTGTTTAATATAAATACAGACCAAAAACTATTTATAAGATAACAGCATGTCTGCTAGAAATGTTATCGCCCTAATTATTGCAGAAATAGGGCCGGTTGCATAGCTGCAAGTAATTTGTCCTTATTAATACCCACATTTACACAAAGGGCCTAATTCTGGTTCACTCCCAAAAGCAATTCTCTTTCTAATGGACAAAACCATGTGCACTGCATGTGGGGCAGATGTAACATGTGCAGAAGGAGTTAGATTTGGGTGGGGTATTTACAGTATATTGCAGTGTAAAAATAAAGCAGCCAGAATTTACACTGCACAAAATCTCACCCAAATCAAACTCTCTCTGCACATGTTACATCTGCCCCACCTGCAGTGCACATGGTTGCATCCATTAGATAGAGAATTTGCTTCTGCAAGGGAACCAGAATCTGGCCCAGTATGTAGGGGCTGATTAATGTTTGTAAGTAAATAAAAAATCAAGCAGATGGGCAAAACCATGTTACATTGCAGGTGCTTTTAGATTTAGTTGAGGTTTGTTAAAACTGAAATCAGAAATGCAGTGTATGTCAGCATATTTTGTTATAGGCAGTGGTTCTGAGAGGGGGGAAGCAGGTACTCATTAACCAGACCATACACATCTCCCCCCCTTCATTTCATTACCAGGGCCCGGCGTGGCTCTCTATGCCCATGGTTTCAGGCACAAAGTTAGTTTTTTTCTTTACGTACATACCTGAATTAATCCCCAAATTAATATATTGACCTTAACTGAGAGTTTAGTGTAGGGTATCTTAGGGTGCATTCCCCACCTATCCATGTGCTTAGTTTCATCCAAGTAATCATCATGATCGGGAAGCATTTGCTTCAGCCAAAACATGGTGAAAGTGATACTCCAGAAAACAGGCTGTCATGCCCTCTCTGAACTCTGCCTATGTGAGATGCAGCTGAAATGCTCATGGCTTGGTGTAGTTGAGCACAATTGGTTCCAGGTCATGTACAGTGTGACCAAAGCGTTGTGCTATTTTGTAAGCCAATTACTGACATAGAAGGAAAAATGAAAACTAATTTGACATATCTAATAAAAGAACCAGTTCGGGTTATAGGTCGTTAGTTTATAAGATTTTTAGAAAGGTGTGATTCATATAACAAGTGTCACCTGAGGCCATATAGAACATTTATATCACACCATCAACTGGGTACTCAAGTCAAAGAAATGTAATCGCACAGAGAATAGAAAGATGGGTACTTGTGTATTATCACGGCCACAATTGCGGGCATCGTGTGCCTTAACTTTAAGGCACACGATGCGACGCAATGCCCACGATTTCCCCATAGGCTTCAATGTTAAAATATTTAACATTGAAGCCCATGCGATGGACCCGATTTGTCCATAGGCTTCAATGTTAAATTATTTTAACATTGAAACTGAGTCCATTTAACATAGTAAAAAATGGGAAAAGGCCGAATAAGGGCCATTTCTCATTGGCTATGGCCCCGTCATGTGTGTAAAAACTAATGGCCCCCCATTGTGGCCGCCACCCCCACGATTAACGCAAACCCAAAGCATGGCGAGCGCAGCGAGCCCGCGAGGGGCAGCGGTGCGCGTCCTCCGACCTTTTCATTCCCCTACTATCCACGTCGGCGTGGAGTTGAGAATAGTTTAGTGTGGCGAGCGCAGCGAGCCACCGAGCCCGAAGCGTGGCGAGCGCAGCGAGCCCCGCGAGGGGACGCTGATACCTGTGAAGCCCGCGAGGGGACGCAGGGATCTGTGAAGGTATCAGTGTCCGCTCGCCACGCTTCGGGCTCGGTGGCTCGCTGCGCTCGCCACACTAATCTATTCTCAACTCCACGCCGACGTGGATAGTAGGGGAATGAAAAGGTCGGAGGACGTGCACCGCCGCCCCTCGCGGGCTCGCTGCGCTCGCCACGCTTCGGGTTCGCGTTAATCGTGGGGGTGGCGGCCACAATGGGGGGCCATTATTTTGTACACACACATGTCGGGGCCATAGCCAATGAGAAATGGCCCTTATTGGCCCTTTTACCATTTTTTACTATGTTAACCCCTTCATGACAGAGCCAGTTTGTGCCTTCATGACAGAGCCCTTTTTTTCAAATCTGACATGTCTCACTTAAGTGGGGATAACTTTTTTTTGCTTTTACTTATCCCAGTGATTTTGAGATTGTTTTCTCGTGACACATTGTACTTCAAATTAGTGCTAAATTTGGGTCGATACAGTCTGTGTTTTTTTGTGAAAAATACCAAAATATCGTGAAAAAATGGAAAATTTAGCAATATGCAAAATGTCAAATTTTCTGCTTGTGAGACAAATAATCATACCACTCAAAATAGTTAATAACTAACAAAGACCATATGTCTACTTTATGTTGCAATCATTATTTCAACCTCCTTTTCATTTTTTTGGACACTAGGAGGCTTCAAATATGACTAGCAAATTCTCAAATTTTCAAGAAAATTTCAAACACTGATTTTTTTAGGGACCAGTTCAGTTCTGATGTGACTTTGAGGGACTTGTATGTGAGACACCCCCATAAATGATGCCATTTCAAAAACTGCACCCCTCACAGTATTCAAAACAGCATTTTGGAAGTTTGTTAACCCTTTAGGTGTTTCACAGGAATTAAAACAAAGTGTAGGTGAAATTTCAAAATTTTTTTTTTTTGCAGAGTTTCAATTTTAATACATTTTTCTAACGAATACAGTAGATTTTACTAGAGAAATGTGACTAAAAATTGATTCCCCCAATTCTTTTGTTTTCAAAAATATCCTATATGTGGCCCTAGTGTGCACGTTGACCAAACCACAGGCTTCATAATAGAAGGAGCACCTACTTGATTTTGGAGCCTCCTTTTTATGAGATTTTTTTTTAGGCACCATGTAGGTTTCTAGGCACCATAAGTGCTAAAAGTTAGGAACCTCCCCCACAAGTCACCCCATTTTGCAATCTACACCCCTCAGGGAATTCATCTAGGGGTATAGTGTACATTTCAAACCCCCAGGGGTTTCACCAATTTTGGTACAACTGGGATGTGAAAATGGAAAATTACATTTTTTTACACAAACATGCAGTTCTGGCTCCAAATTTTTCATTTTCACAAGGAATGAAGGAGACAAAGCACCCCAAAATCTGTGCCCCAATTTCTCCCGAGTACAGCAATGCCTCACATGTGACCAAAAAATACCAGTTGGGTGCATGGCAGGACTCAGAAGGGAAGGAGTGATTTTTGGATTTTGCAGCACAGATTTTGGTGGAATGAATGGTGGGTGCTATGTTGCACCAATACAGTGGAACCCCCCCACAAGTCACCCCATTTTGCAAAGTACACCCCTCAGGGAATTCATCTAGGGGTATAGTGTACATTTCAAACCCCCAGGGGTTTCACCAATTTTGATACAACTGGGCAGTGAAAATGAAAAATTACATTTTTTTACACAAAAATGCAGTTCTGGCTCAAAATTTTTCATTTTCACAAGGAATGAAGGAGACAAAGCACCCCAAAATCTGTGCCCCAATTTCTCCCGAGTACGGCAATGCCTCACATGTGACCAAAAAATACCAGTTGGGCGCATGGCAGGACTCAGAAGGGAAGGAGTGATTTTTGGATTTGGCAGCACAGATTTTGGTGGAATGAATGGTGGGTGCCATGTTGCATTAGCAAGACTCCCAAAGCACCAATACAGTGGAACCCCCCCACAAGTCACCCCATTTTGCAAAGTACACCCCTCAGGGAATTCATCTAGGGGTATAGTGTACATTTCAAACCCCCAGGGGTTTCACCAATTTTGATACAACTGGGCAGTGAAAATGAAAAATTACATTTTTTTACACAAAAATGCAGTTCTGGCTCAAAATTTTTCATTTTCACAAGGAATGAAGGAGACAAAGCACCCCAAAATCTGTGCCCCAATTTCTCCCGAGTACGGCAATGCCTCACATGTGACCAAAAAATACCAGTTGGGCGCATGGCAGGACTCAGAAGGGAAGGAGTGATTTTTGGATTTGGCAGCACAGATTTTGGTGGAATGAATGGTGGGTGCCATGTTGCATTAGCAAGACTCCCAAAGCACCAATACAGTGGAACCCCCCCACAAGTCACCCCATTTTGCAAAGTACACCCCTCAGGGAATTTATCTAGGGGTATAGTGTACATTTCAAACCCCCAGGGGTTTCACCAATTTTGATACAACTGGGCAGTGAAAATGAAAAATTACATTTTTTTACACAAAAATGCAGTTCTGGCTCAAAATTTTTCATTTTCACAAGGAATGAAGGAGACAAAGCACCCCAAAATCTGTGCCCCAATTTCTCCCGAGTACGGCAATGCCTCACATGTGACCAAAAAATACCAGTTGGGCGCATGGCAGGACTCAGAAGGGAAGGAGTGATTTTTGGATTTGGCAGCACAGATTTTGGTGGAATGAATGGTGGGTGCCATGTTGCATTAGCAAGACTCCCAAAGCACCAATACAGTGGAACCCCCCCACAAGTCACCCCATTTTGCAAAGTACACCCCTCAGGGAATTCATCTAGGGGTATAGTGTACATTTCAAACCCCCAGGGGTTTCACCAATTTTGATACAACTGGGCAGTGAAAATGAAAAATTACATTTTTTTACACAAAAATGCAGTTCTGGCTCAAAATTTTTCATTTTCACAAGGAATGAAGGAGACAAAGCACCCCAAAATCTGTGCCCCAATTTCTCCCGAGTACGGCAATGCCTCACATGTGACCAAAAAATACCAGTTGGGCGCATGGCAGGACTCAGAAGGGAAGGAGTGATTTTTGGATTTGGCAGCACAGATTTTGGTGGAATGAATGGTGGGTGCTATGTTGCATTACCAATACAGTGGAACCCCCCCACAAGTGACCCCATTTTGCAAACTACACCCCTCAGGGAATTCATCTAGGGGTATAGTGTACATTTCAAACCCCCAGGGGTTTCACCAATTTTGGTACAACTGGGCTGTGAAAATGAAAAATTACATTTTTTTTACACAAAAATGTACTTCTGGCTCAAAATTTTTCATTTTCACAAGGAATGAAGGAGACAAAGCACCCCAAAATCTGTGCCCCCATTTCTCCAGAGTACGGCAATGCCTCACATGTGACCAAAAAATACCAGTTGGGTGCATGGCAGGACTCAGAAGGGAAGGAGTGATTTTTGGATTTTGGAGCACAGATTTTGGTGGAATGAATGGTGGGTGCTATGTTGCATTACCAATACAGTGGAACCCCCCCACAAGTGACCCCATTTTGCAAACTACACCCCTCAGGGAATTCATCTAGGGGTATAGTGTACATTTCAAACCCCCAGGGGTTTCACCAATTTTGGTACAACTGGGCTGTGAAAATGAAAAATTACATTTTTTTTACACAAAAATGTACTTCTGGCTCAAAATTTTTCATTTTCACAAGGAATGAAGGAGACAAAGCACCCCAAAATCTGTGCCCCCATTTCTCCAGAGTACGGCAATGCCTCACATGTGACCAAAAAATACCAGTTGGGTGCATGGCAGGACTCAGAAGGGAAGGAGTGATTTTTGGATTTTGGAGCACAGATTTTGGTGGAATGAATGGTGGGTGCTATGTTGCATTACCAATACAGTGGAACCCCCCCACAAGTGACCCCATTTTGCAAACTACACCCCTCAGGGAATTCATCTAGGGGTATAGTGTACATTTCAAACCCCCAGGGGTTTCACCAATTTTGGTACAACTGGGCTGTGAAAATGAAAAATTACATTTTTTTTACACAAAAATGTAATTCTGGCTCAAAATTTTTCATTTTCACAAGGAATGAAGGAGACAAAGCACCCCAAAATCTGTGCCCCCATTTCTCCAGAGTACGGCAATGCCTCACATGTGACCAAAAAATACCAGTTGGGTGCATGGCAGGACTCAGAAGGGAAGGAGTGATTTTTGGATTTTGCAGCTCAGATTCTGGTGGAATGAATGGTGGGTGCTATGTGGCATTAGCAAGACCCCCGAAGCACGGTGAAATGATGAACCTAATAATCCATAGATGTGTGGTATATTTTGAAACACTCCTTTATACATAGGCCGGGTTTGTCGGGGCAAGTTTCACAGTGGAAAATAGTTTCCTTTCTTATTCCCTTTTTATAGCAAACTTTGCACCTTTTTTGTGTCCTGCCCTTTCTTGCAGTGGAGGGGATTTCGTTGGGAAAATGCTGCCCTGGTACAATACGGGGGCCAGTACTAGAAGTACTGGGGCCCTCTGCCTGCTGGTTCCCAAATATTAGGCCCTTTATGACTTCCTCTTGAAAGTGCATAAATGTCCCCCTCTGGCCGGTAGAACGGAATAGCACGTAAGCGTTATACAGTGCCATCTGGATGATATACACGGCCAGCTTCTTGTACCAGATATTTGTTTTCCGCAGGGCACTGTACGGCTTCAGTACCTGATCTGAAAGATCCACTCCGCCCATGTACTTATTGTAATCTAGGATACAATTTGGTTTTGAGGTGTGGGTACTGGTACCTCGTACAGGGATGGAGGTGGTACTGTCTCCATGAATTGTTGTCAGTATAAGGACATCCCTCTTGTCCTTATATTTGACCAACAACATATTTTCGGTGCATATTCCCCTGCTTTCACCCCTTCTTAGTACTTGGGCAATGTGCGTTTTGGGGAGGCCTCTTTGGTTCTTGCGCACAGTACCGCAAGCTGCTGTACCTCTTGAACCAAGGGCCTTAAACAGGGGGATGCTAGTGTAAAAGTTATCCACATAGAGGTGATAACCTTTATCCAGGAAGGGGTGCACTAAATCCCAGACAATTTTTCCACTAACACCTACGAGGGAGGGGGGGCATTCTGGCGGTTCAATTCTTGAATCCTTCCCTTCATATACCCTAAACTTGTGGGTGTACCCTGTGGTGCTTTCACACAGCTTATACATTTTTATGCCATACCTTGCCCTCTTACTGGGAAGGTACTGGCGGAATTGAACCCTTCCTTTAAAATGTATAAGGGACTCGTCGATACTAATACATTTATCAGGGATGTATAGCTCTGCAAATTTGGCACTGAAATGATCAATGACCGGCCTGACTTTGAATAGCCTGTCAAAGGTGGGATCATCTCTGGGTGGGCACTGTGCATTATCGGTGTAATGTATAAATTTATGGATTGCCTTTAAAACGAGCCCGAGTCATGGCCATACGGTAAAATGGGGTGCTGTACAGAACATCTGTACTCCAATATTGCCTAATTTGTGGCTTTTTTACTATGCCCATATGAAACACCAGACCCCAAAACGTCATCATCTCTACTGCATCTACAGGGGTCCACCTAGCAAA
This sequence comes from Crinia signifera, assembly GCF_055691185.1. Classification (NCBI taxonomy): domain Eukaryota; kingdom Metazoa; phylum Chordata; class Amphibia; order Anura; family Myobatrachidae; genus Crinia; species Crinia signifera. Next base: position 170,987,730 of record NC_139220.1, read on the forward strand.
TGATGACGTGGGGTTTTGAGCAATAAACTGCTGGGCATATAAATTAGTTTGGTCCACCATTAAATTTATAAAATCATCAGAGAAAAATAATTTGAAAAAGTCAATTTCTCTGAGACCTGTGGAATCAAATTGGATTCCTGGCATGGCCAAAAACTCAGGAACCTGGGGCTCAAAATTGTCTGGTGGTGGGGTCCATACGAGATCAATTATTGGGGGGGGGGTCCTCAGCCGCTCTACGGGGGCGTCTTTGAGGGGGTCCCTCATCACCAGAGGAGGAAGAGGAGCTTAAGACGAATCCTTCAAATTCCCCGCTTGCCTCACTGGCTGTGTCAGAATCAGAGGCAAGCATGGCATATGCCTCCTCCACTGAATACATTCTTCTGGATGACTGGGATGACATTTGGGATGACATTTGGGATGACATTTTTATTTTTGTGTTACTGGTAGTGAAATGTTTCAACACGTGTATAGTGTAGGGGGGGTACAAACTTTATTTCAACACGGGGGGTATGTAGTGTGTAGTGTGTATGTAGTGCAGGAAAAAAAAATACTTTATACAAAAAAAAAAAAATTGAAGGGGTTAAAAAAAAAAAAAATTGAAGGGGTTAAAAAAAAAAATTTGAAGGGGTTAAAAAAACAAAAAAAAAGGTCCTGCGCCAAAAATTGAGCACAGATGTTGGTCAGTAACGTCCGTCACTGAACAGCGCTCAAGTGAAATGTTTCAAGACGTGTATAGTGTAGGGGGGGGGGGGGGTACAAACTTTATTTCAACCCGGGGGGTATGTAGTGTGTAGTGTGTATGTAGTGCAGAAAAAAAAAATACTTTATACAGGAATTTGATCCCAATAAAAAAAAAAAAAATTGAAGGGGTTAAAAAAAAAAAAAAAAAGGTCCTGCGCCAAAAATTGAGCACAGATGTTGGTCAGTAACGTCCGTCACTGAACAGCGCTCAAAGGCAACAGGAATTTGATCAAAAAAAAAAAAAATAGATCAACCCTGTGCCGAAAAAGCTGATCAGTGATGTACGTCACTGATCAGCGCACAGTGGCCACAGGACACCCACAAAATCACAGTGTGTGTAAAAAAAAAATTAAAAAAAGACCACACAGCACCCACAAAAAAAAAAAAAAGGTGATCAGTGATGCGACACTGATTACCAGTGAGGGGCAGCAGGTGCACAACCTTTGGTGCAACTGACAGTGCAACTGGCAGCAACTGACAGGTATATATAAAAAAAAAAACCTCTGCGCCCCCAAAAAGTTGCTGATCACCTCAGATATAGTGATCAGCACAAAAGGCGGGGGTAGCAGACACAAAATATACACTCTCTATCACTCTCTGTCACTATCTCTCTCTATCTCTCACTATCTATCACTATCTATCACTATCTATCACTATCTATCACTATCTATCACTCTAGGACACTGCAGCAGCAGCACTGACAGTTATATGTATAAAAAAAAACCTGCACCCCCAAAAAGGGGGGGTAGCAGACACAAAATATACACTCTCTATCACTCTCTGTCACTATCTCTCTCTATCTCTCTCTATCTCTCACTATCTATCACTATCTATCACTCTATGACACTGCAGCAGCAGCACTGACCCTGCACCCCCAAAAAGGGGGGGTAGCAGACACAAATCTCTCTATCTCTCACTATCTATCACTATCTATCACTATCTATCACTCTATGACACTGCAGCAGCAGCACTGACAGTTATATATAAAAAAACCCTGCACCCCCAAAAAGGGGGGGTAGCAGACACAAAATATAGCTCTCTCTGTCACTATCTCTCTATCTCTCTCTCTATCTCTCTCTATCTCTCTCTCTATCTCTCTATCACACTGCAGCAGCAGCAGGAAGTCTCAGGAAGTCAGATCCAGGAAGCGTCCAGCACGCTACAAGCAGTGATCAAGTGATCAGGTAAGGTATTTGCAAGGATCAGGTAAGTATTAGCAAGGATCAGGTCAGTATCACGGCAGATAGGCACGGTGACCGCTCTGCACGCAATTCCAGACCGGAATGGCGTCTGCAGCGCAGTCACCGTTAGTTTAAATATCGCGCCTTGGCTGTGATTGGTCCGTGGGTCCCACGGACCAATCACAGCCTTGGGGGCAGGTGGGGTGAGGGTGGGGTGAGGTGTCATCGTCACCGATGACCCCCTCATGCCCCCTGACGCCCGGCGGTGATTGACACCTGTGTTACCGAGCGTCTGATTCGCCAGTAACACAGGAAACCGCTGTGAATGGCTGTTCACACTGAACAGCCAATCACAGCGATCGCCGACGGGGGGGCGGCATCGCAGCCCCCCCTGGGCATGCAGGGACATGTCTGCTGTCAGGGACAGCAGACATCGTCCCTCTGTCACTGCGTCTCTAGACGCAGTGACAGTTTAAAGTCATGACGTATATATACGTCATGTGTCGGGAAGTACTTCCCGGCCATGACGTATATATACGTCAAATGTCGTGAAGGGGTTAAATGGACTCAGTTTCAATGTTAAAAAAATTTAACATTGAAGCCTATGGACACGATGGACCCGATTTCTCCATAGGCTTCAATGTTAAAATAATTTAACATTGAAGCCTATGGAGAAATCGGGTACATCGCGTCGGTCGCGTCGTGTGCGTTTTAGTATGCACCCGACGCGACCGACACGATTTTTTCCGACACGACCACCACGATAGAAATCGTGGTGGCCGTGCTAGGAAACAAGTACCAAAAGATGTATAAAGGTGGCCACACACCGTGTGATGCGCACCGTGCGTTTCGGACCAGATCGCATAGCATCTGGTCCAAAAAGTACATGCAGAGTATACTTTTTGTGGTATACGATATGATGTGCACGGGAGCGCGCATCGCAAGCCAAAAACACTCCATGTGTTGGCACCTTAAAGACTCTGTAGACAACAGAAAGTCAGCACCAGTATGCTGACGTGGTTGAGATGCTACGGGCACTTACAGAATCTCAACCATGTGGGCAAAATAACTTTATAAATGCTCCTAAAGCTGCATGGTATAATGTCTGCATGGTTAAATTGCTGTATTGACATAGTGAGTGTAGACTTATTATACCAAACCTGACCTTACGACAATAATAAATACCACTGACCTGTCAGAGTGCCTAATGAGAATCATCAACCTCAAGAATTATTTATCTATACCACGTACCCTTAGAGATGGGGATGGGGAGAGGGGTTGTGCTTACCATGCGGCTCTGTCTCTGGGTTTTATCCCCCAGAGCTTTTCAATAACTAGCCAATTTCCATGAGGCTGCAATGAACAATGGAGGTCATTCTGGTTGGCTTGCTAAGCAGCGTTAGTTCGCTGCTTAGCAAACCTTGTAGCATCGCCCGCCGGTTGTACGAATGCGCGCCCCCTGCCGCACTATGAATATCTCTGCTGCACTGCGAATGGATGTTTTGCTTAAACATCTATTTGCAGGTTAGCATGCGGGCACAAAATCATTTTGGTCCTCGCATAGAAGCCCTGCACATGCGCACATGTGCATGAGTAGAGCTTCAACATCGAACTTACGCACGGGTACGTTTGCTGATCAGAATGACCTATAAATTGCACTCTCTGAAGTTAGACAAAAAAGGGGGTGGTTGACTGCGCTAGATGATATAGAAATGAATAGTTTACAAAGGGTGAATCAAAGAATGGACCTACGCGTTTCGCCGCTCTCAGCAGCTTTTTCAAGGACTATTATGATCAGTGTCATTTTTTACCAATTTTTACTGTTGTTTTATTCTGCTTTATTTTTTATTCTTATGTAAAAAGCTATAATAAATTGTCTAACCTTTTTTACCACACACCTGACCTATATGTTTATGCATTCTTTGATTCACCCTTTGTAAACTATTCATTTCTATATCATCTAGCGCAGTCAACCACCCCCTTTTTTGTCTTCCATTGTATAGGGGTTGACTTTCCCCTTTTTTAGACTGCTGCTTTACTTAGCCAATCCACTCATACATTAGCGCCTTTTTTGTGGATATCCATATCCCTTCTTTTTCCACTCTCTGAAGTTACCAGGCTGAGCAGCGGCAGTAATTGAATATCTCCAGGCAGAGCTGTAACTCCGCAGCCAATTGTATCTGCTCCATTATTACAGTTCAGAGCGGTGCTGTCAGTATTTGCTTTTTAGTTTCAATGTGTTTACATAAAGTGACAGGAGCTGCAATGTGACATTATCTAGCAGCACTCCTGACACAGAGGAGGAGCGGACAGTGCAAATGCTAGTCCATGGGAAAAACCCAGCATCTCCGGAGATGCTGGGCTGCCCGCAGAGTAATGTTATAATGATTCCCACCACAGCCCGCTTCTAAAACTTATGTCATGCCCCTTTGAAGCAATGCATGCAAGGGGCGCACAAGGGTGATACAGAGTGCGCATGAGGGTGTAACCAGTCCCTTTGATGCTTCTGGGAAGTAGTCTGTAGACTAGACTCTAGAGCAGCGGTTCTCAAACTGTGGGTCCTGACCCCAAATTGGGTCCTGACCACCTCAGCATGGGGTCACGACTCTGATCATTAGGTTAATGTGTCTGTGGATGGGGACAGGGTATAACTCATTAAGTAAACACCCACTGTTTCCCTCTTCCATCCCACTGACACCCTTTTCCATTCACCCCCATTACCCACTGCCTCCCAGTCACAAAAGCGGTCACTTCACTTCACTGACCACACATGTGGCGGCCATTCAGTATTAACTTGCTGGGGTCCTGTAATAATTTTTATTGTCTGACGGGTCCCAGAGCAAAATAGTTTGTGCACCCCTGCTCTAGAGCACTAATGATAATATTCTTTATTTGGAATGCACCAGAACCTACCAATTGCAATGTGTCTAGATGTTCCCATGAAGAAGTATGTCAGGATGGGGAAGAATGAGGAGTACAGGCCATATCCAACAGGTACCTCAGCAAGTAATGCGAAAGCCAGCCCTAGAAGACATAACATCAGCTTACATATTATATACCACACTAATTAGAGGGCAATGACAGTCATTATATGTTTGTCAACAGGCACACCGTAAAATGCTCAAAAAGGGCTGCTGTACACAATTCTGACATGTTATAGTACATAACACATGACACTTCTTGGAAGGTTAAGCATTGTGTCTATTAGTGTGACTTGCATTTATTATACAGGTTATTTTCCTCTGTTTTTATTACACTGTATAATTCTAGGAGCATTCAAAGACACAGTGGGATAGGTCTAACAGTGCAAGATTCCTCATTATATAGTTACAGTCAGTTCTGAGTGTACAATCATCCACAAAATGCTCTTATTTGTTAAGGATATAATAGGACATATTTGTGAAATTTAACATGAGGATCATTTAGGAACTTTAATCGGTAGTTAAAGCCTGATTAAGGGGAGTATTCAATGTATGCCGATATTTCCAACAGGCGAAAATATCGGCACACAGCACACATACTCAATGCAGCTACGGCAATTTTCAACAATGGGGATTCAGGCAATCTGCGGGCTATCCGAATGACTGTAAAATTCTGACTGTCAGTAAGATTTATAAGGTTGAATGTAAATTTGACCTATTATCTGCGAAAATTGGAGATATTGGCACTATCGGAAAAAAACTGCCCTTATTGAATATGTCGGAACCCCTTCAGACCTATTCATGTTGGAAACTGCCATCTTTTGGACAGGACAGCAGTTTCAACTGCAATTGACTATACCCCAAAGTGAAGGAGATAAAGTACCAACCAAACTGCTCATTTTGGTACTTTATGTTCATTCACTTTATCAAACACAGAATTTAACATGGCAGAGCCAATACATCCACTTTATCTTTCTTCAAGACTGGTGTTAAGTTTGAGACATAGGGGTATATTCAGTGCCTCAAAGGTGAGCTATGACGGCCATTTCCACATCGCTTGGTCTTTTTCAGCGAGGTGGAAACAGCGAGTGTACCCATTAAAACGGCGAGGCTTGCCACAAAATGCAGCGGGCTTGCAAACCACGCCATTTAGGGGAATCCTTGCCATGCGCTAATGGTGACAATTTCCATGGAACATTGAATACGGTGAGCGGCTGGCGAGGATGGCCTTTCCTCGCCAAAAAAGCCATCCTCGCTGTACAAACCCCTATTGCCGCCGCTCTCCGACAGCATTGAATATACACCATTACTGTAAGGACTAAAGGAGAGTACAAGAATGACACCTAAGCAGGTCTGTATTAATTAGATGATATGATCACACTGCTTTACTGTCAACAGTCTCATTTACTTTGCACCTCTGACGATACAGATACAGTTTTAGTTTTGTGGGTGTGAAATAGATGCTGACACTCTGGGGGAAATTTACTAAAGTAAATTTGTAAAAAATAGGTGAATTTGTATCCAGACATACACTTATTTTTGACATTTACTATCCCGAAAATACGGCAATTCGTAGTCGTATTGATAGCACATCAATACGACTACGAATTGCCGTATTTTCGGGATAGTAAATGTCAAAAATACGTGTATTTCTGGATACAAATACACCTATTTTTTTTACAAATTTCCTTTAGTAAATTTCCCCCTCTTCGTCAACGCTCCAAATTACATTTACATAGGTAACGTTGCTACAGCAACACTTATCTCAGAATACGTGCGGTAGCCATGTATCAAATGATGTTAGTTAATAAATAAACCCATCATTTCAAAAATGGAGTGCGTTTCTCACCTCTTTGTATATGATGGTTTACTCAATGTGCTAGGCTATACAATGGAAAAATTAAATTGTAAGCTTAAGGTGAAAAGGTTTTTCTTGATAACAATATACCCAAGGTATATCTGTGTACAGTCTATCCTAGTTACAAAAATATGTTGAAGCTGAGCATATACAGTACCAGCCCTATGTTTTGTTTAATGCCCCCTTAAAATAAAACATAAGCTGACTGAATAAAATGTTAATTTAGAGGGTTATATTATGTGTTTTTATACATAATATTCTGTTTTTCTTCCATTTTGTTTGTTTAATTGTCCTCTCTGTGAGCCACTCTCTTATTGACATAAAAAAATAAAGTACTCCACCAAAAAAAACAAGCCCAAAACCAGAATGTTCATTGTATAAGAGGTGTACATAAACATATATAACACGCATTAAACAAAATAAAAACATGTTTAGAGTTTATCCATAAAATAGTTTAGTTCTATACAATTGCAATCAACACCAAGAAGCAGATTCGGAGTTTATCCTACCAGCGGTGGCCTATACCACCTTTGAATGAATGGGTCTGCTGTCCAGAAACAATCATAGTGTCTGCGCAATTGATCTTGCTTGTGTTGTGACTGGGACATGCGTTTAACCCCTTCCCGACATTTGACGTACATTTACGTCATGGCCGGGATGTACTTCCCGACACATGGCATAAATGTACGTCATGACTTTAAACTGTCACTGCGTCTAGAGACGCAGTGACAGAGGGACGATGTCTGCTGTCCCTGACAGCAGACATGTCCCTGCATGCCCAGGGGGGGGCTGCGATGCCGCCCCCCCCGTCGGCGATCGCTGTGATTGGCTGTTCAGTGTGAACAGCCATTCACAGCGTTTTCCTGTGTTACCAGCGAATCAGACGCTCGGTAACACAGGTGTCAATCACCGCCGGGCGTCAGGGGGCATGAGGGGGTCATCGGTGACGATGACACCTCACCCCACCCTCACCCCACCTGCCCCCAAGGCTGTGATTGGTCCGTGGGACCCACGGACCAATCACAGCCAAGGCGCGACATTTAAACTAACGGTGACTGCGCTGCAGACGCCATTCCGGTCTGGAATAGCGTGCAGAGCGGTCACCGTGCCTATCTGCCGTGATACTGACCTGATCCTTGCTAATACTTACCTGATCCTTGCAAATACCTTACCTGATCACCTGATCACTGCTTGTAGCGTGCTGGACGCTTCCTGGATCTGACTTCTTGGGACTTCCTGCTGCTGCTGCAGTGTGATAGAGAGATAGAGAGATAGAGAGAGAGATAGAGAGAGATAGAGAGATAGTGACAGAGAGAGCTATATTTTGTGTCTGCTACCCCCCCTTTTTGGGGGTGCAGGTTTTTTTTATATATAAATAACTGTCAGTGCTGCTGCTGCAGTGTCATAGAGTGATAGATAGTGATAGATAGTGATAGATAGTGATAGATAGTGAGAAATAGAGAGATTTGTGTCTGCTACCCCCCCTTTTTGGGGGTGCAGGTTTTTTTTTTATATATATAACTGTCAGTGCTGCTGCTGCAGTGTCATAGAGTGATAGATAGTGATAGATAGTGAGAGATAGAGAGATAGAGAGAGATAGTGACAGAGAGTGATAGAGAGTGTATATTTTGTGTCTGCTACCCCCCCTTTTTGGGGGTGCAGGTTTTTTTTTATACATATAACTGTCAGTACTGCTGCTGCAGTGTCCTAGAGTGATAGATAGTGATAGATAGTGAGAGATAGTGAGAGATAGTGAGAGATAGAGAGAGATAGTGACAGAGAGTGATAGAGAGTGTATATTTTGTGTCTGCTACCCCCCCTTTTGTGCTGATCAGTATATCTGTGCTGATCAGCAACTTTTTGGGGGCGCAGGGTTTTTTTTTTTTATATATACCTGTCAGTTGCTGCCAGTTGCACTGTCAGTTGCACCAAAGGTTGTGCACCTGCTGCCCCTCACTGGTAATCAGTGTCGCATCACTGATCACCTTTTTTTTTTTTGAGAGTGCTGTGGGGTCTTTTTTAATTTTTTTTTTACACACACTGTGATTTTGTGGGTGTCCTGTGGCCACTGTGCGCTGATCAGTGACGTACATCACTGATCAGCTTTTTCGGCACAGGGTTGATCTATTTTTTTTTTTTTTGATCAAATTCCTGTTGCCTTTGAGCGCTGTTCAGTGACGGACGTTACTGACCAACATCTGTGCTCAATTTTTGGCGCAGGACCTTTTTTTTTTTTTTTTTAACCCCTTCAATTTTTTTTTTTTTTATTGGGATCAAATTCCTGTATAAAGTATTTTTTTTTTCTGCACTACATACACACTACACACTACATACCCCCCGGGTTGAAATAAAGTTTGTACCCCCCCCCCCCCCTACACTATACACGTCTTGAAACATTTCACTACCAGTAACACAAAAATAAAAATGGCATCCCAAATGTCATCCCAAATGTCATCCCAAATGTCATCCCAGTCATCCAGAAGAATGTATTCAGCGGAGGAGGCATATGCCATGCTTGCCTCTGACTCTGACACAGCCAGTGATGCAAGCGGGGAATTTGAAGGATTTGTCTTAAGCTCCTCTTCCTCCTCTGGTGATGAGGGACCCCCTCAAAGACGCCCCCGTAGAGCAGCTGAGACCCCCCCAATAATTGATCTCGTATGGACCCCACCACCAGACAATTTTGAGCCCCAGGTTCCTGAGTTTTTGGCCATGCCAGGAATCCAATTTGATTCCACAGGTCTCAGAGAAATTGACTTTTTCAAATTATTTTTCTCTGATGATTTTATAAATTTAATGGTGGACCAAACTAATTTATATGCCCAGCAGTTTATTGCTCAAAACCCCACGTCATCATTTGCTAGGTGGACCCCTGTAGATGCAGTAGAGATGATGACGTTTTGGGGTCTGGTGTTTCATATGGGCATAGTAAAAAAGCCAGAAATTAGGCAATATTGGAGTACAGATGTTCTGTACAGCACCCCATTTTACCGTATGGCCATGCCCCGGGCTCGATTTGAGACGATCCTTAAATTTTTGCATTACAACGATAATGCACAGTGCCCTCCCAGAGATGATCCCACCTTTGACCGGCTATTCAAAGTCAGGCCGGTCATTGATCATTTCAGTGCCAAATTTGCAGAGATGTACATCCCTGAAAAATGTATTTGTATTGACGAGTCCCTTATACATTTTAAAGGAAGGGTTAAATTCCGCCAGTACCTTCCCAGTAAGAGGGCAAGGTATGGCATAAAAATGTATAAGCTGTGTGAAAGCACCTAAGGGTACACCCACAGGTTTAGGGTATATGAAGGGAAGGATTCAAGAATTGAACCGCCAGAATGCCCCCCCTCCCTCGTAGGTGTTAGTGGAAAAATTGTCTGGGATTTAGTGCACCCCTTCCTGGATAAAGGTTATCACCTCTATGTGGATAACTTTTACACCAGCATCCCCCTGTTTAAGGCCCTTGGTTCAAGAGGTACAGCAGCTTGCGGTACTGTGCGCAAGAACCAAAGAGGCCTCCCAAAAACGCACATTGCCCAAGTAATGAGAAGGGGTGAAAGCAGGGGAATATGCACCGAAAATATGTTGTTGGTCAAATATAAGGACAAGAGGGATGTCCTTATACTGACAACAATTCACGGAGACAGTACCACCTCCGTCCCTGTACGAGGTACCAGTACCCACACCTCCAAACCTAATTGTATCCTGGATTACAATAAGTACATGGGCGGAGTGGATCTTTCAGATCAGGTACTGAAGCCGTACAGTGCCCTGCGGAAAACAAAAATCTGGTACAAGAAGCTGGCCGTGTATATCATCCAGATGGCACTGTATAACGCTTACGTGCTATTCCGTTCTACCGGCCAGAGGGGGACATTTATGCACTTTCAAGAGGAAGTCATAAAGGGCCTAATATTTGGGAACCAGCAGGCAGAGGGCCCCAGTACTTCTAGTACTGGCCCCCGTATTGTACCAGGGCAGCATTTTCCTGATGAAATCCCCTCCACTGGAAAAAAGGGCAGGACACAAAAAAGGTGCAAAGTTTGCTATAAAAAGGGAATAAGAAAGCAAACTATTTTCCAGTGTGACACTTGCCCCGACAAACCCGGCCTATGTATAAAGGAGTGTTTTAAAATATACCACACATCTATGGATTATTAGGTTCATAATTTCACCGTGCTTCGGGGGTCTTGCTAATGCCACATAGCACCCACCATTCATTCCACCAGAATCTGAGCCGCAAAATCCAAAAATCACTCCTTCCCTTCTGAGTCCTGGCATGCACCCAACTGGTATTTTTTGGTCACATGTGAGGCATTGCCGTACTCGGGAGAAATTGGGGCACAGATTTTGGGGTGCTTTTTCTCCTTCATACCTTCTGAAAATGAAAAATTTTGAGCCAGAACTGCATGTTTGTGTAAAAAAAATGTAATTTTTCATTTTCACTGCCCAGTTGTATCAAAATTGGTGAAACCCCTGGGGGTTTGAAATGTACACTATACCCCTAGATGAATTCCCTGAGGGGTGTAGTTTGCAAAATGGGGTCACTTGTGGGGGGGTTCCACTGTATTGGTGCTTTGGGGGTCTTGCTAATGCGACATAGCACCCACCAACATTCCACCAGAATTTGTGCTGCAAAATCCAAATATCACTCCTTCCCTTCTGAGTCCTGCCACTTTTTGGTCACACATGAGGCATTGCCGTACTCGGGAGAAATTGGGGCACAGGTTTTGGGGTGCTTTTTCTCCTTCATACCTTCTGAAAATGAAAAATTTTGAGCCAGAACTGCATTTTTGTGTAAAAAATGTAATTTTTCATTTTCACTGCCCAGTTGTATCAAAATTGGTGAAACCCCTGGGGGTTTGAAATGTACACTATACCCCTAGATGAATTCCCTGAGGGGTGTATTTTGCAAAATGGGGTCACTTGTGGGGGGGTTCCACTGTATTGGTGCTTTGGGGGTCTTGCTAATGCGACATAGCACCCACCAACATTCCACCAGAATTTGTGCTGCAAAATCCAAATATCACTCCTTCCCTTCTGAGTCCTGCCACTCTTTGGTCACACATGAGGCATTGCCGTACTCGGGAGAAATTGGGGCACAGATTTTGGGGTGCTTTTTCTCCTTCATACCTTCTGAAAATGAAAAATTTTGAGCCAGAACTGCATTTTTGTGTAAAAAAATTTAATTTTTCATTTTCACTGCCCAGTTGTATCAAAATTGGTGAAACCCCTGGGGGTTTGAAATGTACACTATACCCCTAGATGAATTCCCTGAGGGGTGTAGTTTGCAAAATGGGGTCACTTGTGGGGGGGTTCCACTGTATTGGTGCTTTGGGGGTCTTGCTAATGCGACATAGCACCCACCAACATTCCACCACCAAAAATCAGTCCTTCCCTTCTGAGTCCTGCCATGCACCCAACTGGTATTTTTTGGTCACATATAAGGCATTGCCGTACTCGGGAGAAATTGGGGCACAGATTTTGGGGTGCTTTTTCTCCTTCATACCTTCTGAAAATGAAAAATTTTGAGCCAGAACTGCATTTTTGTGTAAAAAAATGTAATTTTTCATTTTTACTGCCCAGTTGTATCAAAATTGGTGAAACCCCTGGGGGTTTGAAATGTACACTATACCCCTAGATGAATTCCCTGAGGGGTGTAGTTTGCAAAATGGGGTCACTTGTGGGGGGGGGGTTCCACTGTATTGGTGCTTGGGGGGTCTTGCTAATGCAACATAGCACCCACCAACATTCCACCAGAATCTGAGCTGCAAAATCCAAAAATCACTCCTTCCTTTCTGAGTCCTGCCATGCACCCAAATGGTATTTTTTGGTCACATGTGAGGCATTGCCGTACTCGGGAGAAATTGGGGCACAGATTTTGGGGTGCTTTGTCTCCTTCATTCCTTGTGAAAATGAAAAATTTTGAGCCAGAGCTGCATTTTTGTGTAAAAATGTAATTTTGCATTTGCACAGCCCAGTTGTATCAAAATTGGTGAAACCCCTGGGGGTTTGAAATGTACACTATACCCCTAGATGAATTCCCTGAGGGGTGTAGTTTGCAAAATGGGGTCACTTGTGGGGGGGTTCCACTGTATTGGTGCTTGGGGGGTCTTGCTAATGCAACATAGCACCCACCAAAATTCCACCAGAATCTGAGCTGCAAAATCCAAAAATCACTCCTTCCCTTCTGAGTCCTGCCATGCACCCAAATGGTATTTTTTGGTCACATGTGAGGCATTGCCGTACTCGGGAGAAATTGGGGCACAGATTTTGGGGTGCTTTTTCTCCTTCATACCTTATGAAAATGAAAAATTTTGAGCCAGAACTGCATTTTTGTGTAAAAAAATGTAATTTTTCATTTTCACTGCCCAGTTGTATCAAAATTGGTGAAACCCCTGGGGGTTTGAAATGTACACTATACCCCTAGATGAATTCCCTGAGGGGTGTAGTTTGCAAAATGGGGTCACTTGTGGGGGGGTTCCACTGTATTGGTGCTTTGGGGGTCTTGCTAATGCGACATAGCACCCACCAACATTCCACCACCAAAAATCACTCCTTCCCTTCTGAGTCCTGCCATGCACCCAACTGGTATTTTTTGGTCACATATGAGGCATTGCCGTACTCGGGAGAAATTGGGGCACAGATTTTGGGGTGCTTTTTCTCCTTCATACCTTATGAAAATGAAAAATTTTGAGCCAGAACTGCATTTTTGTGTAAAAAAATGTAATTTTTCATTTTCACTGCCCAGTTGTATCAAAATTGGTGAAACCCCTGGGGGTTTGAAATGTACACTATACCCCTAGATGAATTCCCTGAGGGGTGTAGTTTGCAAAATGGGGTCACTTGTGGGGGGGTTCCACTGTATTGGTGCTTGGGGGGTCTTGCTAATGCAACATAGCACCCACCAACATTCCACCAGAATCTGAGCTGCAAAATCCAAAAATCACTCCTTCCTTTCTGAGTCCTGCCATGCACCCAAATGGTATTTTTTGGTCACATGTGAGGCATTGCCGTACTCGGGAGAAATTGGGGCACAGATTTTGGGGTGCTTTGTCTCCTTCATTCCTTGTGAAAATGAAAAGTTTTGAGCCAGAACTGCATTTTTGCGTAAAAAATGTAATTTTGCATTTGCACAGCCCAGTTGTATCAAAATTGGTGAAACCCCTGGGGGTTTGAAATGTACACTATACCCCTAGATGAATTCCCTGAGGGGTGTAGTTTGCAAAATGGGGTCACTTGTGGGGGGGTTCCACTGTATTGGTGCTTGGGGGGTCTTGCTAATGCGACATAGCACCCACCAAAATTCCACCAGAATCTGAGCTGCAAAATCCAAAAATCACTCCTTCCCTTCTGAGTCCTGTCATGCACCCAAATGGTATTTTTCGGTCACATGTGAGGCATTGCCGTACTCGGGAGAAATTGGGGCACAGATTTTGGGGTGCTTTTTCTCCTTCATACCTTATGAAAATGAAAAATTTTGAGCCAGAACTGCATTTTTGTGTAAAAAAATGTAATTTTTCATTTTCACTGCCCAGTTGTATCAAAATTGGTGAAACCCCTGGGGGTTTGAAATGTACACTATACCCCTAGATGAATTCCCTGAGGGGTGTAGTTTGCAAAATGGGGTCACTTGTGGGGGGGTTCCACTGTATTGGTGCTTTGGGGGTCTTGCTAATGCGACATAGCACCCACCAACATTCCACCACCAAAAATCACTCCTTCCCTTCTGAGTCCTGCCATGCACCCAACTGGTATTTTTTGGTCACATATGAGGCATTGCCGTACTCGGGAGAAATTGGGGCACAGATTTTGGGGTGCTTTTTCTCCTTCATACCTTATGAAAATGAAAAATTTTGAGCCAGAACTGCATTTTTGTGTAAAAAAATGTAATTTTTCATTTTCACTGCCCAGTTGTATCAAAATTGGTGAAACCCCTGTGGGTTTGAAATGTACACTATACCCCTAGATGAATTCCCTGAGGGTGTAGTTTGCAAAATGGGGTCACTTGTGGGGGGGTTCCACTGTATTGGTGCTTGGGGGGTCTTGCTAATGCAACATAGCACCCACCAACATTCCACCAGAATCTGAGCTGCAAAATCCAAAAATCACTCCTTCCTTTCTGAGTCCTGCCATGCACCCAAATGGTATTTTTTGGTCACATGTGAGGCATTGCCGTACTCGGGAGAAATTGGGGCACAGATTTTGGGGTGCTTTGTCTCCTTCATTCCTTGTGAAAATGAAAAATTTTGAGCCAGAACTGCATTTTTGTGTAAAAAATGTAATTTTGCATTTGCACAGCCCAGTTGTATCAAAATTGGTGAAACCCCTGGGGGTTTGAAATGTACACTATACCCCTAGATGAATTCCCTGAGGGGTGTAGTTTGCAAAATGGGGTCACTTGTGGGGGGGTTCCACTGTATTGGTGCTTGGGGGGTCTTGCTAATGCGACATAGCACCCACCAAAATTCCACCAGAATCTGAGCTGCAAAATCCAAAAATCACTCCTTCCCTTCTGAGCCCTGTCATGCACCCAAATGGTATTTTTTGGTCACATGTGAGGCATTGCCGTACTCGGGAGAAATTGGGGCACAGATTTTGGGGTGCTTTTTCTCCTTCATACCTTCTGAAAATGAAAAATTTTGAGCCAGAACTGCATTTTTGTGTAAAAAAATTTAATTTTTCATTTTCACTGCCCAGTTGTATCAAAATTGGTGAAACCCCTGGGGGTTTGAAATGTACACTATACCCCTAGATGAATTCCCTGAGGGGTGTAGTTTGCAAAATGGGGTCACTTGTGGGGGGGTTCCACTGTATTGGTGCTTGGGGGGTCTTGCTAATGCAACATAGCACCCACCAACATTCCACAAGAATCTGAGCTGCAAAATCCAAAAATCACTCCTTCCTTTCTGAGTCCTGCCATGCACCCAAATGGTATTTTTTGGTCACATGTGAGGCATTGCCGTACTCGGGAGAAATTGGGGCACAGATTTTGGGGTGCTTTTTCTCCTTCATACCTTCTGAAAATGAAAAATTTTGAGCCAGAACTGCATTTTTGTGTAAAAAATGTAATTTTGCATTTGCACAGCCCAGTTGTATCAAAATTGGTGAAACCCCTGGGGGTTTGAAATGTACACTATACCCCTAGATGAATTCCCTGAGGGGTGTAGTTTGCAAAATGGGGTCACTTGTGGGGGGGTTCCACTGTATTGGTGCTTGGGGGGTCTTGCTAATGCGACATAGCACCCACCAAAATTCCACCAGAATCTGAGCTGCAAAATCCAAAAATCACTCCTTCCCTTCTGAGCCCTGTCATGCACCCAAATGGTATTTTTTGGTCAAATGTGAGGCATTGCCGTACTCGGGAGAAATTGGGGCACAGATTTTGGGGTGCTTTTTCTCCTTCATACCTTATGAAAATGAAAAATTTTGAGCCAGAACTGCATTTTTGTGTAAAAAAATTTAATTTTTCATTTTCACTGCCCAGTTGTATCAAAATTGGTGAAACCCCTGGGGGTTTGAAATGTACACTATACCCCTAGATGAATTCCCTGAGGGGTGTAGTTTGCAAAATGGGGTCACTTGTGGGGGGGTTCCACTGTATTGGTGCTTGGGGGGTCTTGCTAATGCAACATAGCACCCACCAACATTCCACCAGAATCTGAGCTGCAAAATCCAAAAATCACTCCTTCCTTTCTGAGTCCTGCCATGCACCCAAATGGTATTTTTTGGTCACATGTGAGGCATTGCCGTACTCGGGAGAAATTGGGGCACAGATTTTGGGGTGCTTTGTCTCCTTCATTCCTTGTGAAAATGAAAAATTTTGAGCCAGAACTGCATTTTTGTGTAAAAAATGTAATTTTGCATTTGCACAGCCCAGTTGTATCAAAATTGGTGAAACCCCTGGGGGTTTGAAATGTACACTATACCCCTAGATGAATTCCCTGAGGGGTGTAGTTTGCAAAATGGGGTCACTTGTGGGGGGGTTCCACTGTATTGGTGCTTTGGGGGTCTTGCTAATGCGACATAGCACCCACCAACATTCCACCACCAAAAATCACTCCTTCCTTTCTGAGTCCTGCCATGCACCCAAATGGTATTTTGTGGTCACATATGAGGCATTGCCATACTCGGGAGAAATTGGGGCACAGATTTTGGGGTGCTTTTTCTCCTTCATACCTTATGAAAATGAAAAATTTTGAGCCAGAACTGCATTTTTGTGTAAAAAAATGTAATTTTTCATTTTCACTGCCCAGTTGTATCAAAATTGGTGAAACCCCTGGGGGTTTGAAATGTACACTATACCCCTAGATGAATTCCCTGAGGGGTGTAGTTTGCAAAATGGGGTCACTTGTGGGGGGGTTCCATTGTATTGGTGCTTGGGGGGTCTTGCTAATGCAACATAGCACCCACCAACATTCCACCAGAATCTGAGCTGCAAAATCCAAAAATCACTCCTTCCTTTCTGAGTCCTGCCATGCACCCAAATGGTATTTTTTGGTCACATGTGAGGCATTGCCGTACTCGGGAGAAATTGGGGCACAGATTTTGGGGTGCTTTTTCTCCTTCATACCTTCTGAAAATGAAAAATTTTGAGCCAGAACTGCATTTTTGTGTAAAAAATTAAATTTTTCATTTTCACTGCCCAGTTGTACCACAATTGGTGAAACCCCTGGGGGTTTGAAATGTACACTATACCCCTAGATGAATTCCCTGAGGGGTGTAGTTTGCAAAATGGGGTCACTTGTGGGGGGGTTCCTAAATTTTAGCATCTTATGGTGCCTAGAAACCTACATGGTGCCTAAAAAATAATCTCATAAAAAGGAGGCTCCAAAATCAAGTAGGTGCTCCTTCTATTATGAAGCCTGTGGTTTGGTCAACGTGCACACTAGGGCCACATATAGGATATTTATGAAAACAAAAGAATTGGGGGAATCAATTTTTAGTCACATTTCTCTAGTAAAATGTACTGTGTTCCTTAGAAAAATGTATTAAAATTGCAAATCTGCGGCTTCCGGTGGGCGGGGCATCAAGTATGGCCGCTTTTTAACAGGGCTCCAGGGACGGCAGGCTAAAATCACCATCCATCCTCTCCTACAGGCTGAATTAGGAGGGTGAACCTACACCATCGCAGAGATCTCACTTTGCTGCGCAGACTGATGCCTCCCTTGCCCGAAAATTCTTATTCTACACCGAAGTCCGGCCACCTTCGCAGATGGCAAGCATGAACGCCTGATTTTGGGCGCGAAAACAGCGTGGGTCTAAGGTCCCTCTGGCTATACCTCTAAACCTGCCTTGGATCACCCCACAAACATACCTTCACCTTGCCAGCCCCCCCCCCCCCCCCCTTTTTGAGACCCGGGGACTCGGCCACTTCGCCGGGAACATCTAAAAACCGGAGCCCGGACGGTGCTGGGGCTCATCGCTTCGCCCGGCGGCTGCACTCAGGTTTACCTGACGGTCTGCTGGTGCTGTGCCTGGACGGCTGCTCAGTTGAGTGGTCAGAGCGGTTAGCGCGGCGCTACCGTTGGCGCTGGTCCTGACAGAGGAGATCCACGTGTACCCCTGCGCCGCCTGAGTAGTGACAGCGGCGGTCCGCATCCCCTTGCCCCTGCAGCGGCTGAGCGCTCCGGTCATCTGGCGGCCGGAGAGAGAGGACGCGATCGGCTGCCCTGTGCCATCTGACGGGCTGCTGGTACTGCGCCCGGGACCGCGGCGGCTGTCCCTGGCCGGCTGCTGACTGTAGGTGGTCTGAGCGGCTGATGAGGCGCTGCCGCCGGTGCTGACGGAGGAGCGCCCCGTGTATCAGAGCATCACCTGGAGGAAGACAGCGGCGGTTTACATTCCTTTGCCCCTGCCGCGGCTGAACACTGCCTTGTGACACCTGAGGGACGGGTGCTGGGACGCACTGCCGGCGGGGACGGGAGCCTCTTTACCACCCGGGGAGCGCTCAGCTGACAGCGTGGTGCCCTGACGACCCGGGACAGGAGACCCTCGGCTGGAAGACCTGCCTTCGACGGCCAACCCGGCGACCCCCCTCCTGGACCCGGCGAGGTGGAATCCCCGCGGAGACGCCTGGCTCTACAGGAAAAGCTGCTGCCTGGAAGCGGTAACGTGCACTACTTGCACAGCCCACACACTTAACATATAGAAGTGGAGGCACACGGGTCACTTAGTATTTAATTGACTGACTTTGCCCCTACTTGCCCCTTACAATGCGGGGTGTGTGACAGAGTGAAAAGGGATTCCCCTGATCGCTCTTATAAATCATATGCCCCTGGGATACCCGTTGCACCTATAGTTGCATTGCCTGCAGCACTTCTATCCCACCAAGTCCTAGCCTCTCCTATAGAAGGGCTCCCCTAAGAGCTCACTTACAACTTTGTGGGTGATTCAATCAGGACTCTCCCTCTTTTGTGCTGTAAGACCCACTGGACTGTCAAGATCCTACAGGATAAAACCACCTGGTATAATCATTGATGATCTGTGCGCCCCCCTTCTTTCCTGAAGTTTCTCATATATTCTTCTACAAATGTTGCCCCTACATTGCTGAAAGGTTTATGGTATCCTCCTGTTAAACAAGTACTTTGCTATACCCAGCCAAGTGTACGCCACAGCTTCCATTGCTAATACTTGATCTCTCTGGGCTTTGCTGCCATCTACTGGTGTACTAACCAATTACACCCTGCCAGTTGTAGACAGCAAATCCATTACTGTGCATTTCATTCTTTTCCTTTTGGTTTGTTAATTACTTTTTTACCCTAGGGCACTGCTTAAAATCTTGCGACACCCAACTATCTGTACTGTCGCGCCCTACACGGGAGAGGGAAGGGGGTTAAGGGGGGGAAGAAATTTATCATGGTCAAAACTGTCCTTATAGCGGACACTATGTAACCTTACAACGTTGAACTAGGGGTATTGTTCTGTGCTTTATCCAGTAGCCCTTCTAGAACCTAATTGTTCCACACTCATCGTGGTTGGCAAAGAGAGTCGAGAGAAAAAAAAAAAAACAAAAAAAAAAAACCCAAGAACATAGAAAAAGAGCATACACTTAAACTACCCGACTTAGAGGTGGCTCCAGGCCCTCGGGGCATGGACAGATATTTGGCTAAGGCCTCTACATCTGACTCCTCTGATAGCTCTTCTACTGACACAATGGTTAAAAATAAACACTCATCTGGTAAACCTGCCCCCCACTCCTCCCAGGGGCCCGCAAATAACCAGACACCTCCAACATCAGAGACCCCAAATACGATCCCCATTTCCTCCCTACCTATACATGAAATGGCGGAAGCTATCTCTAAGGTGCTCATGCCACAATTCGACAAAAGGTTAGAAAGCACCGAAATGAAGATAGACGCGGCCCTAACTAGAATAGACGCACATGCTGCACGTCTAACCACACTAGAGTCGAGAGTTAGTGACGCAGAGGATAGGGTTCAGTCCATCCACGATGACACATCTTCCCACTCTGCCACTATCCAGTCCCTCTTGGAAAAGGTCGACGACCTGGAAAATCGTCATAGAAGGAATAACCTTCGATTTATAGGTATTCCCGAATCCTTCAAGGGACAGCAACTCCTTGACTTCCTAGCCAAGGACCTACCCCTAGTCTTAGACATCGCGGATGTGCTCGGTACCCCTCAAATAGAAAGGGCCCATCGGTTAGGACCCGAACGTCAGGAAAACAATACCAGACCTCGCCCGGTCATAGCCAAGTTTCTAGATTATAGGGCCAAAGAACAGATTCTAGCTGCCTATCGTAAGTCACCCTCAGTTGTGGTCCAATCCCACAAAGTTATGATCTTTCAAGATTTCTCGACACTAGTTGCCAAAAAACGTAAAGCCTTCTCCGAGGTCTGCAATTATCTTCACTCCCACAATCGCAGGTTTGCTCTCCTCTACCCAGCGAAGCTAAGAATCTTCGAGGACGGTCGCCCACTATTCTTCGATGACCCTGAACAGGCAAAACACCACATTTTGCCTACTGAATCGCCGCCTCGTTCACCCAACCCCCCATAGAATGGAAGAGAGAGAGATATAAAATGACCTTACATAGGGAGAACAACTACTTGTAATTTATTTTTCTCTGCTTTCAAGTTCGTGATAGATAGATATAATCTATTATAAATTTGAAATAATATAGCTTTATAGACCATGACGATCCTAAAGGTTAAACTGGGTTACTTAGTGTTACTTTGTTCCCTTGTCTTTACGGTCAATACCCCTGGTAAACGGTAATACCCTGTCTAATGTTCTATTTGTTTTATTGGTTAAATACCTGGATATGTGTCGCCTACTCTAGACGGCACCTATCCTTTTTTTCTGTTAGGAGGAAAATTGAAAATAGGTGTTATTTGAAGCAGAATATCGTATACTTTTTCGTATTTACATGTAACATACATTTGAAATTCTTTGTATTGTTTGTCTGGCGCTCACCTGTGGAGATACTCTCCACTCCCTTTTTAGCATTCATGATGGCCATCAAAATCCTTTACCCAAATAAATGTCACAGGTAACGAGTACCCCCCCAACTGGTGTAGATCCTATGCCTACTAACAGCCCTGTCCAATTACGCCTTGCCTCTTGGAACGTCGGGGGTCTAAATTCACCTATTAAACGGAAAAAAGTCCTAACCCACTTGAAGAAATTGCGACCCGATATAATGTTCCTACAGGAGACCCACTGGCGCACGGGTGATACTGCCACCATCCACGCACCATGGATTGATACATGCGTTGCAGCAACATTTCATAACAAGTCCAGAGGTGTTGCCATTCTATTCAGGCGAGGTCTACCATACACGATATTAAACCAACAGACAGATCGTCAGGGTAGATATCTTATACTTGATGTGGAAATTTTACAATCTCGCTTCACATTAGTTAATGTCTATGCACCTAATGCAGACTCCCTGATTTTTTTCAGCTACCTCACTAAGATATTACAGCAGAGAGAGAACTATCCACTGATTTTGGGTGGAGACCTTAATACAGTGCTAGATCCCCACCTCGATAAGACTCCCTTACCCTCTAGGATATCCCCCACTCTATGGCGTTCTCTACCGACATTGCTAACTTCCCTACAATTGTCAGACCCGTGGCGCCTTCTTAACCCCACTGAACGTTCATACACACACCTTTCGGCAGCACACGGCTCTCTATCGCGCATTGACTATTTGCTACTATCTGATTCTCTAATGTCACGCTTACACAACGCACGTCTACATGATATTTTGATATCAGATCATGCCCCATTAACTCTAACCCTCACATTTCCCCCAAACATCTATCGGGACAACCTATGGCGTTTCCCCACTCAATTAGCCACCTCAGCAGACTTTCAACAGTTTCTTAAATCACAATGGTCCAACTTCGTAGATGACAACTTAGAGCATTGGGATAACCCTGGGCTTCTATGGGAAACCTCCAAAGCTGTCATGCGTGGGCACATTATCAGCTACATGAGCAAGAAAAAGCGTGAAGCAGAAGCCACTTGTTTGTCATTACGTAATAGTGTCACCCAAACATTCACCAATTACACATCTGATCCAACCCCTGAGAATTTAAACACATATAAACAAGCACGTCATACACTGGAAGACTTTCTTCTCACCAGAGCTAAACATAGCTTGGAGATCTCTAAACATAAATATTACCGTTGGGGCAACAAAGCCGGACGTCTATTAGCCTCTATTGCCAAATCACGGAAACATAAGAGTCATATCACGACAATCCTCAATCCAAACACGAAATCCCCAGCCTCAGACCCACAAACTATTCTATCCTTATTTGACACTTATTACTCTACACTTTATTCCTCCCAATCTGTTGACACTGATAAACAGAAATCATTGCTGGACGAGGCGCGTTTACCCAAACTTACCCAGGAACAGCGTGACTTTTTAGACTCCGAAATTACAGAACAAGAACTTCTCGACACTATTAAGAACCTCCCCTCCCACAAGGCCCCTGGCCCTGATGGGTATTCGGGAGAATATTACAAAATTCTCCAAAGAGACCATTCCTCACTTTTGTTAGACTTATTTAGACATATTCACCGCACCTCCCCCTCTCTCCCATTCTTCAACTCTTCACATACAATCCTCCTACCCAAACCAGGTAAAGACCCCCTACTCTTAGGTTCATACCGCCCTATCACTCTGTTAAACACAGATTTTAAAATCTTAGCAAAGATTATGGCTACTCGCTTGCAACAAATTTTACCCACGCTCTTGACAGAGCACCAGCTGGGATTTGTTGCAGGGAGACACTCCGTGAAAGGCATACGCACGGCCTTAGCCGCCATAATTGCCTCCTCCAAAGACCCCCATGCCCATAACATGCTACTTAGTTTGGATACGCACAAGGCATTTGACACCATCCTATGGTCCCATTTGTTTGAGGTCCTTTCCCGCAGAGAATTTGCCCCGGATTTTACTAGATTATTACATTTCTTTTACCACTCCCCCACTACATCCTTATTGATTAATGGTATGCGCGGCCAACCTATAAATCTGAAGAGAGGCACACGGCAGGGATGCCCCCTTTCTCCCCTCCTTTTCAACCTCGCCATAGACCCACTTCTTCGCATACTACACCAGTGGCCTTCCTTTCAGGGAGTTAAGGTAGGTACACGTCATATTAAACTCACAGTATATGCAGACGACATTCTTTTATACATAAGCGACCCTCAAAACACATTACCCCTGATACTGGAGAAATTTGAGAGCTTTGGCAGTATCTCCGGACTACACATAAATGCAGACAAATCAAGGGCGATGTATCTCCACCCCACAATTATTACCCCCTCCTGGAGTTCATCCTTTCCATTTACCTGGGCTCCCTCACATTTAGAATATCTGGGCATTTTTCTGCCTAGAAACCCAGCTCTCTTATATGATATAAATGTCTCACGGATCATTAAATCAATCGGAGAGGAGCTCAGGGGATGGAAACATATGACCCTCTCATACTTAGGCAGGGCCGCTCTTATTAAAATGATGACCTTTCCACGTCTCCTATATATTTTGCAGGCATTACCCATCCTTCTTACTAAGAAAGACGTACAACAGATAAACAAGCTGTTCCGGTCATTCCTCTGGAAGGATGGCAGAGCCCGTATTAGCCTTAGAAAGTTGTGTCAACTCAGATCTAATGGGGGTATAAACTTTCCTAATATTACTGACTATAACCACGCTTCTCTAATGAGATTTTTATCTGACTGGTTGCAGAACCAAGGAGTTTATGCCAACATTCCCATTGAATCACAATTTTTACCCTCAATGGCTCTTACGTCCTTCCTCCACATTCATGATCAAGAGGTCCCAGAGGAGGTCCGTGACAATCCCTTGCTTATGACAACTAGGCGTCTCTGGCACATCTTGCGGCATAAAAACTGCCTTAATGCACATAAATCGATTCACCTTCCATTCATACGGAATCCGGAATTCCAAAATGGATTGGCAACTTACCCCTTTGATGTGTGGAGGGTGGGAGGGATACATGACATACGACACCTGATTGACTTCGTCGCAAGACGGCCCCTGACGTTCCTTGAGGCAACTGCTAAATTTGAGACTATACAGGCATACCCTTTGGCTTTCTTACAGGCCCAACATTACATTTCCTCAGTAATAAGAACCTTTTCTGAAAAGGACTGGGACAATCCTCTTGACCGTTGTCTCTCTAAGCCAACCCCCCAAAGTAAAGCTATGTCCGTGTACCATAACTTTTTACATGAGAACATAGACCACGACCTTATCAGTCAGGGAATGCGCCAATGGTTGACTCAATTTCCGTCCCTCACTACACCTGATTTGTTAAAAGGCTTATTAAGATCTCGTACTTCACTAACGGCTAGTACATATAACGAACTCTTCTTAAATATTTACCACAGGACCTACCTATCCCCCCATAGGCGATTCAGAATGGGCCTATCTGACAGCCACATATGCCCCAGATGTGCTGGGGAAGAAGCGGATCTCTACCATTGCCTCTGGGGGTGCCCGGTGGTCCAAGGGTTCTGGAGACTGGTTAAGAGAGATGCTGAAGCCCACCTGACCAGTTCTGTGCCATTGACTCCCGAATGGGCAATACTGGGCATCCTCCCGAGGGGACAGAGATTTGCCCCTGGCTGCAGAAAATTGCTGCTAGCAATTAGCGCTGCAGCTAAAAAAACCATCCTGCAAGACTGGATCCAACCAACCCCTGTAAACTTTTGTCTATATAAAGAAAAACTCAACTTTATCTTTCGCATGGACTGGGTGGAAACCATGTTTGATAAGGAAAAGAAGGCTGCCTCCTTTTTCAACACATGGGAAAGTTTCATAGCAACTTTACCTACTCCAATACAGTCTCAGATTCATAATTCTATGCGAATGACACAATGGTACGAGCACCGCGTCCTAATCGGCGACCCGCCAATTGAACTGCCCAATAGGTGAGCGCCAGACACTTTTCTTTTTGTTTAATTATTACGTTATTGTTATTATATTTCCTGAGCATAGCTTCTTATGGTACTTTCTGTATGCCAAATATACAACCTGCATCTATGTAATTGACGTAAATTTAAAGACCAGACATTATTTTGTATCACAACTTTATTCTGCTAAAATTGTACGGAAACCTTGTTGTTATTTTTGCTGTGCTCAATTCACTTGTGCATTCTGTATGTCTATAACTCTGCTTCAATAAATAAAAATTTATTTAAAAAAAAAAAAATTGCAAATCTGCAAAAAAAATGAAATTTTGAAATTTCACCTACACTTTGTTTTAATTCCTGTGAAACACCTAAAGGGTTAACAAACTTCCAAAATGCTGTTTTGAATACTGTGAGGGGTGCAGTTTTTGAAATGGTATCATTTATGGGGGTGTCTCACATACAAGTCCCTCAAAGTCACATCAGAACTGAACTGGTCCCTAAAAAAATCAGTGTTTGAAATTTTCTTGAAAATTTGAGAATTTGCTATTCATATTGTAAGCCTCCTAGTGTCCAAAAAAATTAAAAGGAAGTTGAAATAATGATGGAAACATAAAGTAGACATATGGTCTATGTTAGTTATTAACTATTTTGAGTGGTATGATTATTTGTCTCACAAGCAGAAAATTTAACATTTTGCAAATTGCTAAATTTTCCATTTTTTTACGACATTTTGGTATTTTTCACAAAAAAACACAGACTGTATCGACCCAAATTTACCACTAATTTGAAGTACAATGTGTCACGAAAAAACAATCTCAAAATCACTGGGATAAGTAAAAGCAAAAAAAAGTTATCACCACTTAAGTGAGACATGTCAGATTTGAAAAAAAGGGCTCTGTCAGGAACGCAAAAACTGTCTCTGTCAGGAAGGGGTTAAATAGAACTGGGACTAACACATGCACACTAATGGTGTCCATACACTTATGCGATCGGATGCAATGCAACATCGCATCCGATCACATCTCACCCAGTGTGTTTTTTCAGCATCCGATGTGGCATGCCATGTACGATGCCACATCAGGTGCTGGAAGAGGGGTGGAGGTGGAGCGGGCACCAGAGTGCTGGTGGCAGTGGAGCGGGGACCGGAGCAGTGGAGTGGCAGCACTGTGAAGGAGCGCTGCCGGTGGTAGGGCTCAGCAGCGGCAGCAGCAGAATTTGAAAAAATATTTTAAAACTGAATGTGAGGCCGCTGATTGGCTGAGATAGCCACCCAGTGTTTTAAATAATTCTGGCTCCACTGCAGAACCACATGCAATTGCTCATGCAATTCGATAAATATTATGTGCTGGACATAATATTTTTCGATACGACATGCAACCAGCGGGCCCACGCATGACATTGGGGGACCCATTATTCATGCATACAATCCTTAGATTTATCGCACAGATGAGGTCGAGATTGAAGGATTGTATGCAATATCTCGATAGTCTATGGGCTACATGACATTAGTTTCTAGGGATTGCAGGTAGAGGAGTGTCTTCGTATTGGAAGATCAGTCATTACTGCCCAGACTTTTAATCCTAGAGGGAGAAATCACCTCCATTTGGCACTGCCTTTTCTCTCTATGATTAGTGCTTCTAATGGGAAGCCACTGACAGTGAAGCACTGGGACTAGCACATGCACACTACACTGGTATCTAGGGACTGCATCATCTGCAGCCCGTAGTGGCCTGGGAGGGCTTTCACATAGGTAGAGGAGTGTCTTCCTATTGGAAGTGACCAGCCAGGAGTGGTAAATATTGCACAAAAAAACTTTATACTGTTTGGCTAAATAGGAACGGACTGCTAGTGTGGAAGTGGGACCCATTCATAATAGCTTACCAATGTGTTTTACTGTGTTTTATTTGTTTTCTTAATTATTAAATCTTTTGTGAAGATCATCCAATCTTTTTATCAATTTTTTAAGGTGCAGCGCTGCTTTCTTTCTGTTTTTCTCTTACATTCATTATACAGGAGTAACTACCCTGTTCAAGCAGCTGCTGAGGGACCTCTCACTCCAAGCTCCCCTATAGTCTCAACCTGTAATAGGTTGTTTCTAGCCTCCTCTTCCTATTGGAAGATTGGTAATTGCTGCCCAGACTTGTAATCCTAGAGGGATAAAACACCTCCATTTGGGACTGCCTTTTCTCTCTATGATTAGCGCTATAAATGGGAAGCCACTGACAGTGAATCCAGTGCAGAAACTCACTGGTTCACTGGAGGTGACAGATATTACTTGGGTGCCTGTAGCACTTAGGCAAAATCCACTACTGATCGTGACCAATTTAGCTTCTTTTGCTCTAGTTGCAACTGCAACTTTATGCTGATCCTAGTCAAAGCCCTTCTCCTCGTGTAGAAGTGTGCATTTTTATGTAAATTTGGAGACTCCCAACTTGTGGATCCTTAAACAAATCTTGTAAGTGAATTTGTAGTTATACCATCGTTCGCATCATCTAAACTAGCACCTACCCCATGCTAAGTGCAGAGTAAGCCTTTGATTTCACAAGCAGTTACAGTTTGGAACATGTTCACAACTCTCTAGTTACATTACTGTCTGAATAACCACCTCCCAGTCACCACCCAGAAACATCCAGTACATTTCCGATACACTACAACGTGGGACTTTTTAGCTACTTGGACACATGCCCAGTTGATCAACAGAAAAAATATTTGAAGTCCAATGTTTCTAGATATACAATAGTTTCTTCTAACTAGAATAAACTAATAGATTGTGAAGTCTTCCTTATTGATGACAGCAGAGTTCCACCTTAAATCCTACAATGTTTATTTCCATGGTAACATACACCTTATGTGATAGGTATAAACATTCACATAAAGGTATGTTTATACTTCAATGGTATTCCAAAAATGCCAGTAAATGTAACTTATCAATATGTAACACCTTGGTGCTACCAGCACCGTGAAAACAATAAAACAGGCATACCCGAATTACTAATCGTAAATGGGTGCGAGACAAATAAAGGTGTCTTTACAATGATAGCGTACTGCACTCACATATTATACCAGTAGATCTTTCTCAAAAAGTTATATTTAGTAGGTTCATTGGTTAAAAACCACAACAGATCCTCCAAAAATTCAACTGTCAGTTTTTTTTCTTTTTTTATCTTTTTAAAAATTTTCTTGTTTACATGTGTAATTGACGAGTGACATCCAGTTATTAAAGTCAGGGCCTTTGTCGGACATCCATGTCCTACTAATTATAACTTTCGCCAGGGAACAGAGGTTATTTATGTATAGTCTATCCTTTCCCTTAATTCTATCCCCGGTTATGCCCAGTATACAACACTTAACTGTGAAGGCTTCTGTTGTGAAGCCGGTGTCGGCAATAGTTTGAATGACCCTACCCCAATAATCTGCGACTACCCCGCATTCCCAGAGTAAGTGTATAAGGGTGCCCATAAGGAAACCACACTTTGGGCAAGTAGTAGAGGCTCTCCCAGCAAACTTGGAGAGTATTGTGGCGGACATGTATGCTCTGTGGAGTATGTACAATTGTATCTGTTGGGTACGAGGGGTGTTTGTGGCCTTTGCCACCGATGACTTTGCCACTATCCATTCTTCCTCACTCATACTCCCCACATCCGCCTCCCATTTCTCCCTCAATGTACTCAGTCCATCCTCATATTTCTTTTTGCCCAGGGTATGATATAGTCTGGAAACAAGTTTTTTTCTATTTTCCGATCTCAGTATTAATTTAATCGGAGATTCGCCGAATGATGGAAATTGACCAGGAAAGTGCACCGCCAAAACACTTCTCAGCTGTAAAAAGCGAAAGAAGTGTGTTTGTGGAAGCCCAAACTCCTCCTTCAACTGAGCGAAGGATTTAAGGCCCATTGAATTATAAAGATGGAATAGGGTGGTCACCATATAGGGGTGCCATGCTTCTTTAATTTGAAGTTCCTTAAATTCCCTATTTAACAATAGGGCTTCTACTGAATATTCCTGGTCTATAAAGTCAATTTCCACCATTTGGTTCGCCTCACCCCATATTTTTATGGACTGAACCATTAGTGGAGGGTCTGAGGCTAGTTTATTGCCCTGTAAGATCCTGTTTAACGTTTAACTGTCAATTTAAAAAAAACAAACAAAAAAACAAAGATTTAAAAAACAAACAAAAACACAAACCCCAATAACAAGAATCAACAGTGAATCCTCCATCAGCACTGGCAAGCATAGGGGCCTATTGAGACCTCTTCGCGCAGGTCCGAATTCGTCCTCGCCCCCAATGATGGGGGTCTGCAAATGCACATGCGTGAGAATGCGCATGTGAAAACCCCCGTAGCGAAGGGTATGGGTCATTGAGTCAACCCATATTAGGTTAATGTGCATTGGGTCAACCACTGAAGGGCGACATGGCTTAGGTCAACACATGAAATACGTCGACATGGCTAAGATCGACAGGGTTGGAAGGTTGACACAAGCATTAGGTCGACAATGGGAAGGTCAACAGTTAAAAGGTCAACATGAGTTTTGTAACATCGTCACCATCAAAGTGGACCGCTGCGCTTGCCAAGCTTTGAGCATGGTATCTCGTTGCGCTCGGTACACTATTTTATTCTCCTACAATTTGTAGGTTATTTCATTTTATAGCTTATTCTGCAAGTGATCATAGAAATTTGCTTTTCCATGAGAATGCCAAATTTATACAGATGAAATGGCAGTCTGCCCCTCCACCCAGCGAGGAAAACCCCTAAAAATGCCACTTTCATTTTAGTTTAGTCACCATAAGACCAGGAAGATGCATTTTTTCTCCATCTTAAAAGTATATATGTGGCTCATATTTAGATTAACAAAGGGCCATTGAATAAGGGAATTTGGGAAACAGGCAGTGCCCGATTAACCAAAAGGCTGATTAGGCTTCTAGGGCTCCAGGACTGGGGGGCGCCTTTTAGGTGACAGCCCAATCGCCCGTCCTGATGTACTGTGGGGGGTAAAGTAGTTAAAAGTGCCAGATGGCTGTGCCAATGTAACTTATTGATGGAACCATTACATTATGTACATTATGCTACAGCGCCAGTTGCGCAGCCTAAAGCTAAAGTCTCTGTCACACCCCACAAGCATTACATGCCAGTTGTATAACCTTTGTTACATGCACATGGGCAGTATAAATGGCGAGTACCTTAGCGCACATACAAATGCATTTCAGCAGCATTACAAG
Source organism: Crinia signifera (assembly GCF_055691185.1). Classification (NCBI taxonomy): domain Eukaryota; kingdom Metazoa; phylum Chordata; class Amphibia; order Anura; family Myobatrachidae; genus Crinia; species Crinia signifera. The sequence continues at coordinate 171,018,075 of NC_139220.1, forward strand.
GGAGCTACATATGTATTAGCCTAGACCAGGGGTTCTCAAACTGTGGGTCCTGAACCAAAAGTGGGTCCTGGCCTCTCAGCATGGGGTCGCGACTCCATGTTGCTGACCATCAGGCTGATGACTTTTCTAATTTCAGTCAGGGATTCAAGGAGTCTGAAAAATCTGTTGAATTGTCTGTTATTTTAGACTCCTCCCATCATATTATGTCTCCACAATGCTGCCATGTATGTGCTGTCTGCTGACTACACATGTGATGTGATGACCTTCTGCAGTAACTTGCTGGGGTCCTGTAATTATTTTTATTGTCTGATGGGGTCCCAGAGCAAAATAGTTTAAGGACCCTGGGCCTAGACCATTCATGTATAAGGAGTTGCAGAGCTAAAACGGGTTGGATCTTTCCTGTGGAAATGTATGTAATGTGTATATATATATATATATATATATATATAAAGAGAGAGAGAGAGAGAGAGAGAGAGAGAGAGAGAGAGAGAGAGAGAGAGAGATCTGGATCCCCTGTCCTGACCCCAGGCACAGGGGAAGAAACGGCACTCACAGATTTGGCAAAAGGTAATTTATCAATACATGATAAGTGAGAATTACAGCATGATCTTCAACGTTTCAAGGCAGATTGCCTTTTCGTCAGGATGCGCTGTGATGTGTAAATGGTGCCAAAGGTGCAGTGAATTCACTGCACCTTTGGCACCATTTACACATCACAGCGCATCCTGACGAAATATTGTATTGATAAATTACCTTTTTCCAAATCCGTGAGTGCCGTTTCTTCCCCTGTGCCTGGGCTCAGGACAGGGGATCCAGATCTCTGTACCAGTCACCATAAGGGCACCGCGGTACTTGAAAACCTTTGTCCGGAGTGCCGAACATACCAGGATACTATATATATATATATATATATATATATATATATATATATATATATATATATATATATATATATATATATATAGAGTAGATGAAAAGGGCACTCACCAATTTTTGTAAAATCTCAAAAGGTTTTTATTGGCATCAGGGAAACTGTTATACCACCATCGACGTAACGTAAGGTTTCGGCCCACACTGGACCATCATCAGGATAAGGTACAGCATTTAGGCACAGCAATGTTCAATAAGCAACCTGGCATCCTTCCTCTAGAGAGGACACAACTACAATGCCTCACCGGGTCAGCCTATATAACCCTGGACAGGAAGTGGCATCACCCCTTACAGTCCAGCCAATCACCACTAAGCATATCCTAATGCACTTGAATAGACTCTTAAAAAGATGTAATAGTGCTCATCTGTATGATATATATTGAGTGTCTGCCCCCTGTGACTAGTTGGTGACAAGCCAGCTCTGTACATAGAAAGAAAAGCGCTGTTTGCACAAAACACAGCCGGGCCGGAAGCACGCTATGCATGTCACCCGGCTTGGGCGGAAGTGGCCTTAGTGCGTTCCACCTGCCGGAAGACGGCAGTGGAGCGTATAGTGTATGGGGAAATAATTCCTATTCCTGATGATGCCATTCTAGTAACGATGGACGTTGCATCGTTGTATACGGTGATTCCACACACCCAGAGGTTAGAGGTCATTAGAGAGACTCTATCGGATCCTACTAGGATTGGACCACCTACGGAATTTTTGGTTGATCTAACTAACTTGGTACTTACTAAAAACTACTTTTTGTACAGGGATAAGTACTACCTACAGGCCACCGGCACGGCTATGGGGTCCAATTTGGCCCCAGCCTATGCCAATTTATACATGGCTAAATATGAGAATACACATATTCTCCCTAACTTTGGTACCCACATCTTCTACTACTGTAGGTTTATAGATGATGTATTTTTGATCTGGTTGGGCACGGAGCAGGAGTTGGAGGACATGCCTTTTATGTTGAACAACCTGGAAACACCCATCCGCTTCACGTTTTCTTTCAGTTGTAGTAATATACATTTTTTGGATGTGACACTATATAGTGAAGGAGCTAGCCTAGGTTCGAGGCTGTTTCGCAAAGATATGGATCGTAATTCGTTGCTCCATGCAACCAGCCACCACCCTCCACACCTAAAGGAGAATTTACCAGTATCCCAATTCCTGAGGGTACTGAGGAATAACACCTCACCTACCACCACTGAAGAACAACTGGTTGAAATGCAAGCCAGATTTCTAGAACGGGGCTATTCGAATTCTACACTATGCTAGACAGAGATTTTCAACAGGCCCGGTTGTAACACCCACCGCTGATACGTGCCCGAGATTGATCTATACTAATACTTTTGACACAGGGGCATACAAGCGCAAGCAGAGACTGATCAAACATTGGCCGATTATCTCAACAGATCGGACCTTCAAAGATATTAGTCCGATTCCACCAATGTGCGCCTATCGGCGTGGACGTAACCTGAAAGATCTCTTAATGAGGCCATTGGCAGAACCCTCTATCAGTACTGGCAACTGGCTACCACCTCCAAAGAATGGCTGTTTTAGATGCAGTGATTGCACGACGTGCAGGTCGCTCAATGTTGGATCCTTCTTTACACACCCCCATATTGGGAGAAAAATACAGATCAAGCATCGCCTACATTGCAGCATGGATTATGTTGTTTATATTCTCATCTGTCCATGCGGCTTATACTACGTAGGCCTCACCAAAACAAGCTTCCGTGAGAGAATGGCCAACCATCGAACATCAATAAGGGCAGCATTACTCACCAAAACAACTGATAAACCTGTTGCTAAACATTGTATGACACATGGCCATAGTGTAGCAAGCCTCCGTTGTATGATCATTGATCACGTTCCGAGACCAACCAGGGGTGGCGACCGTTATTCCATGCTGAAAAGAAAGAAGCAAAATGGATTCATGATTTGGACACGCTGTCCCCCCGTGGACTGAATGAATATAACCCATTGTCTATATTTTTGCGGTGACAGCATCGACCCTTTTCCCTTTTCCTGTTTTTTAAGTTTTTTGGATTGATTTTGCATTGTTTCCTTTAGGATTTTTTTCTTTTCGAAGCTAGGGTGGGTGTCCTCAGGTTGTTCTTTTTGCTTTGTTTTGTTTTGTTTTTTTCTGTTTAGTTATGTATATAAAAAATTCTGAAGCTGTACCTGATGTCAAGAAATATATGCGCATGATTATTGAATAATTATAAAACAATATCATATTAATGATAAAAATAAAAAATACAATTTTAATTTAAAAATATATCAAATCCACAAAATAACAAAAACAAACAATAACATGTATTGTTTTATATAGTGGTATATCACTGCCTAATGATAGTGAGTTTACTTACGATATATTGTGATTTATCATTTTATTTGTATTGTAGTTTTTCTTTCTTTGTTTCACTTTATTCTTTAGATATAAAGTTTTGTACCATGTAAGATGCATTTGACTGTATATGCCGACATAGGTGTTGCCACCCGGGTTGGCCTTTATTCCTTTATCACCACTTTATGATATCCCAGGCATTTAGTGTCTAACAATGAGAGCATCATTACCTTTGACCCCTGATGCGATGTGCAGTAATCTCCCAAATACTAGATTGGTGTTTATTGTTCAATTGATAAGTACACATTACCACACAGAGCCTGCACAATCCTCTAGTGGCCATATATTCCTAATTTAAATGAAACAGACAATTTCCTTGACAAGCGAGTCCCAGCGCCGGGAGCCGGCGTGTGACACGCATATTTGTCACTTCCGCTGTTACCGGGTGACACGCAGAGCGTACATCCGGCCCGGCGAGTGTTGAATTATTTCCCCATACACTATACGCTCCACTGCCGTCTTCCGGCAGGTGGAACGCACTAACGCCACTTCCGCCCAAGCCGGGTGACACGCATAGCGGCATTCTAGTTGTGTCCTCTGTAGAGGATGGATGCCAGGTTGCTTATTGTACATTGCTGTGCCTAAATGCTGTACCTTATCCTGATGATGGTCCAGTGTGGGCCGAAATGTTACGTTACGTCGATGGTGGTATAACAGTTTCCCTGATGCCAATAAAAACCTTTTGAGATTTTACAAAAATTGGTGAGTGCCCTTTTCATCTACTCTATATATATATATATATATATATATATATATAGTATCCTGGTATGTTCGGCACTCCGGACAAAGGTTTTCAAGTACCGCGGTGCCCTTATGGTGACTGGTACAGAGATCTGGATACCCTGTCCTGAGCCCAGGCACAGGGGAAGAAACGGCACTCACGGATTTGGAAAAAGGTAATTTATCAATACAATATTTCGTCGGAGGCTTGCTACACTATGGCCATGTGTCATACAATGTTTAGCAACAGGTTTATCAGTTGTTTTGGTGAGTAAAGCTGCCCTTATTGATGTTCGATGGTTGGCCATTCTCTCACGGAAGCTTGTTTTGGTGAGGCCTACGTAGTATAAGCCGCATGGACAGATGAGAATATAAACAACATAATCCATGCTGCAATGTAGGCGATGCTTGATCTGTATTTTTCTCCCAATATGGGGGTGTGTAAAGAAGGATCCAACATTGAGCGACCTGCACGTCGTGCAATCACTGCATCTAAAACAGCCATTCTTTGGAGGTGGTAGCCAGTTGCCAGTACTGATAGAGGGTTCTGCCAATGGCCTCATTAAGAGATCTTTCAGGTTACGTCCACGCCGATAGGCGCACATTGGTGGAATCGGACTAATATCTTTGAAGGTCCGATCTGTTGAGATAATCGGCCAATGTTTGATCAGTCTCTGCTTGCGCTTGTATGCCCCTGTGTCAAAAGTATTAGTATAGATCAATCTCGGGCACGTATCAGCGGTGGGTGTTACAACCGGGCCTGTTGAAAATCTCTGTCTAGCATAGTGTAGAATTCGAATAGCCCCGTTCTAGAAATCTGGCTTGCATTTCAACCAGTTGTTCTTCAGTGGTGGTAGGTGAGGTGTTATTCCTCAGTACCCTCAGGAATTGGGATACTGGTAAATTCTCCTTTAGGTGTGGAGGGTGGTGGCTGGTTGCATGGAGCAACGAATTACGATCCATATCTTTGCGAAACAGCCTCGAACCTAGGCTAGCTCCTTCACTATATAGTGTCACATCCAAAAAATGTATATTACTACAACTGAAAGAAAACGTGAAGCGGATGGGTGTTTCCAGGTTGTTCAACATAAAAGGCATGTCCTCCAACTCCTGCTCCGTGCCCAACCAGATCAAAAATACATCATCTATAAACCTACAGTAGTAGAAGATGTGGGTACCAAAGTTAGGGAGAATATGTGTATTCTCATATTTAGCCATGTATAAATTGGCATAGGCTGGGGCCAAATTGGACCCCATAGCCGTGCCGGTGGCCTGTAGGTAGTACTTATCCCTGTACAAAAAGTAGTTTTTAGTAAGTACCAAGTTAGTTAGATCAACCAAAAATTCCGTAGGTGGTCCAATCCTAGTAGGATCCGATAGAGTCTCTCTAATGACCTCTAACCTCTGGGTGTGTGGAATCACCGTATACAACGATGCAACGTCCATCGTTACTAGAATGGCATCATCAGGAATAGGAATTATTTCCCCATACACTATACGCTCCACTGCCGTCTTCCGGCAGGTGGAACGCACTAAGGCCACTTCCGCCCAAGCCGGGTGACATGCATAGCGTGCTTCCGGCCCGACTGTGTTTTGTGCAAACAGCGCTTTTCTTTCTATGTACAGAGCTGGCTTGTCACCAACTAGTCACAGGGGGCAGACACTCAATATATATCATACAGATGAGCACTATTACATCTTTTTAAGAGTCTATTCAAGTGCATTAGGATATGCTTAGTGGTGATTGGCTGGACTGTAAGGGGTGATGCCACTTCCTGTCCAGGGTTATATAGGCTGACCCGGTGAGGCATTGTAGTTGTGTCCTCTCTAGAGGAAGGATGCCAGGTTGCTTATTGTACATTGCTGTGCCTAAATGCTGTACCTTATCCTGATGATGGTCCAGTGTGGGCCGAAACCTTACGTTACGTCGATGGTGGTATAACAGTTTCCCTGATGCCAATAAAAACCTTTTGAGATTTTACAAAAATTGGTGAGTGCCCTTTTCATCTACTCTATGCTTTTGATGTTTGGTCATCAGTAGGAGCACCCCCCTTTACCCGATATTAAACAGAGTGCGGATTACCTGGAAAATTATATATATATATATATATATATATATATATATATATATATATATATATATATATCTATCTAGTGTCCGTGAGTCTCTGAAACGTTGCCATCTGCTGGCAGAGAGTGAATCTACATCTCTTTCTCACACATGCACAAACATAGAAGGTAGCAGACTAGCTTTTGCTTCAAGTGGGTTTAATAGTAACTACAATATGGGGTAAATTAGCAGACACCAGTAGGGTGTGTGGGCCATTGGTTTTTAGCTTTGGCAGTGCAGAGGAATGTACATAGGCCTTGCACAGGAAAGGCTCATAAAGATGCCACAATGTTACCTCTAGACTAGAGAAATTTTTATTTTTTTTAAATTCAATAAAATTCAATTACATTTTTACATGACGAACAACAATAGCAAACAATCCGAGTGTATAACATAGGTGTAAAGTATATCGGACAGAGTCCCAAAGTAAGACACATGCAATATGGTGATAGTTATGAGAGGAGATTTTGTACAGGATAACATATAAGATACAGAGTTTCTTCAAGGCAGTACAGTAGGATAGGCAAGTTACCCCATAAAATACTTCACTGGTTCAATCCCTGAAGGCGCCATTCGGGTACATCAAGTAGGAGATAAGTAGGAATACAGAATAAGATAGTATTTGCATATTAAAGGCATAAAAAAAAAACATTCTATATAGTATGTAGTATAGTAATTATATACCAGTAATAACTATAGTAGTATAAAAAAAAGAAAATGATCCCCCAAAACAACCCTACCCTATAACCCCCCACCCTGTATAGCCTACCCCAACTTAATACTTGGATCCCTTAACTTCTAATTCTATCCCATTAAATCTACCCACCCAAACCCACCCCTCATAGGAAAGGAGGCAAAAGACTAATGACCTGAGCTGGGTGGACCCCAGCTCTCCCACTACAAACAAGTATATAGAACCTTCAGGTTAGTATAGTAGGTAACATGTATACACGATTATATTGTGGCTGACTGGGCATGGAGCCTAAGAACCCCTAACTAGACCAACTCTGTCCAATGTGAACGTAGTAATATACAAATATCATAATATATGTCACTCAAGGAAGATAAGGCAGGATATATAAATAAACTGCAAAAAAAAATTCTAAATACAAAATATAACAGATATGACATGTCAAACGTTAATAAGATTTGAATCTTGGACCATCAGTTTGGCCAGGTCTCAAATTCCAGGAATGTCACCCAGGAATGAGTAGTCACAGCCCGTACTATATGGAGATATCCAGGGTAGCGTCTAGGACAGTGGTCAGGGAACATCAGTCCTCATTACCCCACACAGTGCATGTTTTGCAGGTCTCCTCACAGAATCACAAGTGAAATAATTAACTCCACCTGCGGACCTTATAAAATGTGTCTGAGTAATTAGTACACCTGTGCACCTGCTGAGTTACCAGCAAAACATGCACTGTGTGGGGTAATGAGGACCGAGTTCCCTGACCACTGGTCTTGGATGTGCGATCCAATATAGCGACAAGTATAAGTCATGTACGCAAAGCACATTAGGTGTAAATGGGTAAAGAGAATGAACATTTATATAGATGGTATATCATTATTTGTGATCAACATTCACAACAAGAGTATTAAAAGAATATATACATATTTGACAATGTTTCTTTGAATGCTGTTAATACCTCTAAGTTTCTTAAAGCATTACTTGCAATATACGTTTTTACTGATCAGCACCAAGAATAGTACAGGCTGTGTACCAGAGGCAGGCTTGCATAGACCTGAAGGGATATTTCTAGGGAAGGGAAGAGTGCTGGGAGTTCCTCAACAGATACAAGGTACATACCTTATTCTAACATGGCCACTGTTGCTCAGCTAGTACTTGGCCTTGTATTAATATAGATGACACATATGATTGATTTATATACTGAACATTTTAAGAAAACAGAATGGCAGTAATATCTTATTGAAGAAAGCTGCATAAACACAAAACTTACCTTGTAATGTTCCAACAAGTCCTGTACAAAGTCCTGAGATAAGGTCATGTACAAACCATTCTTTCCATCGGTACTTCGGAAACCAGTTCAGGACTGGAAACAGTTTCTTGATTCTTACACAAGCTTCTGTAGATGTGCAGCTGCCAGATAAGCACACAAAATTATAATAATATTACAGCATCAAGAGTCATATTGCACTGATCTTTGAAGAAATTGGAAGCTGGTGATGAATCGCATATGCTCATCGTACTCCTTGGCATTAACATCTTACTGATGTACTGTAGTGTACATCAATGTCTGCAGCTTTCATCAGGAACAGGGAGCCATGATCCACCTTGTGCCTGTCTGTAATCAGTGCTCCTCCAGGATGACATGAGCAGCCATTCATAATATAGGTTATTACCTTCCTGCCAGCACTTCCAGTAGCTAGTACTAATACCCCTTTCACATCGAAAATGCCAGGTTGCACCCGGAATTTGGACATGGGTCCCTCCCGGAAGCGACCCGACATTTGCGATGTTTAGCCCCTACAGCATCCAGGCAATAAGCTGGGTCGCTGACATCACATGCGAACGTGGCGGAGCTGCGGCGCGTCTTCTGGGGTGGGGGAAGTGGCAGCACATGGAGCTAATGCTGTCTTCAAGTGATGCCTCCTCCATAGTGTGAACGGAACCCGGGTCACTCGACCCAGGTTACCTATTCACATGGCACAGCAATCCGGGTCCGACCCAGGATTAACCCTTCTTTTGACCAAGGTCTGAATGCCAGGACCTGAAAAATTTAAAATAGTGTTTTCACACCACACCTCGCCCCGGGTTATTGCCGGGTTGATGACTTATCAACCCGGGCTGAAGTGTGGTGTGAAAGGGTCACAATACATGTTTTGAGGAATCAGTCTCCCCTATACCAATAGTAAAACAGAAAACTGCACAGCGCTCGGAGAGGAAAACCCCTAGCAGCCCTCACTCCTTGGGGGAAGTCTCGGTCCCCCTAGTAATACAGTGGAGAGAGTAGGAGAGGGGAGTGATGGCGCTCGGGGGTTTGGTGAGGATAGTTTGATGTAAAGAAAAATGGGAAACTGGGAGCAATAACTGTAGGCTGGGTGTTGGAATGATGTATAAACAGGGAGCAATAACTGTAGGCAGGATGTTGATAATGAAGGTGATGGGAAGGTGATCCCTGACTGAGGTAGATGTTAAGGTAACCTGTCCAGCGGTGAGGCAATGCCTGTTGTCTCACCGAATGGTGGTGGTGTCGCGGTACCCAGGTCCCTTCACGTCAATCCTGGAGTAGATGATGTACCTCCGAAGATAACGTAAGTGGTTCAGGGTATGCAGGTGGTATGTAGAAAAGGTAGTAGTAGCTTACCGTATGGTTCCGATGTATCAGCCGATATCGATGATGCGTGACTTCCCCTAGTCTCGATGTGCTGGTACGGTTTCAGAGACTAATGTGTCCGTGCGGTGGGTGAAAAGGGGACTTGGGGGTGCCCGTATAACAATAATGAGGAGTGGACTGGTGTAATTATACAGATAGCATTTATTGTGACTATTACAGATAGTTAGTAACAATAAAAGTATTACCAGTGAAAGAATTATACCAGTAGCAACTGGAACAATGAAAGCAAGGTGGGGTAGCAAATAGTTACCATGAGAGCTGTAGCCAAACGCGTTTCATCCTGTTTAAGGACTTTTTCAATGGCAGAATGAAGTGGTGATGTCCTGTGGTTTAAATAGGGTGAAGTATGAGATGCAGCTGTGGTGCCCGGCGTCCTGATCACTTCCGGGGGCGTGTGGCTGATTTGCGCATGTGCAAGGGCCGGGCGCTAGAGCCTGAATGTGAATAGTAGGTATGGGCGAAATTTGCGCAGGCGTGGAAGGCGGACAGAACGTCCGGGAGTGGAGGAGAAGGAGTGGGGTAGGACAGGAGGCGGATGAAGCGTATGAAGGGGGCGGAAGGAGCCGGGGATGCCGGGATTTGTAGTGATGCAGCGAACGCTGTGACGCGGCGGCTGCTGGTGACAAGCAGACCGGATGCGATCAGAGCGTTAATGGGGGGCGGAGGATGCCGGGATTTGTAGTATTCAGGTCACTCCGCGTATCAGACAAGATGTGACTGTGGCGGAAATGATGTGGAGTGTATATGGGCGGCGGAGGGTGCCGGGAAATGTAGTCCTGCGGCCAATAATAATAATAATAACAGAGTGGGCAGGGATAGTGGTGCGCCTGCGTGAGGTGGAGGTAGATGGGATATGTCGTGAAGGGGGTGAAGCAATGATAATGATGTAATGGGTTAACTGAGTACAAGGTGTACTTTGGATAGGTGAGCAGGAATTGAGGGGTGAAAAAAGGTTATGGTGTGGCGATGTTGGCCAGAAAAAAACCATGGTGAAGATAGCAGACAGACTGGATAAAAAAGAAAAATAATAAAAGTGGAATAAAAATGAAAATGACAGACTGGATAAAAATGCAAAATGATAATGATAATAAAAACTGTTAATAAATGAAAAAAGGAAAAATGAAAATTGAAAAAATAATAATATTAATATTAATAGGAATGAAAATAATAAAAATGATAATAATAAAAATGATGAAGGTTATTGTTTTAGGAGGAGAAGGGTATGAGACCTTCTGAGTTGCTGACCCTAAGGGTCTATGTTCAGACCTAATGGGATCAAAGTTTGCAGGTTAAAGATCCACCTGCTTTCCACTCGGTTGATCCTCTGGACGTGGTCCCCTCCACGCCAGAGTGGGGTGACTTGATCAATGGCAATAAATTTTAATCCTTGGGGATCGCTGTTATGTTGAAGTCTAAAGTGTTCTGAGACACTATGTTGTTGCCGTCCATTTTTTATATTGCGGGTGTGTTCACTGATTCTGGTGTGCAGTTTACGAATAGTGCGGCCCACATATTGCCTGTGGCAGGGGCATTCTAGGAGGTAGATGGTGTTTTTAGTATTGCAGGTGAGTGTTTTGTTAATGGAAAACTGTTCTTTTGTTTGGTTAGATGTGAAGTTGTTGGTGGGTTTGGTGTGTCTGTATTGGAGTGTTTGGCAGCAGTGGCATTTACCACAATGGAAGAATCCTTTACTGACGGGGTGTCCCTCTAGGGTGATTTGTGTTGATATGTCACTGGTTGTCAAGTGATTTTTGATCACTTGTCTCCCTATATCCTTGGCTTTTCTGAAAACGATATCGGGTTTTGATGGAAGAAAGGTTTGTAGTTTGTCATCTAAGTGGAGAAGATGCCAATGTTTGTGAATAATGGCTTTGAATTGTGGTGCTGCATCAGTGTAGCCAGTTATCAGGAAAACGTTGTCATTGGTGGGAGGAGGGGGGTGGCTATCTTTGTACTTAAGGAGTTCGCATCTATCTCTTTGTTTTAAATCTTGGTAAGCTTTATTGACAGTGGTGGTGTTGTATTTTTTCTCTAAAAATTGTTTTTGAAGGTCCTGTCCTTGTGTCTCGTAGTCTGTTAGAGTAGAACAATTGCGTCTAATACGTGTGAATTGGCTGCGTGGAATGCTGGCAATCCAGCTGGGGTGGTGGTTACTGTCTGCCCTGATGTAGCTGTTAACATCGACCTTTTTATGGAAAGTTTTGGTGTGTATTTGGTTGTCCCGGATGATGATTTCTAGATCGAGGAATTCTGCCTGTGTGTGACTATATTGGGTTGTAAATTTGAGGTTCTTGGTGTTGTTGTTGATGTGTTCAAGAAAGGTCAGCAATGAGGACTCGTCCCCGCCCCAAATGAACAGCACGTCGTCTATGTAACGGACCCACAGGACCAAATTCGCCTCCAGCAGCGCCCAGATGTTGGCATTCTCCCAGTGGCTCATAAAGAGATTGGCGTAGCTGGGGGCGAATTTGGTCCCCATGGCAGTCCCATTACGCTGTAAGTAGAAGTCACCCTCAAACCACATGTAGTTGTGTTTCAATATAAACTCTATCCCTTGTAGTATGAATGTTTTTTGTGGTGATGCAAGTGTTGAATCCTGGTTGAGAAAGTATTCAATGCTCTCTAGGCCTTGTTGGTGATCAATAGCTGTATAAAGTGAAGTGACATCACTGGTGGCGATGAAGTAATGTTCATGCCATTTTGTCTGGTTGAGAATATTCAATACTTGTGTGGTGTCTCTGAGGAATGCCCTTTGTTGTATTACATATTGCTGCAGATAATGATAATGATAATAAAAACTGTTAATAAATGAAAAAAGGAAAAATGAAAATTGAAAAAATAATATTAAGACAGAATTGAACAATCTACTCAACCAGGGCAAACAAATAGGCATTTCGACTAAAGCAGAGCACAATTTCCTCTACCCGTCCAACCCTGTCACACCTGTATTTTACTACCTGCCACTTCGATCAATGTATTGTGATAAGGGGGCAGTCAGGCAGTTTACTCCTGATACTATAGGCCGGCCAGGTGGTTTTGTTTGATTTTTATGAACCTTGGGCAGGTAGTAAAATACAGGTGTGACAGGGTTGGACGGGTAGAGGAAATTGTGCTCTGCTTTAGTCGAAATGCCTATTTGTTTGCCCTGGTTGAGTAGATTGTTCAATTCTGTCTTAATATTATTTTTTCAATTTTCCTTTTTCCTTTTTTCATTTATTAACAGTTTTTATTATCATTATCATTTTGCATTTTTATCCAGTCTGTCATTTTCATTTTTATTCCACTTTTATTATTTTTCTTTTTTATCCAGTCTGTCTGCTATCTTCACCATGGTTTTTTTCTGGCCAACATCGCCACACCATAACCTTTTTTCACCCCTCAATTCCTGCTCACCTATCCAAAGTACACCTTGTACTCAGTTAACCCATTACATCATTATCATTGCTTCACCCCCTTCACGACATATCCCATCTACCTCCACCTCACGCAGGCGCACCACTATCCCTGCCCACTCTGTTATTATTATTGGCCGCAGGACTACATTTCCCGGCACCCTCCGCCGCCCATATACACTCCACATCATTTCCGCCACAGTCACATCTTGTCTGATACGCGGAGTGACCTGAATACTACAAATCCCGGCATCCTCCGCCCCCCATTAACGCTCTGATCGCATCCGGTCTGCTTGTCACCAGCAGCCGCCGCGTCACAGCGTTCGCTGCATCACTACAAATCCCGGCATCCCCGGCTCCTTCCGCCCCCTTTATACGCTTCATCCGCCTCCTGTCCTACCCCATCCTTCTCCTCCACTCCCGGACGTTCTGTCCGCCTTCCACGCCTGCGCAAATTTCGCCCATACCTACTATTCACATTCAGGCTCTAGCGCCCGGCCCTTGCACATGCGCAAATCAGCCACACGCCCCCGGAAGTGATCAGGACGCCGGGCACCACAGCTGCATCTCATACTTCACCCTATTTAAACCACAGGACATCACCACTTCATTCTGCCATTGAAAAAGTCCTTAAACAGGATGAAACGCGTTTGGCTACAGCTCTCATGGTAACTATTTGCTACCCCACCTTGCTTTCATTGTTCCAGTTGTTACTGGTACAATTCTTTCACTGGTAATACTTTTATTGTTACTAACTATCTGTAATAGTCACAATAAATGCTATCTGTATAATTACACCAGTCCACTCCTCATTATTGTTATACGGGCACCCCCAAGTCCCCTTTTCGCCCACCGCACGGACACATTAGTCTCTGAAACCGTACCAGCACATCGAGACTAGGGGAAGTCACGCATCATCGATATCGGCTGATACATCGGAACCATACGGTAAGCTACTACTACCTTTTCTACATACCACCTGCATACCCTGAACCACTTACGTTATCTTCGGAGGTACATCATCTACTCCAGGATTGACGTGAAGGGACCTGGGTACCGCGACACCACCACCATTCGGTGAGACAACAGGCATTGCCTTACCACTGGACAGGTTACCTTAACATCTACCTCAGTCAGGGATCACCTTCCCATCACCTTCATTATCAACATCCTGCCTACAGTTATTGCTCCCTGTTTATACATCATTCCAACACCCAGCCTACAGTTATTGCTCCCAGTTTCCCATTTTTCTTTACATCAAACTATCCTCACCAAACCCCCGAGCACCATCACTCCCCTCTCCTACTCTCTCCACTGTCCCCTATACCAATATTTATCCGTAGCAAATTTACATGAGTGACCCATTTGGGGTAATGTTTTATTATTCTTTAATACACTTATACCCCTTTCAGACCGCACAATCAACCCGGGTCGAGGTGCGGAATGAAAGTGCCACCCCAGGTCAAGCAACCCAGGATGTCCACCCGGGTCACAACCAGGGTTGAAGCGGCACTGACCTGGGTTGCAGTGCAGTGTGAACGGGTAACCCGGGTCGAGTGACCCAGGTCCCGTTCCCAATATGGATAAGGCACTGTCATCTCCAAGTGCTGCCTCCTCTCCCACCCCCTGATGATGTGCCACCTCTCCGCCCGCCCCGTGTGAAGTCAGCAACCCTGCAATAAACCGGGTCGGAAGCAGAGCTTACAGTTCACAAATGCCGGGTCACTTCTGAGACGGACCCTAATCTCGGTCTGAAAGGGGTATTAATAATATAATAGGTTTAGTACTATTTTTTGGAAAAATATCTATATGCGCCATCCACACAGCAGCCGCGTCTGCAGGAAACCCGGCTTCCCAGCTGCAGCTTTTACTGTGCAGGAGTCCTGCTCCAGCTGTTGCCGTGCTGAAGACTCGGAGGCTCCACTGTGCACTACACCTGGCTCCCTCTGGCTTCAGCTGCCATTGTGCAGGAGACCAGGCTCCCCCTGCCGCTGTGCAGGAGATGTGGCTGCCAGTGCCGGTGAGTGCAGGGGGGGGGGGAGTTTATAAGGACAAAGTTATAAATGGAAACCTTTTGCTATGTGCTATGATCCCCTCATCCCCACACACACTCACTTAACCCAGCACTCTGCCCCCATCTCTCTCTGCCCCCTCACCTCATCCCCCAAACCTCTCACCTAGGGTTGCCACCTCATCCCTTTAAAACTGGAGACATATTAATTACACGGGTTCTGTGGCTGATTAAAAAAATACAGTCGGAATGAAGTCTGATGGCTGTTTAAAAAAAAACAAAACAGTTGAAATTGAGTCTTGAAGTGAGCCAGCCACAGAACCTGTGTAACTAATACAATATAATACTCCAGTCCCCTGCCCGGTGCCTGTGCAATCACATTCCTACGCAGACTGGCGTCTGTGGCCCCAATCCCCTCTTGTTCTCCCACCCAACCGCCGATGTCTGACCAGCCAGTCATCTGTTCCTCACCGCATTGCACGGCCCGGTACCAGGCACAAAATTGTCACGCGGCTCTGTTCTGCATCCCCTTTTGCCTGCCATTTTCTGTGTTGCCCCCCACCCGTTGCAAAGGTAGCTGTATATGTGTGTTTGGGGTAGAGGACACGTGTGAGTGTGTGTGTGTTCACCTGCTCTGAAATTAGCCAGTTCTCCTGATCCCAAATTTATTTCAATGAATGTGATGTGCACAGAAGCAGCACTGTGCAGCAGGTTGTGAGGGCAGTGACCAGCCTGTTCCTCATCTGCATTGGCATCCCCTTGTTTTCCATCCCTGGCCCCTGCTGTTGCTCTCCCTGTGTCCCTGTAGAAGTACGCCCCGGTGCAGTAGCACCGGGACGAAAGGGGCAGTGCCGCCGCCGGGTGGCGCCGCCCCCTGCAGCCAGGACCAGTGTACTTGTGCGGTCACTGGCCCTGCTGCTGGTTGGCGCCTGCTTCCTGGCCTGGCGCCACCCCAGGGAGCCGGAAGCAGACCCTCCAGTGACGCCGGGTGTGGGGGCAGCGGCGAGCCTTCACCGCTGGTCCCCACGAACAAAGGAAATTCGAATACGGCGCCAAAGGAGAGCCAATCATGGCTCTCGCTCTGGCGCCCAATGGGAAGAGGTGGCGGCGAGCCAATCCTGGCTCGCCACGTCACGAGCCCCGCCCCCGGGCGCTGGTTTGAACTAACCAGCGCCGGGGGCGGGAAGCGGAGTTCGGCGACGGAGGACGAGGAGAGAGGAGAGCGCTGGATGGAGACAGGATTGCCGCCGGAAGCCCCGGGAGGCGGCAGCTGTGTGCGCAGGACTGCTACACGCTGCCGCCCGCCGGGCGAAGGACACAGTGCCGGGGACAGCCGGCGAAGACGGAAGAAGCCCGGGTGCGGCGGGGTGCAAAGCAAAAGAGCTTGCCCCGGCCCCCGCTGCCCCGGTGAAGACTGCAGGAAGCCCGGAGGTGGTGGGAAGCATCCCAATTCCGGCGAAGAGGGACCACCCTCGTGGCTGGACCAGGCTTGGTCCAGCGGAAGGCCCTAGGACGGGTAAGTCCACATGTGGGTCCCCTCCCTAGACCACCAGGTGTTCGGGCAATAGGCCCGTGGGCCCAATTCAGGCACCAGGCCTGCGGGGCCATAGTCGGGCTCTAGGCCCGTGGGGACCTTAGGTCTGCGCGTTGGGCATTAGGCCCCATTTGTGTGTTGCTGGGCATTAGGCCCCTTTGCGTGTTGTTGGGCATTAGGCCCAGTGGTGCTCTGGGCTTTAGGCCCCTATATAGTCGGCCCTCAGGCCCTATTGCGTTGTTGGGCCCCAGGTCCACCTGGGTTACTGGGCACCAGGCCCATCTGTGTTGCAGGGCGCAAGGCCCTGGTTGTGTAAGAGGCCCAGACCCTGCTAGGGCTGAGGCCTCTCCGTAGAAGTAACAGGCCTGTATCGACAGGCCGCGAATTCAGGTATCGCCACAAGGGTTATTGTGGTAAGGCTGGAAGCAACCAGAGGGAGGTAGGCCCTCGCTAGGTGTTGGTGCAGTGTTGTCTCTTTACATTGTACTGTTTTACTTGACACCGTGTACTGTATGCTGTACTTGGGTTCACCCATCGTGGCCCTGTGCAGATTGTGTTCTCTTTCAGGTTGCGCGGGCGTTAGGCGCCAGGTGGCGTGACGCTAGGCCGTGGCATCGGAAGATCCGGCGCTAGGTCACAGGTTGCGCTTGCGTTAGGCGCTAGGTTGCGTGACGCTAGGCCGTGGCATCGGGAGATCCGGCGCTAGGTCACAGGTTGCGCGACGCTAGGCCGTGGCATCGGTAGATCCGGAGCTAGGTCACAGGTTGCGTGACGCTAGGCTGTGGCATCTAAGGATCCAGCGCTAGGTCGCGAGTTACGTAAGACGGCTTCAGGCCGCAGAGTGCGCGGGCGTTAAGCCGCAGGCGCGTTGGTGTATTGCCCTGCCCTAGGGAGCAGGAGGTTACGCGAGTTCATTTTCAGGTGCCGGTATCCGTATTGGAAGCGTGACGGCGGACCAGTAAACGACGGGTGAGTAGAGATTGTATTGAATCTGTTGTCGTGTTGTTTGTGCTCCTTCCCCTCCCCGGAGTGTACCCCCACCCCAGTTACACCTGCCGTGTTCCACAAGCGGGTGTAACCATTCTGAGGCCAATAGTGCCTGTGATGAGCATCCCCTCCCCCCCTTAAGGGGTTTCCCCCCCCCCCCCCTGTGTTTCCCCTACAGGTGCAGTCGCTTCCGGAGACCAGTGGAGCAAGAGGAAGGTACCGGGACCGTTGCAGGCCCGAAGGTGAGAGACGGAGCGCAGCAAGTGAGTACGCGCAGCGAGTGGGGCGCCCTTAGGCCCCGCCCACATTTGGCGTAGTCGGCAGGATCTGAATCCACAGTTGCGATGTGGGGCACCCCCAGGGAGACCCGCCGGAGGGACCTCCTGGAAGCGCCTTACCCCTGTGTTGATGAAGACGGTTGGGTGACAGTGACAGGAGCGGACCTGATGAGGATTGTACAGAGGTCCATCCAGCGCGACAAGGACCAGCGACGGGAGGAGAGGCTCGCAAAGGCTCTGATGACCCCTTGCCGGACGTGTCAGCAGATGGGGCACTTTACCAGCGACTGCCCCCAGAGCCAGGCTGCAATGGAAATAACCAGATCGACGGAGTGGATGGGGCCAAGGCATCTAGACCCCTTGGTGACGGAGATGGCCGTGATATCTCCCTTCTGGATCGCGGAAATGCCCCCATGTTGGACAGGGCAGGAAGGCACATCCAGGAACCCTCGCCACTCCCCATGCCGGACCAGTCTCCAACTCGAACGGTTGGGACCAGAAGCTCCGGAAGGTAGGGGCGTGCCGATAGGAGGAAGGAAGTCCGCGGAGGAAGAGGACGTCCTGGAGCGAGACGTCTCGCCGAGGGCACAGTGGTTAGCAGATACCATTGGGAGAGACGAAGGCTACACAGCAAGAGAGGATACCGAATGGGACGAGCCCTGGTGCGAACTCTGCAATGAGGTGGACCACGAACCGCCGGATTGCCCCTACGTCTCCGCCCAGACGATTAAGAATTGGTGCCAAGGGTATGTCGACCACCATGACCCCACCAACTGGTCCTCAGAGGACGACTGGAGCGCAGAGGAATCGGAGAGGTGCACAGGCTGCTGCGACCTCGACCACATACGCCCTGAATGCCCCTGGCCTATGGACTACGATTCGCGGGAAGAGACTGACCCTGGAGGATCTGAGGACGACGGTTGGGAGACTATGGAAGAAGATGACGACCCCCCGCCCTCAAGGGCGGCTGCCCGAGAGGTAGGGAGTGCCCCAGAGGGAACGACCGGTGGCCAGACGGCAACCCCTCGACAGGAAAACCGGATGGAGGCCCCCTGCAGGATGGGAGAAGAATGGGTAGAGGTGATGCCCTTGGAAGGAGAATCTCCCTGTTGGCCTATGGCGGGTGACCACGGCGAACGACCCCTCCCTCAGAGGAGTCGGCGGAGGAGGCCGGAAGCCAAACACAGGAGTCCACCGCCCACAGAGGACCAGGACCAGTCCCTGGGGACAACCACCCTCGACACAGGAGACCTATACCCGGAAGCCACACCCCCAGACGAGGAGGGGGAGGTGAGTTTTCCTTCCACAGATGCTGGCCCAGGCACCCCAGATGGGACACCCGGACCAGGACCGACCTCCCGAGAGGACAAGGGTGACCCCGATGCCGGAACGCAGGTAATGGCTCACTTTGTGGGGACCACAAAGGAAAAGGGGGGGGCAAGTGTAGAAGTACGCCCCGGTGCAGTAGCACCGGGACGAAAGGGGCAGTGCCGCCGCCGGGTGGCGCCGCCCCCTGCAGCCAGGACCAGTGTACTCGTGCGGTCACTGGCCCTGCTGCTGGTTGGTGCCTGCTTCCTGGCCTGGGGTGGCCTGGCGCCACCCCAGGGAGCCGGAAGCAGACCCTCCAGTGACGCCGGGTGTGGGGGCAGCGGCGAGCCTTCACCGCTGGTCCCCACGAACAAAGGAAATTCGAATACGGCGCCAAAGGAGAGCCAATCATGGCTCTCGCTCTGGCGCCCAATTGGGAAGAGGTGGCGGCGAGCCAATCCTGGCTCGCCACGTCACGAGCCCCGCCCCCGGGCGCTGGTTTGAACTAACCAGCGCCGGGGGCGGGAAGCGGAGTTCGGCGACGGAGGACGAGGAGAGAGGAGAGCGCTGGACGGAGACAGGATTGCCGCCGGAAGCCCCGGGAGGCGGCAGCTGTGTGCGCAGGACTGCTACACGCTGCCGCCCGCCGGGCGAAGGACACAGTGCCGGGGACAGCCGGCGAAGACGGAAGAAGCCCGGGTGCGGCGGGGTGCAACGCAAAAGAGCTTGCCCCGGCCCCCGCTGCCCCGGTGAAGACTTCAGGAAGCCCGGAGGTGGTGGGAAGCATCCCACCTCCGGCGAAGATGGACCACCCTCGTGGCTGGACCAGGCTTGGTCCAGCGGAAGGCCCTAGGACGGGTAAGTCCACATGTGGGTCCCCTCCCTAGACCACCAGGTGTTCGGGCAATAGGCCCGTGGGCCCAATTCAGGCACCAGGCCTGCGGGGCCATAGTCGGGCTCTAGGCCCGTGGGGACCTTAGGTCTGCGCGTTGGGCATTAGGCCCCATTTGTGTGTTGCTGGGCATTAGGCCCCTTTGCGTGTTGTTGGGCATTAGGCCCAGTGGTGCTCTGGGCTTTAGGCCCCTATATAGTCGGCCCTCAGGCCCTATTGCGTTGTTGGGCCCCAGGTCCACCTGGGTTACTGGGCACCAGGCCCATCTGTGTTGCAGGGCGCAAGGCCCTGGTTGTGTAAGAGGCCCAGACCCTGCTAGGGCTGAGGCCTCTCCGTAGAAGTAACAGGCCTGTATCGACAGGCCGCGAATTCAGGTATCGCCACAAGGGTTATTGTGGTAAGGCTGGAAGCAACCAGAGGGAGGTAGGCCCTCGCTAGGTGTTGGTGCAGTGTTGTCTCTTTACATTGTACTGTTTTACTTGACACCGTGTACTGTATGCTGTACTTGGGTTCACCCATCGTGGCCCTGTGCAGATTGTGTTCTCTTTCAGGTTGCGCGGGCGTTAGGCGCCAGGTGGCGTGACGCTAGGCCGTGGCATCGGAAGATCCGGCACTAGGTCACAGGTTGCGCGGGCGTTAGGCGCTAGGTTGCGTGACGCTAGGCCGTGGCATCGGGAGATCCGGCGCTAGGTCACAGGTTGCGCGACGCTAGGCCGTGGCATCGGGAGATCCGGCGCTAGGTCACAGGTTGCGCGACGCTAGGCTGTGGCATCTAAGGATCCAGCGCTAGGTTGCGAGTTACGTAAGACGGCTTCAGGCCGCAGGGTGCGCGGGCGTTTAGCCGCAGGCGCGTTGGTGTATTGCCCTGCCCTAGGGAGCAGGAGGTTACGCGAGTTCATTTTCAGGTGCCGGTATCCGTATTGGAAGCGTGACGGCGGACCAGTAAACGACGGGTGAGTAGAGATTGTATTGAATCTGTTGTCGTGTTGTTTGTGCTCCTTCCCCTCCCCGGAGTGTTCCCCCACCCCAGTTACACCTGCCGTGTTCCACAAGCGGGTGTAACTATTCTGAGGCCAATAGTGCCTGTGATGAGCATCCCCTCCCCCCCTTAAGGGGTTTCCCCCCCCCCCCCTGTGTTTCCCCTACAGGTGCAGTCGCTTCCGGAGACCAGTGGAGCAAGAGGAAGGTACCGGAACCGTTGCAGGCCCGAAGGTGAGAGACGGAGCGCAGCAAGTGAGTACGCGCAGCAAGTGGGGCGCCCTTAGGCCCCGCCCACATTCCCTCTGTCACTCTGGCTCTCCCTGTGTCCCATCTGTCACTCTCGCTCTCCCTGCGTCCCCTCTGTCACTCTCTCTCCCTGTTGTCACTCTCTCTTTGTCACTGCTGTAACTCACTGTCACTTTGTCCGAGCTATCACTGTCCCTATGTCTCTGAATTGTGGCTTAGTCCATGTGTTATAATGTGAATTTTGACTTATTATGTGTGAATTCTGGCTCAATCCATGTGAATTTTGTCTTATTCCGTGTGGCATAATGTGAATTTTGACTTATTGGGGGAAATTTACTAATATGGATTCGTAGGAAAATACGAATTTTTGGAGTGTATTTGTATTTTTGGCATTTACTAAGCCAAAAATACAAAAATTCGTATTCATATTGATGGGACATTCGTATTTGTATTTACAAATACGAATGTCTACACCATCGATAGAATACGACAGGAATCACCATTCAAAAGAATGGTGGTTCCTGATTTACTAAGCAGCCGTATTGAAAATACGGCTGCTATTAGGCGTGAAATGCCCGGCCAAATAGGCCTGTCGTATTTGGCTTCAGCCTGCACGGATCAGTCAGATCCGTGCAGGCTTCAGTGTTAAAAAATAGAAAATTAAATAAATAACATAAAAAAAATGGCGTGGGGTCCCCCCACAGCTGTAACCAGCACCAGGCTCAAGGAGCCGGGGCCGGTAATAAAAAATCAGGCATGGATTTCGTCGGACCCGGACACCGACAGCGACATGGACAGCGACGGTCGACATGGAGCAGAACGCCGACACAGGACCAAGAGACCGGACATCAGGACCAGGGCTACCTACGGGCTCAAGATAGGTAAGTATCACTATGTATGGGCTTTGGATGTATTAAAGTTTATTTTAAGTGTGTGTCAATGTGTTTTATTTTACTATTTTTAATACTGTGGAACTACAAGTGCCAGCGGGCCCTTTAATGCCCCGCAGGCTGGGACTTGTGGTTCTCCAAGTCCCAGCTTGCGGGGGAGGCTTGCTGGGACTCATAGTTCCCCAGTATTAGACAATAGTTTATTCTTTTTTTTTTACACTGAAATCAGCCCGGTGACCACAGCCCAGTGTCACTGGGGACAGCACCAGGCTTCAGCCTGGTCAGGTAAGTCCTGGAGGGGGGGGACCCCTTCATTGGGGGGTCCCCACTCCCCCAGGGCCCCTGGCCAGGCTGACTGGTCAGTAGGGTGATGTTTTGGCCGCGGGACCTTATATCATAAGTGTCCCCCGGCTGTGACATTACCCTGCTGGCTGGTTTGGCCTGGGGCTGGTTCTTAAAATACGGGGGACCCCTAGTCATTTTGTCCCCCGTATTTTGGGAACCAGCCCCGGCCATGGAGCCTGGGGCTGGTTGTAAAAAATCGGGGAACCCCTATTTGCGGGGTTTCCTGATTCTTTATTACCAGCCCCGGCTCCTTGAGCCTGGTGCTGGTTACAGCCATGGGGGGGGGGGGACCCCACGCTGTTTTTTTTTTCATTTATTTATTTATCTATATTTTTTTTACACCTTGCAGCCTGCACGGATCTGACTGATCCGTGCAGACTGCCTGAAACATTCGTATTAGCGGCCGTATATATGTGCCGCTAATACGAATCATGACACCATCGGAGGGTTACAAAGCAGTCGTATCTGACTGCTTTGTAAATGACCCTCCGGAATACGACTGAAACAGTCCTATGCAGTCGTAGGAAGAATGCAAATACGAATTTACGTATTTGCATTCTTAGTAAATTTCCCCCATTATGTGTGATTTTTGGCTCAATCCATGTGAATTTTGGTTTATTACGTGTGGCATAATGTAAATTTTTATTTATTCTGTGTGAATTTTGTCTCATTCCATGGGTATTTTTCAGCATTCCGTGTGTACATGGTGTGGTACATTTTACTAAAGGGGGCATACACACGTAAAGAGATCTGTGCTAAGCTATTTTGCTAAGCAATTTTGCTGGTGTAAAGATCTCCCATGCAGAGCACATACACACGCAGAGATTTTGCTAAACAATTTTGCTAAGCAATTTTTCTTAGAAATTTTGCTTAAGCAAAAAAAGTCCGGGTAGTTGTTCAGAATGAGAGATTGCGATCAGTATCTCTCATTCTGCACACACAGAGAGATTTGCAGTCATTTGCTAAGAAATCTAACTAGATTGGGACTGCATGCACTGACTTAGTTAGCAAGAGATATTTAATTTCTCTGAGCATACACATGGAGAGATCTGTGCTTACTTTCTAAGCAATCTAGTCAGATTGCTTAGAAAATAGCGCAAATTTGCTCTGTGTGTACACCCCTTTAAGGACATGCCCCTTTTGTATGACCACTCCCCTTTTTGTGGCCACACCCCCTTTTCTGGAGCGCGCAAAAGAACATTTCTATTTTTCCATACCCCCACTTCAAAATTTCCACTTCGACCACTGATCCAAGGAGAGTAAATACCACCATTACATTATTGTTTGGGACTTTCCAGCTATCATGTTATATGCCCTCATAGGCTTGTGCCTCCCAGCTTAGAATAGCCTTCGCTAGACTTTTCTGACTTTACTTTTTTTTTGCAGCATTTGGCCTACAAATATGTAGTTGCATCAATCATGTCAGATGTGGAAGTACCATTGGTGCAGCATGTGCATTGCACCAGGCCCCTGAGGATTAAGGGGCCCAATACTGCTGTGTGGCATATTGTGAACCGGGGTTGGAGTGAAGGAGTGGGGCCCAAATTATATTTTTGCACTTGGACTCATCACCCACAAGTTCCATCACTGAATCATGTATTGGTAACATGTGCATGGTTCTTCTTACTGAATTAGAAATCACAACACTGCTTATTAAACAACAACAACAACCTGTAATTTATAGGTCACTATAAACTTAGTGTTATTACATTTGTGCTTTGTATAGTATGCAGATTTATTACTTTTTTAAACAGAACTATGCAGCATTCAGTTTAATAGAAAATAATGGTATTAACAACCTGCAGCTGTTTTTTAGCCTCTGCGGAACACTCTTCCATACAGCCTCGTTCCTCTCGTTTTCCTGCTGGAATCTTGGTTCAGAATAAATAGATCGAGACACAAGATACTCATCATATGCAGAGACGGGCACATCCATATTTTCTGACAGCATCTGAATTTGACAGAAAAAAAGCCTTTCAGTGATCATGTCAACATGATGCGCTAACTTGCCTTTTTATATTTATGAGCTATTCAGTTACTTTACTGTAGTGATAGCAAGGGCGTAACTACCATAGGTGCAGGGGGTGCAGCTGCTATGGGGCCCAGAGCTGAGAGGGGCCCACTTTACCTGTCAAAGTATCATGTGCTATATACATTTTTCAGCATTAGGTGATAAATAGGGGCCCTTACAAACTTTTGCTATGCTGTCCACATATATCTAGTTACGCCACTGAGTGATTGTATAATACCTGAAACATAATATAATAAACCTGTAAACACAGTGGAAGTTTGGAATATACAGAGGAGCAAAATGAAATAATATAGTCAGTAAATCAATTACTATTGGAAGCACTTATACCTATTTTCCACCTGTCACGGGTCTGACTCAAAGTTTGAAACACAGTTTCAACCCAGGTCAGACCCAGGACTGATGCCTTTACACAACTGGGTCCAACCCAAATTATATCTGAGTTGGAGCTGTTTACACCTGTACATGGGAGCAGTAGCCACCAGCAGTCTCAAAAACAGTAAGACCCCAGCTTTACCCCCTGATGTCTCTGGGCCTGGATGTGTGTCATCACTGCGGGAAGCAGCATTTCCAGCTGTAAATTGGAGGGATCCGACTTGCCCGTTTAAACTACTTTTTAATCCGGGTTCTTCCCAGGACTGACCCTGCAAGCTAGCTATGTTGGATTATCACGGCAAGGTTTTAGAAGCAGTGGAAAAGGGGTATGAGTTAGTCCGGATACATATGGATGACCGGCGGTCAGAATACCGACACCGACATCCCAAAGGAGGGAATCCTGACAGGGCAAAGATAAGTATACATACTATCCCCCTGCCCCCCCCCCCCCCCCCCAACCCTAAGCATCCTTCCTAGCAGCCTAATCCTTCCTTCCATGCAGCTGGACCCTTACCCTCCCAGCTAGTGCATAACCCAAACCCCCATATCCCACTGCCTAAACCTAACCCCCCACCTCGCAGCCTAACCACCCCTTATAAGTGCCTAACACCTCCCCCCCCCCCCTTCCTGGATGCCTAACCCATAGTCGCCCCACTAGTACCTAAAGCTAATCTTCCCCAGCCGCACACTAATCAGCCACGATTACTTAAAAATCGGGATGCCAGCTGTCAGGTTTGCAGCATCGCCATCCTGATAATTTGCCAGTGTTTAGATGGCAGTCAGGTGCGGTGTGTCATTATAGTGAGCGCCAGGATGCTGAATGCATCCCAGTTAGTCCACATACTATATGTACACTGCTCAAAAAAATAAAGGGAACACTTAAACAAAACAATGTAACTCCAAGTCAATCACACTTCTGTGAAATCCCACTGTCTGCTTAGGAAGCAACACTGATTGACAATCAATTTTGCATGCTGTTGTGCAAATGGAATAGACAACAGGTGGAAATTATAGGCAATTAGCAAGACACCCCCAATAAAGGAGTTGTTCTGCAGGTGGTGACCACAAACCTCTTCTCAGCTCCTATACTTTCTGGCTGATGTTTTGGTCACTTTTGAAAGCTGGCGGTGCTTTCACTCTAGTGGTAGCATGAGATGGAGTTTACAACCCACACAAGTGACTCAGGTAGTGCAGCTCATCCCTGATGGCACATCAATGCGAGGTGTGGCAATAAGGCTTGCTGTGTCTGTCAGCGTAGTGTCCAGAGCATGGAGGCGCTACCAGGAGACAGGCCAATACATCAGGAGATGTGGAGGAGGCTGTAGGAGGACAACAACCCAGCAGCAGGACCTACCTCCACCTTTGTGCAAGGAGGAACAGGAGGAGCACTGCCAGAGCCCTGCAAAATGACCTCCAGTAGGCCACAAATGTGCATGTGTGTACTGAAACGGTCAGAAACAGACTCCATGAGCGTGGTATGAGGGCCCGACATCCACAGGTGGGGGTTGTGCTTACAGCCCAACACCGTGCAGGACGTTTGGCTTTTGCCAAAGAACACCAAGATTGGCAAATTCCCCACTGGCACCCTGTGCTCTTCAAAGATGAAAGCAGGTTCACACTGAGCATATGTGACAGACGTGACAGAGACTGGAGATGCCAAGGAGAACGTTCTGCTGCCTGCAACATCCTCCAGCATGACCGGTTTGGCAGTGGGTAAGTAATGGTGTGGGGTGGCATTTCTTTGGGGGGCCGCACAGCTCTCCATGTGCTCGTCATAGGTAGCCTGACTGCCATTAGGTACCGAGATGAGATCCTCAGACCCCTTGTGAGACCATATGCTGGTGCGGTTGGCCCTGGGTTCTTCCTAATGCAAGACAATGCTAGACCTCATGTGGCTGGAGTGTGTCAGCAGTTCCTGAAACACAAAGGCATTGATGCTATGGACTGGCTCGCACGTTCCCCAGACCTGAATCCAATTGAGCACATCTGGGACATCATGTCTCACTCCATCCACCAACGCCACGTTGCACCACAGACTGTCCAGTAGTTGGCGGATGCTTTAGTCCAGGTCTGGGAGGAGATTCCTCAGGAGACCATCCGCCACCTTATCAGGAGCATGCCCAGGCATTGTAGGGAGGTCATACAGGCACGTGGAGGTCACACACACTACTGAGCCTCATTTTGACTTCTTTTAAGGACATTACATCAAAGTTGGATCAGCCTGTAGTGTGTTTTTCCACTTTAATTTTGAGTTTTTCCACTTTAATTTTGAGTGGGACTCCAAATCCAGACAGCCATGGGTTAAAACATTTGATTTCCATTTGATAATTTTTGTGTGATTTTGTTGTCAGCACATTCAACTATGTAAAGAAGAAAGTATTTAATAAGAATATTTCATTCATTCATTCAGATCTAGGATGTGTTATGTTAGTGTTTCCTTTATTTTTTTGAGCAGTGTATTATTTGCTCTATCTCTATTCAGAAATCACAATTTGAACAGTAGTACAGGAAAGTACCAGACATAGGGCTTGATTAATTTAGGTAAGAGTCTATATGAATTTAAACTTGCTTAATTAAACTCTGAAATTAATGCGCACACTTAAGAAATGTGAGATTTAATTAGAAATGCCAATTTTTGGTTCTCATGCCCCTTTCAGACCTGCACTTTGTAAACGGTATATTGCCGTTTTTTTACCGTAAAACGGTAATCTGTGCGGTCTGAAAGGTGCAGGACCACTTAACCGGTTAGAAAATACCGTTTTTTCTAACCGGTTAAAATGCAGGGTCCTACCCGTTTCAGAACCGGTATTTTAGGCTCAAAATCGGCTCTGAAACGGTATTTAGGACCCAACCAATGAGCTGGGTCCTAAATTCAGCGCAGTGAATATTTAATGAGCGCTCATTAAATATTCACAGCACTGGAGCCGCCCCACCCCCCCGCGCGCGTGTCGACACCCCTCCCCCCCCGCGCGTGTCGACGCCCCCCCCCCTGTCGACCTACCTCCCGTGCAGCTGGTACCTCCGTTGTGGATCCCGGCACTGCAGTTGAGTATGGTCGGAAGCACTTATGAAAAAAAGTGTCTTTCAGAAAATGGCTGCCCCATAGGAAAACCAGTTTAAAAAACTAGGATGGCAAACTGCTTTCTCCCTGATTTTTGCCATGATTCACCATTTTGCATCCGACATCTTATTAAGGTGAACTGGAAAGTGATCTTTTAAAATTATTTTTTTTTTTGGGGGGGGGGGGGGGGGGGGGGTGGGTGTTAAAAAATCAGATTTTTTTTTCTGTGAAGGGGCATGCTATTTTTATTCATGTGCTTGAAGCACATTAAGCCGGGAGCCGCTCATTAGATATTCATATATTCACTTCACTCTGGACCCGGCTTGTTAAGTGCTGGAAAAAAAATTGTATTTACAGAAAACTGGGTGTGCGATGGGATCGCCAGCCGCACCCTCTTTTGCGAATGCATTCATATACGTGACCGAAAAAATCTGTTTCTTGACTCACCATCGATGGCCAACATCGCACTATACACTAGGTACATCGATGATGTATTGCTCTTTTGGACGGGCCCCCAGGAGGAGTTCCGACAGTTGATCACTGACATTAATGCACGACAGTGTCCCATTAAATTCACTTTTAATATGAGCCAATCATCGATTCAATACCTGGATGTCTTAATTTAAATTTCGGACGGTAAGCTATCAAGTTCGATATTTTCAAAGCCCACTGATCAAAATACTTTGTTGGATGCACGTAGCCACCACCCCCATGCTTTGAAGCGAGTGCTTCCCTTGTCGCAGTATATCAGGGTCAAGAGAATAACCAATGATGCCGCACAACTTAACTCCGACATGGAGAAGATGACAGAGAGGTTCCTTGAAAGACACTATTCCCCCAAGATCTTAAATAGAGCCAAAACAAGGGTGGACTCCATGTCAAGAGATGAACTCCTGACCCGCAAATTGAAAGATAAAGCCACGACTGAGAAAAGAATTGGATGGGTTCGCGATTATACCTATGCAGATGACAACATCACGGCCACGGCACATTCGCTATGGCCTGTTATCCAACAAGACAAAAATTTGCCCAATTTGAAGAACAAAACAGAGACAAAGCAGGTGGATGTTACAAATGTGTAGGTTGCACGACTTGTAGTGGTTTGCATAACACTAAAATGTTTTACCATCCATTCTTGGGAACAAAATACACCATTAAATATCCTCTCACTTGTACCAGTACCTTCATCATATATTTGATCAAGTGCCCATGCGGCAAATGTTAGAACACTGTGAGAACACTAAGAGAGAGAATTGCAAACCACCGCACTGCCATTAGGGCTGCAATTTCCAAAAAAGAACATGAACAATCAGTGGCACGTCATTTTATTATGGCAAACCATCCTCTTGCCAGTTTAAGATACACCATCATTGACCATGTCCCTTACAGCATCAGAGGAGGAGACAGAGCCAAGAGATTGCTACAGCTCGAGAGCCGCTGGATCTATAAACTCGACACCATGCACTCCAGAGGTCTTAATGAACAGTGGTCTCTTAAAATGTTCCTGTAATCACTCAAGACTTTGTCCCATTAGCATGAACCATTATCCCTAGTTAGATTACTGTCTTAATATATACTTATATACATTCTTTACCGTATCCTCCATTTTTCTTTACTGGTTGAATTTATCATGTACTGGCCACTTTATTGTTTTCCTTTTTTTTTTTATATATATAATTCTTTATTTGTTTTTTTTTGCATAATCCACATACAAATTCCCACTATGGGGTCACATTTACAAAATTGACAATAACAAATTACAATAGTGTTTCAAATTTTTACAATCAAAAAATATATGCATTTCCCCTCTCCCCCCACCCCCACCTGGCCCCCACCCTACCCTCCCTGGCCCTTCCCCCTGCCCTGCTTGGTGGAGCTTGAACTAAGAGAAAGAGTTTCTTTATGAGGACTCAAACCTTATTTTTATTTATTAGTATTCCTATCGGATTACTCTTGCCCTGACTTCGCTGACCTTATTAAGCCACTTTATTTATGCCTTTATTAGCTATTCGATCTAGAATCCTCATTCCATTCTTTACTATACAATTCTGTGTTTTCTTTTACCTTTATGTGCCTTTAATTTCATTATTTGTGAATATTTAATAAATTTATCCTTATAAAAAGGGGTTTATCATAGTGCTCTTTTTTAGTGCGAGGTTACTTTTCGTGTTATATTACTTCTGTGGGAAGTTTTTTTATATATATATAAATACATTGTTATATATTATATATTGGTGATAGGTTTACATATAATTAATTAATTCATAGGAAAGAGGTCTAACCACCGGTGCCAAATTTTATCATATTTTTGCATCGAATTGCAGCTCTTATATAGGGATTTTTCATGTTTAGTGGTATACATTGCCAGGGCTTTCCAGCATGCTACTTTAGGGCCTTCCTTTCCCACAGGGGCTGGCTGGCAACTTTTAGCCTGGGGGGCAAGCCCAGAGCACTGGCCCATAAGTAACAGCGCATCATTAAAATGGAGGTTTTTCGGTAAAAAATATATGTATTAATAAAAAAAAGATAACACCACGACAGGCTGCTCCCCCTGTATAATAACAGGACACCACAGGCTGCTCCTCTGTATAATTATACCAGGACACCACAGGCTGCCCCCCCCCCCGCATAATTACAAGACACCACAGGCTGCTCCTCTGCATAAACTGAACAGACACCACAGGCTGCTCCCTCTGTATAATCATACCAGGACACCACCGGCTGCTTCCCCTGTATAATTATACCAAGACTGTCCTGGTATAATTATACAGGGGGATCAGACTGTGGTGTCCTGACAGGACACCACAGGCTGCTCCTCCTGTATAATTATACCAGGACACCACAGGCTGCTCCCTCTGTATAATTATGCCAGGTCATCACAAGCAGCTCCCCCTGTATAATTATACTAAGACTGTCCTGGTATAATTATACAGGGGGAGCAGCCTGTGGGGTCTTGGCAGGACACCACAGGCTGCTCCCCCAGTATAATTATACGAGGACACCACAGACTGCTCCCCCTGTATAATTACACCAGGACACCACAGGCTGCTCCCTCTGTATAATTATGGCAGGTCACCACAGGCTGCTCCCCCTGTATAATTAGAGCAAGACTGTCCTGGTATAATTATACAGGGGGAGCAGCCTGTGGGGTCTTGGCAGGACACCACAGGCTGCTTCCCCTGTATAATTAGAGCAAGACTGTCCTGGTATAATTATACAGGGGGAGCAGCCTGTGGTGTCCTGACAGGACACCACAGGCTGCTCCTCCTGTATAATTATACCAGGACACCACTGGCTGCTCCCTCTGTATAACTATATCAGGACACCACAGGCTGCTCCCCCTGTATAATTACATCAGGACACCACAGGCTGCTCCCTCTGTATAATTATGGCAGGTCACCACAGGCTGCTCTCCCTGTATAATTATACCAAGACTGTCCTGGTATAATTATACAGGGGGGAGCAGCTTGTGGTGTCCTGGCAGAACACCACAGGCTGCTCCCCCTGTATAATTACACCAAGATTGTCCTGGTATAATTATACAGGGTTAAGAGCCTGTGGGGTCTTGGCAGGACACCACAGGCTGCTCCCTCTGTATAATTACACGAGGACACCACAGGCTGCTCCCCCTGTATAATTATACCAAGACTGTCCTGGTATAATTATACAGGGGGAGCAGCCTGTGGTGTCCTGGCAGGACACCACAGGCTGCTCCCCCTGTATAATTACACCAGGACACCACAGGCTGCTCCCTCTGTATAATTATGGCAGGTCACCACAGGCTGCTCCCCCTGTATAATTATACCAGGACAGTCTTGGTATAATTATACAGGGGGAGCAGCCTGGAGCAGCCTGTGGGAGTCTTGGCAGGACACCACAGGCTGCTCCCCCTGTATAATTATACAAGGACACCACAGGCAGCTCCCCGGCCCCCATTATACGCTTAATACATACAGTAGTTACAGGACACCTGCCTTTCATAGGACCAGGTCCGTGTGCTCTACTGTTGCGGCTCCCTCTGCCCTCTCTGCGCCTCTCCGTCCTCCGAGTATCTATCGCACGAGCAGTGCGGCAGTGACGGCGTCATGACGTCACACGGCGTCCGCCGCGGCCACATTGTATCCAATGCCAGGAATCCAGCCGGGACATGCACATCCCGGCCAGCACATGTCCTCATGCAGTAGGCGGCCATGTTCCTGTAGCCGCGCTGCTGCTTATAGGAGGACAGTCACACAGCAGTTATAGGAGGCAGCCCGCGGCCCGCAACGGTGCCTGTTAGAGCGGCCCGGGGGGCACATGGCACCCTGCCCCCCGGCCCAGCCCGCCCCTGCTTTCCCATCCAGCTTCTGGCGATTATTACTTTTGCTAGTGCACATAAATTGGTGACATACTGTCGGTCCCCCGGCTCAAGCTGGCCGAGATCCATAATATTTAGCAAACAACCCCTGTCTGACACTGCGGATCGGGGGATACCCGAGTCCACTATAATTTGAGTTACCTCCGTCCAAAATGTACTCAGTACCCGACACTGCCATAAAAGATGGTAAAATGTGCCCTCTTCCTGACCACATTTGGGGCAGAGTGTTGTTGTGCGTCCATTGAATTTTGCAATACGAGTTGTAGACATGTACGCTCTATGCAAAATAAAATATTGCACCTGTTGCACCCTCAGTGCATTGGTGGCTCTAACAATGTTCGAGACTGCAAATCGCCAGTCATCCTCTTCTATTGGGCCTATGTCCTGGACCCACTTATTCCTCAATGTCTCCATACTTGCTAATCCCTTATCCCGATTTATACCTTTGTAAATTCTGCTAACCATTTTTTTAGGGCCTCCTGTTCTTATTATCCTTTTGATCGGGGATTCTCCCAACAACGGAGGGCCGTCTTGGAATCGGTCCGCCAAAGCCGTTTTTAGCTGTAAATAACGGTAAAAGTATGATTTAGGCAATCCGAACTCAACCATTAGTTCAGCAAAAGTTTTAATGCGGCCGGGGAGAAATATTTGGCCCAGGGTTGTTACAGAGTATCTACCCCAGGCTTCCCTGACCTGGATCATACTTGACTCTCCAAAAATCTTAGGATCATCTATTGGATGTAATGGGTCGGTGGACTGAGTGTTTACTATTTTATTGGCTTCCTACCAGATTTTTAAGGCTGGAACGATAAGGTATTTGTTTGTAGTATTCTATTTATAGGGTGACTTCTTGGAGAGGCTACTTCAACCAGTGCACAGGCAATATCACTGTCCTCCGTCTCATCCATCCAGGGCCGTAATAGCGCTAGTTGAGCAGACAGGTAATATGCATAGAAGTCAGGCAGTCCCAGTCCGCCCGCCCTTCTATCCAGCATAAGTTTGTTCAATTGGACCTTCGGTCGAGTGTTATGCCAGATGAAGGACGAGATACTGCTATAGAGTTTCCTAAAGAGTTTTTTTGCTAGAGGAATTGGCGATTGTTGAATCAGGTACAACAATTGCGGGGGAACCACCATTTTTATTAAATTAATCCTGCCCGTGACAGACCGCGGAATTTTGTTTCTATTTACTCAGCATTGGATAGATGTTGTGACAAATAAAGTCTTCTGAGTTAAGTGTTATTTGTATCCCTAAGTATTTAAACTTAGTTGTCCAGGCCAGTGGAACCGGGGGAGGCAATGTTTGGGGTGGCGCGTCGCCAAGGTACATGATGTGTGATTTGTTCCAATTTATTTTTAAACTGGAAAGCTTACCAAAATCGGAGATCAGTTTTATGACCACTGGTAATGAGGTCCTGTAGTCAAACAGATAAATTAACACGTCATCTGCATATAATGATACCACATCTGTACTCTTGGCAACGCGCAGCCCACGAATGTCCATTTGGGTTCTCAATCTGCATGCTAGGGGTTCTATCGAGAGTGCAAATAAAAGAGGGGAGAGGGGACACCCCTGTCTCGTGCCTCTGGAAAGTTTAAATGGGGATGAAGTCCATCCATTCAAGGATACCCTAGCAGTAGGGGATTTGTATAGAAGTTGTATCCACTTTATAAAGTTAACCCCTAAACCAAATGCCTTCAGAGTGGCCCTTAAATAAGGCCATTCCACAACATCGAATGCTTTGGTAGCATCTAGAGATACCACCGCTGGTTGGCTATCCGGTTCAAGGGGTAACTGCAGGTGAGTAAATAGTCTACGCAGATTAGTCGAGGTTGATTTGCCTGGCATAAAACCTGCCTGGTTAGAATGGACTATTTTAGAGATGTAATTTTTAAGCCTGTTAGCCAGAATTTTTGCTAAGATTTTTGGGTACTTATGTAATATCTGGGCTCCCGTTTTTCTTATGAGACCGCGTCCCCTTGCGGGGCTCGCTGCGCTCGCCACGCTTCGGGCACGGTGGCTCGCTACGCTCGCCACACTATATAAAATCAACTCCATGCGGAATTGGATAGTAGAGGTATGAAAAAATGGGGTGCATTTAACATGGGAGCCCAGATAATACATAAGTACCGATTTTTGCTTCATTAGATAAAAGGGAAATGGGACAGTATGAGTCTAACTTAGTTGGGTCCTTCCCTGGTTTTAAGATAACTATTATTTTCGCTTCTACCATGGATTCTGGAATCTCCTCTTCCTCAAAACAGCGTGTTAAAGTGTGATGAAACTGGGGGGCAATGGTAACACTATATTTTTTAAAGATCTCTGCAGGAATCCCGTCTAGCCCAGGAGCTTTGCTGCCTGGTAGTTCTTTTATAGCCTGGCAGACTTCACTGAACAATATTGGGTCATCCAACTCCTGTCTTTCTTTTTGTGATAAGGTAGGTAATTCACATCTTTCTAACTGGGACTGGATCTCCTCTGATGTGATCTGAAGTTCTGAGGTATACAATTCCTTAAAGTAGTCACAAAACATGCCCCCTAACTGC
Organism: Crinia signifera; assembly: GCF_055691185.1. Lineage (NCBI taxonomy): Eukaryota > Metazoa > Chordata > Amphibia > Anura > Myobatrachidae > Crinia > Crinia signifera. The sequence goes on from NC_139220.1 coordinate 171,052,831, forward strand.
GGAGTATCGTATATTAACTGACCATGTGTGTCTATAATGGGGCCTATACAAGGGGGCGGTCCCTCGGCCTTAGCCAAGTAGGCCATATATCGGCCCGTTATCAGCTGATTGATATGCCTTACATGACTTATACAACAGCAGTTTGGTGTTCTCTTCCTGTATGGCATCCTGCCATATTTTTTGGGCCTGTTGCCACTCTATTTTTGCTGCTTCTAGTTTATCCCGAATGTGTACCGACTCTGACTCCAAACATTTCTCCTCCAGTTTCTGTATATATTGTTTTTTGCCCCGAGTGACCTCTGCTATTTGTTTTCGAAATACCCCTCTCATGTATGCCTTAAATGCATCCCACTCAGTGGCAGCCATTGCCGAACCCTGATTTGCCTCCCAAAATTCACTCCAAAGTTTTACCGTGTTGTTCTCCTGGCCCAAATAGTGTAATCATGCTGGGTTAAGTCTCCAAAACCCTTGACCCCTTATGAGTTTATCCGAAAATTCCAATATTATAGGGGAATGATCGGATATACCCCTTGGTCTATATTCAATGGCATATATTCAATGCCGTGGGCGAGCGGTGACTGCGAGCAGGACTTTTTGCTCGCAGTCACCGCTCACCCTGTCAGTATTCAACTGCCCCCCCCTCATTCGCAAATTCCCCCTCGCTCCGTTTTTTGAGCGAGGGGGAATTTGCGAATGTGCCTCCAAAAGCTGCGAGAGCCGAGGCTAATTACAGCGAGTTTGCTGCACTAGCCGCGGCTCTCGCAGTTTAGGGGAATCCTCGCAGTTCTGTGACTGCGAGGATTCCCCCGGAACGTTGCATAGTGCGAGCGGCCGGCGCGGGGGTTAAACTGCGAGGATCACTGGTTTTCTGTGATCCTCGCAGTTTAACCCCCTCGCCGGCCTTTCGCACCGGCATTGAATACTGCACTATGTTTTTAACAGACGGGAGGAAAGACTGTAATGCCAAGGTCTATTCTGGAAAAGGTTTGATATGACGTAGAAAAACATGAAAATTGAGAAGTTTTGGGGTTGCGTTCCCGCCAAATATCTCTCCAGCCCATATCCCGTATGAAACCCGCAAAGGGGGTGCATGATGCTGTTCCTGTACCGAGCCTCCTCTCCATCTATCCATTGCAGGGTCAAGGATGTTCTGCAGAAGGATTGGATGCAGCCAAAGCCACCGTCTTTACCAGTATTTCATACGAGAAGGGAGGGGGAATATAAACTGCCAATATCACCAATGGAAGGGAGTTTATAATACAGTCCAAGAAGACGTATCTACCTCCTGGGTCTGTCTCCACCCGGTTACAAACGAACGCCAATGTCTTCCTTATTAAGACTGAGACCCCTCTAAATGAGGTTGTAAAGGGGGCGTGGTAGGCCCAACCTACCCATCTCTGTTTTAAAGCCAACAGCTTCCCTCCTATAAGGTGGGTCTCGGAGAGACATGCAATATCAACCCCATAGGAGCTAAGCTGGTTCAACACCAGGGATCTTTTAAGTTTATTATTAAGATCCCTTATATTCCATGCTAACAACTTAACCATTTGTTAATTTACATTTCTTGTCTCTAGATGCTCCCTCTGATTCTTTAAGCACCACATAATAGCATACTCTCCCCACACTAAAAAAGTATTTTCTATTTCTCCTTCCACCAAACAAATCCCTCCCTCCCCCCACCCTGTATACCCATTCCCTACAGGCATACCTATACCCCCCCCCCCCCCCCCCAAAAAAAAAGAAAAAAAGAAAAATTTAAGAACAGGAACAGGATAAGTAGAATATATCAAGATTAGAACCCATAAAATGCTCCATATCAACATCACAAAAAAAGAAAATGTCGTCATGCTTTAGAGGGCTGACGAAAAAGTGAAAGAAAAAGACCACCCATGAGCGGGTGGGGGAGCGCCCCAGCAGGTTACATTTATCATATTTTTATCACACTGGATACCACTACACCGGTGCCTTACGCCTAGGACCAAGGGACTTTGCTACCAACCACTGAGCAGCCTCGGTGGGGGTTAAGAAGAAATGTGTTGTATTGTTATCCACCACTCTTAGGGGGTTATTCTGGTTCACTCCTTCTGGCAAATTCCTTCTTAAATGGACAAAACCATGTGCACTGCAGGGGGGCAAATGTTACATGTGCAGAGAGAGTTAGATCTGGGTGTTATTTTGTTTCTGTGCAGGGTAAATACTGGCTGATTTATTTTTACACTGCAATATAGATCTCACTTTTAAGTAAAAACCCCACCCAAATCTAACTCCCTCTGCACAAGTATCATCTACCCCACCTGCAGTGCACATGGTTTTGTCCATTTGAGAAGGAATTCGCCAGAAGGAGTGAACCAGAATAACCCCCTTAATTTGGAGGGGAATATCATAGAGTAATTTATGTCCAAGTCCCGTAATTTTTTCTTTATATCACCAAATTTTGCCCTCTCTTTTTGCACTTCAAGCGCGAAGTCTGGGTACACTGATATCTTGTTTCCATTGTACCTCAGGGGACCTTTTGCTCGGATTGAGCGCAGCATAATGTCTCTATCCACATAGCTTAGAAATTTTACAATAAATGTTCACGGTGGCGCACCCGGGGCAGGGGTCTAGGGGGGACTCTATGGGCCCTTTCTGCCGCAAACTGGGCTGTAAATGCGGTTTTGCCCACAGTGTCTCTTAACCAGTTTTCCACAAATTTTTGAGGATCTTGCCCCTCAGAATGTTCCGGTAGGCCCACAAACCTTAAGTTGTTATGCCTAAGCCTTCCCTCCATCTCAACAAGTTTAGTTTTCAGTTCAGAGGACTGCTGGATACAGTGATTCATCTTATTTAGGCATTGGGTGTTGTTGTCTTCCAAGCGTGATATACGCTTTTCTGCCTCATCTAGGCGTATTGTAATCACACTGATCTCTGATTTTAGGGACTGGATCTCCAATTGGAGATCTTTAATTTGCCCAGATAACCGCTGTTCCGAGTTGGTAATTGCGTCCAGAACCTGCTGCATCGTTGGGTCATTTGTTTCTTCAGAGGTTTTGGATTTCGTTGGAGTGGTATGGGGGGTTGTGGTCTGTGAGGAGTTTCCCGCCTGGGATCTGGCAAATTTCTCGAGTCGAGCCGCAGCCGCGGCATTGCCAGCTTTGGGCATATTGCTATATAGTGGTGTACGCCTGTTTATCAATTTGTTAGTCCCAAACAATAATTGCTGATTTTACTGCCCACAGACTTGGTAATCCTCCATCCGCTAGATAGTTTGACCTGACACTGCCACACCAGTCCGCCCTCACCTGGACTGGCGCCGCCAATGGGGGCCACCCTTCAGGTCCCGTTATGGCGAGAAAACCCGCTGTGGGATCTCGCTCCACTCTCCCACTTAATACCTGCTTACTTAATAATTCTGGGTTTTACACAGAGTTCAAGAGGAACTGGTGAGATGGAGGGGAAACATGCTAAAATATCGTATGCCAGATAGATGTATTTTTTTTTTTTTCCCGGCCTGTACTTGATGGATGTGTACACCTGGCCCTTCGGGGTTAAACAGAGTCTTTTATGTGGTGCTTTAATGGGCTACTGATTTTTAACTGAGAGTAATTTTCACATTTACCCCTACTGTTGCTGGGGTGAAAGAACCATCTTCTAACAGCAATAATAATCTGAGTCCAGTAACCCTCCAACTCAGTAGAATCTGATACTGCCCAGAACTTATATATAGAAAGTAATAGGCAATAATCAATGGTATACTGCACCCTTCCGCGTGTCTTGTCACAAATAATCAGTCCAGGGAGAGTTCTTTATGCCGGCTTTACACTTCCAAGGCGGGGGGGGAGAAACGTCCCTTCTTCAGGCAGCCCAGCTCCCGGACGCTTGTGCCTTCAGGGTGACTAGGTACACCAGAAACACCCTCCGGTATCCACTCCAGCCTGGGTTCTGTGCGCAGCGTACTATGTCCTCCCTCGCCGCTTTCTCCTTGCTGACCGCGTCCGCACCAATGCCCGGCTCCGGGGGATCTGTCCAGGCTTATAGTAGTGGCTTGGTGCAGGTTTCCGCGGTATAGACCGGTACGAACCAGGGAAATCTTGGGCAGCACAGGAGCGGGTCTAATCTCTGTTGTTCTATGCCCGGCTGTCTGGTTCTGGTGCCGGCTAACTAGTGCTGGCGCCAGGAAGAGGTGTCTACAGCTTGGTGCAGGTGTCTGCGGCGCAAAAAACCCGTTCTGCACAGGGAGTTCCGGACGCTGCCTGCACGTGGTTTCTCCCGTCTCTCTGTGCCCGCCTCTCTGGTACTGCTGCCGGGGAAGGAAGTCTGCAGTCGGCGCTTGGTAGTGGAAACACAGGATTTATTCCCTGCTGGGGAGCTCACACACCAGCGTCCTACTCACGCTCCACCGTGGCCCCGCCCCCCCACTTTATTGTTTTCCTTAGTTACACGGCTAGTTATGTGGTTTGGTTTCACTGGCTTTATTTTGTTTTCAGGACCATTTCAGCAGCGGTCCAGTGTGGGGGTTGCTTGGCAACCAGAGAAGCTTTCCCGACAGTTTGGAGACGTGCTGACACACGCCCTGACGCCCAGAAGAGCGGGGTGGCTTGGCAGACACCCGCCCAGGAAACCGCACGATCTGGACCTGTCCTCCTTCTGCTATTTAGGTAAGTGTGTATGCATCTGTACTTTGTTGTTTCATGATTTGAAAAAGGAATTAAATCCGAAACGTTATCACAAGTATTGACCATGACTGGTAGTGATTTCCTGAGATGAATCCAAGCGAGTGCCGCTAACTACTGCAGGAACTGAGGCCCTTATTCTAGTTCACTCTTTCTGACAAAATATTTCTTAGATGGACAAAACTATGTGCACTGCAGGTGAGGCAGGTGTTACTTGTGCAGAGATAATTAGATTTGGGTGGGGTTTTACACCTGCCACACCTGCAGTGCACATGGTTTTGTCCATCTAAGAAATATTTTGTCAGAAAGAGTAGTGTTCCTTCTAGGAACTAGGGCGGGCAGGGCGGGGGGGTCGGACCGGGCACGCCTACGTCACTATTTTGGGCGTGCCCGGGCCGCCAACGTCACAAAAGGGCCGTGCCCGGGCCGCGCCGTGACGAAAAGGTTTGTGCCCGGCCGGCGGAATCACGCAGAGGAGTGGGCGCGGCTGGCGGCGTCATGCACAGGGGTGGGCGCGGCCGGCGGCGTCATGCACAGGGGGTGGACCCGGCCACCCGGAAGGCTGTAAACTGACGGGGAAGTGCCGGGCATCGCTATGTTCAGCGGCGCCGGGCTTCCCCGGTCAAAACAGCGGCGACAAAGGCAGGCTGGTTTAGCGGGGCGCTGCTAGAGGGGCAGGGCGCATTTTTCACTTAAAAAATCGGGCAGGGCGCAGCGCCCCGCTAAAACAGCCTAGCGGGAACACTAGAAAGAGTGAACTAGAATAAGGGCCTAAGTTCCTGCTAAAAAATAGCCCCGTATATATATATATATATATATATATATACACACAGGGCTATTTTTCAGCAGGCTCCAGCAGGAACTGAGGCCCTTATTCTAGTTCACTCTTTCTGACAAAATATTTCTTAGATGGACAAAACCATGTGCACGGCAGGTGTAAAACCCACCCAAATCTAATTATCTCTGCACAAGTAACACCTGCCTCACCTGCAGTGCACATGGTTTTGTCCATCTAAGAAATATTTTGTCAGAAAGAGTGAACTAGAATAAGGCCTCAGTTCCTGCTGGAGCCTGCTGAAAAATAGCCCTGTATATATATATATATATATATATATATATATATATATATATATATATATTCCCAGGGTGGCCTAGCACTGCCTCCTATGAAGTTACTGGTTGGGTGCCCGCACTTTTCAAACGATAAACATTCCACGCTGGGAATATATATATATATATCCAAAGAATGACCCCACGTGCGCCCTTATGGTGTGAGCAGCTACTCTAAGGGAGGCAATCATAGAAATGGAAAAAACAGGGTATAGAGAGCGCTTTAACCACCAACTGGAATTTCCACCAATTACAGTTAAATGCAATACAGTACAATATATAATCATAAAACCAGAGTGCTTTTATTAAAGTTTCGAGAGTCACATCTGGAGATTGTGTCCTTTTCGGAAATATAATATCAGTTACTCGACGCGTTTCGTCTTCAAAAAGACTTCATCAGGGGTTTAACAAGATATGAAATTAAAACGCTTATACCGGCGTGTTATTTCTTCAATATTTCGCAGGTCGTAATAACCTTCCCCTCAGTGGGGCTAACTCCAAATATCCAAAAAAACGCATGCATTGGCATGTTGTTTCCTCAGTGATAAAAAGGCTGTAATAACCTTCCCCTCAATGGAGAACACTCCTTGTATCAAATATTCCCCATATGGGGTCAAAGGGTACGAGATGTATTGGTAGCCTTCTCCAAGCAATTTCTTAGGGCACAGATAAGTGTAGTTTTAGATTAATGGGGAGTTCATCCCATAAAAAGTGGCTGTCAGCTAGGTCCGTTCGGTATGGTTAGCCTGATCCAACCAAACAGGTCCACAATATATAATAGTCCGCTGGTTTTAATGTATGTAGGAGACAGCAAAATGAGGTTCAATCACAGTTAAAATTCTGATCCGTGTGGGGAGTACTGGACTGAACTGTCTGCAGACCTTATATATATATATATATATATATATATATATATATATATATATATATATATATATATATATATATATATATATATATATATATATATATATACAAAGCAGGTCCAAGCATGCAGCGGCACTCCACAGGATTTGTGAATAAAGTCAAACTTTTAATGTCAAATAGAAACAGCTTCTGAAACCTACCTCACTTTCTACCTAAAAGCTGAGAACTTTTTTTCTCTAAATTCCATTTTTATTGCATATTTATAATAGTTGTTTATTTTTATTGCACTTTTAAAGAAACGCATACATCTGTTTTATGTAATCATTGTATTTATATGTATAGTCTCTGCAAAAAACCCTCATAATAAATGGCTTACTATAATGTTCATCACAATAATGTTTACATAGCTCAGGTGGGAAACGGTCGGTTGTCAGACCATAAGATGGTCAACAGTCATTAGGTTGACATCGTTAGGTCGACATACTGGAAGGTCGACATGGGACAAGGGCGACAGGTGTCTAGGTCGACACATGCGTTAGGTTGACATGGGTTAGGTCAACAGTCAAAGGTCAACATGGTTTTTTTTACTGTTTTTTGAGACATGTGCCGACAGGTGGTATTTCATACCCTACCATCCACTAGGGCGTAGTGGGAGAATAAAATAGTGTGCCAAGCGTAGTGAGGCACCGTGCCAGAAGCATTGCAAGCGCAGCGAGCGATGCGAGGGGATGCGGTGCACCTAAAACTGTGTCCATGTCAACTGTGGCAACATTGGGGTAAAAAAAAGTTTAAAAACCCATGTCGACCTTTTGACTGTCAACCTAACCCATGTCGGCCTAATGCATGTGTCGACCTAGAAACCTGTCGACCATGTCCCATGTCGACCTAGACCCCTGTCCACCTAGACCCCTGTCCACCTAGACCCCTGTCCACCTTCCAGTATGTCGACCTAACGGTGTCAACCTAATGACTATCGACCAATTTATGGTTGACCCAATGATCCCATTCCACTCAAGTATTTATTTGCTTAAACCTCTTCAATAATTACTTATTTCTAAAAGATAAAAACGATAGAACTACAATACATTAGCAATATTACTGTTGGTCAGTACTGGACAATAATGACCTTTCCAGAAATTTTTCAAGGAATACATTGTAAAAAACTGAATTTGTAAATGATGGATGGATTGCAAAATATTATTACAGTTTTAAAACAAATCGAAAGACACCCTGTTCACAGTACCTGCATGTTTCCTGGCCAACAGGATGGGAATAGAAAATGAAATACACAACTCCAAAGGAACCAGAATATAAAAACCTCAGAGCCTATGTAAATCTGTGTTTTGGGGGAAACCAGTTTGAGTAAGCATTAACCTGTCAGCTGATACTGTACATGCATGCTGATCTCCATAGATTCACTCCAACACAAGAAATCATTTAATCATTAATGTAAAGAAGCAGGTATACTTTCCCTATATATTTAAAATACAAGTAAATGCCATAAATCTTGCTATGTATAGCATTACTTAGATAAAGCACATCACAATGTATCTTACATTTATATTTCAGTTAACTGTATTTTTTAATTTCCATAATTGATTTACAAAGTTTAATACTACTACACTTAGCTTGATTTTACGGTATTTGTATGGTTTAATATCTTGGGAACAGTCAGGGGTGTAACTAGACTTTTGTGGTCCCTGCAGCAAAATTTTTTAAATGCCACCCAAGCACTCCACCAGAATGAGAGGAGGGGGTGTGTGTGTGTGTGTGTGTGTGTGTGTGTGTGTGTGTGTGTATGTATATATGTGTGTGTGTGTGTGTGTGTGTGTGTATACATATTTATGGATTTTGTAGCAGGTAAACAGCACAACCACCATCAGGAGCAATGACCTCTTGCCCTGGAAACACTTATATGAGGAAAGCACAAGTGCTGCTAATCAGCTCAACCATGATCACATCACTTTCCTGCTGCTGCTTTAAAACCTGGACCGTATCCTCCACATTACCATCACAAGGAAGTATGCTGTCCCTAACACACTCCTCCCCCCTTAGCTTCAACCACCCTGGTGAAGCTAACACATTTACAGGTGAGCTCTCCACCTTACCCACCTCTAGTTGTGTCATCTGCCCATGTACACAGCCCTCCACCCCTTTCCAGAGGTTTTCCACCTCTCTTCCTGCTCTCCTAGCTTCACCATAGGGTTAAGATACAAATGGCTGGATTGAAGGATCTGCAAGCTTCTGAAGGGTGACTGCTGACTAGAAATGTGCAAACAAGGCCAAGTTCAAAAAAGCCTATATTATACTACATATTTTACATATATCTTCACGATTCCATAGAGTAGCGCCACAAGAAAGGCATCTCCCTTTTCACCATAGGGTTGCTTGGAGGATCAGGACCTACAACCTTTCTGGAAAGGGCATCCGTATTGAGGTGCTGTTTCCCCAGACGATGCTGCACCTCAAACTTAAATGGCTGAAAAGCCAAAAACCAATGGGTGACATGAGTCCGGATATCGAGCAGGTATCCGGACTCATGATCGATTGACTCTAGGTCGACAGTCATAAGCGGTCGGTCGGCTTTGACCGCCGACTGACCTCTCACCTAATCACCTCCTCCCACTCCCGTGTCCAAGACTTCTCTTGCGCTGCCCCCCTGCACTGGAACAACCTCCCGCCACCCATCAGGCTTTCTGATTCCCTTACCTCCTTCAAGCGCTCCCTCAAAACTCACTTCTTCCGTTTAGCCTATCCCTCTACCTCCTATCCTGCCTACCCTACCCCTCCATCCGTTCCTACTTATCCTATTGTTTTTCGTTCGACCACCCACCTATCATCCACTTTGGCGTGGAGGGAGAATATAATAGTGTGTGGAGCGCAGCGAGGTATCGAGCCCGAAGCATGGCAAGTGTAGCAAGCCATGCAAGGGGACGCGGTACACTTAGACAGTGTCCATGTCGACCTATGCCGACATAGACAAAAAAACACTAAAAACTCATGTCAACATTTTGAATGTCGACCTTTTGACCATGTCAACCTTTGGACCCTGTCGACCCCCTGTCGACCTTTTCACTGTCGATCATATGACTGTAGACCTAGACATTGTAGATCTAATATACCATAACTACACGAGCATTGCTCTTTGTCCGTGTGCATGGTCTGTGACCAACAAAAACTCTTGTCCCAACAAATAATATTTTAATGACTCCACTGCCCACTTAATTGTCAGGCACTCCTGCTCAATAAATGAATACTTGTGCTCTCTGGGCAGTAATTTACGGCTAAGGTAGAGGATGAGCTCCTCCTCTCCATCTACCTCACAGGTCTTCAACCTGTGGCCCTCCAGATGTTGTGGAACTACATGTCCCAGCATGCCCTGACAGTTTTGGCATGCTCTTAAAGGAAAAAATGTGGCAATGCATGTTGGAATATGTAGTTTCACAACATCTGGAGGGCCACAGGTTGAAGACCCATGATCTACCTCTTGGGAAGCAATGCCCCTAATCCTATCCCAGAAACATCCATCTGCAATACAAACTGTTTTGTAAAATTAGGAGCTTGCAAGACAGGCTATGTACATAAAGCTCATCTTAAGTCTTTCCAAGCGGTTTCCATTGGTCTAGACCAGGCGTTCCCAACCACGGTCCTCAAGGCACACCAACAGTGCAGGTTTTGTAGATATCCAGGCTTAAGCACAGGTGACTTAATTAGTATCTGAGGGATTCTGATTAAACCATCTGTGCTGAAGCCTGGATATCACTAAAACCTGCACTGTTGGTGTGCCTTGAGGACCGTGGTTGGGAATGCCTGGTCTAGACCATGTTATCTTGTCTGGGGACTGTTTTTAAGACATTTAGTTGGTAGAGCTGCTCTAGAAGCAAAATCCCACATGAACCTGCAGTAATATCCCACCAGACCGAGAAATGTCGTAGTTGTGACTTACATTTGCGATTTATTGAGAACTGCTTTTAGCTTACTAGGCTGAGGTTTAACTTGTCCTCTACACACATTGTACCCCAAATACTTTGCTTCCACCAAACCAGTGGCACATTTCTCAGGGTTGGTGTTAAACCTGTGTGCCCATAGAGACTTTAAGACGGCCTCTACCTTTGGTATGTGTGATTTCCAGTCAGAGCTGAAAATAACAAGGTTGTCTAAGCATGCAGCTGCATATTCCCTGTGGGGCTACAGCAACTTATTCATAGCTCTATGGAAGGTTGCTGTGGCACCATGTAAACCAAATGGCAGCATTTTGTATTATAAGCCCTATTGGGTAAAGAAGGCTGTTTCATACCTCCCAACTTTGATGGATGAGCAGGCGGGGGGACAATGATGATGATGCGTGCCGAAGGCGCGCCAATATTTTCGTGAGCGTGGCCTAATTTCGGGACTGTCCCGCTAAAATCGGGACTGTTGGGAGGTATGCTGTTTTTTTCTTAGCAGCTTCTGTCAAAGGAATCTTCCAATATTCTTTTCCAAATCAAGAGCAGTAAGATACTGACTCTTGGCTAATCTTTTTACCAACTCATCAACCAGTAGAGTACGAATCTAATTGACAAACTTGATTCAATTTACGGAAGTCATTGCAGAATCTTAAAGCACCCGAAGGCTTAGGTACTAAGACAATGGGATTATTCCACTCGCTACTTGACTTGCTAGGCGTAGCATCTCTTCCACCTCCATTGAGCATATATCTTACTTTCTGTAGTGGGTACAAGCACTAGCACCTTGTCTCCTGGTTTAAAGGACCGGTTGACTGCGGTGTTGTCATAACTTTATTTCTGATGTTGTTGAGCCCTTTCCATATGTTAGTTCAGGAGTGGCACAATCTGCCTTAGATGGTGATACAATTGGGTCACAAACTGAAAGATGTTAAGGTCCTGACAAGGTTGTTCTTCCCACCCTTTTTTTTAAGAAATCCAGAATCCCTCTGGGCTGTCTCCCATAGAGGAGCTCAAAGGGACCCTGTAGAGTTGCCTCAGCAGCAGTCAGTATGTTAGTGTCATGCCAGGTAACCAGCTCCTGCAGCAACAGGAAGTCACGGCCCAGGATTATTACATAAATTGGTCTGGAGGTCACCACAGCTACCACCTTTAATGGCCAGCCTTGGATGATCAGGGGTCAGTATACACGTGGGCACTCCTCAACATTGCCCTGGATATGGAACACCCTGACAGGTGGCAGGACTTTGTCAGCTTCTGGAGGAACCACGTTGGCAGGGAAAATGGTGAGCTCACTGCCAGTATCCACCAGTGCCTAGATTTCCCAGCCAGCAACTGCACCTATATCCAGAACAGGGTGGACTCCAGCAGCAGCCATGCTGACCAACACCCGAGCTGCTTTTGCCACACTGCAATCCATAAGCTCCACCTGTTTTGGGCAGTCCCACAACTCATGACCAGGCTCCCTGCTTTCAAAGCACACCACAGGAGGAGGAGCCATTGGCTTAATCAGTGGGACCTAAGTTCTGGGCTTTGGTGCTGGCAGAAAACCTGACCTGGCTCTACTCAGATTTCCCAGGTTCAAGTGCTGCTCAATCTACCAGCTCCTCAGATATTTGCGGGTCAGACTTAAAGGCCCATCATTGCACCAAGCCGTCTAACACCCACATACAGTGGCGTAACTACCTTATTGTCGCCCCCCCCCCCACCGCATATTTTTAGGCGCCCCCTCCCCTTGGCCCCCTCCCTCCCCTCGACGTACCTGCCCGATCGCATCTGCCTGTCACGGTCCCGTCTCTCCCGGCGCCGGCTGCTGTAATGAAAACGGACTCTTAGAAAATGGCTGCCCCCATACTGCAGACAGAAAACTGTCTGCAGTACGGGGGCAGCCATTTTCTAAGAGTCCGTTTTCATTATAGCAGCAGGAGCCGGCGCCGGGAGATACGGGACCGTGACAGGCAGATGAGGCCGGACAGCAGCGGGTAAGTGGTAGCTATAGCCCCGCAGACCCCCGGCGCCCACAGGTTCTCTGTGCCTCCCCGCCACCACGGGGGCTGCGGAGTTATAGCTATGCCACTGCCCACATAGTGTGATCCAGTGCGACTATCTCCAACATTTTCACTGCAGAGTATTTATCCGGCTGCAACTTGGCATTGACTAGTCAAGCTAGTTTGGGCAGCTAAAGAGCCCTTCAAATGCTAGTCATGGAATTTTGGGCTTTGCTGGGGCCCGTCACTCCAATCCAGTCAAATATTGGTTTCTTCAGGCCAGGGTAGGAGCTTCACTCAGCCATAGACATATTAACATAGGCCCACCCTAGTTCCCAGGCCAGCTACACAGTGTGTAACAAAAAAATATTGCCAGTTTTAAACACATATAGCTGTGGTTCTTCTGTTGTATTGTAAATTCCAGCTGTATGGCCCCACATTGGGCACCAAATGTGACAAAGAAGTACATACACTGCATCAGATGAAGTCTTAGTCTTTATTTTTGTAGCAGGTGAACAGCATACCAGGTAAATAAGCACAGCAAGAATGGTTACAGCATTGCAGCATACAAGTGTCACAGCATGTACAAACACTTCAGGTCCCAGTGGTCCCTACCGCAGCCCACACCCAACCTATCACTCGGGCAGCTTTTCCACCATCAAGAGCAATACCCTGAAAACACTTATATCAGGACAGCACATTAATCATGCTTAATCAACCCAAACCTGATCACTTCAGTTAGGAATCCTGGACTGGATCTAATTTTCCTGCTGCTGCTCTAAAAATTGCTCTGGATTTTCCACATTATCCTTATGTGGAATATGCTGTATCTGACACTAATATATATATATATATATATATAGAATGATGGCAATAAGGCGTCACTCGGAGACTGCATGAAATTTTCAAAGCTTTATTGTGGTCACCACAATAAAGCTTTGAAAATTTCATGCAGTCTCCGAGTGACGCCTTATTGCCATCATTCTACATTGGGTCTTTGTACCTGGGAAGGCACCGGAGCAAGTACAGCTTTAACTACTGGTAGAGTGCCGGATTCTTCCTTTTCTATATATATATATATATATATATATATATATATATATATATATATATACACACACTGGTACAGCGGCGGCACTCAGACGACTGGAATGAACAGAGACCACACACAGGTTCAAAATCTTTCGAGATTTAATCTCGTCATCAGGATTAAATCTCAAAAGATCTTGAACCTGTGTGTGGTCTCTGTTCATTCCAGTCGTCTGAGTGCCGCCGCTGTACCAGTATGCATTAGCCAACCATGACCAGGGAGTAAGTTTGGGAAGGCACCGGGCACATTATACACACTTGTTAAGCAAGGGAGTGCTGGCTATTCAACTATATATATATATATATATATATATATATATATAGATTGGAAATAAGGCGGCACTCGTCAGACTTCGTTTGCGGTGAATTCAAAAGTAGTTTATTCCTATAAACTACTTTTGAATTCACCGCAAACGAAGTCTGACGAGTGCCGCCTTATTTCCAATCTATGAAGGTACTATTCCATGGAAGGCACCGGAGCACACTACATGCTGAAACTTATCTGAGTGCCGGGGTATATGCTGATATATATATATATATATATATATATATATATATATATAGAAATATATGAAATGGGCACTCACCAAGGTCTTTTAAATTCAGCAAATAGGTTTTATTTATGAAAAAGTAATCATACATCCGACGTGACGTGACGTTTCGATCTGGTATAGATCGTCATCAGGAAAGTAAACAACACAGGTAACTGGTATCATATCCAACGACAGGCAACCTGGTATCCATCCATGGATGGATACCAGGTTGCCTGTCGTTGGATATGATACCAGTTACCTGTGTTGTTTACTTTCCTGATGACGATCTATACCAGATCGAAACGTCACGTCACGTCGGATGTATGATTACTTTTTCATAAATAAAACCTATTTGCTGAATTTAAAAGACCTTGGTGAGTGCCCATTTCATATATTTCTATATCCCTTTGATGTTCATTCATCTGTTGGAGCACCCCCTATGACAACAATCTATCCTGAGTGCGGACCCTTCCGAATATATATATATATATATATATATATATATATAGTAGACCTTGAGGACAGCACTCCGTTAAGTGCAATAAAAGGGTGCCTTCCGACCTAGAGATCCCATGAGGACATCCAGCATACAAATGTTCCACCGGCGGCACTCCCAAATAATGGACATATTCACATCGTCATCAGGCAGATACAAACAATAAGACAGCAAGGTTCACCTTATATCCCCTCCCCAAACACAATCACAGGTGAGTTGAGAACGCAATCAAGGATCAGACGCCTAGAGACTGACGTCAGAGGCCGTGATGCGTTCCCATGGTAACATATAAACATACTTAAAAAAAACATTACAAAAAGTTAAAATGCAGAAAAGTACATGTCACATATAATAATGATACTTTTTATAACAGATCATTTAAGCTCAATAATTACAAACAAAATATTATAGAAAAGCATGAAGACCCAGGTACTCGTTGAGGCCGCGTGGGGCTAGTGTATTTAACCTGTGAATCCATCTGGATTCACAGCGTAATAATCTAAGTGAGCGGTCACCACCGCGTATGTCAGCGGGAATGTGGTCGATCAAACAGTACCTTAAAGTAGCCAGGCTATGTCCGGCTTGCAGAAAATGTCTAGAGACCGGTTGATCACTCTGCCCGGTGGTCAAAGCTGTACGGATGGAATAGCGGTGTGCTGCCATCCGCTATTCCATCTGTACAGCTTTGACCACCGGGCAGAGTGATCAACAGGTCTCTAGACATTTTCTGCAAGCCGGACATAGCCTGGCTACTTTAAGGTACTGTTTGTTCGACCACATACGCGGTGGTGACCACGAGTGGCTAGCCAGCTCATGGAGTCAGTATCTGCCGCATGACCTTAAACAGTTACTACTCCGGCATAGCAAACAGTATTTATATCTGTATGGCTCCAACACATTATAAGACACAGTGGGGCAGATGTATCATAGCAGCGCTTATCGCGCCGCTATGATACTTCCTGCTTCGCCTCAATAGCGAGGCGAAGCAGGAAGGGACATCGACAAGATGTATTAACATCTTGTCTGCCGAAGCGGGGGAGCGTTAACTCCCCCCTCCGGCGATGTCCCTTTCTGGAGATAGCGCATCAGTTAATACTGATGCGCTATCTCCTGTCCCCCGGCCGGCCGCACTGGGCATGCGCGGGATCTCGCTGTTCACGCGAGATCCCCAGCGCAGCCCAAGCCAGACGCAGGGCTAGCGTTGTCCCCATAGTGGGGGATAGGACAACGCTAGCCCTGAGCTGGCGAAGAGACCGGGGCGAATTAACGCCTTGAAGGCTGTTAATACATCACCCCGGCCGTTAATCCCTGGGGGGGATTGCAGGGACAGCCCCGCCGAGCGTAACTCGGCGGGCTGTCACTAGCGCACGTTAGGTGCGCTAGTAATACATTATGGTCAGACGTAATCCCCCCCCCCAGTTAACCAGCGTTAAGTGCATTTTTGCACTTAACGCTGGTTAATACATCTGCCCCAGTGGTTTCTAATTGGGCTTACTCGGCCATACTGCTATGATATAGCTAACCTTGTCACGAAATACGCCGGTTAAATGCATAATAAGATTAAGAACCTTTAATTTAGGAATCCCACCAATCGAGAAGCCTGTGACTAATACATAGATAATCACTGGTCTTGGCGGACAGCGACTCTTATTTGTATAAGACCTTGGGCTTCCAAACCGTGTGTCAATCATTAGTCGACATGTATGTTGACTGTCTTTGAGCTGTGCCTAACCTTATTGCCCCCCCCCCCGGGCATAGTGCTGGAATGTAACATAACTTTCCAGCGTATCACAATTACACTGGTCTCATCTTTGTACAGTGTTGCAAGTATCTGCATGGTGTAGCAGAATATTCATGTGCATAGAAATTGATACATTATGTAAAACTCCATAAGGATTTCAGCTCATTTATAAAGTACAATTCGTAGTCACCAATATCTCCCTTCTTAGGGATCATTAGGGTGACCAACTATTATAACAGAAACCAGCTGAAATATCCAATATAGCTATCACTGTCACGACTGTGACCAATACATAGATAATCACTGGTCTTTGTGGAGAGCGACTCCTATTTATTTGTATAAGATCTTGGACTTCCTAACCATATGTCAACCATCGGTCGATATGCATGTCGACTGTCTCTAAACCGTGCCTAAATCTACTAACCCTTCCCGGGCATAGTGCTGGAATGTAACATAACTTTCCAGCGTATCATAATCACACTGGTCTTATACAGAGTTGCAATTGTCTGCATGGTGTAGCAGAATATTTATGTGCATATAAATCAATACATTATGAAAAGTTCCACAAGGACTTCAGCTCACTTATAATGCATAATTTGCAGCCACTAATATCTCCCTTCTCAGGGATTATTAGGGTGACCGACTATTATATCAGAAACCAGCTGAAATATCCAAGTCATACTATATCCAAATGGCTAATAATATGCGCTAGTGCCAGTGTACGGATCCGATATGATTTCCCGGCGGTCGGGATCCCGGCGGTCGGAATCCCGACACTGGAATCCCGACCGCCGAAATCCCGACAAGGGGGGGACATGGATCGCCCCCCCTTGCGGGCTCGCTGCGCTCGCCACGCAGCGGGCCCGGTGCCTCGCTACGCTCGGCACGCTATTTTATTCTCCCTCTATGGGTGTCGTGGACACCCACGGAGGGAGAAAGTTTCGGGATTTCGGCGGTCGGGATTCCAGTGTCGGGATTCCGACCGCCGGGACCCCGACCGCCGGGAAATTAACCGCATCCCCCAGTGTACAAACAGGTCACGCCACACTGCTAATATACACCATTACCTCTTTCGCAGAACTACAAATTAACCATTTTAATCATTTGAAACCCACCTGTTTCATTACAGGGGGTACCGAATTGTGTGTACACATATTAGGTTAATGGACCCTATACAGTTCCGTGCACCCCCAAGTATCAGAATAACCCAAATTGAGACACTATCACATGAAATAATTTATAGATTCAATATAAGAGTGTCAACGGGAATACCTGTCGACATTGCATATATATATATATATATATATATATATATATATATATATATATATATATATAGAGAGAGACTTGAATAACAGCGGCACTCCGACAGGCTTTTTCTTTTGCAAATAAAAAACTTTTTATTTACGGTCCTACGCCGTTACGAGGTGGACACCTCGTCATCAGGGACATAACACAACAAATGAAATACACACATATAAATACCAAAAAACATTCCCGCCCGCCCACCTCACCAATTAACCCGGTACCTGCTGATCATCCGACTCAGATGTCCCGTCACTACGCCCGCCATCACTGTAGTTCTAAGGTTCCCCCAGCTCCACGTGAGGACGCCGGCGGAAGTCGCTCTCACCTGACTTCCGGCTGGTATGATCTCACAGTCAGCTGGTTTCTCCCGGACCACGTGATCCAGGAAGTGCGGTATGCTGAGCGGAGTACGCTAGGTATCCAGGTTACCGTTTCTATAGGAACCAATACACATATGTAAACAACGTTAAAATTACATTTAAAAACACAGAATTACTCATTTGCAATAATCCATCTGACAATAGTAGTACATATACAAACAATAATAATGAAACGCTAAATAGATCATTATCAGCAATACAATGGAAAAATAGAATAGAATTTAAACGCATAATTTTATTATAAGAAACACTGGAGCCCCAGTGTCTCATTCAGCCCTCCAGGGGCCAACGTTTTTAATCTAAAAATCCATTGACTCTCCTTTTGCATAAGGACTCTGTTCCTGTTTCCTCCTCTTAAGGTAGGTGGCACATGATCAATCAACATTGTTCTTATACTAGCCACACTGTGTTTATATTGAAAACAATGCCGTGCCACCGGTTGGTCCGAGTGACCTTTGTCCAGTGCCTGATGGATAGCTGTCCTATGTTGGGCCATGCGTTCCCGAAAGGTGCACTGGGTTTTCCCAACATAGGTCAGACCACATGGACAGGTTAAAGTGTATATGACAAAGGTAGTAGTACAAGTTATAGGAAATTTATTTATGTCCCTGATGACGAGGTGTCCACCTCGTAACGGCGTAGGACCGTAAATAAAAAGTTTTTTATTTGCAAAAGAAAAAGCCTGTCGGAGTGCCGCTGTTATTCAAGTCTCTGCATATGAACCTGTGGGTTCTTAAAGAAGGCACCGCAGCATTTACTAAGGTTACTTTGGAGTGCCGGACCCTGATCAAGTATCCGAATTGGACATATGTGGCTCTAGGGCCTGGAGTATGTCTGGTCAAGGCACCTGCATTTAAGTATTGTACTTCTGCATATCCGTGGCTCACCTGGGACTTTCTATTGGAATTTGTAAGGGGAGTATAGAAGACATACTTTCCCCTGTGTGCTAGCAAGCATGGCGGCTAGTCAGCACCTGGATGAGGCGATGGACTTTATGCGTTTGGATCAACAAGAGTTCCTCAGCCTCAGTGAAGTAGAGGCAGAGGCTATACTATCTAAGGATAGTTTTGATAAAGAACTATTGCCATTAACCCCTGAAATGATTTACAGACAGCTGCTGAGGCTTAAGCAGAAAGAATGTGATTTTTATTATCACAGCGTCAGCCTGTCTGACTATTATCGTCGCAAACAAGTGCCAAGGGGGTTCAGAGTTAAGAACACGCCCACGATAGGCAGATTCAACGTTGCTTTCTGCCGCCGCTGGATAGCGGTTCTTAACAAATGCTCACAAGATTTGTTACTATTGGTCATCGAGGAGGCCACAAGAGAGCAGAAGGAATATCAGCAAAAAGTTGTCCAATTTGAAACCCTGCATAAGAACACCCTGGTCCAGGATGCTGACTCAGAGTGGCTGACTAAAATACAGCAACAAGTGGATAAATACAAACGCGATTTAATCGCTTTTAAAAAAGAAAAGGCGAGAAAAGTCCAAGTGGACTATGATCAACGCAAAGTATACCCATGGCTAAGCTCAGGAGGTGTTCAAGATGGCAGACGTGCGCAGATCCGGCGCAGAGGCCGTGATTTCTTCTCCCAACAAGACTCCAGTACGTCCCAAAGTGATGGTGATTCCACTCAATCTGGAGGTAATCGATCGGGGCTCCCTTTAGGGACAGTTACCCGTGCTATGGGGGTCGGCCGAGGCGCAGGACGAGGCGCGCAAAACAAAACCTCAGGCAAAGTAAACAGCCGTCCACCACGAAAGGCCAAGAACAAAGCTTAGTGTTCAATTTATCTGACACTCCCCTTACTCAATGTGAAACAGAAGTCCTGTCTAAAGTCTCTCGTTTATCCCCACGGTGGGAATGGACAGATTCCAATGGAAAGTGGACTCTTATAAATTACATCGGACATTACGTCTTAAAGACCACTTTGGAAAATCTAAAAAAGAAAAAACACCCCCACCTCCTGATGTTATTCCACCCCAGTTGAAAAAAATCATCCCCCGGTCTAAGTTTGACCCACCCACCATTAATCCTTCTATAAGAACATTCTCCCGCTTATTGGATCAAGTTGGTGAAGAGCAGAAGGATTACAATCAAGTAAGATCTAATCTTTCTAAAGAACAATTGGTGGCTTTGGGCCAGCTGGAAAAAAGGAAAGATATTATCATTAGAAATGCGGACAAGGGGGGAGCGGTGGTGGTGTTGAATACCCTTGATTATAAAAAAGAATGCTATAAACAACTTAATGATGTCAACACTTACAGATGTTTGAATAGGGATCCTACCCCACTCTTTAAAAAAGAGCTAGATAAAATAATTAAAACGGCAGTGTCACAGGGTGAGATTGAGGACGAATTGGGGAGAGCATTAGTCACAGACTTTCCAAAAGCCCCCCTATTTTATTGTATCCCCAAATTACATAAAGATGCGGTTCATCCGCCGGGGCGTCCGATAGTCTCATCCTGTGGATCACTGCTGCAGCCTGTGGCGGTGTACCTGGATAGTATACTTAACCCTTGCATTCAGGGATTGGATTCTTATCTAAAAGATACAACTGCTTTATTGTGTTTGCTAGATTCTTTACCTTCTAGAGTTGACTTGAGTATTATGAGGGGAATGTGTACAGCAGATGTTACCAGCCTGTACACCTGCATCCCACATGATGCAGGTGTCCAGGCTGTTCGTCGTCTAATAACGGGAAATGATTTGTATGTTGGTCCTCCGATTGCACTGTTCCTGGACCTTCTTAATTTTATTTTGACAAGGAATTATTTTTTATTTGAAGGCAAATTCTATCTGCAAGTAGCTGGCTGCGCTATGGGGTCCTCCGTGGCCCCAGCGTATGCAAATGCCTTCATGCACCATGTTGAGCAGGATTTATTTTATTGCAGTGGTATCCTCAAAAACAGGTACTACTGTATAAAAGGTATATAGATGACCTCCTCATATTTTGGGGAGGGGACATCAATGATCTGGAAAAATTGTTGGAGGAGCATAACCACAGTGGCAGTGTGGTTAAGTTCACCCATAAAATTGATCCACGATTGGTGGAATTTCTGGATGTCTCCATTAGTGCCGAACAGGGCACAATTGAGACTTCTTTGTTCTAAAAAAAGACAGACAGAAACACTGTCCTGAGAGACGAGAGTTTCCACCCTGCACCATTGCGCAGGGGATTACCTTATTCTCAGATGTTAAGGGTAAAAAGAATTACATCTAACCCGGAAGCTGTCCCTGAGGCCCTGCAAAAAATGGTGGAAAAATTTTTGGATCGAGGTTATCCCAGGGTGGAACTTAATACATTAAAAGAGAAAGTTTCTTTAATTCCAAGAGAACAGCTATTACAACCCAAAAATGATAATTCAGATAAAATGAATAAAAGAATTCCTTGGGTAAATAGATATACAGCTAATTCCAAAAATAACACCAAAAAAGTGAAAAATTTATGGTCTATTGTCGCTTCAGACAAAGACTTACCCTTACTACATGGTACAAAACTTCTCCCAAGCTACACCCGGGGTAGAAGTATAAAGGATAGAGTGGTCAAGTTGGATATAACGGGGTGGGATCGGGTACTACCATCCCATTTTTTAACAAGAAAGAAAGGTTGTCACCGATGCCTGGGGTGCATAACCTGCAGGTCCATGGCGGTGGGAAATACTTTTTGCCATCCCCATACTGGTGTAAAAATCCCCATAAAATTTCCTATAACTTGTACTACTACCTTTGTCATATACACTTTAACCTGTCCGTGTGGTCTGACCTATGTTGGGAAAACCCAGTGCACCTTTCGGGAACGCATGGCCCAACATAGGACAGCTATCCATCAGGCACTGGACAAAGGTCACTCGGACCAACCGGTGGCACGGCATTGTTTTCAATATAAACACAGTGTGGCTAGTATAAGAACAATGTTGATTGATCATGTGCCACCTACCTTAAGAGGAGGAAACAGGAACAGAGTCCTTATGCAAAAGGAGAGTCAATGGATTTTTAGATTAAAAACGTTGGCCCCTGGAGGGCTGAATGAGACACTGGGGCTCCAGTGTTTCTTATAATAAAATTATGCGTTTAAATTCTATTCTATTTTTCCATTGTATTGCTGATAATGATCTATTTAGCGTTTCATTATTATTGTTTGTATATGTACTACTATTGTCAGATGGATTATTGCAAATGAGTAATTCTGTGTTTTTAAATGTAATTTTAACGTTGTTTACATATGTGTATTGGTTCCTATAGAAACGGTAACCTGGATACCTAGCGTACTCCGCTCAGCATACCGCACTTCCTGGATCACGTGGTCCGGGAGAAACCAGCTGACTGTGAGATCATACCAGCCGGAAGTCAGGTGAGAGCGACTTCCGCCGGCGTCCTCACGTGGAGCTGGGGGAACCTTAGAACTACAGTGATGGCGGGCGTAGTGACGGGACATCTGAGTCGGATGATCAGCAGGTACCGGGTTAATTGGTGAGGTGGGCGGGCGGGCGGGAATGTTTTTTGGTATTTATATGTGTGTATTTCATTTGTTGTGTTATGTCCCTGATGACGAGGTGTCCACCTCGTAACGGCGTAGGACCGTAAATAAAAAGTTTTTTATTTGCAAAAGAAAAAGCCTGTCGGAGTGCCGCTGTTATTCAAGTCTCTGCATATGAACCTGTGGGTTCTTAAAGAAGGCACCGCAGCATTTACTAAGGTTACTTTGGAGTGCCGGACCCTGATCAAGTATCCTATATATATATATATATATATATATATATATATATATATATATATATATAATGAACAAAAAAAGTGACAATAGCTACTTGCGCTCAAAAGATTGCAGCTGGGAAAACCAAAAACAATGGGATACCAGACCCAAATATATACACCATGAACCAGAGAAATATGGATCTCCACAGCGCTATCTCCGGATTTTCTCAAATTCCCTTATTGTAAATCTCCAAGTAAGGAGGGGGAGGGATGCTCCAACCGTGTAAAAAGAAATAAGATGAAACAGTATTCGGAGTTAACACAAGCTGGAAATTCTGCTTAAATATCACACTGCAAATCCCAGATTGACTCACCTAGTCCCGTAGCAGTTTCTTTACCGGTTACCCAATGTAAAATATATACATAAAAACTCACCAAGGGACAAGACCCTATTTTCGTCAAAAGGTATCTTTTTATTGCTCCATTTTCCAAAAACGACCATGTGTAGTTAATCCAAAAAAGTCAATTTATTCTTTAAAAAACCAGGACCTCCACCCTTCCAATACACTGGATGCTCCTCTCCCACCCGGAATGAGAAAAGTAGAATCCAGACGCGTTTCGAACTAAGCAAGTCCTTCCTCAGGGTGTAGAGCCTATATATATATATATATATATATATATATATATATATATATATATATATATATATATATATATATACAACTTATCAAGTGTGCGGAAGGAGTGAGCCACCGTTTTTTAACACACCACATTTATGTTGTTCTGTCTTGTGTGTTTTTATATTTCGCTACTTTTTAAACTATGTCAATAAAAGTTAACTTTTATTCGTGAGAGTCATTAAAGGTGCACCACACCGTGACATATCTTTTCTTTCCCTTGTTCATATATACCTTATCTGTGTCCAGTGGTAGCACACCTCCCATACAGTAAGACTTGAAGGAATATACCAAGTAAAAATTACGTAGGGGGTCCATTCTCTATTTCCTCGAGTATAATGAGGGTCCTGCGCGAATAACAAACCCTTCTTTTGTAATAACACATATAGCATGTATTGCCTTCTGTTGTACTAGCGTAATTCCTTTATTAGTGCCGAATGTTTTTTAGTGTGTGTATGTATGTTTGTTCCAACACATATATATTCACAGCACTAAAGTCACTTCTAACACCTCCTTCCAGCCCCTGGCCGAGTGATCAGCGTCATCTGTATCCTCAGCAATGCCCAAGAACAAATCTCTGTTTGCTTGGCAACGGAGCGCGTTCCCATGGTACCGAGCTGGGGAAGACGGGTTACCGGAAGTGTGTAATTTTGTGTCACTGCGACCTCTGACCGCTTCCGGTCTGGCGCTAGCTGTCGCATACGATCCCGGAGCAAGGGGGCCCTCTCATACACTATAAGGTGGGCACTTTTTCACTATTCACACTGTTTATGCTGTATGCCTGACGAAGGGGTCTAGTGCCCCGAAACTGTTGCACAATAAAATTTGCATTTTTTCACAAATCCTGGAGTGCCGTGCGGTGCATCACCTCGCGGGGGATCCATCCAACATACCTATATATATATATATATATATATATATATATATATATATATATATACATACATACATACATACATACATACATACATACAGTATATATATATATATATATATATATATATATATATATATACACATACATACAGTATGAATCCAATATTCCAAGAAGGCGCTCAACTAATAGATCATTATTTTCAGACGGAAGCCCAACCACTGAGTTCCCAGTATACAACCCAATAATGGGAAGGTGCCTAAATTGTATGAATACAACCGATATATTGGTACATTTAACCAGTAGTGTTAAATAAGTAAAGAGTTCTTAGTCCCGTGAAGCAGAGTTAACAAAGTTCTTCCAAAGAAAAGTATTTATTTAATCTTTCAACACATGGATACAGGAAAAAATTCCAACGTGTTTCCTCTTCATCATCAGGGGAATATAACAAAACTGTATCTTTCTATTTAAAGTGGATGACTCAATGGGCAGTATGCAATGAGGCTGATTCGCCATGTTCTACGGCAAATGTGTGCTATTTTCATGCTCTAAGGTGAATCTTTTTACTGGAAAAGTGATTCACCCTATTCAACATGCACTATTCTCAGACGGCGAACAGTGAATGACAGACAATTTGCCGTTTGATAGTCACCGCATTTCGCTGTGGTTTTTCAATGGGTTTTTCAATGTGATTCGCCGTGAGTGTATTCAATGATAAGATGGCAAATTGCTTTCTAAGTGATTTTCGCTGTGTGTCACCGTGTAGCATTCGCCATCTTTTTATGGTGAACTGGAATGTGAACTTTTAAAATAAAGGTTTTTTGTTTTTTTTAATTTGGTGTAAAAAAGGAATTGTATTATGTGAAGGGGCATGCTATTTTTATTCATGTGCTTACAGCACATGAATATATATTTAATTTAAAAATTATTATTATTTTTTTTTACACATAACAGCCAGCAGGGGGCCGAGAGCTGCTCATTAGATATTTATATTCACTGCTACCGATCATTACATATGCACAATCGGGAGCAGTGCAAGCAGCTCCCTACCCACGTCCCCTGCTAGCTCTCCCGGGGGGCTTCTGCTGCCTGTGTCCCCGGGAGCCCTGCTTCTGCCCCACAGTGTCCATCTCCCTGCCTGCCGCCGTCCCCCGGCTCCCTGCGGTGTTCGCCGCAGGGGTTAAGAATCACCGTCAGGGGCAGCAAGCCCCTTGCTGTATTCAACACGGTGACAGGGAGGGCTGGCAGCAAATGCTTCAGCCCTCCGGAACACGGCGACTGTGCAGCGAATCCTAAACAGGATTCGCTGCACATGGATTGAATACTGCCGAATTAGTATTTCAATATTATTTAAGTTGGGTATCTAATAAGAAGTATAATTCTGTGTCAGATTGAAGATATGTGCCAGTATAATTCTGTCTCAAGTTGACAGATATAAAAGTGTCCACAGTGCAGGAAGGACTCCATCTGGAATGCTATGATCTCTGGCAATCCAATCAGCTAAGGTTAAATCCCTTAATCCGGGGTTAAATCACTGTGCCATAATAATCCAAATACCAGTCGGCTGGAATAAGCCTCCAAATCAGAGTTCAGTCTCCTACAGGGGTAGAAATCACTCTGAAATCACTCCAATGCAATTTGAAAACTTCAACCTGGTGCCCTCCAGTATACACACTTACGTGTCCCATCAATGTTTAGTTGTTTGGTGCCACTTTTAGCAAAGAATCACATCACACATTGTGGGATCAGTTCAACATTTCCAACAAGAACATATATGATTAACATACAAATAGTGTACCTTAATTACCTGCTATTGCTTTGCATCTCCATACCTCCACTAACAGTGCCCATGATGTCACATCCAGATGTCAGAGACCAGCAAGAGTAATTGCCAGCATGTGTGCACAATCATGTTGTGCCCAGCCCGAAGCTCTGTCTCAGAATGTTAACAGAGGTATCAGGCAATGCGCAAAAATACAAGTAAAATGTCCTAACATCACAATACATTTCACATATAAAAAAAACTGGTACAATAATAAATCAAACACAATTAAAAACAAAGTAGCCATAACTTAGATACATCATGTGCAGCATATCTCATCAAGCCCTTGTTAATTTTAATCGTCTTTTAGACGCAATTGACATTTTAGTACACATCAGAAACAACAGTGTGCTAAAAGTCATATAAAATCATAATTTCACCTACAGAGAAAATTGAATCGTCATTTAAATAGTGCAGACAAATAAACAGCCTTTCAGCCAAAGTGGTGAAGTTCTCACTCCTAATGCATGCTACACAAGATCATCAGAACCAATGCATTCAACTAAATGCCCTATACAAACTGGTCAATTACACCCAACGCCAATATTGTTGGGGATACACACACACACACACTTGCCGATGCTGGTAAGAGCTAAGAGCGATGGTGGTGGTGGGGAGGGTGACTAGAGAGCGGGAGCAATGCTGCATTCTGATTTACTCAGTTATCTGTACATGGGGGAGTGCATTATTAACCCATGGGAGTGTCGTTTATCGGCATCATGTACACATTGGGGATATTTTGAAAGAAATCACCCAGAAGGGCCATAGTGAGCAAAATGTTAATTATATTGCCCACCTTAAGATGCAATTCATTATGCAATTTTGTTAATATTATCCTGCAATAGGAGAAAGGGTTGCATTTCTGCAGGAAGAATGCATATGTACTACACTTGTGCACTAAAAAAAAAAAAGTTCAAAACTACTCACCATTAAGCATCAAACAATCAAATTGACACTTCAATATGTCTTACCTAAATAAGTTTATATTAGGTAATGCCAAGGGAGGGACAGAGGGACTGCCTCGATGTATTGGGGAAGTTGGGAGATATGCATAATCTACTTTAAACAGAGAGGCCTAATTATGAAGCCACGTTCATGTAAATGCTCTAAAATTAGCTGTGTACATAGGATTTGCAAATTGGGGGCCTGATCAGAATCACACACAGATGTATATTGTGATCTGCGTGTTGATACTCCCAACACTGTAATGTCAGGGATCGGGATGCTCATGCCGGAAAAGGAGGTGTGGCCTTGTTTGAAGGGGCATGGCTTTATGGGGATGCAATGGCCACAAGCCCAGTCCCATTTTGATCACTATGGGGGCATGGCCAGCGCAGTGTGAGCTGCTGGCCATGCCACCAGCCCATCAGTTTCATTGAATAGATGCTGTGTGCATGCACATAGTGTCTATTCCCCACTGCTCGGCTGAGCAGAGCAGGGACAAGCAGGGGGATGCCCAACTGCTCCCCACCATAGGGCACTGCCGGTCCTGAGTGGGAAAAAAATCAGGGACCAGCAAGAGAAAATTTAGTAAACTTCTAAAAATGGAATAGGTTATGTTGCCCTTAGCAACCAATAAGATTCTGTCTTGCAATTTATAGGATGCAATAGAGAAATTATAGACATAATCTGATTGGATGTTATGGGCAACATCACCTCTTTTTTAGAAGTAAATGTACCCCTAAAATGTATAAAGCGGGCAGTGCAGCATATATTGTAGATACTGTGATGTGAGCTAATGTATCATACAGCTTTTTGTTTAAACTTGTCTCCTGATAGTTTAAGCTGTCTTTACCTACACTATATCATGCATCGGAGGCTTAACTCCACAGCAGGGAGCATCCATCGGGCTGTGCGTGGCGGCAGGCAGCGTTGCAGGCTCGGGCGGGCGGGGCAACATCTCTGTATAGGGTGGCCAAAAATTCCTCCTATTATATGTTTTCTTGGGGGAGGGGGGGGGAGCGGTATAACCCTCCTACAAGTTATATATTAGTTAAGTGTTACCATACCCTTTTAATCCCAATTTATATTTGTGTATAAAAGGGCTTAGGCCTACACCTAGACCCCTATTTCTTTACTTTAAATATATCGGTTTATCATCTCGAGTTTCGTGAATCAAAATCTAAGTAAGTATTGTGTATATAGTATATCTCTTCTTATCATAACAATTTAGTGATTAGTCTTTTTTGGACGGTGTGAGGTGACTCTGGTGTCACCGCCCTGTGATTTTCACCTCAAATTAAATTCCGTGATTAATCTTCTTTAGAGGTGCAGAACAACTACTGTAGTTCCACACTGTGCATTTCACACAGAGTTAAATAACACATATCACAAAAAACACATTACCAAAAATGAGCCGCACATCAAAAAAATATAAAAATAAAAAACAAGAACAAATTTATAATAAAGAGCGAAGCTATTCTATAGTGCCTATTCTTACAATATCAGATCCTCAAAGAAATATACATTGAAATGTGCTAAGGTGCAGTATTATATTTTGAGTAGTACCAATTCCCCCAAACCCCATAGAATTTAGTAATTGATTTCCTTGATAGGAACATGTTCTTCTCGTGCTCCATAGTGCTATTTACTAGGCTAATGCAATCTTGGATTCTCGGGCCCTTTTGGGCCATCCATGAGCGGGCAATCACCACTTTAGCTATTGACCAGATATTTGTTGCAAGCTTTCTAAGCTCTAGCGTAATTATATTAGTAGGCCAGACCCCCATAATGAGCGCTTAGGGTTGTATGCATTGCCTTGGGATCCCCATATTGTGCAATATTTTCGCCATTTCTAACCAATATGCTTGCAACTTTTGACAGTCCCATATAAGATGCCAAAAATTGCACCCCCCCGTTCTTACACTTTGGGCATCTGTCACAAGCATTTTGGCCCTTATTCTGGTTGGTGCGGATATTCCCGCATTCTTACGGAGCGGTCCGCACGCCACGGTGTTCTGCCGCGTGCGGCCATCGTCCGTAGAAACGCCCACGGGTCCTCCGCATTCGGACGGACTCACTCTTTAAGAACAGGGCGTGTTTACGGACGACATACAAACCATGCGTGTGCGGGAGAAACACTCCGATTCTGCACGGTATGCTCGGGAATACCGCATCCGAACGGGAGCCAAGCGGTGCTACCGCACGTAAGCGGAGTATTTACGCCAAACAACCCACTATTATGTATCTTCTGCAATACATCACATGACCCACTTATTCAATTACCTATCCTCATAAAAAACTTCTTATTTGGAATTGGAATCAATTAGATGCCAATATATCCTTACAAGCATGCCTAACACATGCATTGCACACATTAACCCTTACAGCAATTGAAGTGCAATGGTTTCAATTAAAGCACTGACAAGCGTCCTATTAGTGAGTAATGAGTAAAGGAGTCGATTCTATTGGGTTCAGGTGTTAATGCTTGTAGTCATTAGGCGTACGTTCGCCTACCGCATGAACGAGTGGTGTCCGCAAAGCAATAGTACACTTGTGGACACCGCACATTTCTTCCCTTTTTGATCGCGTGCATTCGGAGTGGTATCCGAATGTACGCCCCCCAACATAAGTGTACTCCCCCGTGTCCGCCCATGTTTCCGCCCCGTTTTGCCCACTTTGAAACTACGCCCATGTGTCATTCCGCATGACGCCCATAATACGCCCATATTTCCCGACTGATTGCGGGGAACAGTTTTGGACGGGATTTGGCCGAACAGGTACGGAGTCAAGGCGTGGCACATGCGCGTTGCGTTCTCCACGCATGCGCAGACGCCGTAAAGACGCGATCCGAAAGTATGCGGTAAAGTACGCGTCAATCAGAATAAGGGCCCTTGGGAGAATTTGCACATCCTTTCCGGCGTGAAATATGTTCTATATAAGATATTTAATTGTATCTGTTGGATTCTGGCCGAGCTTGTGGCCTGCCCAGGAGCCGACAGTGCTAGCCTCCAGTTATTTTCATTCAGTTCGGGTATATCGTTGGACCATCTACAGATTAAACCACCCAGCTCTTCACTTTGAGAGTTTTCTAACAAGAACTTGTAGCAGTTTGATAATCGTTTATTACAACTCAATTTTTTAATAAATTTTTGAATCGGGGACTCGCTTATATTAATAGGTTTATCCCTGTTATTTTGAGCTGTTGCACTCCTCAACTGGAGATATCTATAGAACATTTCTTTGAGGAGATCAAATTCACTCTGTAATTGGGAGAAAGATTTAAGAGTGTTATTTACAAATATCTGTCCCACAGATTGAATCCCATATTGCCCCCATATCTTGCCCCCCTGTTGTAAATACAATTTCTTGAGTTGGGGGAGGGAGAAGATATACACATCAGGGTCGATTTCGTCATAATTCATTCTCCTACAAACCCATTTCCATATATTTCTGGCTTGTTTAAGCAAGGAAGGAGATCTTCGACTTCCCTCCTTCATCAGGATTGCCTGCAGGGGAGATTGACCCAAGGCCGCTTTATACATGAATTTAGAAAGGTCATCTGAACACTCGTCCTCCTTGACCCAACTCACCAAGTGGGTCATTTGGGCCGCATAGTAGTAAAGTTTGAAGTTGGGCATAGCTACGCCGCCTCTATGCCACTCTCCAGTTAGAGAGGACATTTTTATTCTGGGAGTTTTATTCCTCCAGATGAAGGACGATATAACAGTTAATCCTCCCAAAGACATTGTCCCGAATGGGGGTAGGTGACTGCAAAAATACATAGAGAAGTTTTGGCAATATTGACATTTTGACCAAATTCACTCGTCCGATTACTGTTAATGGGAGTCTCTGCCAACTTTTTCACTTGATTTTAATTTCCTCTATTATGGGGTCAAGATTATCCGTAATAAAGTCGGTGGAGTTTTTAGATATAATAATACCAAGATACTTGAATTTATCTGTCTGATGAAGGCCCGATGAATATACTCTCCCCCCGCTCCCGACCTCATTAGGTAACAGAAGATGTGATTTATTATAATTTATTGTTAGGCCAGAGTACTGCCCGAATTCCTGAATACTTTCAATAGCACTAGGAAGTTGATTTACATAATCGGCCATTCCTATTAGTAAGTCATCTGCATACAGGGAGATTATATTGCCACCAATTCCCACCTCTCCTAATGTTGCTCTTAATTTACAAGCAATTGGTTCTATCGCTACAGCGAACAGTAAAGGTGAGAGGGGACACCCTTGACTGGTACCACGTAGCAGAGGAAACAAGTCGGAGATATACCCGTTGACGAGAATTCTTGCAGTGGGAGATTTATATAACAGAAATACCCGGTCAATGAATTTAGGACCCAACCCGAAAGCCATCAAAACCTGTCTCAGATAAGGCCATTCCACCGAGTCGAAGGCCTTATTGGCATCGAATGATGCCAACGCTACGTTCCTACCAGACATCTCTGCCATCTGGAGATATGTATAAACTCAGCGCAGATTAATAGAAGTGGATTTTCCACTCATAAATCCGTTTTGGTCCGGATGTACAATTTTACTGATTACACTATTGAGTCTGTTTGCCAAGACCTTAGCGTAGATCTTGGCATCTACAGTAATCATAGAAATTGGCCTGTAGGAGTCGACCAGTGCAGGGTCCTTACCACTTTTAGGAATGACAGTAATGATGGCTTCCGACATTGAGTTTGTTAATTTACCCTCGATTTCCATTGCCTGAAAAAGATGCATTAGCCTTGGGGCCAGGGGCCCTCCCAATTGTTTATATATCTCTCCCAGTATCCCATCTATCCCTGGGGCTTTATTCGACGGGAGTGACTTAATCACATCCTCCACCTCCTGAATGGTGAATGGAGAGTCTAATATACTACTATCTTCTGGTGACAACGTGGGCAGGTCGATATTACCTAAATAGTTCCCAATGTCATTACTCCCATGAATTAATCTCGATTGATATACTTCACTGAAATGGGTCTTGAATGTCTCAGCTATTTCGGATTAGGTTATCCACAGTTCTCCATTGTCTGAATATATTTTTGCTATGGTATTTGAAGATTTATCTATTTTGGATAGGTAGGCCATATATCTACCTGCTCTGTCAATATTCCCATAGAATTGATGTGACTGTTTTAGTAATCTTTGATTGGTCATGATTTGGAGTTGTTCAACCCACCCTCGCTGTGCCGCCAGCCATTCTAATCTTATTGGTTCAGTTTTTTCCGAATAGGTATCTCTGTTCCGTCTCTACCATTTTAGTTTCCAATGTTAAAGCAATTTCTCGAGTTTTTCTTTTTACTATTGCTATTTTTTTTCAAGAGACTTCCTCTAAGGACTGCCTTATACGCATCCCAGACCACCATGGGACTTGCAGAATCTGTGTTGACCTTAAAAAATTCATTAGTTTCAACACTCCTGTGTACTACTGAATTGAGTCAACCAGGAGGGATGAAACCTCCAATACCTAAAACCCAGCTGTAAGTTGGAGTCTACCTGCATTAATATGGGAGAATGATCAGAAATACCGCGGGGCTTATACTCTATTGTTGAAATATTTTTAAGCAGATTTTTAGAAGTAAGGATCATATCAATTCTCGAGAATGTGTTGTGGGATGGAGAGTAACACGAAAATGTATTGACCTTAGGATGTCTCTCTCTCCAAACATCCCCCCAACCCACCTCCGTGATAAATTCAGCGAGCCTACTATTATTAGTAACATATCCCCCTTTGTTGTTCCACTTATCCAAACAAGGGTTCATCCTGATTCTGACAGTTACCAAAGCTCCAGTGTTGACTGCCAACTTCCAGCATCGACTCCCAACATTCCAGTGTAGACTTCCAGTCTCCAGTGTTGACAGCGAGTGCTTTAGTCTACCTCCTGGAGTGTGGTTCTCTGGCTTGTGCTCCACAGTTGTTCTTGCCCAATCTGCTGTTGCTCCTGTCCAGTGTTCCTAAGAGGTTACCAGTTCTGCAGTGACCCACCAGCGTGCTACAGGGGATCCACTTCTCTCCTGTTGGGACAGCTTCTCTGTGCTTTAAAGTCATCTCCAAGTTCTTCCCAGTTGTTTCCAAGTTCTTCACAGTTGTCTCCAAGTTCTTCTCAGTCGTTTCCAAGTTCTTCACAGTCCTCTCCAAGTTCTTCACAGTCCTCTCCAAGTTCTTCACAGTCATTTCCAAGTTCTTCACAGTTGTTTCCAAGTTCTTCACAGTTGTTTCCAAGTTCTTCACAATCGTTTCCAGTATATTCCACAGTCATTTACAAATTATTTACACTTTTTTTTTTTTTAAATAGAGTATTTTTATTATACAGGACATAAGTACAAAGCAGGACATTATCTCAAATAGTGTACATATATAAGAATCACTTAAGAGTTCAGTAGTACATGCCAGACTGTACATTGTGTTTTCGTATAGTGTTGTCAAGTTACATATTTATTTAAAGTGAAATAAAGTACCAATTTAGTAAAGAATAGTGGTGTCCCTGCTTTGTTCTAGCTGATTAACAGTATTTTAATTTTCTACATTATATATTAGAGTACAAAAAAACAAAAAAGAAGGAAACAAGAGAGAGAGAAAGAGAGCATTAGTCATGCATTGGTGTGCGTAGTAGGAAATTCCATCCCATTTAGGGCGACGTATCTATGCAATATCTTAGGTTGAACAGTTATTGTATTTACATTGTGGCTATCAGTATCCATATATAAAATCGTCATCCAATTCTGCAGCGTCAAGGGTGCGAGGAGTGTGGAGACTCCAGCCACCTACCCCAGATCTTTTCAAATTTAGGCAGGGTGCCACGAGACATATAGACATATCTTTCATGTTGTACAGTGGTGTTGACTAAAACCCTCCACTCCGCCAGCGGAGGTCCCGAGCTAGCCATCCAATGCCGAGCTACGACGACTTTAGCTAGGGAGCATAAGTTAATCACATATTGTCCCTCAGAATTATTCAGAGGGGCATTTTCCTTGCTTCCCAATATACACAGTTTAGGCGTCAGGACCCGCTCAGGAATCCCAGTTGACGATATTGTCGATTTGACCGCCACCCAAAAAGCACTAATCAGGGGACAGTCCCACAGGAGATGCCAGAGGTTTCCCCGTGGGGAGTTACACTTTGGGCAGTCCGAAGAGGCTCGTCCACCAAATTTAATAATAGTACACGGTGTTAAATATGTTCTATGTAAAATAAATAGCTGGACTTGTTGGAATCTTGCGGAGACCGTGGCGTGTCCTGGTGATGCCAGGGCCTCCTCCCACTCCTCGTCCTCAAATCCACCCACATCAGCC
Organism: Crinia signifera; assembly: GCF_055691185.1. Classification (NCBI taxonomy): domain Eukaryota; kingdom Metazoa; phylum Chordata; class Amphibia; order Anura; family Myobatrachidae; genus Crinia; species Crinia signifera. Next base: position 171,087,259 of record NC_139220.1, read on the forward strand.
TCCCACCTAGCTTTTAGAGCGGGCAGTGAATCCCTGTGCAGAAAGGATAGGAGAAATGAGTAAGCTAGAGAGATAGTTTTAACCTGTCCCAAGTTAGTCAGAAATATTTTCGCCGGGGAGGGTCACAGGACAGGGGGAGCGCCGCTGAACTGAGTGTTTAGGGCGTGCCGTAGCTGCAGGTACCTGAAGAAATATACCTGGGATAGTCCGTACTCCTCCTTTAGCTGCTGAAACGATTTTAGCACAGCTGCCTCATATACCTGTCCAATCGTCACCACTCCCCCAGCTGACCACAGTCTCCTACCCGACAAACAAGCAAGTTCGGATAACCTAGTGGAGTGCCAGAGGGGAGCCTCAGGATCTATAGCCGTATAACCCATCAGGGATTGGGTCTCCTGCCATATCCTAATGGCTTGAACCACCAGTGGGGGGGCCCCCCCAGGAATCTTCCCGCCCAGGAGCAACTGCAGGGGTGAGGTATCGGGATACATTTGGTGTAGGAATGCGACCGGGAGCGGAGCTTGGTCAGTGTCTTGTAGCCAGTGCCTGAGATGTGTGAGTTGGCTAGCATAATAATATAATCTGAACTGCGGTAAAGCCAAACCCCCATCTGCCCGTGGTCTAGTGAGGGTGGCTACACTGATTCTGGGACGCTTGTTCGCCCATATCAGTGAGGATAGTAGGCTGTTTAGATGCCTGAAGAACGAGGCCGGCACATACACCGGGGACTGGTTTAGAACATATAGTATTTTGGGCTGTAGAATCATTTTTATTAGGTTAACCCTGCCAATGACATTTAGGGGTAATTTGGTCCACACCGACAATTTGTCTTTGACAACGGATAACAGTGGATGTAGATTCCCGGGAAGAAAGTCCCGACTGTCATTAGTTATTGTTATCCCCAGATATTTAAATTGGGATACCCAACTAAGTGGGAGGGGGGTGTCAGGGGTCAATGGTGGGGGACCACGCAAGGGCATTATGGAGGATTTAGACCAGTTCACAGTGAGTCCAGAGAAACCACCAAACTCCTCCATTAGCTGCAACGCAATAGGCATAGAAAGTCTATAGTCCTTTAGGAAGAGGAGTAGGTCGTCAGCATAGAGTGCCACTGTGTCTGTTCTCTGACCCACCTGGAGCCCAACAATGTCCTGGTGATTTCTAAGAATACAGGCCAGCGGTTCAATAGCCACCGCAAAGAGTCCAGGGGAGAGGGGGCACCCCTGTCTAGTACCCCTTCCCAGAGCAAAAGGGAGCGAAACATGGTTGTTGACAGAGACCCTGGCCACCGGATGGAGGTATAGTAGCTGCACCCATTTTAAGTATTGTGGGCCGAAGCCCATACGTCGCATTACCTGCCACAGATAAGGCCACTCGACAGAGTCGAAGGCCTTATTGGCGTCGAACGACACGATGGCAGAGTGGGTCTCCTCCATATGAGTAGCCTGGATATGTGTAAACAGCCGCCTTAGATTCGTACTAGTTGACAAACCTGGCATAAAACCAGTTTGGTCCGGGTGGATAATGGACAGTATCACACTATTCAGTCGAATAGCCAGGACCTTCGCTAATATCTTAACATCAGTGGTGATTAAGGAGATAGGTCTGTATGAGTCAGGGTAGTTGGGGTCTTTCCCAGGTTTGGGTATGACCACTATGATGGCCTCGGACATAGAGTCCGGTAGGACACCAAGTTCGAGGAGGTCGTTAAATAAATTCAATAATTTGGGGGCGAACAAATCCAAATTCGATCTGTACAACTCAACTGGAACCCCGTCTATGCCCGGAGCCTTTCCCCCGGGAAAGGACCTGATTGCAGTCTCTATCTCGGCAATTGTGACAGGTGCTTCAAGGGAGGACCTAGCCACCTCAGACAGTACGGGTAAGTCAATGTGGTCTAGGTAGTCAGAAAGTTCTCCCTGTGCGCATCCCAGGCGTGAGCGGTAAAGCTCCTGGTAAAATGTAAGAAACACATCTGCTATTTCCCTAGTGGATGTCCTCAGTACCCCATCAGTGCCATATATCTGGGCCACAGAATTAGTTGGGCGATCTGAGTGCACCAGGTGGGCCAGCAGACTGCCTGTCTTATCAGCGTTCATGTATAATTTATGGGACTTAAATAACAGGTTGCGAGCGTTGCGCTCCTCCAAATGGGAAACCCAGGCGGCCCGCGCCAACTCCCACCTCGCCCCGGACTCCTCCGAGCCATCCTCCAGGTGTAAAATCTCTGTTTGCCGACACTCATCTTCCAATTCCGCTCCCCTAGCCCTGTGTGTTCGTTTAATAGAAGCAATTTTAGATATGAGAGTGCCCCTCAGATATGCCTTGAATGCGTCCCATACTACCGGGGTGGAGGCCGTACCTATGTTATCACCAAAATATCCATCCCATAGAGCCTGTAGGCCTGAGGAGTCACCAAGTTGCAGTAACCAGGAGGGGTGTAATTTCCAAAAGGACTGACCCCTCTGACACGCCATATCCACTGCCAGCAGTAGGGGAGAGTGGTCTGAGATACCCCTTGATTTGTAACAAACGGTTTGGAGCCTAGGCAGTAGCGAGGGAGAGACCAGGGCCAGATCGATACGTGAAAAGGAGTGGTGGGTCCTAGAGAAGCAGGAGTATTTACACTTGTTTACAAGTCCTTCACAAGTAATCTCCAAGTTCTTTACAGTTGTCTCCAAATTCACAGTATATTTCACAGTAATTTACAAGTCTTTCTCAGTCATCTCCAAGGTCCCATTTATTCCACAGCTATCTTTAGACTCTTCACAGTTGTATTCAAGTTCTGTACAACAGTCTATTTACTGATATACAAACTGCTTCTGTTATCACTGTTGCCTGAGTTCACTGCATTTCAAGTATCTGTTTTGCTTGTCAATTCATTGAAGTTTATTCTTAGACTGTACTGCAAGACTATTATTAAATCTTCTAAACCTTACTCAAACACTCCTCCGTTTATCCTGTACTTTGGTGCATGAGAAAGCACTACATCCATCTACTCACTTCACTTCCTCAGCTGCCTACTCTCTGCCAGTCCCACAAAAGCCCTTAAGTGTGACACACTACAGAGAAATACTGCATGACTTTGTAATACATTGCTCTCCAACTAACATATAAGTACCCATTGCTCTGATAATGTATTTGTTATTGGTGATGGTATGTAGCCATAACAATTTAAACTGATGCTGCTTTCCCACTGCAGACCAGTTTAAAGTACTGGTAATCTTAAATGGTATTTAAAATGGTATTAGCATTCCCACTGCAGCAGATTACCGTTTTAAATACCATTTAAGTACCATTCCCATTGCAGTGAACAGTGTAAAATGTAGAGTGCCTAACCCCCCCCCCAGTGTAAAGAGTGCCTAATCCCTCCCCCCCCAAGTGTAAAGAGTGCCTAACCCCCGTACCTGCCCTGTGCCCCCACCTCCCCTCCCCTTGTACTTACCTGCACGGGGATGCAGGGCAGTGGTGAGGCAGCGGGGATCCATGCAGGGTCCAGGCAGTCCCAGTGCCTGATGAGAACTAGTAGTTCTCACTTTGCGCATATGTAATGAGTGCACATGCATAATAATGAGCCGCTCATTACATATGCGCATATGTAATGAGCGGCTCTTTATTATGCACGTGCACTCATTACACATGCACAAAGTGAGAACTACTAGGTCTCATCAGGCACTGGGACTGCCTGGAGGCTAAATAATGTTTAAGAGGCATTCCCACTGCCTCTTAAACGTTATTTTAACGTGTAGGACTCTGCTTTAAAAACGGGTTAAAATACTATTTAGCTTTAAACGGTATTTCAACTCTGGCACTTTCCCACTGCAGCCTTAAAACGGTAAATTGCGCTGAAAATCGGCAATTTACCGTTTTTTAGCTGCAGTGGGAAAGGGGCATTACAAAATGGACCGTTATTTATTTATTTTTGAAAGGAATAAACCCATATCAAGCAACACATGCAAACTTATGTGATTGACAAAAAATTTTACAGATGAATTTAAGGACTTCATTGAAGACAATATCTTGAGTCCATCTATTTGCGGCAATGATCTTTACTGCAACAGAATCCTTTGATCTTGCTCGAGATAGGAAAATGTATACTATACCATGCGAGAAGACTGGTTCTGGCAGGTATATTCCAACTTTGGCTAGCGCCTGTGCTTGACTCTTATTCATGGTCATCGCAAAGGACAATATCATAAATTGAATCCATGTGATCATAAAAGTGCAAAGTGATGTCACTTGGAGTCAGCGGAATGCGTGGCAAGGTGTGCAACAACCCTTTATGTTCTCATACAAAATTTATTCTTCTCACATAGACTTTACTTTGCCACTCTGTAACACCCAAACCATTGCCCTCTATTTTGGTACCTCAACTATATTTTTACGTTTAGTTCTCTAAGAATAGGCCTAACTGTAAAAAACCTTATAGAATGAATGACCTGATATGTACTTCTATAAAATGTAAGCTCTCATGAGCAGGTCCCTCTTCCCTCATATGCTTTTTTTAAAACTAGCTGCCAACTCCTGAACGGTCTGAGCGCCTAGCAACATGTGGAAGTCCTGTCCCGTCACCAGGCAACAGACCACACACTTCTGCCCGGTCGCTGTAAATGGATAACGGTTGGGAGTTCCCCGCCCGGGAACCGCAGACTCCTCCAGGGGAGACCCGGCCGGCAGCTCCCAGAGACGCACCGGTGGTTGTAACAATTCCAGTATACGGTGCTGATGTAGCTATATCTTTGTACCCTGTACTTGTCCTCTATTGTATTCAATTTTAAGTCACTGTTATGCTTATTCGTTTATGTACTCTGTAAATGGGCACCACAAATCCCTTGTGGGGCCATACAAATAAAGGATAATAATAGAAAGATATTGCCTTTTTGTTCTAGTTTTATTCGTGTTGTCTCAATGGTATTTCAATAGTTCTGTATAACTCGATTTCAGGGGAGCATATTCAGGCAAAACATATTAATAAAACAAGAATAAGATTGTAGTTGGCATATTTTGTCTAAACAGACTGTAGAACTATAGGCAAAACAATCTGTTATTACATCTACAAGAAAAATGAATACAACAATGTATTGGCTATACACAATAAACCTTGTTAAAAAAAAAAGCTTAACCAAGATATGTAAATAGAAAAATAAAAACTAAGCTATGTCATTTAAGGACACAAGGTCATTTAATTATCTACACATACCTTTGTGCAGCCATTACAAATCTATGTGTTGCTGTCATAAACTGGCTCAGTCACCAGTGGTCTATAAAGTACTGGCCTTTTCTGAATCCTGTGTTGTCCGGCTAGGAGCACAACATGCTAAGGATACATTTACAGAAAACAGACAATATCCTCATTTTCCAGTAAAAATTACTCCAGAACTAGATGCAAGTAAAGCAGATTTGCCGACTTTTTGTTTAATCCCTTCAGGAAGCAGTCTTGCCCACTCAACAGGGGGGGGTACTTTGCATAATGGAGCAGTTCAGGGCACGGAGACACGATGGAACCATCCAGCTATGCAATGCCCACATTACAGGCTTTGCAAAAACTGAAGGGCGGGGCTATGAAAATGCAATCCAGCATAAATCCCATCATCACTCTGCCCACTGCTGGGGGGGGGGGGGGGAGAGCGGGGCTGTAAGCAGGATGCAGGAGACTTGCCTACTTTTCCAGATGGCCGGAAGTGCCACATGGTTTAGGGGAGCCTCCTGGCCATTACAGGAAAGTATGAAGTAACTTTGCAATGAACATACAGTATATGGGCAATTAAACTGGTATGGCAGTCAACTTATAGTGATAAACTCCAGTCGTTATACAACTGCCACCATTAATGTGAACAAATCATAACAATAAGTCTGCAATACACCCCATATAAAATACAATCAAAATGACTTAAGTGCTATCTTGTGTAAGTGAATGTCTATTCATTTGTTTATCTGTCTTGTGTATTCCTAGGTAGATTTTAGGTTAAGTATAATCACAATCGGTGATAGACAGATAGATAGATAGATAGATAGATAGATAGATAGATAGATAGATAGTCTAAATGCATGCTGTGCATCCTGGGAGATAATGTCATGCTGACGGGACTTACTTCCTGGTTAGTCTTGCTTACTTTCACTTAGTGTCTGCCTCATGGTGAATAAAAGCACTGTGTTACATCTATGCAGGTGTGCTTGTGATTCTGCTACTATACACATCTACAGTTAGATAGATATTAAAGTGTATTACAGAAAGCCCACTTACACCATGCATTATTTCTCAACAATCTCACACCTGAACTACTTTCAACTGTCACCAAAACCTCATCACAGAGCCACAACTGTATCACTCCATACCTGTCACAGAGACATTACTCATAGAAAAGGAGTGCATCCCTGCCTCACCAGAAGCACGTCACTGCCTCGCTGACAACAGCCCATCCCTGTCTCACTGACAGTAGCACATCACTGGCTCGCTGACAGCAGCACAACCCTGCCTCACAGCAGCACATCCATGCCCTACTGACAACCTCACATCACTGCCTCACTGACAGCAGCACAGCATTACCTGACTAACAGTAGAAATCAGAGCATCCCTGTCAGCAGTATAGCACAACCTCCCTGACAACCACACCTCACTGACAGAAGCACAGTATTACCTCACTGATAGTGTAAAATCGCAGCCGTACGGTCAGCAGCACAGCACTACCTCAGTAACAGCAGAACATCCCTGCCCTACTGAGCATGCCTTAATGACAGCAGCACAGCCCTAACTTATATGTGCAATCAGTTGGGATTCCGATGTCGGTATACTGACTGTCGGGATCCCGATTGTCGGGCAGTCATACTACACCCAACCATCCATCCCACCATATATATTACGAAAACCCTAGGTAACTGACCTCTTATCACCAACATCCAAACGAGCAGAGCTGGGTACTGCTGCTAGTTCTTGATAAATCAGCCTACTACCAAAGTCAGTATTGTTATAACAATTCATCAGACATGTTACTATGGGGTCTATTCATTATACTGTATCATAATTAAAGTTTTAGTTTTACTTTCACTGTGATAAACAGCATTTTTCCTTTTAAAATCTGAGTTATCCATTAATCCCCAATTACCTAATTATAATTTTCTGAAAAACTGACCTATATGAGATAGCTTTTTTACCTTTTACAGCAACATAATTAACTTTTCTGCTGTACATATTAATTTAACCATATCATGGTGAGATAATTATTTAAGATTATTAAATTGCCTTATTTCCATTATATTACCTCTGATATTTAGATATTATAATAATTTACTCAAACTTAATTTGTATTGCTCTATATGCAAATGAATGAAATTCTGCACATATTGTTTCCATTCCATCAACACTGCTAGTTTAAAGAGCCCAAATATTAAGTACTAGATCACAAAACAAAATGATTTCCCTGCACTAGCAAAATAGAGCATGAACAATAACAATAATACCTTGTACATGTGTAGCCTCTTCTGTTTCAGGCTCTATGTCCATACTATCATGGAATTGCCCACATAATAAACAATTACAATTACATAATTATAACAATTGTTGTTACTTATGTATTAGCAGGGCGCCCATTACGTAGTTTGCGTAGTGGTGTACTGAGAATACCAATACACCACTATGCTGGCTACGTAAACTACGTAATTTCCGTAAGTGGAGCTGTGCTAATACGTAATGTATCATATACCCACTATCCACGTCATACCCCCATTATCCACGTGGGCGTGAAGTTAATTTTATAAAGTGTGGCGATCGCAGTGAGCCACCGAGCCCGAAGCGTGACAAGCCCCGCGAGGGGGCACTGATATGCGTACGCTCGCCACGCTTTGGACACGGTGGCTCGCTGCTCTCGCCACACTTTATACAATTAACTCCACGCCCACGTGGATAATGGGGGTATGACGTGGATAGTGGGTATATGATTGTGTTAGTGGGTGTTGTGTGTGTGTCTTTAGTGTGTGTGTGTGCGCCTGTGTGGTGCATTATACTTACCTCAATGATGTCCCCGGCATCAGCGTTCCCCTCCACCGGCACTCGGCTCCCCGTCCGCCATGACAGTCCCCGCAATGTACACAATTAGCGTAGTGCCGCTGGGGGAGCAGGGAAACCATGTGATGGTCCCCCAGCGGCATTACAGTGAATTACATACATTGCTGCCAGGACGCGTCTGCGTCTCTTCTGGCCAGCCGCCCGCCTGCCTGCCGGGCTGCCGGGATCTCCCCCCTCTGGGGGGCTGCCGATGAAGCTCCGGCGGCCGCCCTTCAACCCGCCGAAGCAGCTCTGCCGCCCGCCGCAGTGAGTCAGATATTAGCCGGCCGCCCGGCAATGGCTATGCTGACAACGTAGTGCCCGGCTAATAGTACCCAATTGTTTATTAAAAGACCTCAAACTCATGCATTTAGCTCTATTTCCAAATGTCCTCTTAGGATAATCTGTGAAAACATAACTTAATAGTTGTGCTTATCATCGTGTAGTGTGAAGTGCATAGTAACTATTAAATATACCTTAAACTAAATCCACAAGGTTTGAAGGTGTCATTAAATAGCCATAATACTGTATTATATAAACACCAAATGTATACACATTTGCAACACTTTTTTTCCCTATAGATTGTAAGCTTGCGACCAGGGCCCTCATACCTTTGACTGTCTGTAAATACCCAGTTTGTTGTATCACTGTCTCCTATTGTAAAGCGCAATGGAATATGCTGCGCTACATAAGAAACTGATAATAAATAAATAAAGAATACTTGGAATCCCTGCTTTAGTCACCTACCTGATAGTCTCCTGATGAGCTGTCGGTGGCAGAAAGTATGAGTGTGGCAGACAGCTGAGCCTCTGTGTTCCATCTGCCCTTGTCACACAGCTTGTGTGCTACAAGAACCAGCTTCTGAGACTACAACCACGGAGAGTAAATATGTCATGATGATGTTACCCAGTAACAACCCAATTCATAGTATTATGTTATATATTATAATGAGCAAACTCAGCTTATCAGAGCATATCAGAGAACACAGAGGATTTTTTTCCATCAAGACTTCTGCAAATTTCTATTGCCTGAAGTATTTGTTAAATTGCTAGAGCTCTAGACGGCAGAGATACAGATGTGTCCCGCTACAGTGTTGCTGCGTATACCAGTTCACTGTAGCAGGACCAAGATGCGAATGAAGCAGTGCATGCTCGGCAAAGCGGTGAAGTGAATGAGAATCATGTGCCTGCCGGCTCGCTGTCACCTCAATGGCATAGAGGAGAAGTGAATAGGAGCCAGGCACATGTGCATGCCAGCTCACATTCACTCCAATGGAACAGCGGGAGTGTGCATCCCCTCACTCCCGCTACCGCTATGCAGGAACTACAACATAAGATTGAGGTAGGATTAGATGGGCAGGAGGAAGGTAAGTAAGTATGAGGGGATTTTAGTGCTTTTAATTTCCCAATGTTTTGGGGTGTGAGAACTAGGGTTGCCACCTCATCCCTTTAAAACTGGAGACATATTAATTACACAGGTTCTGTGGCTGATTAAAAAAATACAGTTGGAATGAAGTCTGATGGCTGTTTAAAAAAAAAAACAGTTGAAATTGAGTCTTGAAGTGAGCCAGCCACAGAACCTGTGTAACTAATATGTCTCCAGTTTTAAAGGGATGAGGTGGCAACCCTAGTGAGAACCCTGTTTTCAAGGTGTGTAAAAACACACCTTGTGTGACTACATGGCTTCTCCTGAAGGCACCCGGGTAGCTACTTTATTTTCAAAGAGTGCCAGGCTGATTACTACAAGTAGTAGGCGGCATCGTGTCTCATCAGGATGATGTCATCAGACTGCAGCTCCGAAAAGCAGGTACAATGACCTTAGTAACCATAGCAACTCGTGATTTATGAAATATTTTATGGTTATTTTATATATATTATTATACTTGTAGTACCTCAAATTGGACAGATGTGTTGTCACTAGTAAATTCTAATTTGGTTCTGCATCTGTTTTTTTCTCCACTAGCAGGGGGGACATATAGAGTTGCAGCCATTTTAGCTATATGGAGATTTCTTACCAAGTCTCTCACTTTCTGAATCTCTCATCCTATTAAATCTCACCCTTAATATCAACTAATAACATTTATTTAATAATTAGAATGCAAGATGGAAGGAAAATAAAACCTACTTTACATAACATAAGGACAAACAGGTGATAAAACAACGTGGATATGACTAAAGTAAAATATGTCCGCATTGCATTCTGTTATAGTGCGTTAAACTACAGACAGTCACTGATATAGTTATTATTTAAATTTGAAACACTTTTAGAAATTCTTTCTTTGTTTCCAAAGAAGGCATCACTTCCAGATTACGCAACTGTGTTCATATAAAGCCATCTCTCTTGGCCCAACCACACACTGATTCAGGTGCCTGAGTACCCAGTTAGAGTGCTCTCTCGCAACTTTGAGTGTATAGTGAACATGAAGGAAGCTCCAGGGGGACAGACATGCTATGTTGGTAGGGTGACATGCATGCGTGCCCAGCAGACTACAATGACAGAGATGGTGCACATCAGGTTGCCGAGGCAACACTTATAATGTTTGCACTGATGCCCAATGAATATGCATTGGTTGGGTGTGAACCCGGAAACTACTTATATGGAGATCCGGTGGATGTATATCTCCTCTGATTGGTCAGTTAGTTCATTCACACAGGTGGTGATGGTTTATTCAATATGATGACAGCTATATACTTGGTTGGATTGCTCACTTGATGTGGGTCAGTCCAGGATGAAGGCTGTGTAAGCCGAAACTGGCTCGTAGACTGCTGTTCTTTAAAGTTTTCTGGATGGGTGAATATAAGTGCGCTCCATAATTCTTAACACCAGTTATGCTATATTCAGCATCCCAGTCCTGATACGACTATGCTTTTGAATAAATTGGATTAATTCTACTACGAGTGCTACCTGACATATCCTTCAATTATAAAGTTTTCCTACATTCACATAAGGATCCTGCACCCGGCTCTCTATAACATCTATATCTATATCTATATGTATATATATATATATATATATATATATATATATATATACACTGGATTGGGTCAGCACACACTTAAATATTCTGGCATACGCCTGGGGTCGCACATCAGTGGTACCTCATTGGGGCCACACATATATATCCAATTTGAAAAAACGGCACTCACCAGGGCTTTTGAATATTCACAGGTAAATAGCTGGATTTTTATTCCATATCAGGAAACAGCAATTCAAACAAGGGTCAGGTCGACGTTTCGACCACGGAACGTGGCCTTACTCATGACCTTCTCGTGCAGGACAAGACAGATGCAAAAATGTGATTTTAAAAAAAAAAATTAGCCAAAAAACTTCCAAAATCGCACTTTTTCCCGAATTTACATAGTTAAGGAGATGCGAAAAACGGCAAAAACCGCACATTCTGAAAGTACGATTTTTAGTCGCGCCGGACCTCGCATCCAGATGTTTTCCCATTGAAAAGTATACAATTTGCATATTTAATGAGATGCGAAATCGGGAAAATGTGTCTAAAATTCGCCACATATGTAGACCAGGTTCTGACAGGTGAATTTGCATGTCTTTAAAAATGTGTAAAAGTACATTTTTATATAAAAAATGTCTTCAGGCCCCCCCCTCCTCATGCATAAACAGCCCCGGGCTCATTGAGCCGGACCTGGTTTCAAGATATGGGGGGCTGGTTCTGCTGGTTCTGCTCACGCCATTTTTTTTTAAATACAAATTCGCACATGTCCTCAAATTCGCTCATTTTCATGACTAAAAATCGAACATTTCCTCAAAATCGCACATTTTCATGACTAAAAATCGCACCATATCGCACTTTTTTACCCGGAATACGCACCTCATTAAGGGGGATGTTCAATCTCCGGCGAGCACCTCCCATCGGGGAGATGCCCACCGGGCCCTATTCAATGCTGTCTTCCCGACAGCATTGAGCAGGGTATCTCGGCAGAACGAGCCCGACAGCACTAGCTGTCGGGCTCGTTCTGCCGAGAACAGCCGGGAAGTGGCGAGCTGCCGGCTGCAGCTCGCCTCTTCCTGGCCGCAACTCGCGGCCACGCCCCCTTTTCGCTCCCCGGCAGGCGGGACATTGAATCCCGCCTGTGTGTTCTCGGTCGAGCTGACCGAGAACGGGACTGGGTCACGGCGGTCGAGCAAGCTTGACTGCCGTGACCCTGACATTGAATACCCCCCTAAATATGCGAATTTGCAGCAAAAAATTTGATTTTAAAAAGTGCGATAATGGGCGAATTTAAAAATGACTAAAAATCGCATCCTATTATATCTCACCCTTAGGGTGAGATATAATAGGATGAGAGATTCAGAAAGTGAGAGATTTGGTAAGAAATCTCCAGGTTTTTTTAAAGCAGCAATCATTTACACTGTAAAATCAAACTGGAGGATTCCCTTCTGTGGAGGACAGCTGTGCCACATTTTGTTTTGTTTCCCATTTTTACGGGTTTTGGTTAGTCTTCTTCTTGTCTGCTCTGGAGGTGTTGGGCACCTTGTCTCCCTGCAAAGGCCTGGTGGCACTAGAGTTGGGGTGGACCTAATTCACCCCTTCAAATGTGACTATTAAGGTGAAGTCTTAGTTCTGCAGGTGCCCATAATCTCTGGAGGGATTAACAGAGTCAGGGTTGGGATTGTGGCCCGTCCTCACCTCTATGCACCTGGTTATTGTCAGTTACTTGTGTCTGTCCTATGTCCTGTATTCAGTTAATTTATGTAATTTATTTATCCTTATTATCCAGAAACTGTTCCAGGTACCTTTGTCAGCTATTGTTCCCTGTTCTATCCCTATAGAACAGGGGTTAATCTTAACATTAACAGTGTGTGATAATAGCGGTGCACCTAGAAGTATGCCATCCTCTATAGGAAAAGATAAATGACAAATCTAGGTGGCGCTTATATACACACTGACACAGAGCTATTCCAATAAAAAAGGAATTTTTGTTCAATAAACACACTAATAATTCCCGGCAGTAGGTCATTAAAAAACAACTTGTCACTAGTGATAACAGAAAACTACATGCAAAAAATGTAAAATCATTAAACAGGCCTTGCCCATACTATTTTTTCAGTCTACCTTGGTATAATCAATCAACACAGGTAAAATAGGAATGAATTACAGTAGGTATCATCAACGATACACTAATGCTGTGTACACACGGGCCGATATGTCTTCCGATGTTGCCGATATAGTGAACATCGGAAGCCATATCGGATGCATATCCCATACTGATTGTATGTTTTTATGGGGCTTGCGAGCCAGATGCGCGCTCCCGTGTCAGTTAAAATCGGTGGTGAGATAGTGAGGGGAGCCAAGACTAGGTAGTGTGAACCGCATGCTCACCTTCCGATTTTCCGGGACCTGTCATTCATCCTGCCGTCGCCCTCTTCTATCCAGTCCCGGCGGCAAAAGAAGAAGCAGCAAGACAGTAGTCCGGTGCGTGGGAGAGAGCATCTCTGTAGTGGTAAGTGCCTGCTTAACTGCTTCCCCACTGACCACCAATGTACGGGGAGCAGCACGCAGGGGCAGAACTACCGGGGCCCAAGAGGTTAAAACGGTCTGCCTGGCATGAGTTTTTTTTGTTTTAATGAGTGCTGTCTGTAAGCGGGCTGTCCCGCCCGCTGTGTGTCGGCATCTCACCAGCTACTTCTCTGACCACTCCATCCTTGATCCCCTTCAATCTGGCTTTCGCCCACTTCATTCCACTGAGACTGCCCTAGTGAAAGTCACCAATGACCTGCTGTCAGCCAAATCCAAGGGTCACTTCTCCCTGCTTATCCTTTTGGACCTATCTGCTGCCTTTGACACTGTGGATCACCCTCTCCTCCTCCACACACTCCAAAACATTGGCCTCTCTGGCACAGTCTTCAACTGGTTTTCCTCTTACCTCTTAAACTGTTCCTTCTCAGTCTCTGCCTCTGGCTCTACCTCACCACCTTCTATCCTTCCTATCGGGGTCTCTCAGGGTTCCGTCCTTGGCCCCCTTCTGTTCTCTCTGTATACCTCCTCTCTGGGTGCACTCATTAACTCCTTTGGCTTCCAATATCACCTCTATGCGGATGACACCCAAATCTACCTCTCCTCTCCTGATCTGTCCCCCACTGTTTTCTCTCAAGTTTCCAACTGCCTCTCTGCCATCTCCACCTGGATGTCTGAGCGATTTCTGAAGCTGAATATGGACAAAACCGAACTCATTATCTTTCCCCCACCCAGAGCTATGCCCCCTACTAATATCTCTATCACTGTTAACAACACCGTCATCTCCCCCGTTCCCCAACTCCGCTGCCTGGGTGTCACTCTTGACTCCTCCCTCTCCTTTGCACCCCACATCCAAGCCCTGGCCCATTCTTGCCGGTTCCAGTTACGCAACATTGCTCGCATCAGGCCCTTTCTCTCACAGAGTGCAACTAAGCTGATCATCCACTCATTGGTCATCTCACGGCTCGACTACTGCAATGTTCTCCTCACCGGCCTTGCTCAATCCCAACTGTCTCCTCTCCAATCTGTCCTCAATGCTGCAGCCAGGCTTATCTTCCTCTCCTGCAGCTCTAATTCTGGCATTCCCCTTCAACAAAATCTGCACTGGCTTTCATTCCCCTACAGAATCCTCTTCAAACACCTCACACTCACATACAGGGCCTTCTCTAATTCCATTGCTCCATATATCTCTAACCTCATCTCCATTCATAAACCCTCCCGCCCTCTACGGTCGGCTGACAACTGTCGTCTCTCCTCCACCCTGATCACTGCTTCCCATGCTAGAGTACAGGACTTTGACCGTGCTGCACCCCTTCAGTGGATTGCACTCCCTCGCTCCATTAGACTCTCCCCGACATTGCAAAGCTTCAAACGGGCACTGAAAACTCACCTATTCATCAAAGCGTACCCTTCCACTGCATAAACCAGATGGTTCTCCGACCTCTTGCCTGTTTACATCCTGCTATCTAACCACCACCCACTTGCTTGCACCTCTTGTATTCTGTCTGTCTCCCCTTCCTACTAGATTGTAAGCTCCTCCGAGTAGGGCCCTCTTCCCTCCTGTTGTCAAAGCCCACTTCTCTTCACATGTCACTCACAGCTCTCCTATACTCCAACACTCAGTGACCATCTTCGTTGAGTGCTCACTACTTATATCCAAGCTGTAATGTGTATTGAACTGTGGCGCTCTTTATTTGTACTGTATTTTTGTTATTTATTCAATGTTATGCCAAGCTTTGTCTCCCTGTATTGTTCCTTTGTACGGCGCTGCGAAACACTTGTGGCGCCTTATAAATAAAATTATAATAATAATAATAATAATAGCGCCCACAGGTAGGCGCCCCCCACGGTAGGAACGCTGGACGGATCACATCACCTTAAACCCCCCCTCCCCCGTGCAGCCGGATAGCGGCAGTTGTGGGAGCTCGCTGGTAGCACCCCCACCCTCCCGTGGTGCTGGATTGTGGCTGGTAGCACCTTAACCCTCCCCACCTCCCACTTGCAGCTGGATAGTGGCAGTTGTGGGAGCTCGCTGGTAGCTCGCTGGTAGCACCCCCCACCACCCCAGCGCTCACACAAGCCTGCCAGCTTCTCCCCCAGCAGGAATAGGATCTGCTTAACCTGTCCCAAGCAGCGGCCGGCATCCTGGGTGGGGGGATCCAGACATTGTTCCCCATCACCCGGCAGCTTCCCCAGTACCACCTCCCACACCCCCGGCACCCTCTCCCCCCTGCATCATCCATCCCCAGACATACCTGCTCGATCCCCCCTGCGTCTGCATCATCCCCCCACTACATCATCACCAGTCCCCCTGCACAATCCCCTGGCAGCATCATCACCAGTCCCCTTCCCCCCCCTCAGCATCATCCATCCCCAGTCATCAAACCCCCCTCCCCCCCTGCAACATCCATCCCCAGTCTCCTCTGACCCCCAATACATCATCCCCAGTCTCCCTGCACTATACCTTCTGCAGCAGCAGCATCCTGTTCCCTGTCCCTCCGAGCCCCCCAGCATCATCCCCAGTCCCCCGCCCCACAGCATCATCCCCAGTCACCCCTGCAGGATCCCCCCGCGGCAGCATCATCCAGCCCAAGGACCAACTGATTGACGGATGGATGGAGAGCTACCTACGGGGTCAAGATAGGTAAGTATATGCATGAAAGGGCTCCGTGTGTAATAAAGTTTTATTTTTCTGTGTCAGTGTGTTTTTATTTAACTATTGGTTCTGCTGTGGAACTAAAAGTCCCAGCAAGCCCATTAATGGCCCACATACTGGGACTTGTGGTTCTCCAAGTCCCAGTATGCAGTGCAGGCTTGCTGGGAGTCATAGTTCCACAGCAGAACCAAATGGTTTATTCTATCTTTTACAAAAAAATCAGCCCGGACCCCCGGACCAGGACGCCAGACCAGGATGCCGGAACCCAGGATCCCAGGACACAAGTCCAGGACCCCAGGACATCAGACCAGGACCGAGGGCTACCTACGGGCTCAAGATAGGTAAGTATCAGTATTTATGCACTCTGTGTGTATTAAAGTTTTATTTTTCTTATGTGTCAGTGTGCTTTTATTTAACTATTGGTTTTGTTGTGGAACTAAGAGTCCCAGCAAGCCCATTAATCGGCCGCATGCTGGGACTTGTGGTTCTACAAGTCCCAGTTTGCATTCCAGGCTTGCTGGGACTCATAGTTCCACAACAAAACCCAATGGTTTAATCTATTTTTTTTTTACACTTTATCAGCCCGGTACCCACAGCCCAGGGGTACCGGGGACAGCACCAGGCTTCAGCCTGGCCAGGTAAGTCCTGGAGGGGGGACCACTTTATTGGGGGGGGTCCCCACTCCCCCAGGACCCCTGGGGCAAGGCTGACCAGTCACAGGGATGAATGCTTTGGCCGGGGGGACTTGTATTATAAAGTCTCCCCCTGGCTGCGGCATTACCCTGCTGGCTGGTTGGGCCTGGGGCTGGTTCTTAAAATATGGGGGACCCCTAGTCATTTTGTCCTCTGTATTTTGGGACCCAGCCCCGGCCCTGGAGCCTGGGGCTGGTTGTAAAAAAAATACAGCGGATATCTGTGCAAATTGTTCCCTGATTTTTTAATACCAGCCCCAGCTCTTTCAGCCTGGTGCTGGTGACGGCCGTGGGGGGGACCCCACGCCGTTTTTTAATTTCATTTATTTTTCTATATTTACACTGAAGCCTGCACGGATCTGACTGATCCGTGCAGGCTGAAGCCAAATACGACAGGAAAATGAAGTGTATTTTTCTGGCGTATTTGGCCGTTAATTAGCGGGCGTATCACGCTAATTGCCGATAATTACCGGCCGCATTGAAATTACGACCGGTTAGTAAATTAGGAATCACCATTCCCCTTTTATTTAGCTAGAAATAGACACACACCCTCTGCAAGTAAAAAACACCCTTTATTCAAATATACAGATAAGACAAAATCGCATAGTGAAAATCTCATAGCACATCTCAAAGGACATCTCATAGCACATCTCATAGCACATCTCATAGCGCATCTCATAGCACAGGGGTCTTCAACCTTTAAGACAGTGTGGGCCACATTAAAAAATTAAACGAAGCCCGAGGGCCACTAAGCTCTACTGTGGTATTTAGCACAGCTCTTAATAGATAGACAGCACAGCCCCCACATAGATAGTTGGCAGAGCTGCCCATACACATAAACCCTGCCCCCAATATATAGTCAGCACCAGGGCTATTTCTAAACAATTAGGGTCTCAGTGCGAACAGAATAAAAATGCAGCCCCCCATACATAATTTGGTATTGAAGAAATTGTGTGCGCCAAAAAGGGGTGTGGTCTAATTATAAGGGGCGTGGGCTAATTATAAGAGTGTGAACTAGCAGGAAAACAATTACCTGACACCTCACTTTTGCAACCTGCATGACCAGACATTGGTTACCGCAGAAATGGTTGCTGCCGCACAGTGACATATAAACATGAAGGCCCATTACACCATGATGCCACACACCGTGATGCCCATTGCACATGATGCCACACACCGTGATGTCCATTGCACATTATGCCACACACCAGGATGCCCATTGCACATTATGCCACACACCAGGATGCCCATTGCACATTATGCCACACACCAGGATGCCCATTGCACATTATGCCACACACCAGGATGCCCATTGCACATTATGCCACACACCAGGATGCCCATTGCACATTATGCCACACACCAGGATGCCCATTGCGCCACACACCAGGATGCCCATTGCACATTATGCCACACACCAGGATGCCCATTGCACATTATGCCACACACCAGGATGCCCATTGCACATTATGCCACACACCAGGATGCCCATTGCATTGCACATTATGCCACACACCAGGATGCCCATTGCACATTATGCTTCACACCATGATGCCCATTGCACCTTGCACTATAAGGCCCCCAATACTCCTGCTTATGCATATGATGCCCCCAGCAGTGCATCTCACAAAATGCCACCAGTAGTGTCCCTCACAAAATGCCACCAGTAGTGTCCCTCACAAAATGCCACCAGTAGTGTCCCTCACAAAATGCCACCAGTAGTGTCCCTCACAAAATGCCACCAGTAGTGTCCCTCACAAAATGCCCATGTATTGCCCTCCATAGTCAGCACATTGGACAGCATGCCAGACCTCCCTTATGCTGGCCACACATCAGACCAACTTTCCTCCAACCACCCAACTGGTTGCTTGGATGGAATAAAAATATGGTACTGGATGGGAGCAAAGGACAATCAGACATGTGCTCACAAACCAAGGAAAATGGACAAAAACATTCAGTCAAATTGTTTAAATCAAACAGGTTCAACTACAGTACCGTGTCTGAGCGACAGTTTTTGTTCTTTTATCAGATTCTGGGAGCAAATTTCTGAAGTAAATATTACATTTGCTTCCATCCAGTACCATATTTTTATTCCATCCAAGCAACTAGTTGGATGGTTGGAGGAAAATTGGTCTGATGTGTGGCCATCATTAGTCAGCACCACATTGCACTGCCAGCCCCACCTCCCCCATAGTTCAGAACAGCCACCTCCCCACCCCATGTCCAGCACAACATTGCAAAAGGCAGCCAGCTCACCTCTCTAACCCCCCCCCCCCATAGTCAGCAAAGAAAACATTGCAGAGAGCCCACCCCCCCTAGTCAGCACCGCGTTAGCGAGCCGGCTTCACACTTCCCTAAGATACCTGCATTAATCTTAGTGTCCCTGGCAGAGGGCTTCTGCTGGCGGCGGCGGCTGTCTTCACTTGAAAGGAGCAGGCAGGGACGGGTGTGCGGTTGTCACTCCCGGCTGTCTTCTCTGAAAGGGCGGGGGCGGGACGGGTGCGCGGCGCTGGCGTCAGGGAATACACAATGGGCATGTCTGCACACAGTCCCGCCCGCCCCAGCCAGCACATCCACCTCCGCCGCCGCGTCCCACTGCTAAGCTACTAGCGCGGAAGGTATTTTTTTTTTAAATACCTTTTTTTATTTTATTTAAACGGCATTAACTGGCGGGCCAGTGAAAACCACTCGGCGGGCCACTCGTGGCCCGCGGGCCATGGGTTGAAGACCCCTGTCATAGCACATCTCATAGCACATCTCATAGCGCATCTCATAGCGCATCTTATAGCGCATCTCATAGCACATCTCATAGCTTGTAAATCTCAAGCTGATCTCACATGAGTAGAGAAAAAAAGGGAAAAGCAAAAAATCGGATGAAACATCGAATCGAACATCGAATCGCATGGCACATCTCACCGTGTGTACACACCATAAGGGAAAGAAAGCACTTACTAATGTGTTCTAAGGAGAGTGATCATAATATGCACATTAATTTCAAACATCGACTTAGAGCAGGGGTGTCCAAACTTTTTGCGACGAGGGCCAGATTTGGTGAAGTGTAAATTTGTGGGGGCCGACCATTCAGCCTGACATTCTTTGAATCATTAATCACATCAGAATGGTACCCCACTCTGCCCCCATTCACTCTATGTCCCCCAGCCTGCCCCCATTCACTTTATGTCCCCCAGCCTGCCCCTCCTTCACTGTATGTCCCCTATTCACTGTATGTTCCCCACTCTGCACCCATTCACTGTGTCTCCCTTCTCTTAATGTCCATCAGTGCCTCCATTCATTGTATGTCCCCAAGCCTGACCCTCCTTCACTGTATGACTCCCATTCACTATTTACCCCACTCTCCCCCCATTCAATGTATGTTTCACAGCCCCTTGTGTGAGCCAGAGGAAGGAGAGGCAAAGCAGGCACTGCAAGGACAGTAGATGCTTGTGCTCCCACTGCTGCCCTCCTCCGCTCTGCATGTTACAGGAGCAAGCTTCCCCCTTGCTGCCCTCCTCCCCAAACACTGCTGTCACTGTGATTGTGGAGTAGGGTGATATCCGATTGCAGCAGCAGCGGTATTACGCCAAACACATCTGACTGTGGCGGCCGGCACCTCCTCACTGCAGCAGACAGCAAGGTAAAGGCGTGTTCGCTGGGGCCCCACCTTTAGTGTCCTGTGCTGTGCTTCCCACATCTGATGTTCTGCCCGCTTCCAGCTGGAGACTGCGGGCCACTTGAAATGACAGCCCGGGCCGCAATTGGCCCCCGGGCCTGACTTTGGGCATGCCTGACAGAGCAACCATTGCAGAGACTTTGGTCCTATTCAGTCATTCTCAGTGCAGCTTAAAAAGGTAATTCCTGTAATTAAATAATACCTTTATGGGTATTGCCTCACCTGATACCTTTAATGAGTGGCATAACCTAGTACTGAGGCTGCTCTCCATAACCTAGTGCCAAAGCCACTCTCCCTACCTACCACTTTATGTCCTGGCCACTCCATTACAGACAGAATACCAGCTGCCTGCTTCTTCCCTAAATAGTTCTTGCATAAATTGGAGATGTGCTTTGGGTCATTGTCCTGTTGGGGGAGGAAATTGGCTCCAATCAAGCGCTGTCCACGGAGTATGGCATGGCATTGCTAAATAGACTGATAGCATTCCTTATTCAAAATCCCTTTTACCTTGTACAAATTTCCCACTTAACAAGCACCAAAACAGTCACAGACCATCACATTACCACCACCATGCTTGACAGATGGTGTCAGGCACTATTCCAGCATGTTTTCACTTGTTCTGCTTCTCACAAATAATCTTCTGTGTGATCCAAACATCTCAAACTATGTCCATAACACTTTTTTCCAATCTTCCTCTGTCCAATGTCTGTGTTCTTCACTATAGACATTGACACTGACGTTTTGCTGTTACCATTTAATGGAGCTGCCAGTTAAGGACTAGTGAGGCATCTATTTCTCAAACTATAGACTCTAATGTACTTGTCTTCTTGCTCAGTTGTGCACCGGGGCCTCCTACTTCTCTTTCTACTCTGGGTAGAGCCTGTTTGTGTTGTTTCTCGCATGGAATAGCCTTTATTTTGAGGAACAATAATAGACTGTCGAGTTTCACATGAAAGTTCTCTTTTTCTGGTCATTTTAAGAGTATAATCAAACCCACAAATGTGATGTTACAGATACTCAACTAGCTCAAAGGATGGCCAGTTTTATAGTGTCTCTAATGAGCAAACCCGTTTTCAGCTGTGCTAACATAATTGCACAACGGTTTTCAAATCATCCATTAGTCTTATAACACAATAAGAAAACTCAATGTACCATTAGAACACTGGAGTGATGGTTGCTGGATACACCTATGTAGATATTCAACAAGACGTTTGCAGCTAGTATAGTCATTTTACCACATTTAATGTATAGAGTGTATTTCTGATTAATTGAATGTTATCTTCATTGAAAAAAAAAAAAGTGAGGACATCTAGCACCGCTGCACCAGAACTTTCTCCAATCCTTACTAATGTAAGAGATTTATGTTTATTTTCATTTGTTCTGTTTTTTTTTTGTGCAATTAAAAGCTCCATATGTAGCATACTATGAGAGTCTTTTTTGCAACTACCCACATAATACCATATATTAGGTGACCTACGAGAGACTAACCAGACCAGGATCCCAGACAACCAGTGGTACAAGTAGAAAAAAATGTCTCAGTGGTACTGTGCTGCGTGCCTAAGGCGCGCATCGAAAAATGGGCGTAGTCATGATACAAGGGGGAGTGGCTACATGACAAAACTTTAGAACACGATGACATTTCTGTTTGGGCTTGTGCATTGCATTCTGCACACAAAATGTAGGAGCCAGATAAACTACACACAAAGATATTGCGCACCAAAGGCGCACAGACAAAATTTACACAGTAATGCCTGTTACACACCCAATACATATTAACCATGCCATAATGCCTGTTACACATTATGCCCCACACCATAATGCCCATTGCGCAGCTGCTGCACAACTGATGCCCATTACTAATATGCCCCCAGTGGCAGATGTGCCACATATATGCCCCCATAGTGCTAGGTATGCCCCAAGTGCCACGCACATATGCCCCCACAGTGCCATATATCCCCCCACAGCGCCAGATATTATATGCCCCCACAGTGCCCCACATATATGCCCCCACAGTGCTAAGTATGCCCCATTGCCAGATATGCCCCCACAGTGCCACACATATGCCCCCACAGTGCCAGATATCATATGCCCCCACAGTGCCAGATATGCCCCCAGTACCACACATATGCCCCCACAGTGCCAGATATCATATGCCCCCACAGTGCCACACATATGCCCCCACAGAGCCACACATAAATGCCACCCACAGTACCAGAATAAGCCGCCAGCAACAGCAGCAGCAGCACAACTCACTCTCCGTGTCCTTACTCCTGCAGTACTGGGCTGGCTGTCTTCTTGTGTTTGGGTCTCCGCTCCCCCCCCAGGCCCCCGCCGCCGTGGACGCTGCTGCTGACGCTTCTGCTTTGCTTCCCTTCGCGTCTCTCCTTCCCCGGCTTCACTGTGTCCCTGACTGTGACTGGGCCGTCGGCCAATCATATCTCACGGGCTGGCTCCTAATTGGCTGCTGGCCCAGTTACAGTGACACAGGGAGGCGATGGAGAGACGTGTGATGCGCTCCCCTCCGAAGGGAATCAGCTGTGGCGGGGTGGCAGAGGCCACGCCTCCCCCGCCACTTACATATGCGCGCATACGCATTACACAGTTCGGGGGTATTTGTTATGGTGGTACGGGGTACCCGCACAATATGTTTTACCGGTACGCCGTACCACCCCATACCGCCATACTTACACCTCTGCAGACAACACTCAAATAGACGTGACTGGGACTGCTGATTCCTGTATACAGATGTGACTACTGATAAAAAATAGCCTACTCATGGCCACAAGTTTTCATCCACTGCCTCTCAAGCGGGGCTTACCATTTTCACAGTTAGTTAGAGTTGTGAGGATCACATCAGACAATAATGAGCTGGTCAAAACTTTGGATGAGGGGTATGGATCATTGGACAGACAGCAACTAGGTCGACAAGCATTAGGTTGACATGCATGAAGGTCGACATGCAGGAAGGTCGATATGCAGGAAGGTCAACATGACTGAAGGTCAACAAGCATTAGGTCGACATGGAGAAGGTCAACAGTCAAAAGGTCGACATGGGGTTTTTCACTTTTTTTTGTCCCAAATGTTGACACAGTTGACATGGACTCTGAAACATAGTACCGCGTCCCCATGCTTTGGGCACAGCGCCTCGCTACTCTCGTCACACTATTTTATTCTCCCACCACAACGCTGACAGCATCCACGCAATGGCCAAAAATATCAGATAATGGGGCCCATAAACCTGCGATAAATTGTGACAATCCTCCATTCTGGAGATGATTGTCACAATTAAACTTTAATGTGCGGGCTCCCCATTCTGGCGATCCAGATCAAAAACTGATCGGGATCACTGAATCAGATATTTAATGTTTATAAATCTGGTTTTATGGGCGGTTCATTTTTGTATGGGTAGGCATCCCCTTTCATTCCGCCGATGGAAGATACTTCCCTATTTTCCCCCATCGGTGGCGGGGCTGTGCGGCCACGGTGCTCCGGGCCCTTTTTTTATGCCAGCAGGTGGTGGCTCCTCCTTTCCCCAAATGGCGGCTGCATGGCTCTGGGTGGTCTGCGGTCGGTGAGTGTGGGTGGGGGGTGCGACAGCGGTGCTCTAGAATCCCTGGCATAGGTGTGTGGCGACGGGGATCTAACATTTTTTATGTCCATTGCGGCGGCAGTGTGCGGGTGTCAATCTCAAGCAATAGTGCAAAATGAGTTTATCAATAGGAATAATATCAATATTAATAATAATAATAATAAAAGACAGTCGAATGGATATTAATTAATAATGCATTTTATATTAATTCAATGATAGGATATAAGCATAAAAAATAGTGGCATAACATTTAATAGTTGTACATATAGGTACCGGCCGATACAAAATAAAAGGAGAAAAATAGCGATAAAAAATGGTAAATAAAAATGAAAAAAGACTTGAATAAATCATTTTGTAAAAAGTTAAAAGTATGTAAAGATCACAGGAGTTTGTTTCCTGGATATAGACCAAATGATAATCCACTGATTTTCAGTAAATTCAAAGCATCTTGAGACAATGTATCCATTATCTGGGGAAATGGTAACTGTTGATAAATGCCAAGCATCTTGAGACAATGTATCCATTATCTGGGGAAATGGTAACTGTTGATAAATGCCAGAGTACCTTGTTATTAAACAACTTCTGCCCAGGTTCTCAAGTGAGACTCCCGCTTGCCGGCCAGCGTTGGATGGATAAAAAGATATGCAGATCTGACGCATTAAATAGACAGCTCTTGCCACATCATAACCACGCCCCCTGACTGATGTTTAAATGCATTAGCAGGAGGCATGAGCAGGGAGTCCGGTGGCAGCAGTGGAGCTGTCAATTGCTCCAGAAGACCAAAGTCCCGGTTGGGGGCCAATGCAAAAGGGCTTAGTCAGCCGCCACCGCCTGGGTGAAGATTCCTGGATGAAGACTACAAAAGTCCTAGTAGTGGACAGCAGCCAGGCAAAATAGCTAAAAGGCTGCTGCTCCACTGGCTGAAGAATGCTGTTTAAATTAAAACCGTCTTTCATGTATTATTTTGATATTTTCATTATTTACAGGTTACAGGCTTACAGGTTCCTACAGGAATTAAAGTCCTGGCAAGGTGGCACTTGTGGTTCTCCAAAGGCCACCATGCTGGGACTAAACTGCTGGGACTTGTAGTCCTCCTGTAATGAACAATATTTTTTCAGCTATCAACCCACTGCCCAGGGGTGCACAGGATGGATTCAGTACTGAATCCCGGCGGTCGGGATCCCGGCGTTCAGAATCCCGACGCCGGAATCTCGACAGCCGAAATGCCGACAATGGGGGGACGTGGATCGCCCCCCCCCCTTGCGGGCTCGCAGCGCTCGCCACGCAGCGGGCCCGGTGCCTCGCTACGCTCGGCACACTAATTTATTCTCCCTCCAGGGGTGTCGTGGACACCCACGGAGGGAGAATATGTCGGTATTTCGGCGGTCGGGATTCCGGCGTCGGGATTCTGAACGCCGGGATCCCGACCGCCGGGATATTAACTGCATTCCCACAGGATAGCTCGGACTTCAGCAAATGCCTGGGGTACACTGGAGAGGGGACCCTCTATTTGAGGGGGTCCCCACTTCCCCAGGAATCCCCGGCATGGGCTGACTAGCTGGGGTGACTGAATGCTTCGGTCACGGGACCAATGACACGTTTCCCTGACTGTGGAATTACCTCCCTGGCTAGTGGAGCATGGTGCTGGTTCATAAGATATGGGGGGCCCTTAGTCTTTTTTGTCCCCCATATTTTGGGAACCAGCACTGGCTCCAAGAGTCCGGAGCTGGTTCCTAAAATATGGAGGACCCCTAGTCACTTTGTCCCCCATATTTTGGGGAACCCGTGCTGGCTCCAAGAGCCCGGCGCTGAATCACAAATTTTGGGGGAACCCTAGATGTTTCGTTTTTTTTCCCTTGTAGTTTTATAGCCCCACCCATTATTTAAATTATGACAAGAAGTGACAGTTGAAAAGACAGTTGACTTAAGTGATGGATGGGCACTTTCCAGTTTCGAAAATTCAATCTAATGACAGGAAAAATAATCTGTCGATCACTGAAACAAATCTGTAGTGTGTGGGCAAATCAGATAGATTGGAGAAACAATTTATCTGGGGAAAAAAATCTTTGCATCTGAGAAACAATTAATTGTGATTGCTGATGTATAGGCACTTTAAAACATTGTATGGATTGTTTGACCAGATTTACCCCCTTATTCAGGTACATTCGCATGGGGGACTGATGGTGGGCGTATGCACAGGAGCATTTCTGTGCATGTGCATACGCCAGGTGCATGGGGCCACAGCAAACAAACGGTTCACCAGGTGCATGAATCCAAGATTGTGGGCGGGGGGAGTAGGGGGGGGGGGCAGCGGGTAGTCGTGCCCATGGGAATGCCCAGCGTTTCATGGACGTTCCCATGAAAACATTGACGTGGACATCTGTGGCTGCAGAGAGGTTAAAAGTGATGGGTCGAGGGGCGTGGCCAAGCCGAGCAAGTTACAGGACGCTTCTGCTCAGGGCTCCTGAGTTTGTGGCCCCTTATAGCGTTTCCCTGCCCCTGGTGTCCGAGCTAACCTCCCAGGACAGTGTCAGAATGTCCTACCTGTCCTCTGATCCGGGGCTGTAGGTGCTGGGAGCCGGGAGGGGTAGAAATCCCTCTCTGCGGGTTGCGGCCCTGTCCCTTCCTGAAGACGCGGCCTCGAGTGACGGGGAGACCCGGCGGTGGAGCTCCATACCCCCCTCGCGGCGGATCGAGGCTACCGGAGCCTCCAGACGAGCGGCCCCCACCGTGGGAGGTAGGCTGTGGGCACCCCTGCCTCCCCCTGTTGCCACCAGCACTATCGCGCCGCTCAGAGGCACCAGCGGAGGAGATTTTACACAGAGTCTCCCTCTGCTGTTTGCTGCGGTGGCCATCTTGGATCCGCACCTAAACATATAATATCCAGCATTAGTAAGCTGCTATCCCTACCCCTGCACCAATAGCCTAGTGGCTCTGTCTCCATCACTTGCCCAGGCTGAGGAGTAGCGATCATTACAAGTAGAGTCTCCATCCATCAATACAGCATCGCCTGCATAGTGCAATGAATAGGAAGGTGTGAGCTGCAGCACAGCAAGCACAAGGACCAACAGGTCACAACATACTGCCTAGTGTACCCTCCAGCCATTCAATAAGAGGGGCTGGGCATCTCACCCACAGCAGCCAAGTTACATATATACATTGTCTGCTGCCCATAACCCCCTTCCCCAGCTACATTGGCCTGGGGGGGATCCTGAGGGCCAAGCTACAGGGGCCAGATAACCTGCCCTCCCAACTTGCTGATACCATAGAAGACTCCATGGCGGCGAACTCTCCTTCTCAAAAGTCAAAAGCCGCTGGAGGGGCTCCAGACATGACGGCCATCCTTGACAAATTGCCGACACGCCAGGAAATGCAGCAAGACCTACTGACCACGGAAAAGAGGCTAGAAGAGTCCATGCAAACCCACATCTCCGCTATCAAAACCGATATCAAGCAGATTGCGAACAGAGTGGTTAAGTTAGAAGAACAAAGTGAAGAGGTGGACTCGAAATTCTCCGACTTTCCATGATCTGGTCTCACGTCAATCCCGCTCATTAGTGGAAATGAGCAGCAGGCTTGATGATATGGATAATCGGGGGAGAAGGAACAATCTGAGAATAAGGGGCCTCCTTGAAGATGTTGCACCCCAATCCATAGAACCTGCTCTCACCAAAGTGTTTAATGGTCTTCTAGGATCCGATCCTAACTACCAGATACTATTCGATAGAGCACACAGGGCCTTACGACCCAAAGGAACCCCGACAAAAAAACCACGTGACGTGATCTGCAGGCTACATTACTTTCAAGAAAAGGAGGAGATTCTTAGAGCGGCTAGACACAACCCAAACGTGGACTTCGAGGGCCACAAGCTCAAAATCTTCCAGGACCTATCATGGTCCACCTTACAACAAAGACGCCTGCTCCGGCCTTTCACAGACGAACTTAAAAGACGGGAGATCAAATTCCGCTGGGGCTTTCCACTAAGTATCCAGGTGAATCACAAAGGATCGCTACTATCCCTCCATGACCCAGCAGATATTGAAGACTTCTGCAGAGCATTGGGAATACCTCCTCCGACCCTACCCAACTGGCTGGACCCTTCTGAACTTTCCGTTCCGCCCCTGCCCCGCAGAGAGCGATGGCAGACTGTTCAAGGATCCGACAAGAGACAACGGGCAACCACCTCTGGTGGGGAGGGTCAACATCTACACCAACAGCCGAAGCGACCAGTTACCGCTACTCCTGACACGTGAATATTAGATATTTTGCTTCTCTGTTACAGTAGCCATGTGTAATACACTGTTTCTTTACGTTAGAAGGAAATCGCCTCTCTTAAGACGACCCCAGTTAAAGTTAGAATCAAAAGGTCCTGGAATATGTTTGTTAAAAAGGTACCACCTCATAGTGCCCGAACTCTTAAGGCCTCGGGTGGGTGCAGTTTAGCACCACTTTACTACTGCCTATTTATATGTTTGAAAGGTAGCTTACTCTAGTTCCCCTCTACCCCCACTGCTCTGCTGTAAAATTGTAGACTATTGGCCTTTTCAGGTTCCCCGGGTCTATAGACGCAGAGACTACCTGTTTCATTAACAATACGTATTTTCAACATTATGTGTTATGTACCCCCTCCCTCATCCCTCTTCCCCCATGTGTTTACCCTGCTTTCCCCCCTCCCCCCCCCCCCCCCCACCTGTACCTAATCAGCAGGATGCAGCACTATAAGATGATACTGAATCTACTATTAACAAATGGCTAATCTAAAAGTGATCTCCCTTAACGTGAAAGGCCTTAATATACCAGAGAAGAGATCTAAGATTCTTCACATGATGCACACAGACAGGGCAGATGTAGTCTTCCTACAGGAGACCCATTTTAGAAAGGGTTCAGCTCCGAGATTGTCCTCCAAACACTTTCCAGTGGGTTATTTCAACGACTTCTCAGAGACCAAATCCAAGGGAGTAGCAAATCTATTCGCTAAAAATAATAGTTTGTCCGCAGTAGTAGAGACTCCGATAGGTGACGGTAGAGGTTTGATGGTTAAGGCGACCATCGCTCATCAGACCTTTACATTTGTTAACCTATACCTTCCCAATAAAGGCCAAATTTGCTTCCTCAGAGAAGCTCTAGAGCAGATAGAAGATGGCCTGGAGGGGGTGTTAGTGGTGGGAGGTAACTTTAATTGGGTCAGAGAACCAGAAGTGGACACCACAGGCACACCTAATAGAGCCTCACTAAGGGACACTAGAAGATTCAAAGCCCTGTTACATGATTTCCAGCTGATAGATACTTGGCGGTTAGCCCACCCCACAGACAGGGACTACACTTTTTATTCACACCCACATAACTCTTACTCCATAGATTATCTCTGTGTTGACCACAAATCCCTTGACCTCGTAGTCGAGGCCTCAATAGGACAGATAGCGAGCTCGGATCATGCCCCTGTGGTTCTTTGCCTATCCCTTGACCACCCACCCATTCGCCAATGGAGATGGCGCTTCAACGAACAGTTCCTGAGGGACGATGCTTGTGGACCCAGGTAGCAGAAACCATTGATTATTACATAACCCACAATAATATAGATGATATGTCACCAGTATCTTTATGGGAAGCACACAAGTGCGTAATTAGGGGCAAATGCATCCAACTAGGTTCCCGTTTGAAAAGGAAAAAGACAGAATGCAGGGAGGCCCTACTTGACAAAATTAAGAACTTGGAATTAATACACAAATCCTCCCTGACCCCTGAAATCTTAGTGGAACTACAGGAAGCAAGGTCTGCTCTAAACAGCCTACTCATCGAAGGCACCCGCAGAGCGTTCCGCTGCTGCCGCCATAAATATCATAGATGGGGAAATAAGCCTGGTAAGCTACTTGCCAGAGCCCTAAGGGCCCAAAGATCCCAGACCTATATTAAAGAGATGAAGGATCCGGCTGGTATCCTACATGCATCTGATACCAAAATGGCGGAAATTTTCCACGGTTATTACACGTCCCTTTATAACCTGACATCCGGCAACCCCTCCTGTGACCCCTTAGCCCATGAACGCGAGGTGAAGAAATACTTAGAGGAGATAAATTTCCCCACTCTCCCTACGGATATTACATCTGCACTAAACGACCCTTTCACAGAGCCAGAATTACTAGATGTGTCCGGGGCCGGACGGCTTCACGGTAACATACTACAAGGCATTCCAGGATAAACTCCTACCTCTCCTGCTACACGCCTGTAATGCAGTGTCTCAGGCCTCCCCATTCTCCCCACAATCCCTGGGTGCCCACATAACAGTCCTCCCAAAAGATGGCAAAGACCCAACCCTACCATCCAGCTATCGACCCATATCACTGTTAAATGTGGACGTCAAATTATATGCAAAACTATTATCCAATCGTCTGGCCCCCTTGATGCCAAAGGTGATTCACCCAGACCAGGTAGGCTTTGTCCGGGGGAGAGAGGCGAGGGACAACACTATCAGAGTCATCGACCTGATTGCACACGCCCAGTTAACCAAGACCCCTACTATGCTCCTCTCCACGGACGCAGAAAAAGCATTTGACCGAGTAGACTGGGTATTCATGGAGGCGATCCTACGACGCATAGGCATAGGCGACATGTTTTTACAAAAGATTCTTGCACTATACCGATCACCTTCCGCACAGGTGAGAGTCAATGGCCTGCTGTCTGGTCCGATAACCATATCAAATGGCACCAGACAGGGATGCCCGCTGTCCCCTTTAATATTCGTACTCTGTATGGAAGCTCTGGCTAGAGCCATTAGGTCGAACCCTGACATCGATGGGCTGACAGTGGGCAATACTAATCATAGACTAGCATTGTTCGCTGATGATCTCGTAGCGGTGATCACAAACCCCACAGTTTCCCTACCCAACCTTATGAAAGAATTCTCGCGCTTTGGCTCACTTTCAAACTTCAAGATAAATTATACCAAGTCCATGGCTTTGAATGTCTCTCTCCCCGCCACCCTAGCCTCCTCACTAAGACCCACGTTCCCCTTCTCATGGCACCCGACACCCATTAAGTACCTAGGCATATCCATCCCCTCCTCACTGCAAACTACTGTAACTCTTAACCACATCCCCTTACTGCAGAACTTGCGGAGAGAAATGGTGCAGTGGTCGACGCAGAAGTTCTCCTGGCTAGGCCGAATAAATATAGTTAAAATGAACATATTACCCAGGCTCTTATATTTATTCCAGACCATCCCCTTAAAACTCCCGCCGCAGTTCCTAGTAGAAGCCCAAAGAGCGATCAGCAGCTTCGTATGGGGGGGCATGAAACCTAGATTTAAACATAGCTACCTGTTTCGCAGGAGATCCCAGGGAGGCCAGCAACTCCCAATGATTTCAGCATACCACCAAGCCACGGCCCTTCACAGAATTTTAGACTGGACACGGGCGGAAATGTCCGGGAAACAATGGGTTGACCTGGAGGGTCGTTCCTCGGGACTA
Source organism: Crinia signifera (assembly GCF_055691185.1). Classification (NCBI taxonomy): domain Eukaryota; kingdom Metazoa; phylum Chordata; class Amphibia; order Anura; family Myobatrachidae; genus Crinia; species Crinia signifera. The sequence goes on from NC_139220.1 coordinate 171,118,855, forward strand.
TGCCTACAAACCGCCCCATGGCTCCCGAGCGTTGTACGTTCCACACATCTAACGGTGGGACCCACATTGACGCTGTGGAGAACCATGAGATATAAATTAGGTCTCTCCTTGAAAGATTCCCTATTACTCCCCTTTCTAAATAACTCAGAATTCACACCGGGAAGAGCTGGGGCCATAGCCACTAGATGGCGAACAGCTGGGCTGACCAGAATAGCGAACCTAGTGTCAATGGGACATATCACACCCTTCAGTGAGCTTAGAGCAGCTAACAAATTACCTGCATCAGATCACTGGTTTTATCTGCAAATACGACACTTTGCCAACTCGAAAAGGACCCCCGCCCAGCTAGCAAAGGAACCTACACCATTTGAAGTGCTGTGATCTCACCCCTCGGTACCCGTCCATGTTATCTCAACAATCTATAAGATTGTCCTTCACAGTCATACCAGTGAAGCTCCCTCATTTTATGCAGCATGGTACTCCGACCTCTCCCCCCGGGGGATAACAATAAATCGGTCCAAACACTGCGAGACCATGGCCCGCTGCTTCACGAGTTTTGAGGTGGTGGAAACGCAGTTCAAGCTATTCACCAGGTGGTACCGTTGCCCGCCTCTACTGCATAAGATCTTCCCCTCAGTCTCCCCCCTTTGTTGGCGCTGTGATATCGACAGGGGTACACTGGTACACATATGGTGGGATTGCCCTCGGATTGCGGTCTTCTGGACTAAGGTCATCCAACTTTCCTCGGAAATACTAGGGTTCCCGGCTCCCGACAACATTGATTTCTGGTTGCTATCCCACAGCACCACCCCTATAGCAGAATACAAACAATCCCTACTTAAACACCTTAACAATGCAGCGAGAGCAATAGTGCCAGTTCATTGGAGGTCGGCAGACCCTCCGGGGATTTGGGAATGGTTTCAGAGGATAGAATTCTATAGGTCCATGGAAGACATATATTATTCAGCACTGGAAAAGTATTCCGACTATTAAGCCACCTGGTTAGCCTGGATTAATTTTAAATCCTCAGACACATATAGAAGCTACATACCCCGGGACCCAGTAACGCCCTAACAAAGGGCGTTACTCGGCCGCACAATCCAAAGTAGCTGAAAACCCCAGACATAACTAACCCATTTGCATACTCGTAAGACTATATCCCTTCCTGCTTCCCCCCCCAACCTTTCCTCTCTCTCATACCCCTCCCCCCTCTGTCACGTATGTACCAACGTTCTTGATGATACAACACAAGGAGCTTCCCACTATCCAGCACAATTTCTCCGTATTAGTTAGAAGAATTCAGAGAAGTTGTTTTTCTTTTCCACTACCAATTTTATTGTTTGTTAAGATGCATTACATCACTCTTATGTTCTGTTATACTGTTTGAATGTAAGATGCCACTCCTTGCTATTTGTATGTTTCAAGATGTCAAAATGACGTGTACTGTCTTTAATTCCCTTGAAAAATTTAAACAAAGAATATATATATATATATATATATATATATATATATATATATATATATATATATATATATAAAAAAAGTGATGGGTCTAGAAAAATAGAAGAAGTCACTGTGAATGGAATGAAGTTCACTATAAGAGATTTTTTAACTTGTAACACCAAAAGTGTCATCTGTATGATAGAGCGCAATTGTAACTTGACATATATAGGTCGGACTTCAAGACCCCTCAAAGTGAGGATAGGGGAGCATCCCCGCAATATCAAAAATGGTCTCCCCAACCATGCACTATCACAGCACTTTAAGGAGGTCCACGGTTGTTCAACCAATTGTATTAAAAAATTTCTGGCCTTTAAATGCATTAAACCCAATAATAGACAAAGGAACTTAAGCACTTTATTAGCCAGAGCAGAAATGCGGAGTATATATGACTTTGGCACTTTAAAACCAGGTGGGCTCAATGCCGACTTTGAGATTAAATGGTTCCTTTAAATTATTAAATTAAGTCTTTTTAGCGTTTTTATATTATACATGTCACTCTATCATATGATGTAACCCTCTTGGTGATGATATGTATATGTATGCACTGTTTTTTAATATTGAGATTTGTCTTTTAATTATGAATTGATATAAATACGTTTTTATTTATTTATTGTCCACATATAGAAATTAACATTGCTTATGAGAGACTGGATTCATCTTTAGCATTTGGATATTCGGCGATAAGAACTAATCTGAACTTGTGGGTTGTAGAAAATCCATACAAACTCGATCGGCAGTACAGATACAGAAAAAACAGCCTTGATAAAGACCCCGTGCGAGAGGGTCGAAACGCGTTGGTGAATTGTGTGGCACGTGGACCAGAGACGGAGGACATAGGAGCTTTTGCACCAGTCGCAGCTGTCGCCAGACCAGTCACCCGGGCACCGGACTGGCGATTATACTGTGATACTGAGCGCATGAACTGCTTAAAACCCAGTTCTGATACTTCATATGGTAATTGTTCCTATGATCCATCCAGCGTCTGGAGTTTTTAACCCTATTTTTTTTACCTGCTTGTATGCTATATGTGTTTGATGTATTAAACTGGCTTCACTATTCTGAGCCTTCCTTCTCTTTCATATGTTAGAGAGATACATCTATTGAAAGAATACTGAGATGTGTTGTGAATATTAAGGAGGACGCATACCCATTGTTTATGGAAGTATAATTTATTATTGTTTTCCTCTTATTACCACTTTTTAATAAGGTTGCTAAATACAATCTTTATTCCACCTGTGGTGTCGCTTGGGGTTACTGTCTTTTCTACCATTTGTCTTTTATTTTTGAAGGGTTTTGGGAATACCCTTCACTTGTAACCATCTTTGGCAGCCTAAGGAAGCGCAGAACCAGGATCACTATCCATTTCTTTGAGGGTCAGTAATTGATTGGCTGCCAGGCTCACGAGCTGGCGCCAGATTTCAAATGGCCACAGGGGCGATCTCTGCTTCTCCCCTCAATAAGTAAGGTGGCAGCAACAGAAGAGGCCAGGCAAGGGAGATCTTACTGGAAAACTATCTGTGTCCCTGCTGGGGGGTATTATATGTGTTTTACTGCTGAAGGGTATTATATGTGTTTTAATGCTGGGGGTCAATATATGTGTTTTAATGCTGGGGGTCAATATATGTGTTTTTATGCTGGGGCATAATATGTGTTTTTATGCTGGAGGGCATTATATGTCTTCTAATGCTGGGGGTATTATATGTGTTTTACTGCTGGGGTCATTTTATGTGTTTTACTGCTGGCATCAGGGCACTACTGGAGGCATTTTGTGCAGGGCACTATGTTGGCCTGCTGATTGAAAAATGTGCCCTGCTCGGTGGTCAGCACCCTGCCCTAAAAAAAACTTAGAGTGAACACTATATACAGTTGTGCTCATAGGTTAACATACCCAGAATAGGTTAACATACCCAGAATTTGTGATTTTCTGGCCATTTGTCAGAGAATATGAATGATAACTCACAAACTTTTATTTCACTCATGGTTAGTGGTTAGGTGAAGCCATTTATTGTCAAACAACTGTGTTCACTCTTTTTAAATCATAATGACGACAGAAACTACCCAAATGACCCTGATCAAATCTTTACATAAACTGGAGATTTTGGCCTGATAACATGCACACAAGTTGACACAAATGGGTTTGAATGGCTACTAAAGGTAACCATGCTCACCTGTGATATGTTTGCTTGTAATCAGTGTGTGTGTGTGTAAAAGGGCAGTGAGTTTCTGGTCTCCTGAAAGACCCTTGCATTTTTCATCCAGTGCTTCACTGACGTGTCTGGATTATGAGTTATGGGGAAAGCAAAAGAATTGTCAAAGGATCTGTAGGAAAAGGTAATTGAACTGTAAAAAACAGGAAAGGGATATAAAAAGATATCTAAGCAATTGAGAAGTGTTCAAATTCGAATTAAGAAGTGGAAAATTAGGGATTCTGTGGAAACCAAATCATGGTCAGGTAGACCAACAAAAATTTCAGCCACAACTGCCAGGAAAATTGTCCAGGATGCAAAGAAAAATCCACAAATAATTTCAGCTGAAATACAGGACTCTCTGAAAATAAGTGTGGTTGTTTCAAGATACACAATAAGTGGGCATTTAAGGAAAATGGACTGCATGGACGAGACGATTACTAAGCAAATGCCGCAAAGCATCCTGCTTACAATACTCAAAACAGCACAGAGACAAGCCTCAAAATGCCTGGAACAATGTCATTTGGAGTGATGAGACCTAAATATAATTTTTTTTGCCACAACCATAAACATTGCATTTGGAGAGGAGTCAAGAAAACCTAGGATGAAAGATTCACCATTCCTACTGTGAAACACGGAGGTGGATCGCTGATGTTTTGAAATGTGTGAGCTACAAAGGCACTGGAACCTTGGTCAAGATGGCAAGATGAATGCAGCATGTTATCAGAAAATACTGAAGGAAAATTTGCACTCATCAGCCCAGAAGCTGCGCATGGGACATACTTGGCAATCCATCATGATAATGATGCAAAACACAAGGCCAAGTCGACCTGTCATTGGCTACAGCAGAATAAAGTGAAGGTTTTGGAGTGCCCATCTCAGTCTCCTGACCTCAATATCATTGAGCCACTCTGGGGAGATCTTAAACGTGCAGTTCATGCAAGACAGCCCAAGAATTTACAGGATCTAGAGGGTTTTTGCCAAGACAAATGGGCAGCTTTACCAACTGAGAAAATAAAGAGCCTCATCCACAACTACCACAAAAGACTTCAAGCTGTCAATGATGTTACAGGGGGCAATACACAGTATTAAGAACTAGGGTATCTAAACTTTTGATCAGGGTCATTTGGGTAGTTTATGTTGTCATTATGATTTAAAAAGAGTAACCACAGTTGTTTGACAATAAATGGCTTCACCCAACCACTAACCATGAGTGAAAGAAACGTTTGTGAGTTATCATTCATATTCTCTGGAAAATGGCCAGAAAATCAAAAATTCTGCTAGGGTATGTAAACTTATGAGCACAACTGTATATATGAGGAAAAAGGATCGTTCAGAGTCAAGGATGACACCTAAGCAGTGAGCTTGTAGAGTAGGATTGATTGTGGTGTTCGAAAACAGTGACAGATATATCAGGTTGGTAACTTTTTTTGGTTGGTGAAAATATATTTCATTCTGTTTTTGAAATATTCAAATTGAGGTGGTGAGATGAAATCCATGATGAAACAGTAGAAAGACATTCAGTGACACAGAATAAACAGATGGGGTGAGATGCAGCAAGCCTGCCTCCGCATGCATGCCAGCATTTAGTAAGGACAGTTTCTTGGACAAGGAGTTGTTGTCTCTGGCCATATCTAGATTTACATTTAATTATTTTTTGTAAACCAAGTTGGGGTCTTGATCAAGTTTGCGGTAGACATTAGGGTTATTGAATTGGGAAAGTGCTTTGACCCTATAATCGCCAATGTCCATTACCACTATGCAACCCCCTTTGTCTACTGGGCATATTATTATGATCCCAAATTCATCAATGCTTCTTTTTCCTGACATGAGGTCTTGGAGTATTTGGATACCAAGTCATTGAGGAGTCTGGCAAAAGTTTTTATAGACTCATTGGACAACTGAGGATCATATTTAGATTTACTTTGTGATTTAAGAAATGCTTGGTGTGTGTGTCAGGAACTGGGTGTCACACGCAGCCGCGGCGGTGCGCGGCGGGCATATTACTCACCCGTTCGCGCCCGCCGTCGGCTAGCGTGTAGTGGTCTCCGGGTCAGCGGCAGCGGGCAGCGGCAGTCTGGTGGGCAGCAGGCAGCGTGGGACGCTGACAGGTGTAGCAGAGTGTGCTGTAATGGTGCCGGGAGGCCGGCGTCGCCATCTTGGTTAAGGGCAAATAGCAGATTGGCCCAGGTCTGAGGTTTCCGCCCCTACTGACCTGACAGCCAATGGCAGCCGCCCTCTTGGGATATAGGGGATCTGCCTAGGGCTGTTCAGTGTCAGTACAAAGAGTCTCCCGAGGCGTTCACAGCTCCCAGCTGACTCCGGCTCTCTGACTCACCTCTCCTGACCTTGGTGCCTTGCTCGTGCTCTGTGGCTGGTCTAGGTTACTGCTTAACCCCATCGCTGCCAGGCCTCTCCACAGTCTGGCCTCTTCCTGTATCCCTGAGCTTCCTGGCCTAGCTCTTCAAGTCTCCTGCTTCCAAGCAATTCTGCAATCCTCATTTCATCATTCATCTTCTTCCAGTCTTCAAGGATCCTTCATTTACCATCAAGTACATTCTCTTTCCGGATCCTCTTATTCTTCAAGACCCCTGCCTGTCGTCCTGGGCTATTGAACTGTCATTATTCAAATGAACTTTCTTCTTCTAAAAGTGCCTTGCTGGCTCAAGTATTATTTACCACTAACTGCCACTTAAAGAAAGTATTCAAGTGTGTATTGTTTCCATTGATGAATTCTATTATTAAACCTGCACGATTTAATCCTTCCTCCTCTGGTCCGTCTCCGGTTGCTACACACCACACGACTTCATCCAGCCCTTCAGTTGTGACAGTTTGTACTGACCCGATGGAGTCGGGTGTTGAACAGGCTTCCATGGCGGACGTCTTTCAAAGCATCGTGGTTCGTCTTGAACAAGTGGAAACTACCCAACGCCAAGTGGCTCAGTTTCTTCAGGCCTTGTCCCCGCCCCAGGCGGCTCCCTCAGTGTCGGTGACTCCCGCACCAGTGATTCCAGTTCCTGTTTCCACACCAGGATCCGTAGTTCCTCATCACATGCAACTGCCAACTCCCAGCAAGTTTGATGGTTCACCAAAGGGATGCCGTGGGTTCCTGAACCAATGCGATGTTCATTTCACCCTGCAGTCGTCTCACTTCCCAACCTCCAAGGCAAAGGTGGCATATATTGTGTCTCTCCTGGCAGGGTCAGCTCTGGACTGGGTGTCCCCTCTCTGGGAACGCTCTGACCCCCTGCTCAATGACTATGAAGCTTTCATTACCTCTTTCCGTCGCATCTTCGACGAACCTGGCAGAGTGTCTTCTGCCGCCACTGAAATCCTGAGGATTCGCCAGGGTAGCCGATCTGTGGGACAGTATGTTGTGCAGTTCCAGACCCTGTCCTCTGAATTAAAATGGAACGAAGAGGCTCTCGTCTCCGCCTTCTGGAATGGGCTGGCAGGTCGTATCAAGGATGAATTAGCTACTCGTGACTTTCCTGCTACCTTGGCCGAGCTCATCTCCCTGTGCAACAAAGTAGATCTACGGATGCAGGAGCGCCAACTAGAGAGAAACCGCTCCGATCGCCTCCGCCCTCGCTTTACCACCAATGTTGTTCCCGTTCCTAGATCAGGTTCTTCCACAACTACACCCCCTGATGAACCCATGCAGATCAATCGCTCTCGGCTCTCCTTGGAAGAAAAGTCCCGTAGACGACGGGAGAATCTTTGCATGTACTGCGGTTCTTCCGCCCATTTGCTGTCCTCTTGTCCATTGCGTCCGGGAAACGGACGCTCCTAACCTCCCAGAGGGAGGCCCGGTTAGGAGTTCTGCTTTCATCTCCCTCCTCAACTGTTTCCACCATTCCAGTTACCCTTGTGTGTCCTCAAGGGAAAATCAAAGTCCAGGCCCTATTGGATTCCGGAGCGGCAGGAAATTTTCTTTCTTCTTCCTTCGTCTTTCAACACTCCTTGACAGTACAACCCTTGGTCCATCCCCTGGTTCTCACTGCAGTGGATGGGAGTCGTATTTGTAGTGGGCAAATCACCCTTCAAACCAATCCAGTGACAGTGCTAGTCGGTGCTTTACATCAAGAGACTCTAGAGTTTTTAGTCCTTCCTCAGTCATCACACCAGATGGTCCTGGGCCTACCATGGCTCGCTAAACACAATCCTCATATTGATTGGACCAGCATGGAGATCAAAGCATGGGGTACGAACTGTCTAACCACTTGCATGCCTCGTATCCTTCCACTCAATCAAATTAATCCTCAAGAAGGAGGTCCCAGTCTTCCAGCTTCACCCGTGTCTATACCCACACCATACCATTCTTTTTCTGATGTGTTCAGCAAGGGAGGTGCCGATACTCTGCCACCTCATCGTCCTTGGGACTGTCCGATAGAGCTGATACCCGGGAAGTTCCCACCGCGGGGCCGTATCTACCCCTTATCTCTACCCGAGACCAAGGCTATGTCTGACTACATTCGTGAGAACTTGAATAAAGGCTTCATTCGTCCATCCACTTCGCCAGCTGGAGCGGGGTTTTTCTTCGTAAAAAAGAAAGATGGAACTCTCCGGCCATGTATAGACTATAGGGGCCTAAACGATATCACTGTCAAGAACCGCTACCCATTACCCCTCATCACCGAACTCTTCGATAAGATCAGAGGGGCTTCTATTTTTACCAAACTGGATCTGAGAGGAGCATACAACTTGATCCGAATTCGTTCCGGTGACGAGTGGAAAACGGCTTTCAACACCCGAGATGGCCACTACGAATACCTGGTGATGCCATTTGGTCTTTGCAATGCCCCGGCCGTCTTCCAACAGTTTGTAAACGACATATTTCGGGACTTACTGTATCATTCCATCGTGGTGTATCTCGATGATATCCTCATCTTCTCCCCTAACCTCCATCTCCATCGTCAAACCGTCTCTGAGGTCCTGCGGCGTCTACGCCAAAATCAATTATTCTGCAAGCTAGACAAGTGCGTTTTCGAGGTCACTTCCATTCCATTCCTTGGCCACATCCTCACCAGCACTGGGATAGAGATGGACCCAGAGAAAGTAAGAGCCATCCTAGACTGGACAGCGCCTACCACGCTCAAAGGCATCCAGAGGTTCCTGGGCTTCTCAAATTATTATCGTCGCTTCATCCGGGACTTCTCCACCCTTGCTGCACCCCTTACTGCTCTAACCCGTAAGGGAGTAGATCCAAGTCAGTGGCCACCCGAAGCCTCTCTAGCCTTCCAACAACTAAAGAATGCGTTTGTCTCCGCTCCAATCCTTCTTCAGCCAAATCTCGACAAACCCTTCATTCTCGAGGTGGACGCATCCTCAGAGGGAGTCGGGGCAATCTTGTCGCAGAAAGGGGAGGACCAGGAACTTCACCCTTGTGCCTTCTACTCCAAGAAGTTTCTTCCAGCAGAGAAGAATTACCCCATTGGGGAGCAAGAGTTACTGGCAGTCAAGTCAGCGTTGGAGGAGTGGCGGTACCTCCTGGAGGGGGCACGACATAAGATCACTGTATACTCTGACCATAAAAATCTCTCTTTTCTCAAGCACGCCCAATGCCTTTCTGCTCGTCAAGCCCGCTGGGCCATGTTCTTCGAACGATTTGATTTCCAGATCAGATTCAGACCCGGGTCGATGAATGCCAAGGCCGATGCTCTTTCACGCTCTTTCGAGACTCCGGCAGACCTTGAGACTCCTCCTCGACCCATCCTCGATCCTCTGGTTTTTGCTCAAGTTACGGTCCAACCTTCACCTCCTCCGGGCAAAACCTTTGTTCCCCTCAATCTTCGCAAGAGAGTGCTGTCCTGGGCACACGCTTCCCGTTTCGCAGGACATACTGGTGCACAGAAGACCCTAATGTTTCTATTACGTTCATATTGGTGGCCCACCATTCGTCGAGATGTAACCAGCTTTGTCGCCTCCTGTGTAAAGTGCGCCCAGCATAAGTCCTCCAGAACGTCTCCTGCCGGTCCTCTTCTACCTCTAGCCATACCCACAGAACCATGGTCCCACTTGTCTATGGACTTTATCTGCGAACTTCCTCCCTCCAAAGGGCATACGGTAATCTGGGTGGTAGTTGACCGGTTCTCAAAAATGGTGCACTTCTTCCCATTGAAAGGCCTCCCATCCGCTCCAGTTTTGGCTCAGCTCTTCATTTCCACAATCTTCAAACTCCATGGGTTGCCCAAAGAGATTATATCTGACCGTGGAGTGCAGTTTGTTGCAAAGTTTTGGAGGGCCCTCTGTTCCGCTGTACAAGTCAAACTCAAGTTCTCCACCGCTTTCCACCCACAAACCAACGGGCAGACGGAACGCGTCAACCAAGACTTGGAAGCCTTCATTCGCTTATTCGTCTCTTCTTCTCAAGACGACTGGGTAGACCTTCTGCCTTGGGCGGAATATGCGCACAATAACTCTTATCATTCATCCTCCGGCACCACTCCCTTTTTTACTGTTTTTGGCAAACATCCCCGATCTCCAGATTTCTCAGACTTATCTTCTTCCGATGTTCCTGCAGCTGCTGCTTCCTTACAACGGTTTGCGAAAATCTGGTCAGACGTTCATACAGCTCTCCTCAAAGCATCCGCTCGATACAAAAGGATGGCGGACAGGAAAAGAAGAGCGGCTCCCAAATTGAAGGTTGGGGATCGAGTGTGGCTGTCTACCCGCCACATACGCCTTCGGTTACCATCTATGAAGCTGGCTCCCCGGTTCATCGGGCCATTCCCAATTACTCAAGTTATTAACCCTGTCGCCTACAGACTTCAGCTTCCTTCTTCCCTGAAGATCTCAAATTCTTTTCATGTGTCTCTTCTAAAGCCCTTGAGATTGAACTTATATCAGAAGAAGGTGCCCAAACCGCCCAAGATTGGCTCAGAGAAAGAGACAGAGTTCGAGGTGAGGCGCATCATCGACTCACGTTGTCGCAATGCCCATCTGCAGTATCTGGTAGAATGGCTTGGTTTCGGTCCTGAAGAGAACTCCTGGGTTGATGCTGCAGATCTTCATGCTCCCCGTCTGGTGAGGCAATTCTTCCAAAGGAACCCACACAAGGTGCGTAGGTGCCCTGGGGTCACCCAGAAAAGGGGGGGTACTGTCACACGCAGCCGCGGCGGTGCGCGGCGGGCATATTACTCACCCGTTCGCGCCCGCCGTCGGCTAGCGTGTAGTGGTCTCCGGGTCAGCGGCAGCGGGCAGCGGCAGTCTGGTGGGCAGCAGGCAGCGTGGGACGCTGACAGGTGTAGCAGAGTGTGCTGTAATGGTGCCGGGAGGCCGGCGTCGCCATCTTGGTTAAGGGCAAATAGCAGATTGGCCCAGGTCTGAGGTTTCCGCCCCTACTGACCTGACAGCCAATGGCAGCCGCCCTCTTGGGATATAGGGGATCTGCCTAGGGCTGTTCAGTGTCAGTACAAAGAGTCTCCCGAGGCGTTCACAGCTCCCAGCTGACTCCGGCTCTCTGACTCACCTCTCCTGACCTTGGTGCCTTGCTCGTGCTCTGTGGCTGGTCTAGGTTACTGCTTAACCCCATCGCTGCCAGGCCTCTCCACAGTCTGGCCTCTTCCTGTATCCCTGAGCTTCCTGGCCTAGCTCTTCAAGTCTCCTGCTTCCAAGCAATTCTGCAATCCTCATTTCATCATTCATCTTCTTCCAGTCTTCAAGGATCCTTCATTTACCATCAAGTACATTCTCTTTCCGGATCCTCTTATTCTTCAAGACCCCTGCCTGTCGTCCTGGGCTATTGAACTGTCATTATTCAAATGAACTTTCTTCTTCTAAAAGTGCCTTGCTGGCTCAAGTATTATTTACCACTAACTGCCACTTAAAGAAAGTATTCAAGTGTGTATTGTTTCCATTGATGAATTCTATTATTAAACCTGCACGATTTAATCCTTCCTCCTCTGGTCCGTCTCCGGTTGCTACACACCACACGACTTCATCCAGCCCTTCAGTTGTGACACTGGGTCTGGAGGGGAGATCTGAAAATGTTTGCATTATCTTAATTTGCATTAAAACTTGTGAAGATCTATACTCCATTGGAGCTAATAAAAATTTGTGGGAATGTAGGAGAGTCCTTTTTCCACATGTTTCATCCTTTGTTCGAATTCTGGAGGACAGATTGAAGATTAGTGATTCCTGGCGGTGGTCCTTACTGCGGTTCCTATTGTTTTGGCCCCCCTATGGGTGGCTGCCCTTTTGGCCTTGAATTTTTGTGGGGTTTAAATAGCTCTGGGATTCCCCTTATCAGACAACAGGTGCTTCAGAGTGAACAGAATTTTCATTGTAAGCAAACTCACTGACACAATTGGAAGTGATGACGTCTCTAGATGGACATTCCCAATGATGTTTGGGCCTGGCGTTGTATGGTCTTTATGCTGCTGCTTCATAACCACCATGATCCATTTATACATCTTATTGGTGTTATAATCTTCATGGTTGAGAATTTGGTTTGCTTAAATTCCACTAGCTTGCAATGGTACCCGTCTACTTTTCCTTTTAGCTTGTTAAGCTATTTTTGGCTGTTGTCTGCTGCTGCTATAAAAGTCAACTGTACAGGATCGATCTTTGTTTTAGTAAGGGCCAGCTCTCGTCTGTTCTACTCAATAACAAGTAGTACAAGATCAAGGCTGCAGCGATTCAGGATGTCCACCCATTTGCTGCAAAATTTGGGGTTGTATCACCTGATGGTGGGAACATTTCTTATCTGGAATCCGTGTGGTATAATGTTCTCTCTGAATTATTCAGAGAGAGCGATACCATGTAATTGAAAATCGGATTCTCTCTTTTTTAGTCTAAGCAATTAGTGGTATAGATCTTTTGCTCCCTCGTTTTCCTCTTGTGAGGGTAACTGTTCACTGAGTAGAACACTTGCTGTGTTGGCTTCTGAGAAGCTGAAAGTGTGGCTCCTTGTAAGCTAGACATTCACAAAACTGGGTTCACTGTCTCCAGCTCGGTCCATGATGGCTGTGAATTTAGCTATATTATATATTTCAATCAATTCCAGTACACACTGATATTACAGGGTTTAAGAAGAGGGACAATTCTTAAGCCTCTGGTAAAAAACCACCATGTAAAACAATGGTGACAGATCCAACATTCAAAAGTCCGACGACATCCAAGGTATTTAAATTAAGCATGTACTCTCATGCACTTCTTCTTACATAATTTACCCGCTGACTTGTTCTTGCAGACTAGGATATGTGGGAAAAACCATTAAACCATTAAAGCCGCATTATTGAACAGTGGATCATCTAAGACACTGGATCAACCAGTTGCAAGACACTACACCAAATTTAAACATACAGTAGGCGATTTACAAGTTATTGATCACATACCTATAAAACTCAGAGGGGTTGACAGGTCTAATAAATTATTGAAGATGGAGGCACGTTGGATTTTTGAGTTAAAAACTATACATCCTCGTGGATTGAACGATAAAATGCCTTGGAGTGTGTTTTAGATGCAGGGGCACTAAATGATTGCCCACTAGTTTGCCTGGACTTTAGAATGTCTAAAATAGTCATTATGCCAGCACATAATAGACATCATACCAAATTTTGTATATATGACATGCGTTAGTCATTAGAATGGCCATAAAATGATAAGACTTGTTTGGCCTTACCATGGTGTTAAAGTTATTGTCCAGCTCACATAGAAAAAACATAATTTTCTTTTACCTAGGCAAGCAGTAGAATTTAGCTATCATATATATATATATATATATATATATATATATATATATATATATATATATATATAGAGGGATATTTTTCAGCAGGCTCCAGCAGGAACTGAGGACTTTATTCTAGTTCACTCTTTCTGACAAAATATTTCTTAGATGGACAAAACCATGTGCACTGCAGGTGAGGCAGGTGTAAAACCCCACCCAAATCTAATTATCTCTGAACAAGTAACACCTGCCTCACCTGCAGTGCACATGGTTTTGTCCATCTAAGAAATATTTTGTCAGAATGAGTGAACTAGAACAAGGGCCTCAGTTCCTGCTGGAGCCTGCTGAAAAATAGCCCTGTATATATATAGAGACGGGTAGGTGCGGCACTCACGACTGGTCTTCTCAATAACGACAAATAGGAGCCTTGTTTAACAACGTTTCAAATTCTATAATTTTTCATCAGGTTAATAAAACACATTACACATACACATACCTTTATAGAAGAAATACAACACCAGAAGTGCGTGGCTGAGAGGCTCGGGACTGCACACCCGCCCCCTGACCATAGTGATGACGTCATCAGACGCGACCGTCATCCAAAAGAGTGAATAAACCATCACCATGGCAACCCTGCATAATAAACAGAAAAGAACGAAATTAAGAAAATAGCAAAGCGGACATCACAGCATAAATGACCTAGCGTAATACGAATGTCAAATCATTTAAACACAGCATAAGAAATTTGCTCGTTAAGACCTCTCGGGGAGATAACGTCCAGGCGATGAATCCAACGGGATTCACACCGTAGCAATTGCAGGGGTCGATTGCCACCTCTAATAGAGGCAGGAACGCAATCAATGATCCTAAAGCGAAGGCTATTAAGCGGATGATTCAGTTCTAAGAAATGCCGAGCCACCGGCTGATCGGCTTTCCCATTGGCCAGAGCTAATCGTATAGCGCTCCGATGAAGCGCTATACGTTCCTTGCATTTTCTTTGGGTTTTCCCAATATAATTCAAGCTGCAAGGGCAGATCAATTGGTAAACAATATATGAGGAAGAGCAAGTAAAGTGATGTTTTATTTTAAAAGTTTTGCCAGTATGCGGGTGGTTAAAACTATCACCCGTAAGCATAAACTGACAGGCTACGCAAGTACACCTGAAGCAGCCAGGCTTCAGTTGGTTCAACCACATTGGTTCTATGGGGATAGGATTATAGGTGATGTTAGTATTCACAAGCAAATCTTTTAAATTACGTCCCCTCGAGTAGCAGGGCATAATGCGGTGCTGACTGAAAGGGAGCGATTTATCACTTTCAATTAACGGCCAGTTCTTTTTGACCACTGAAGTTATAGCATTAGTAGAGGTATTGAATTTATTGACCCAAGTCATGACATTCAAAGGAGCTGTTTTTGTATTATTCTTAGATTGAGGATCAAGTAATGTAGATCTGTCTATACTTAAAACTCGGGATTTACATTGCAAAAGATGATTCTTATTATATCCCCGTGCTAAAAATTTAGCGATAAGCTCATTTAGTTGTTCCTCACATCGATTATCATCATTGTTGATTCTACGATATCTAATCATTTGTGAGAACGGGAGGGATTTAATAAGATTAGGAGGATGACAGCTCATTGGTTGCAGAGCAGTATTTCTGTCTGTATCTTTTACATAGACACTGGTGAAAAGACCTTGTTCTTTAAGGGTGACATCGACATCCAAAAAATGGACATGTCGACTATTGATGTCAAAAGTAAACTTAATCGGACTCTCCGATGCATTATGTTTAATCAACAGGTTAGTAAGCATAGAAGGGTCACCTCGCCACAGCACAAACAGGTCATCTATGTAGCGTTTAAATAATAAAATGTTATCAGAAATAGAACTGTCAGAAAAGAAAATATCTTGCTCAATGGAAAACATGAAAATATTAGCGTAGGCTGGTGCCACTGAAGATCCCATGGCACAGCCTTGTACCTGTAAATAAAAAGTATTATTATAAATGAAAAAATTATTATGCAAAATTAAATCCAATAATAATAAAATAAATTCAATTTTGTTCAAGTTGAAGTCACTGTGGGTCTGTAAAAAACGTCTCATAGCTATCAGGCCAGTTGCATGGGGAATAACAGTATATAAATTTACCACATCTATGGTGGCTAGATGACAATCATTATCAAGCATAGGTAAGTCATTCAAGTTCTTTAGAAAAGAAGTAGTATCCAGTAAAAATGTAGACTGTGCTTTAATTAAAGGCTATGAGACGTTTTTTACAGACCCACAGTGACTTCAACTTGAACAAAATTGAATTTATTTTATTATTATTGGATTTAATTTTGCATAATAATTTTTTCATTTATAATAATACTTTTTATTTACAGGTACAAGGCTGTGCCATGGGATCTTCAGTGGCACCAGCCTACGCTAATATTTTCATGTTTTCCATTGAGCAAGATATTTTCTTTTCTGACAGTTCTATTTCTGATAACATTTTATTATTTAAACGCTACATAGATGACCTGTTTGTGCTGTGGCGAGGTGACCCTTCTATGCTTACTAACCTGTTGATTAAACATAATGCATCGGAGAGTCCGATTAAGTTTACTTTTGACATCAATAGTCGACATGTCCATTTTTTGGATGTCGATGTCACCCTTAAAGAACAAGGTCTTTTCACCAGTGTCTATGTAAAAGATACAGACAGAAATACTGCTCTGCAACCAATGAGCTGTCATCCTCCTAATCTTATTAAATCCCTCCCGTTCTCACAAATGATTAGATATCGTAGAATCAACAATGATGATAATCGATGTGAGGAACAACTAAATGAGCTTATCGCTAAATTTTTAGCACGGGGATATAATAAGAATCATCTTTTGCAATGTAAATCCCGAGTTTTAAGTATAGACAGATCTACATTACTTGATCCTCAATCTAAGAATAATACAAAAACAGCTCCTTTGAATGTCATGACTTGGGTCAATAAATTCAATACCTCTACTAATGCTATAACTTCAGTGGTCAAAAAGAACTGGCCGTTAATTGAAAGTGATAAATCGCTCCCTTTCAGTCAGCACCGCATTATGCCCTGCTACTCGAGGGGACGTAATTTAAAAGATTTGCTTGTGAATACTAACATCACCTATAATCCTATCCCCATAGAACCAATGTGGTTGAACCAACTGAAGCCTGGCTGCTTCAGGTGTACTTGCGTAGCCTGTCAGTTTATGCTTACGGGTGATAGTTTTAACCACCCGCATACTGGCAAAACTTTTAAAATAAAACATCACTTTACTTGCTCTTCCTCATATATTGTTTACCAATTGATCTGCCCTTGCAGCTTGAATTATATTGGGAAAACCCAAAGAAAATGCAAGGAACGTATAGCGCTTCATCGGAGCGCTATACGATTAGCTCTGGCCAATGGGAAAGCCGATCAGCCGGTGGCTCGGCATTTCTTAGAACTGAATCATCCGCTTAATAGCCTTCGCTTTAGGATCATTGATTGCGTTCCTGCCTCTATTAGAGGCGGCAATCGACCCCTGCAATTGCTACGGTGTGAATCCCGTTGGATTCATCGCCTGGACGTTATCTCCCCGAGAGGTCTTAACGAGCAAATTTCTTATGCTGTGTTTAAATGATTTGACATTCGTATTACGCTAGGTCATTTATGCTGTGATGTCCGCTTTGCTATTTTCTTAATTTCATTCTTTTCTGTTTATTATGCAGGGTTGCCATGGTGATGGTTTATTCACTCTTTTGGATGACGGTCGCGTCTGATGACGTCATCACTATGGTCAGGGGGCGGGTGTGCAGTCCCGAGCCTCTCAGCCACGCACTTCTGGTGTTGTATTTCTTCTATAAAGGTATGTGTATGTGTAATGTGTTTTATTAACCTGATGAAAAATTATAGAATTTGAAACGTTGTTAAACAAGGCTCCTATTTGTCGTTATTGAGAAGACCAGTCGTGAGTGCCGCACCTACCCGTCTCTATCACATTATATTGTGGAGGCACCGACTGCAGCTAAGGCTTAAGCTGTTTGGAGTGCCTGACCGTCTTGCATACCTGTATATATGTATATATATATCTATATATATATATATATATATCTATATATATATATATATATATATATATGTATATAGCTAAAATAATCCACAACGCGCTTAAATTATCCAGTCAAATATGATAAATATTGGCAGCCTTACCACAGTGTCCCCTGAGGGTTAAGGGACCAACACAAACAATGCGAAACTAAATTGTGGTGTGGCGCCTATATTTTCTAAATAATGTCCATAAATGGAATAATCCGCAGTCTAGTGAAGCAAGTAAAGAAAGTTCATCCAATTTCTTGTTTATTAGGATGATCTTGTTGTCATAGGTAACACGTATACAATAGTCCCCTACCGGCTCAGAGCCGTTCAAACTGCATAAAAAACGGCTCTGAACTGTGCAGGACTCGTGTGTGTTTTTTACCCCTTTGCAAGTACCGGTTATTTGTAACCAGTAAATGCAGACTGGTGCTTTCACACTGCAGCTCTAACCATTTTTCACCTGCTATGTGAAAGGGGTTTAGTGGCTCAGACCCGTTTTAAATACCGTTTCAAAATACCGGGTCTTAATCGTTTAGGCAATGTGAAAGCAGTATTATTGTGCATCTTGAAACAGCCACACCACTTTTATTTGTGGATTTTTCTTTGCATCCTGAACAATTTTCCTGGCAGTTGTGGCTTAAATTTTTGTTGGTCTACCTGACTGTGATTTGGTTTCCACAGAATCCCTCATTTTCCACTTCTTAATTATGCCCCTTTCAGACCGCACTAAAAAAACGTTATTTTGCCGATTTTTAAACGTTTTAAAATGGTAATATGAAAGGTGCAGAGTGATTTTACCATTTCCAAAGAAAACGTTTTTTTTTGGAAACGGTAAAAAAGCAGGGAAGGGAATGATCACGCTGGGGGCAGAGGGTCCCTCCTGCAGTGTATGTTACCTGTGTACCTGCCCCCCTAATACCCAGAGCTGGGGCACCACAGGTCGCTGCATGAACCTGGTAGCACAACAGCGAGTCGGTGGCGGCCGTTGATGCTGCTGTGTGCGGGTTACGGTGCCGGGGATGGGGGACCAGGTGCACTCCGCCAGCAGCGAGGAGGACCAGGAGGGGGGGTGGCAAGAAAAGGGGGCCCTGTGCCTGCGTGCTATGACCGGGGTGCTGGGCTCTCAAATAGTGGGAAGCTCGGAGCAGCGTCCAGATGAGAGAGTGCTGCAGGGACCCCCCTACAGACAGGGCACTGCTTAGTTGTGGAGAGCGAGCTGATGGGCAAGCTGCCCCCCAAGCCTGGCGAAGCTGCACAGGCTGTCTGATACAGTGGGGGACAGGAGAGCTCCCTCTCAACCCGGTCAGTCTGGAGCTTTTCCTCTTCCTGATCAGTGGCCTGGCTCTTGCGGGCAGCCTGGAGAACAAGTCCCTGAAGCCGCTGCTGTACTGCAGTTAGCCGGCTCCAGCACCCAGCAGCGTGCGGTCCTATTCTGGGAGTAACCAGTGCCTGATGCAGCCTGTATGGTGGTAGTATCTGCTGGGCGAGGTGAGTGATTCGGGGGGTGGGGGGAGGCTGTTCGGGGGAGGGCTGTGAATAAGTTTTGCCCAGGAGCTCTCACTAACGTTAAGACGGCCCTGAGAAGGGGAGGGGGTAAGCTGTATTGCTTTCGCACCGCAAAACCTGCTTTAGACCAGGTATTTACATGCAATGTGAAAGAGGTTAAACTTGCTCTGACCCGTTTTTAAAAAACGTTTTAAATACCTGGTCTAAGCTGATTTTGCGGTGTGAAAGCAGCATTAGAGTTTAAACACTGCTGATTGGCATTCTCATTGCTTGGATATCTTTGTATATCCCTTTCCTGTTTTATACAGTTCAATTACATTTTCCCCCAATTCTTTTGCTTTCCCCATGACTTAAAAGAGTTAACACAGTTGTTTGACAATAAATGGCTACACCCAACCACTAACCATGAGTTAAAGAAAAGTTTGTAAGTTATCATTCATATTCTCTGACAAATGGCCAGAAAATCACAAATTCTGCTAGGGTATGTAAACTTACGAGCACAACTGTATAAGGACCAGATGTATCAAGCTTCAAAAAGTGATAAATTGAAGAGTGATAAACAACCAGCCAATCAGCTCCTATCTGCCATGTTACTGGGTTTGAAAAATGACAGGTGGGAGCTGATTGGCTGGTTGTTTATCACTCTCCATTTATCACTTTTTGAAGTTTGATACATCTGGTCCTAAATAATGTCTAGTGTCCGTGTGTCTCCGAAAGAGTGCCATCTGCTGGCAGAGAGTGAAACTACATCTCTTTCTCACACATGCACATACACAGAAGGTAGCAGACTTGCTTTTGAAGCTTTTGCTTCGGATGGGCTTACTAGTACAGTATATATATATATATATATACAGTGGTCGAAGTGGAAATTTTGAAGTGGGGGTATGGAAATTTTTAAGTGGGGGTATGGAAAAGTAAAGAGTGAATATAGTGCGCACCTTCGGACACCCCCCTGTCCATCAACATCCCCTGCCAGACTGCCCCGTTGTACAGGGGTATTACAAAAGCACAATATGCGCTGCTGAGTGATCAGAGAGCATCCTGAGGGGGAAAAACAAGTTTTTTTTTTATCTTCAGATTAAAGTGGCGGTATGGCATACCCCCGTATACCGCCCCACTTCGACCACTGTATATATATATATATATATATATATATATATATATATGTTCTGTGCTGGCTCCGGCACTCTGCTGTCCCCCTGGATTCACTTGCTCTGGTGCCTTCAGGTGTGGCCGCTTGGGTCCACTAGCATACACCAAAGATAATTCGAGACTCAATAGCCCAAAACAGGGGAACCATGAGGGAAGCAAAATGTAATTTCACATATATGTATGCACTAATCTGTAGTTTTGTTACAGTACAACATCGGCTACTTCAGCCGTCTTTCAGGCTTAAGTAGTATAACCTTTTTTTTTTTTTTTTAAACATGAGCACTGATGCAGCAAATCACTAGCATTTAGCACTTTTTAAACAATGAATAATGACACAGTATAAAACAGCGGTTTTAATGTTTATTATGTGGTTATTTCAGATTGTTAACCCGAACGTTGCCATGGGAACCGGCAGGGAGAGGATGACACGTTTCTGCCGGAAACAGGAAACTGCAGAACGGGGGAATGGACATCGCGCTGCACTGCCAGGTGACCCGGAGCAGCGGGAGGGGCAGCAGTGATTGGAAGGGGGTAAGTCTTTTCTATAAATTTCTTGTGTGTGACACCTCGTGTTTATCCTGACGAAGGGGACCAGCGCCCCGAAACGTTGAAGTTTGCATTAAACACGTATTTGCAGTGTTACTTCATGTATCCAGTCTCTGAGTGCCGCTCGAAATATCTTTGGTGTATATATATATATATATATATATATATATATATACAGAGTAAACAAAATCAGCGGCACTCGGAGACTGGAGAAACGGGTGAAGAAATCTGGAATCTTTATTCCATGTGCAAGGGAAAACGTTTCGGAGCTCGAGGGCTCCGTCGTCAGTTCAAAGTAAGCACTTTGAACTGACGACGGAGCCCTCGAGCTCCGAAACGTTTTCCCTTGCACATGGAATAAAGATTCCAGATTTCTTCACCCGTTTCTCCAGTCTCCGAGTGCCGCTGATTTTGTTTACTCTGCATATTCCCTGAGGAGCCTTCTCCTCTGGCTAAGAGGGCACCGGAGCAAGTACCCTCGGGCATCTACCCTGAAGACCTGAGTGCCGGCCTCTCTCTGGATTATATATATATATATATAAAGAGAGAGAGAAAGAGAGAGAGAGGGAGAGAGAGAGATTGATTCCCGGCACTCACTGTAGTATGGGCGATAACTTTGGTGCCCCACAATCCAGGGTAGTATACGTATATGGTTCGAAGAGAGGGCACTCATAAGCTTTTCATGTATATATACCCGCACGTCTCCAGGTGGGTAGGCGATGTAAGTGCCCTCATATATATATATATAATTTTTTATTATTATTATATTATTATTATTTATATACATTTGGTCTATTTATAATACTTTAACTGACCCGGCATATACTGGGTCACCTAAGTGTCCATCTCCGTGCTTTGCTCCGCCCCTCTGGAAACCCCCTTCTGAAAATCCTGCGTTTGCCCCTGGCCTACCCCACATCATATATATATCTCCAAAACCAAACAAAAAGGTTTATTGGTGCGTGTGACGGCAATGTTTCGGGGCAGCGCCCCTTTCTCAAGCCAATTTGGATCATAGAGATAAAGATCATACTCCTGTGGGTGTGCAGACCCAAATTGTGTATGTTATAGTGTTTACACTGAAGAGACCCCTGTCTTGAGCAGTTTCTTTGATAGTTTAAGCGATACCTGGCAGAATTCCAGGCTTACAGAAGGTCTTACTAAGACTGACGTAGTCAGCGATTTTTTAATTATTTTCTGAAGAATTTTTCTCTGTGGTACAGTTCAGATTGGATCCATATCACCCCTGATGAAGTCCTAGCGGTCGAAACACGTAGGTTTTTTAACCAAAGAAAATTGCTCTTTGATGTTGTATCACCTATTGGATCATTTGATATCCACCTGAACAAATTGTACTATGATGTTGGATTATCCATTGAATTATGTAGTAAGTCTTTATTGAATTAATTTTCTCTATGTAAAGAATCAGAATAAATACAGTTTTTTATATCTGTATTATCAGTGCTATTTTTGTAGGAAAATAGGTTCAGGAACTGTGGGCGGGGGCAGAAAGTGGGTGGTGATGTGGGAGGAGCTACAAAAGGGGCAGGGCATCAATTGGTGCATTACATTATTTAAAAAAAAAAAACTATACAATTCCTCCAAACAGTGCCAGTTACATTACAATCCCCAGCAGCAAAGTGGAGAATTCCCAAAAAACAGGGGTGTAGCCTCACTGCAAGGAGCACAGCATTGCAGGAAAAGACTACAGGTTGAGTATCCCATATCCAAAATGCTCGGGACCAGGAGAATTTTGGATAACGGATTATTCCGTATTTCGGAATATTTTAATATTTCAATGATGTATTTTGAAGTATCTTGCATTTATGCTGTATAAACACATAATATACACACAAATATATTTTATTACCACATAAAATACACACAAACATATTTTAATTGTTCAAAAAACAAGGTTTCAAAACGTGAAACAAAATGTGTGTACTATCTCAGCACTGAATTTGAATGCCAAGCAATCATTGTCTTGCACATATACAGATAGCGCAGGGCTTGTCGTTGCTGGGGATGGCGGAGGACTCGCCACCCGCCATCCCCCGCCCCTCGCCATCTGTATGTCGGAAGGGGACGCGCGTGCACGAGGTGCACGCGCGTCCCGTTCCGACGGTGCCTTTCCCCGGGTCCCCGCCGGCTTCCCCGGGTCCCCGCCGGTCCACACCGCCCCCCCGCAGCCCCCCGCAGCCCTGCCCGTCTCCCTGAAGCTGGAGACGGGCAGGACTGCACCCGCCTCGCCGCCCGGCTATTGAGACGCTCGTGCGTGGGAGACGCACGAGCGTCTCATTCAGCCAGAGCGCCAGATTGCTGGCGGATCGCCAGGGACACGGTCCTGGCGCTCCGCCAGCAATAATAAGGCCAGCTCCATCTGTATAGTGCCAGTTACATATCATGTCCCCAGTGATGCTGTTACATATGTCCCCAGTGAGATTTTAGCAAAAAAAATTTTTTTTTTCACTTTCTGGAATGTCCGTATTTCGGAATAATTCGGATAACGGATATTCGGATACGGGATACTCGACCTGTACCTTATACCGCAGTTTTGCAACCTGCACGCCGAGAATTGGCCACCACAAGGAAAACCTTGATTTAT
Organism: Crinia signifera; assembly: GCF_055691185.1. Taxonomy (NCBI): domain Eukaryota; kingdom Metazoa; phylum Chordata; class Amphibia; order Anura; family Myobatrachidae; genus Crinia; species Crinia signifera. The sequence continues at coordinate 171,142,126 of NC_139220.1, forward strand.
GCCCATTACATTATGTCATTTTTCCTCCTCATAGTAGTGCCCATTTAACATGATGCCACACACCGTCATGTCCATTACATGTTCTGCCACACCTCGTAAAGTCCATTACATGTTATGCCACACAGTGCAGATACACAAATGACCCTCACAGTGCAGATACACAAATGACCCCCACAGTGCAGATACACAAATGACCCCTACAGTGCAGATACACAAATGACCCCCACAGTGCAGATACACAAATGACCCCCACAGTGCAGATACACAAATGCCCCCCACAGTGCAGATACACAAATTCCCCCCCCTCCCTTGCAGATAAACAAATGACCCTCACTTACAAATTCAATCAACCTGCCCTGCCTCCGCCTCCTGAGTCTGTCCTGCGAGCTGCTGCCTCCCCTCCCATTACACGCTCCTCAGCACGGCATCCTTTTCCACTTCCCACCGGCGCCAACTCAGTGAGGAGACTGAGCATGCCGACGCATTGACGCGCCACAGTGATGAGCGTCATCGTGCATGCGCAGTGGATACGCTCAGGTTTTTTTTTATGGCGGTACGCCATACCGCCGCGGGTGCTGCGAGGGCTAGGCCAGGAGCTTCCGGAACGCCGTTCCTGGTGACCTAATTTTTCAGGTCGGCTTCAGGAACGGCGTTCCGCACCGTTCCAGCACAAAAATAGCCCTGTGTATTATTATTATTATTATTGAAATTTAAAAGTGGTGAAACATATAGAGCGCACTTCTATTCCTTCTTTTTATGTATATATATATATATATATATATATATATATATCTATATAGATATAGATATATATATATATATATATATATATATATATATATATATAGTACAGTTTTTCAAAGGTGTAGCCGGTGGCAGGCACATAGAAAATGAACAAAAGCACTTACCCCTTCAGGGAAAGAAATTGGAGCCAGCACTCAGCAGTTGGTGAAAGAAAAATAGTGTTTTAATGCAAATACATAGTTGCAATGGTGACAGCTGTTATCCTGACAGCTGTTTCAACTGTTCCTTGGCAGTTTTTATCAGATGCCACTGATGAAAACTGCCAAGAAGCAGTTGAAACAGCTGTCAGGATAACAGCTGTCACCATTGCAACTATGTCTTTGCATTAAAACACTATTTTTCTTTCAACAACTGCTGAGTGCTGGCTCAAATTCCTTTACCTGAAGAGGTAAGTGCTTTTATATATATATATATATATATATATATATATATATATATATATATATATATATATATATAGTACTTGTATAAACTATACATGGCACCCGATATATCAGATGCGATATCTTCCAATATATCGATGCGATCATATGTGATTTTTTACCCGTTCATAACCCCACTATCCACTACGCATGGAGTTGATTTTATATAGTGTGGCCACGCTTCGGGCTCAGCGGCTCGCTACACTATATAAAATCTACTCTATGCATAGTGGGGTTATGAACAGGTAAAAAAAATCCCATAGGATCGCATCGATATATCGGACAATATCGCATCCTAGATATCGGGTGCCGTGAAACTACACAAGTACCATATATATATATATATATATATATATATATATATATATGTGTGTGTAATATAGTTTCCAATGCACTTACGGTTTGATAATATTCTTTCTGGAGGTGCTCCTGTCAGTCTCATAAGAAAACTTATGGTCCAAATTCACAGTCACATAGAATCAGGGCACTCACCAAGCAGCAATAAGGCAATGCTTTTTTATTCCATTCCAAACAACAGATAAGCCGACGTTTCGGACCTAACAAGGTCCTTAATCATGGCGTCCTGAGTCCCACAAAATAGCAAAGTTGCTCTTTTGTGGGACTCAGGACGCCATGATTAAGGGCCTTGTTAGGTCCGAAACGTCGGCTTATCTGTTGTTTGGAATGGAATAAAAAAGCATTGCCTTATTGCTGCTTGGTGAGTGCCCAGATTCTATGTTACTGTATGTATATATATATATATATATATATATATATATATATATATCTCAAACTGTCCTATATTGTACACCCTTAAAAAAATATGCAAAATTATGCAAGAACTTGGTTAGTCAAGCCTCTGGAGGCAGGCCACGCCCCTGTTGAAATTAAATGGCCACTTACATGCAGTTCCAGATATGTGGTCTATGTAATAATATGCCCGTGCGGGCTATATTACATAGGCAAAACAGAGTGCCAACTAAAGGAAAGAATGGCACAACATCGGACAGCTATAAGAGCAGCGTTAGCAACGGGCAAAGGGGATCAACCGGTGGCGCGCCACTTTGTGGAGCTGAGACATGGCATGGCGACACTGCAATACAGAGCCATTGACCACGTACCGAGCTCACAAAGGGGAGGCGACCGAGGAAAGTCGCTTTTACAATTGGAGGCGAGATGGATCTTTCGTCTCGACACACTGAGACCAAGGGGCCTAAATGAGTCCTCTGGGCTAATCAATTTCATTTAATTTTGTTTAAGAAAAATTCACAATTAAATATTAAAAATTTAAAAATTAAAATGAATGACAACACTAGATGATCCAAATAAAATAGAAAAACATCCAGTAACTTCGGATAGATAAGTATCTACAAATCCGTAACTCAGGATAGGGTTAATAAATAATCAAGAGGCAAAGTTGTTGCAAGGCAACAGACATATATGGAGGAGCACTATACTGTAAGATAAGAGAATAAGCAAAAGCAATGACACTTGATAGGTAAAAAAAAGGACCCACAAGTCTGTCATCTGTGAGTCATAGTTAAAGTCAGTTTATATGTTGTTTTATTATTCACTTTTTGTTTGGTTACAGCAGGAGGTTGACACACAGTGTGTCGATGCTGGGCTCTGGGCAGACGGAGCAGGCACACGGCACACATATTCACATTTAGAATGAATGCAAGATGTCTTTAGGCATTCTCTTAACTAAGGATTAAAACACGTTGTTCAGTATGATCAAAAGCACTGATGTATATGGCACTCGAGTAAAAGCACTGTTTTGATTTGTTTAATAGGTCACCAAGGAGACCGCTGGCCCGGTTGTCAGGGTAACCAGCCGGCGTCCAGGCAACGTGGCTTCCGGCAGAGATGACGTGGGGAATCCGGAAGTACCGGTAGCAGGGACGGACGGCGGTGCCCTGAAGCGGGAACGAGCGGGTCACCGATTGGTAAGTGGATGTACTTATACGCGCACATTTTCATTGTACTGTTATCCTGATGAAGGGGACACGGTCCCTGAAACGTAGATATTTGATGGAATAAACGTCACCGTTTTCACCTTTTAAAGTTCAACGTGTCAGTCTCTGGGTGCCGGCTCCTATTGTTTCCTGCATATCGGGGATGATCTCCCTTGTTCCAGGCACCAGAGCAAGTTAACCCCGAGGGGGACCGGAGTGCCGGGATACAAGGACTGTATATATATATATATATATATATATATATATCTCTCAAACTGTCCTATATTGTACACCCTTAAAAAAATATGCAAAATTATGCAAGAACTTGGTTAGTCAAGCCTCTGGAGGCAGGCCACGCCCCTGTTGAAAGCTGATCACACCCCTGCTGGAGACTGACCACACCCATGCTGGAGACTTGCCACACTGCAAAGCTCATGGTCCCCAAACTCAGCTCTCAGCATTCCACCGTAGACCCTCGTGCCTCAGGCTGACACAGGGGCACAACAAATAATGTAAGAGGCATGAATCAGGAAGAAAATGTAGTGTTTCTGTATGTATTATATGAGTGAGGGAACCCCCAACCAGCATCTTGCTAGTGCTAATTCCAGCTCTATGTGTATATGGGATGCGGTCATTTGGTCTACTGCATTATGGTCGACAGTCATTAGGTCGAATCCATTAGGTCGACATGCTAAAAGGTCGACATGACTCTAGGTCGACATGGGAAAAGGTCGACATGATTCTAGTTCGAAAGGTCATTAGTTCGACAGGTCATTAGTTCGACAAGGTCATTAGTTCGACATTGTCTATGTCGACATTCACAAGGTCGACATGGAGTTTTTCACTGTTTTTTGAGCCAACATGTGCCGACAGGCGGTATTTCATGCCCTACCATCCACTAGGGCGTGGTGGGAGAATAAAATAGTGTGCCGAGCGTAGCGAGGCACCGTGCCCGACGCATAGCGAGCGGATGCAGTGCACTTTAAACTGTGTCCATGTCGACTGTGTTGACATTCAGGTAAAAAAACAGTGAAAAACCCCATGTCGACCTTGTGAATGTCGACATAGACAATGTCGAACTAATGACCTTGTCGAACTAATGACCTGTCAAACTAATGACCTTTCGACCTAGAATCATGTCGACCTTTTCCCATGTCGACCTAGATTCATGTCGACCTTTTAGCATGTCGACCTAATGGATTCGACCTAATGACTTTCGACCATAATGCAATAGACCAAATGATCCCAACCCGTGTATATGTGCTGTCGCATGTATATACTAATCTCCAGGGTGATGTAGCAGCGAGTGAATGCAAACAAACATGAATATTGCTCCAGGCATGGGACATCATGCAACTGAGAAAATGAGTTTTCAGTCAGTTTCCGCCTCATCTATTCACTACATTTGGCATGAGCTACACATACAGTATTAGACTGCAAGCATTGGTTTGCTTGTAGATCTCTGCAATGATAACGCCGGATACCGCACTATTTACTACACATAGCATGCTACCTGTACGGTGGAAATATATGGAATTTGGCGATATCCTGCAATAAGTGATCTCCCATAAGCAATACACAGGGTGAATGTGCCCTAAGTTCCCTGCCATCACCAAGCACCGGGTCCGCGGGTGGTGCTCGGAAGCCGCCCCTTACCTGACGATGTGAGCAGTGGTGGCGGTAACGGGTTCCGGCTCTGACCTCCTCCTCATCGCCCGTCCTGCACTGTACCGTCGGACACAGCGGCCGCTGCTGGGGGTCCCCAGATGCCATTTCCTATGTCACACAGCAGCTGCTTCCACTGCGGGGACTGTGTGTGCGGGAGCAGGACAGGAGGACTGCGCGTGTGTGCGGGCTCAGGACAGGACTGTGCCGCCGCTGTTGCCCTCCCTGCTGCCGGTGGCTGCACCTTGCGCTCTGGAGGAGCTTGCTGCCAACATAGGAATATATCCCCACGCCTACTAATACACGCAGCAGCAGCAGCGCTATCGCCTCCTCCAGATGGGGACCCCACGGTGTGACCTGCAGGTGTTGCTGCTGCTGCGTCTGACTTTGTTTTATTTCATGTTCAATTAAACTTCAGTATTGTGTAAGCATGACCCTCCCACATCATGGGCTCTGCAAACTCAGGGGGTTGTGAAATATATGCTGCTGGGCTACATTGAGCCTCTTGCCCTTGCTAAATGCAGCAAGTCTCATATGTACATACATTGTTACATGATACTTAAAGTGTAATGGGGGCTGAGCCTGAGGGTCATTGATGATTATCACATCTGTCCTTGTGGATGCATACTGTATGCAAATTTAGGTTCAAGGTTCTTAGCACATAGGGGTATTACAATTGGTGAATTGTTTACAAATGTCTTATCTAGAGATAACAAAATCAATGAGTTCAATAAGTTCCACTCCAAACGTTGTTGTCTCCCTCCTGTAATCCTTTATTAGCACCTTGCTAGGTTACATGACAGATGCACAGAATAGTGCCTGGATATAGTGTTTCTCTGTAAATGTCAATTGTGTGCGTACTGTGTGTGACATTCTCCCCCCTCTCCATCTCTGCTTATATATCATCACAATGGACAAAAGTAGACGTTTACAGAGGTACAGCGCAATACATGTATAGGTTAAAGTCCCCTAGAACAATCTCATGGGCCATCAGCACTTCTGCTTGTGTGATCATTGTGACATTTGTACTGTGATCAAAATGCTCATAGTTAACAAAACTGGCAAAATCTGCCTTCTAAATATTATTATAGACCTCCCCAATCAGCAATACATTATTTATTTATTATTTATTTTCTTCAAAACAATCTGCTGCCAATTCTTTCTATAGTGTAAAGGGCCCCTTACACTTGTGAGATTTTGTGAGATTTCATCCAATTTGAGTCAATTTATCTGACAAGATCTGATGTGCCTGTCTGACAAAATCTGATGTGCCTGATGTGTAGGACACAATCCACAATCCTGTGCCATTGGGTATAACCAAGAGATTGGAAGAGATTGAATCTCCTGCACATAGGATAAATCTTGAGTCAATCAGGTTCAATTTGTTGAGACAATTAGTTGACAAGTGTAAGGGATCCTTTACACACAGGTTCTCAAACTCAGTCCACACAGTGCATGTTTTGCAGGTCTCACAGAATCACAGGTGAAATAATTAGCTCCACTTGTGGATCTTTTAAAATGTGTCAGTCAGTAATGAATGCACCTGCTGGGTGATATGGAAAATGTGAACTGCGTGGGGTCCTGAAGACCGTGTTTGAGGACCCCTGGTGTAACATGTAAAAGTAAAGAGCGTTGGACCTTGCTTTTTTGAAGTGTCAGCTTTACATACTTCTTCATTTGCTTCATTTGCAAATTTAAATATGCATCCTTTTTAAAACTCCCTTGAGCTTTACTAGAATCATTACTGTATTGCTACATTAAGAAGTCATTTGGATACGCCCAATCTCCAAACATTCTTTTAATATACTGACCTAAAAAATGAAGGAGCCTAGGTACTAATTATACACACCACTCCCCCCTCAGGCTGCCAAATCAACCCGAATTATTGCTGTGTTAACTTGGGTTGATCTGCTGTCTAAAAGCACCATAGCACCATATCCCGGGTCAAGTAACCCCATACTTGCCTACCTGACCTTCTCCATGAGGGAGAAAATGCTCTGTTCCTGGACTTCCCTGCACCTGTGGTGAAACACCTTTCTTATCAATTACCTAGCTCACCACAGGTGATGGCAATCATACATTACCAGGGAAGTCCGGGAACAGAGCATTTTCTCCCTCATGGAGAGGGTCAGGTAGGCAAGTATGAGTAACCCAGCAATTCAAGGGTCATGGGTCGAGGTGTAGTGTGAACAGGTAATCCAGGCAGAGCGACCCGGGTCTCGTTCACACTATGGAGGAGGCAGTACTTGGAGACATTGTCACCTGTGTCCCGATCCCTGGTGGGACCCAACTAGGGTTACCACCTTTGTGTTGAGAGATTCCCGGACAGTGGCCCGCCCCTTGACACACCCACAGTCCACCCACTGACCTGCCCCCAGCCCTGCCCCTTGACACGTCTTATGTTGTTTTTTTTAACCTTTGCTTCAATTTCATTCTTGATTTTGCACATCTTAATGCCAGTTACATGTTACATCACACACAGTAATGCCCAGTACACGTTATGCCAGGACTCAAGAAGTTTTCTCTAAAGGAGGGACAACACAGGCAGTGCGCGCCAAAAAATTTTCAACATAATGCTGATTACACGTCACACACCCATTACATAGTATACCACATGCCATAATGCCCATTACATGTTATGCCACACACCGTGATGCCCATTACACATTATGCCCATTACTTGTAATGCCAGGACGCAAATTTTTTCTAAAGTAGGGATAACATGGACAGTCAAAATATTTCACCGTAATGGCGATTACTCGTCACGCACCCATTACATAGTATACCACATGCCATAATGCCCATTACATGTTATGCCACACACCAGAATGCCCATTACATGCTATACCAAACACCATAATGCCCATTACACATTATACCAAACACTGTAACGCCCATTACACGTTATGCCACACACCGTAATGCACATTACACGTTATACCAAACACCGTAATGCCCATTACACCTTATGCCACACACTGTAATGTCCATTACATATAATACCACATGCTGTCATGTCTATTACATATTATGCTACATAAGTGCCGCTTACCTACATGCTCTTTGCTACTGGTTTAATGCTCGTTGCTACAGGTTGCATGCTCTTTGCCAGTGGTTGCATGCTCCATGCTATTAAAGCAGACAATCAGTATCTAAAAACTGTAAAAGGCTTGACCTGGTTCCTGATTTATTCAGTGCTGGTGTCCCAGCTAGATCATATATAATTTGTAAGTAAACAGGGGTGCAATCCACATGAAATAAGCCGCTGGATATAATAAGCAGTTAATAGCTTGGAATCAGCAGGATGTTTTTAAAGCCAAAAGTGAACTTGGGTTAGTAACTTGGCTAGCATGCAAATAGTTCAATACCGGCAATAGGCAGGTGTATGATAAGCTGCTGTGCTTGCGTGTTAGTACAAGCTGGAAAGGCAAGGGTTAATTGCTCACCCATAGACAGAAGTCCCGGTGGAATGAGCCTTCATGTGCGGGCAGAGGTGGACTCGCTGTATGTCATCGAGGGCATGGTACCGGCAACTGCGTTGACCAGTTGGATGTCCAAATGCTGGGATGCTGCACACCGTGAAAGGATTCACGTGGAGTGACGGGAATTGGCGTGGGTAACATCGGTAGCGGTAAGAGCCGTGATCCAGGCGGAAGTGATGGCGGCAATGTGGAAAGCAGTAAGGGCGGAAATCAGGAACAAGTGGGCCGAGATCTGAGCTGAGTTGAGCAACGCGTTTAGTCTTCCAGACAAACGGAGACTTTTTCAAGCTGTGTTTAGCCAGTGTCCATATTGCATATTTATAGTTACATAGTTACATAGTAGGTAAGGCTGAAAAAAAGACTTGCGTCCATCTAGTTCAACCTGGTATAGATATCCATTGCTGATTTGGTAGGTTCTGGTATTTTACAGACAAATTATATTTCTTATTTGTACCCATGGATGTTTTTCTCCAGTAAATGTTTGTCCAACTTTGCCTTGAACGCATTTAATGAGCCAGCCGGGGTCAACTGTTTAATTGATTGATTATCAGGTTAATTGGTACTATTATTGAATCAACGAGCTAATTCAAAACAATTGGAACATAAAATCAATAGCTTCTACTACAGCGTGTCCTATAGATAATACATTTTATAATAAAAAGCTTTTATTTATATAAAAATATATATAGACATAACATTCCATGAAGATTTTATATATTATTCTAATTAATGGATGAACAAATAGAAAACCAGAGCGATATAATGGCAAACAGTGATAATATAAAGACATAAATAAAAATAAAATAATAATAAACACTATGAAGCAAATTACAATATAATAATAGAACACATATATACGATCAGTTTGTTAAACATATGAAATCATATAGAATAATGCCCCTTTCCCACTGCAGCTAAAAACGGTAAATTGCCGATTTTCAACGCAATTTACCGTTTTAAGGCTGCAGTGGGAAAGTGCCAGAGTTGAAATACCGTTTAAAGTTAAATGGTATTTCAACCCGTTTTTAAAGCAGAGTCCTACACGTTAAAATAGCGTTTAAGAGGCAGTGGGAATGCCCAGAGGCGTAACTAGACATTCATAGGCCCCATAGCAAAAGTTTGTATGGGCCCCCTATTTAGCAACTGTTGGTAATAAAAGAATATAGCACATATACCTTAGACTGTAAAGATGGGCCCCCTTCAGCTCTGGGCCCCATAGCAGTTGCACCCCTTGCACCAATGGTAGTTACGCCTTTGGGAATGCCTCTTAAACGTTATTTAGCCTCCAGGCAGTCCCAGTGCCTGATGAGAACTAGTAGTTCTCACTTTGTGCATGTGTAATGAGTGCACGTGCATAATAATGAGCCGCTCTTTACATATGCACATATGTAATCAGCGGGTCATTATTATGCACGTGCACTCATTACATATGCGCAAAGTGAGAACTACTAGTTCTCATCAGGCACTGGGACTGCCTGTACCCTGCATGGACCCCCGCTGCCTCCACACTGCCCTGCATCCCCATGCAGGTAAGTATAAGGGGAGGGGAGGTGGGGGCACAGGGCAGGTACGGGGGGTTAGGCACTCTTTACACTTGGGGGGGGGGAGGGATTAGGCACTCTTTACACTGGGGGGGGGGGAATGGTACTTAAATGGTATTTAAAACGGTAATCTGCTGCAGTGGGAATGCTAATACCGTTTTAAATACCATTTAAGATTACCAGTACTTTAAACTGGTCTGCAGTGGGAAAGCAGCATAAGATAAATACAGATGTAAATAACATAAAAATATTGATAATAATAAAAATAAGAATAAAAAAATATATAAATCAAAAGAAAAATATATAATATATATAATTAAAAATAAACATAAATATGAAAATAATAATAATAATAATAATAATAAAAATATATAAATATAAAAAGCATGACTACTTATAAGTGAATAGATGTTTTATGGACCATCACTAATTATTGATAAGTGCAATAAATGTAAGTCTATATTGAATTAGTTTATTTATTTAATTTATTTGGCAGTATTTATGCCTTTCGAACCATAAATGATGAAAGATTATCATAACGGAGCAAAAAGAGAGGAAACTGCAAACCCTACCGAAGGGTAGTTTGCTGTCTCTCTGGTCCCTGCAGAGAACCAAACTATCATGACATTACTAATATTTGTGTATCCAGCTGGGTATAGTTACAAGAGGGAAAAAAAAGGGGGGGGGGGGACACGGCCGATGGGCAGGGAAAATTAAGCAGTGGAAGACAAGGCATGATGAAGGGAAGGAGCGATTGAACAAATGCATAGCGGTGGACCCCTGCCTATTGCCGGTATTGAACTATTTGCATGCTAGCCAAGTTACTAACCCAAGTTCACTTTTGGCTTTAAAAACATCCTACTGATTCCAAGCTATTAACTGCTAATTATATCCAGCGGCTTATTCCATGCGGATTGCACCCCTGTTTACTGACAAATTATATATGATGTAGCTGGGACACCAGCAATGAATAAATCAGGAACCAAGTCAAGCCTTTTACAGTTTTTAGATACTGATTGTCTGCTTTAATACTATATAAGTTTGTTTGTGTATTATATTCCAATTTCAGTTTTTACCCCCCTATACTGTTTTTACCATTTTGTGTTTATATAAAACATTTTGCTATACAAAAACAGCGTGTCCTATATCATTGTGCTCAGCGTGAGATTATCATTCTTGTCACTAAATTTACTACCTTGGTTATAGTGCGGTGTGTACCCCCAAAAAAACACATGGGAGACACTGCACAACGCAGAGCTGTCAGTGACCAAAATGGAATCACAGTTCTCGGTTCATACAAGCAATAAAGAAGCTGGTAAGCTAGAACACTTATGTAGATAAAAAGGTGTATAAATATTGCTAAAAAAAGTGATAACTAGTACATCCCGCCCAGCATGAGGCAGTATATGAGCAAAATGCCCTAATAGTTGCATTTCCATTAATGTAACAAAAATATTTACATGTGTTATATAGTGACTACTGAAAAATGGAATAGCAATTTTATTGGATGTACTAAGCCTTTTTGGTACATCCCACCATACATCGCAATGATACTTATTGCATATATATTAATTACATATGTACTTACAAATGTCTGCTCTTCCGTGATTCTGGCACTTACAGTTTTCATCAGTCACCGCTCTCTATCGATCTCTATCCACACTCCCTCCCGTCCTCTTCGCTCCATCGGTGACCTCTCACCTAATCACCTACTCCCACTCCCGTGTCCAAGACTTCTCTCGCGCTGCCCCCCTGCACTGGAACAACCTCCCGCCACCCATCAGGCTTTCTGATTCCCTTACCTCCTTCAAGCGCTCCCTCCAAACCCACTTTTTTCGACTAGCCTATCCCTCCTCCTAACCTCTTTTGATCCGCTATCCGTTCCTACTTATCCTATTGTTTTTCATTCGTCCACCCACCTCCTTTTAGTATGTTAACTCTTATGAGTAGGGCCCTCCTTCCTCACGTACTCACCCTACCTCTTTACCTCACCTGTGCTCCTGTCCTGTTCTTCCCTTCCTCTACTTCATCTTCAGTCTCCTTGACAATTTCGACACCTACTTCTGAACTGATGCTGATTTTAGTTCTACCAGCTATACCCCTATTTATGCTGTATTTTATCAACACACCCTGTACGTTACCTTGTGATTAGTTTTTGTTTGCTATGTACGGCGCTGCGGACACTTTGTGGCGCCTTATAAATAAACATACTACTACTACTACTACTAAGTGGGATCTGATCAGATCCCTCTCAGTACACACTGCAAAAAGAAGCCCATATTCTTCTGGGTGTGGTATAGGGTTCCGACAGTCGGGATCCCAACAGTCATTAGCCCAATGTCGGGATCCCGACTGGCAGGACTCAGACAGCATGTCGAGCGCAACAAAGCCCCTTGCGGGCTAGTGCGCTTGCCACGCTGCGGGCACGGTGGCTTGCTACGCTCGCCACCTATTCTATTCTCCTTCTATGGGGGTCCTGGACCCCCACAAGGGAGAATAGCCGGTGCCCGTCAGGTACCTGTCTGTCTGTGTTTTAACAGTCGGGATCCCGACTTCGGGTAAATGACTGTCGGGACCCCATCCGGCACCCATTCTTCTATAGTGGAATGCCAGCAAAAGCTGCCATTACCTTCCAAATGAAGACCAGCATTGTCGGATTTAAAAAATATGGGAAATGCAGCCAAAGCCCGAAATGTGCTTTTAGCCACATTTTCTCTTTAGTGCAGCCCTTCTCGGAACAGAGATCTAAATCTTTTCTTAAAACACTGCATATAGAAGTGATTAGCATGCAGCTAATGCTATCTGATCATTTTGTAACTGCTACCAGAATCTAAGCACAGCACCAGGGGCTGGCTTCTGAGATGTAACGTTAAGGAAATCCCAGCTGCAGATTTGTATACAGCTAATGTGCCAAAATATGGTAATGTTAAGATGCCCTCCCGATCCAAGAATAGATCCAGATACAAGCTGTGGACCAATTTAATACAATCAGGGGGTATTTAATGAGCCTGAATTGAATTGAATTGAATAACCTTTTTACTGTACCAAATAAATGTGTGCCTTAAGCTCAGAAACCCACTGATTCCGTATAAACTGCTCGTGAGCCAATTGGGTGGGTGTTTACTGAGACTCAGGGTCAGCGCTACCCACTCAGCAGCTCCTGCAAAGCAGGGAGGCGCCATGCTTAAAAGGGGCTGTCTCCGTCCCTGCTCTGCTAAAGCTGCCTCAGCCATCACTGTCACTGCCTCCTGCATGCCGCCCGCAGTGCCTGTCTGACAGCGGCCGGCAGTATGGAGAGACTGAGCAGCTCCCTGCCCCGCGCACACACTGTCCTCCTCCTGCGACCTGCCCCCTCTTCCTCACAGACACTTGCGCTGAGGCATGTAGCGCTGTCTGTGAATGCCTGGATGACATGTTATGTCCGGATCCACCCCCTATCCATTGCTCCCTGCACCTGTCAGCTGTCAATCAAATGATGAACAGGCAGCAGCGCCGCCTCCCCTTCCTTCCCTCTTCTCAGTGTACTGTGCCAGTGCCGCTGCCAGTCCTCAACACTCCGCCCCCTCTATCTCCTTCCCTCTTCTTCCATCTCCTCCTTCTCTACCCTCCTTTCCGCCTCAGTCACGAGTGCTGCACATACTTTTTGTACTGCTTTCGGATCGCATCGCACACACATTGCATGCATGTCGTGCGATGCGATCTAGCCCATAACGTATGCGATTCTCGCAGCGTGTATGGGCACCTTTAGTGCCTGCAACATTTTGCGGATACAGCACTAAGATGGTGTATGCATACATGTACATGCACCTGAGATCCTCCATAGGATCGCATGTTGCATACACTCCCACAATCGGGCTGCCGCTTGTTGCAATGGCAATGTTAAAGGGGGCAAAATGTATGGTTTGCAGGAGGGCGCCGGACACCCTAGCACCGGCCCTGCTGAGACTTTACCCATACTTACCGACTTTTAAAGTTGCCTCCAGGGTAGCAGCCTGGAGGAGACCCAAATGCTGCACATCAGGGGGCGGGGACAATGCTGATGTCACAAACTCCGCCCCCAACCCACACAAACTTCTCTGGTCTGCAGAGAGTTGGCGGGATAAAATTATGGTTATCGTTTCAGTCCCGCCCCCTCCCTGCAGACCCACAAACTCAGGAATTTGTTTCAGCGGCTCTGGGGGGCATGGGGGCTTTGGGGAGCATGCAGGAGACTTGCCCACCTTCTAGACGAATCCGGGAGGGTAGGCAAGTATGACTTTACTCCACTTTTCACTTTTTGTCAAAAGTAGCCACAAAATATAAAATGTAAGGTACTTGTTTCCTATCTGGGCGCCCACGATTGAAATCGCGGGCATCGGGGGTAAAATCGGGGCCATCGCGGGCATCGCGGCCGATAAAAAATCGGGTGCGATGTGCCAGACGCGATGCCCGCGATTTTCCCATAGAGAACAATGTTAAATGCCTCAATTTACCCGCGATGACCGCGATTTACCATATGAAACAATGTTAAATGGATCAATTTCCCCAAATTATCATAGGGAACAATGGGAAATGGGGCAAAAACACCCCTGAACATAAAAATGTCCCCCCAAAAGTAGTTGACGCCACCCCGCCATCAACGTGAACCCGAAGCGTGGCGAGCGCAGCGAGCCCGCGAGGGGCGGCGGTACGCGTCCTCCGACCTTTTCATGCCCTACTATCCACTAGGGCGTGGAGTGAGAATAGAATAGTGTGGCGAGCGCAGCGAGCCACCGAGCCCGAAGCGTGGCGAGCGCAGCGAGCCCCGCGAGGGGACGCGGATACCTTCACAGTTATACGCGTCCCCTCGCGGGCTTCCCAGGTGTCCATGGCGACGCGGACACCTGGGAAGCCCGCGAAGGGACGCGTTTACCTGTGAAGGTATCCGCGTCCCCTCGCGGGGCTCGCTGCGCTCGCCACGCTTCGGGCTCGGTGGCTCGCTGCGCTCGCCACACTATTCTATTCTCACTCCACGCCCTAGTGGATAGTAGGGCATGAAAAGGTCGGAGGACGCGTACCGCCGCCCCTCGCGGGCTCGCTGCGCTCGCCACGCTTCGGGTTGGCGTGGATCGTGGGGTGGCGTAAACAATTGGGGGGGCCATTTCAGAGTTCAGGGTAACTATTTGGGCTCTAAGGCCCATTTAACATTGTTTCCTATGGTAAAATCGGGTCCATTGAGGCATTTAACAGTAAAATCGTGTCCATCGGGCCTTTTTACATTGATTCCTATGGCAAATCGGGAGCATCGCGTCGCGGGCATCGCGGGTACATTTATGGCCGGCCGCGACGCGACCGACGCGATTTCCATGTTTAACATGGGTTTCAATGGGAAATCGCGGGCATCGCGTCGGTCGCGTCGCGGCCAGACATAAATGTACCCGCGATCACCACGACGGGCGCCCAGATAGGAAACAAGTACCAAATGTAATTATGCAGGTGTATGTCCTTATGCTCAATTATCACTAGTAAGACCATCTAGTATTTGTTTTACCTTTCTTTGGAGGAACACAAGACCATTATGTGAAAAGCAATTAAAAAGTTATATTTGCAAAATGATCTTGTAACATTACTTTGAAAATAGAGAGAAAGTGGAACTGTATTATCACGGATTACAAATAGCTGTTCTGTGAGGAAAACAACGCTACCAAAGATCAACAATAAAAAAGTATAATCCTTAACGTAACGCATCTTTGTTGCTAATATGGTTAAATTCAACTACAATAGTATATATTGTACTTAGAGCTTAGCTCAATCATAAAGTCTGCTTTGCTCTCATAACCTTTTATGTTGTCGGGTTTATAAATTCCCTGTTAATGAAATGTATTTAAAATGAAATAAAAAAAAACATTACTGGTTTCTTCACCAGTATACAAATGCTGTATTGATGTTCTGCATACCACAGGGAATTAGAGTGCACCTTTTTCAAAAAATATTCGTATTATCCCTGAAATTAAATGTGTAATTAATATAAGAAAGGACTCCAGCCAGGGCCATCTTAATGCATGGGCTTCCTGGGCAGCTGCCCTAGGGCCCCACAATTCTAGGGGCCTTCGTGCAGGGGTTTGCTGGTACCTTTGGAGTTTCGTGTGAGACAAGTAGAGATTGTTGTCCGGCTGCTTTGGCTGTGATTCTATTCTGGCCTACAGCCAAACAGGTACTGGCTTTAAGCATGCTCATTGCTGGATGGCTGATAGCAAGTGGAGAGACACGAGGGGGGAAGCCTCAGTGCATTGCTTTGCCTAGGTCCCATTATGCCATTAAGATGGCCCTGACTCCAGCAAGTCTATGTCAATAGCGCAGGAAAACTGTTTAAAAATCAATAATACAAACCAGGGGCTAGCTCCCGCCAGGGGGCGTGCACACACGAGAAGCTTGGTGCCCCATGGCAACGGAGCATTCCCCAGGTCCCCGCCGCCGTACCCCCTCGCCACCCTGCCTCCTCCCCCCTAGCCCTGCCATCTCCCTGAAGCAGGGACAGGCAGGGACCCACAGCACCACCGTCGAGAGACTGGGACGTACGTGCGTGTCCCAGTTCAGTGTAGCCCCTGTCCGCCGGCGCTTGCCAGAGGCGGCCAAGGATGACAGGGGCTACATCTGTATATGGGTTTATATGGGTGCAGAGTGTGCGTTGAGGGCCCCTTTGGATCTAGGCCCGTGTCACACCTGGCATCCATTCTAAATATGCCAATGATGCAAATGCTCTAATACACAGGTTCTCAAACTCGGTCCTCAGGACCCCACACAGTGCATGTTTTGTTGGTCTCCTCACAGAATCACAAGTGAAATAATTAGCTCAGGTGTCAGTGAGTAATGAATACACCTGTGCACCTGCCGGGTGACCTGGAAAACGTGAACTTAGGACGGAGTGGGAGAACCCCTGCTCTAATACATTAAGAACTTACAAAATAAAAAATATAATTTCAAAGTGTCAAAGTGCGGATCGATTTGAGCTATATTCAGAAACCACTACAAACTCAAGGACTTCGGAATGAAACCGGGCAGGTTTAATGAAGTTTCTTTGCATGAAGGGCCTGCTTCAGACCTGCTCTTTAGGCTGCTTACATTCGCCACCCTGGCAAACGCACGCCCTCCACGCCATGTGAATCCCTGCACTAGCATACGAGCGGATGTGTACTATGTTTTGTAGAAGTGGAGGTTTTTTCCATAGCAATCAATCAAATTCTATGTATTATTTATTTAGCACATTCTAGATAAAGATAAAAGATCTAGGGACAGATGCAGTAAGCTTCAAAAGTGATAAAATGAAGAGTGATAAACAGTCAGCTAATCAGCTCCTACCTGCCATGTCCCAGACAGTGTTTGAAAAATGTCAGGCAGGAACTGATTGGCTGGCTGTTTATCACTCTCCATTTTATCACTTTTGAAGCTTAGTGCATCTGGCCCAGAATCTGATTGCTTGCTATGGGCAATATCACCACTTCTAAAAACCTGCACTTTAGTAAATATACCCCTGACTACATATTATATATGACAATGTTTAAAAAACCCTCACAGGTTCAAGGAGTTTTAGATTATGTAAGCCATAAATTATATGGAGGTGTGGCTATTAATTAACAAGACTGTACTTGTAATAAATAAACCATACTGCATGAGATAATTAGTGGAGGAACATTGTCCTTGGACAATCCCAAAACAGTTTATCAAGTTTTACCCCTCTCGCACAGATAGCTGGCACACAGTATTCGAAGAAGGGGTGACGGTTGAATGGCCATTGGTCAGTATGCCAATGAAGAAGTCCTGACTGTTCAACTGCCTGACAGTTGGGATCCTGACCAACAGGGGCTATTCTCTCTTGTGGGGGTGCACAACCCCCACAAGAGGAAAAACACCCACCAAACCTTTCTTTATGCTAACCGAGGCTTACTGGGAATAATGTATGTCATGTACATGTGTTTTTGAGTGTCTCAAAACGTTAAGTAACAGTCGTGAGGTTGTTAAACATGATATATGTCCTGGAAGGCCTGGCAGATCAAAAACAAAAATATGGGGGAAAAAATTGATAACATTTTCAATTGTCAATTTTGAATAATAGCAAAAATGGAATACATCGACAATGGAAAACACCATATTCACCAAAAATGACGCACGTCATAGCAAACTGAATTCATAGCCACATTAAATATTTTTATATATAAGCAGGGCCGGATTTGCCACTAGGCCTGTGAGGCACGGGCCTAGGGGCGGCTCTTGTTAAGGGCGGCAGCCAGCAGGAACGTTTTTACAGGGGGGACAAGCTGTGCATCATCCAACAGCAAGGATCTCCGGTCTATATGCAGAGCTCCCCGAGTGTCCGCCTGGGTGCACTCTGGGCTGCAGCGCCCTCCCTCAGCCCTGTTATGGTGTGCTACCAGGCTCCTAGCTCCCGTCGACCTGCTGCAGTACCGGATTTCTCAGCCCCCTCCATGCCCGCCAATGACTGCTGCTGCAGGAGGAGAGCGGTGTCCAGGCTGACGGTGCCTGCCACCACAGCTATTGCTGCCGCTGCTGCCCGGATGTTTCAGCCCTCACCCTACCGGCCAGTGACTGCTGCGGAGGAGGAGTGCGGTTTCCGAGCTACCGGTGCCCGCCACAACTGCTTTTGCCGCTGCTGCCACCCGGGTGTCTCAGCTCTCTCCCAGCCTGCAGGTGACTGCTGTGGAGGAGGAGGAGTGCGTTGACCTGGACAAGTGGAAGAGGTAACTCCGAGGAGGAGCAGGGCCGGATTTGCCACTAGGCCTGTGAGGCACGGGCCTAGGGGCGGCTCTTGTTAAGGGCGGCAGCCAGCAGGAACGTTTTTACAGGGGGGACAAGCTGTGCATCATCCAACAGCAGCAGCATCTCGCTGGTCTACAGCACCTTGGTGTCAGCGGGCTGCGGTGCTGCTTGCTCCTGGGGTCTCAGTACTGCAAGGATCTCCGGGCTATATGCAGAGCTCCCCGAGTGTCCGCCTGGGTGCACTCTGGGCTGCAGCGCCCTCCCTCAGCCCTGTTATGGTGTGCTACCAGGCTCCTTGCTCCCGTCGACCTGCTGCAGTACCGGATTTCTCAGCCCCCTCCATGCCCGCCGATGACTGCTGCTGCAGGAGGAGAGCGGTGTCCAGGCTGACGGTGCCTGCCACCACAGCTATTGCTGCCGCTGCTGCCCGGATGTTTCAGCCCTCACCCTACCGGCCAGTGACTGCTGCGGAGGAGGAGTGCGGTTTCCGAGCTACCGGTGCCCGCCACAACTGCTTTTGCCGCTGCTGCCACCCAGGTGTCTCAGCTCTCTCCCAGCCCGCAGGTGACTGCTGTGGAGGAGGAGGAGTGCGTTGACCTGGACAAGTGGAAGAGGTAACTCCGAGGAGGAGCCCTCTTGAGCTCCCTCCACTCTATTTAAAAAATTGCAAAAGGGTCCTCCCTCCCTCTGGGTCCAGAGGGCGGCCAAAAATGTTGTTCCTAGGGGCGGCCTGAACCCTAAATCCGGCCCTGTATATAAGGCTGTTATTTTTGTAGACTGGGTACCAGAAGGCAACACAGTAAATCAACATAACAACAATATGTTCTAGAAACTTTGCAAGAAATAATCAGAAGAAAGAGGTCAGAGTTATTAAAAGTGGCTTCACCCACCATCAGCACCTGCCCACACAGGAATTTCAGTGAAGCCGCTTTGGCCAAGAAACAGATTGCAGTGCTAGGACACCTTTCATACACACAGTCAAATCTATACTCAAGGCTATATATTTTGCATCAGTTACCAAGGTTAAGAAGAAAATGACAGCTTTTGAGAAGGCTTACAGATAATGATCTACAGCACAGCTTGGACCAATGAAAAACAAGAGTGTGGCAGTATGTGTATGTACTTAATATAATTTAACATAAATTATAGTGTCAGTCTTCATATTTAATAGCTACATCTATAATAGACAAATTTGTAATAACAAAAAAATTGTGTTCATTACTAAACCTTGGTTTCCAAATCTTAAAACATTAATTGTGGACACCATAATATTATATCATATAATATTGTCCACAATAGTAAATGTATACACAACTGAAGACTGTTGTAGAACTTCTTTCTTTAAAGTACGGTACTAAATCAATTCGGCTGGTGTCACTTTGCCAACCAGGAATCTATGGAATTCTGAAGGTACAGTGCTGTATGGGAAACCTAGTATTCCTGTCACATGACAACTGTAATGCTACTTTTTAATTTTAGCCATGCATCATTATAACTTTAAGCATGATGCTTAAATAACATGTTTATAATGTCACAGGTTACAATGCCCGCACATTTAAAACGTTAAATAAATAAATAAATATATAATATAACTGCAACTGAAATTTGGGCTCTTAGTTTCACTTCACAGTTTGCATGTACTTGCCCAGCAAAGCGTTGTTACCCTGTGCTGCTGCTCAGGGTCAGTATTGCTGAGATAGCTGGGTCCAGCAATAATTTTTAGGTTAATTGCAGCTACAAGAGATTTAATATCACAGCAATTACATTGGCTAAAGGGCTTATTAAATAGGCACCACAGTTTTTTGCTGAAGATTGAAAGTGAAATGCGAAATACTAATATATTACATTTTACTATTTATAGATGCTAGTGATTTCATTTCAGGCTGGCCAGGAGGATGGAGTTCTCATTGCTCTGTTTTTCAGAATGCAAATGGAATCTGTCTCTTCTGCAAACAGAGCTTTATTGCTCCTGGGTCCAAACTGCTGTTGATTGAATGGTCTACACCTGGGGTAGCCAACTCCAGTCCTTGAGAGCTACCAACAGTTAATGTTTTCCAGGTCTCCTCACAGAATCACAAGTGAAGTAATTAGCTCCACCTGTGGATCTTTTATAATGTGGTAGTGAGTAATAAGTGCACCTGTGCATCAGCTAGGTTGTCTGGAAAATGTGAACTGTTGGTAGCTCTGGAGGACTGGCGTTGGCTACCACTGGTCTACAGTCTTCAGTGTCTAGGTAGACAATCAATAGGTTGACAAAAAAGTTTATTTAGGGGTGAAAGGGGAATGGGGAGATTGCTTTTGCACAGGTAGGTACTCAGTGTACCCAGGGGTGGCCCCAAATTCAGATTATGAACGGATTGTTAGTTTTCATTGGTTATTGGGGGTGCTGCCAAGGACAATAATGTACAGTAGAGCAAGAAGAAAGAAAAAGGATTGTCTCTTTGTTGGCGCACTTGAAGAGAGAAAAGATACTATTTTAAAATTTAACTTTAATTGATATTTATTAAAAATAATTTATTATGTGAAAATATTCAAAAATTGATCAAAGAATTTATTAAAATAAGTATTCAATTGTTGTAGCTGTGTGTGTTGTTTTATTCGTTATTTTATTAGTGTTGTCTTAGATACAGTGTTAAACTGAATCCCTTATTTGTTATTTACTGATAGTCTCACACTATGTTTCAGTTTCTTTAAAGGAATCAGTATTATAACAGTGTAACTGATTGTTGGAGCAGGCAGGACCACCGGAGCTCAGAAGCTCCACATTAAACGATGTCTGACTTATTCGTTGGCCTGTCTAATCTCTCTGTGTAGCTAATGGACCATATGATTGCCTGAGCCAGTTATTTCCTCAAGGAATTTTTATTATTATTGAGGCTGGTAGGCATTGATTTCTAGCAGCTCCCTATAGTGAATGATTCGTGTTAAGGTGTTTATATTGGCCGTGCGGTTAATACAGGGCTGGGTTTATTCCCCAGACTCCGACTGGCAGTCTGATACCTTGTGTGCCTAAGGGTATCCAACGTATATATTAGTAGCTGCCGCCCTACTGTTTTGCTTTCAAGCACTGTATAAATTACAGCTTGAGATTTACTTGTTGCAGACACTTATTGAGTCACATCACATATTCTGCACTTTGATACATATACAATGGCATTGGCAGCAAGGTAGGTTAACCATTTGATTAATAGTTACAATACACCCAAGGTGGCACAGCTACAACAATTTAATACTTATTTTAATAAATTCTTTGATCAATTTTTGAATATTTTCACGTAATAAATTCTTTTTAATAAATATCAATAAAAGGTAAATTTTAAAATAGTATCTTTTCTCTCTTCAAGTGTGCCAACAAAGGCCCTTATTCTGATTGACGCGGACTTTACCGCATTCTTACGGATCGCGTCTTTTCGCCGTCTGCGCATGCGTGGAGAACGCAACGCGCATGTGCCACGCCTAGACTCCGTACCAGTTCGGCAAAATCCCGTCCAAAACTGTTGGCCGCAATCAGTCGGGAAATATGGGCGTATTATGGGCGTCATGCGGAATGGCACATGGGCGTAGTTTCAAAGTGGGCAAAACGGGGCGGAAACATGGGCGGACACGGGGGAGTACACTTATGTTGGGGGGCGTACATTCGGAAACCACTCCGAATGCACGCGATCAAAAAGGGCAGAAATGTGCGGTGTCCACAAGTGTACTATTGCTTTGCGTACACCACTCGTTCATGCGGTAGGCGAACGTACGCCTAATGACTACAACCATTAACACCTGAACCCAATAGAATCTACTCCTTTACTCATTACTCACTAATAGGACGCTTGTCAGTGCTTTAATTGAAACCATTGCACTTCAATTGCTGTAAGGGTTAATGTGTGCAATGCATGTGTTAGGCATGCTTGTAAGGATATATTGGAATCTAATTGATTCCAATTCCAAATAAGCAGTTTTTTATGAGGATAGGTAATTGAATAAGTGGGTCATGTGATGTATAGCAGAAGATACTTCATAGTGGGTTGTTTGGCGTAAATACTCCGCTTACGTGCGGTAGCACCGCTTGGCTCCCGTTCGGATGCGGTATTCCCGTGCATACTCTGTAATACTCTGTAATACCGTGCCGAATCTGAGTGTTTCTCCCGCACACGCATGGTTTGTATGTCGTCCGTAAACACGCCCTGTTCTTAAAGAGTGAGTCCGTCCGAATGCGGAGGACACGTGGGCGTTTCTACGGACGATGGCCGCACGCGGCAAAACACCGTGGCGTGCGGACCGCACCGTAAGAATGCGGGAATATCCGCACCGATCAGAATAAGGGCCAAAGAGACAATCCTTTTTCTTTCTTCTTGCTCTGACAAAAAAGTTTGACATGCCCTAGGTCTACTGAGTCAAGAGATCAGCACAATCAAAATGTTGACATGGAAAAGGTTGACACATGAAAAGGCCAACATGGTTTTCACATTTTATAGAGCATTACGCATTACTGAGTAGGAAATTTCAAGTCCAGTCATTATTAAACTCAATCCCACACAGGTCACCCAGAAGGAGCACTATGTGTCACCAACTGTCAAATTTTAAAAATACACAGGAGAACTGAAAAATCATGAACAATATGGGGTTCTGAGGACTGAGGTTCAGAACCTGTGCAGGGTACAGAGTACATAGAACTAAACATAACAGTGACTAAAAAACTAAAACAGAGCACAGGAAACAATTAGGATTACAATCCCCTTACACAATACAGTTCAGATTTAAGGAAGCAATATTTGTCCGCGTACTACCAGGGGCCAGTAGTAATCGGTAGATATGAATGTATAAATGTAAGAAGAGATGCGGTCTTAGATGGTGGCTGAGTAAGAGAGAGTTGTAATTGAAGTGCGAGAGAAGAGGGCTGTGAGAACAGGAGGGAAGAGGACCCTTCTCCATGTAGATTACAGTCTAGAAGGAGTGAGATACAGACAGGTGACATGCAGGGCTGGTGCAAGGCACCGGAGCGCCCCAGGCGAGTCGGGGTGGGGGCGCCCCAGTGCCATGGTGTGTGTGTGTGTGTGTGGGGGGGGGGGGTACCTGTTGCACCTTCTGGGGAGGAAAGGGTGTCTATTCCGGGATCTGACAGGAGCCTGCGCGGGTACCTGTCCTGCGACGCTTTGTGTATAAACCTGGTGGCGGCGGGGGTCCCTGCAGTGAATAATAAATAACTAGCTTTATCCGGCGGTCGGGCGGGAAGCGCATCTGCTTTGAAAACACTTGCCGCACGCTGATTGGCTGAATCAGCGTGCGGCCAGTGTTTTCAAAATAGAAGCGCTTCCAGCGCCGCCGCATAGTGCTAGTTATTTATTATTCACTGCAGGGACCCCCGCCGCCAGGTTTATACTCAAAGCGTCGCAGGACAGAGACCCGCGCAGATCCTGTCAGATCCCGGAATAGACACCCCTTCCTCCCCATACGGCACAACAGGTACCCCGTGGCATGGGGGTGGTGACATGAGGTGCAGGCAAGGAGGCCTGGAGGCAGGAAGTTAGAATGGCAGTGATGGCAAAGACATGAGGTGACAGAGAGCAGCTTCAGTACTAGGTTATCAAATACACATATGAAGCAGCGCTGAAAATGAGGAGGAACACACACACAAATGGGATTGCCTATAAAAAATTATAATTTATTAAAACACAAAAAGAAAATATTGTTAAAAGATGTAATAACAGAAAATATTTCCTTATAACATTTTAAAGATGTCCTCTATGGCAGATAACAGTTCTGTGGCAACAATATTTTGTATCCCTTTTTCCAAAGAAATGGGCAGTGTTATTATTGGCACTATGATTTTACAAGGTAGTCTTACCACTTAGTAATGTTTTTTTTCCGTGCTTGGGTCCTGGTGTCCTCACTATATTGCGGCTGAGCACTGGTGGTAGAATGCCGCTGGAGGAAGATCTCAGGCCTTCTGGAGCTTTCCCAGTGGTGGTGGTCCTTTTATAAATATTGCATGCAATGGTGCCAAATACTAAATACAACAAAGTGGGATCCACCACCACCAGCGCTGGATAAATAATAACACAGAGGTACCTCCCTTTCGTGTGTATCTTTCAAGGTAGCGATGCATGGGTTAAAAACCGTGTATTCCTTCAGTCATTCATTTGTACATGAAAGAAAGCATATGAATTTCACATAGCGCATACCATTTAATAACACACAATAAAATACACAATGAGTGAACAATACATAAAAAGCAGTCTTCAAAAGAATGGAGGAATTTCCAGTCATATACACAGTTGTTTTGAACACAAATGTCCACAACAATAAAGTGCCGAGTGCAATAGAGGGGTCTGGGGATAGTTACCGGATGTTAATGAACCATATTATATACAGTTCAGAGTGAGCATGCGACTAACCAAAGGTCGCCCGGGTGTGCACCAAGATCAAAGCGCTGCTGCAGACACCAGCCTCCGAGCCGACTCCAAGCTTCTCTACCTGGGAGAGAAGCTTGGAGTCGGCTCGGAGGCTGGTGACCGCAGCACTTCTTTGATCTTGGTGCACGCCCGGGACATCAAAGAGTAGATACCAGGGAGGCTGCTAAACACCCAAGAGGGGACTGATGGGGAGAGGTCAGGAGAGGAGAGGAACAGTTGTGTGTCATCAGCATAGAGGTTGTATTGAAGATCAAAGGAGCTAGTCACAAAATGGAGTTTCTCAGTGCTCCTCAGCCATGCTCTCACTCACCTGTTCTGCACTCAGGGGCACAGCCTGTCATCTGGTAACCAGAAGTGTACTTACCAAGTAGCCAGCCCTCCGGCATCTGGTGGTCCTGGAACCGGTCCCAGAGGGCTGAGTGATGCAGAATATAGGCATCTTGGCAGTTCCCTGGATAGCCTGCAACCACACTGAGTATGCTCAGGTTGGCTGGCATCATATACCACCTGCACATTAAGGGAGTGCCACCCACTCCAATTTATGTAGACGTGGCCCCTAATGTGCGGGGCCCGAAGCCCAATGTGGGTGCAAACTATTGCTCCCAGAACAATAGGAAATTCTGAGAGCCGATAGAAAGCCACCTTAAGTCCTGCCACTCACAACGTGGGAATCTGATGTATGTGCGCCACAACTTTTTAAAAGCATTTAACACTTTAACATGTTTAGAGAAAGTGGCTGGTGAGACCCCCAATGACCATGAGGTCACAGACTGAGTGGCGTCTGTGGCCAAGAAGTAGAGGGCACACTTTAATCTCTGCAGCCCAGACAATGCATAGTTGGCACCACCACAAGGGTCCAAATCATCTCTCACCTGCTCATATAAGTCCAACAGGTTAGTGCGGTTCAGCCGAAACATCCCTACAACCTGTTATTCAGAGAGGGAGTCCAGGTACACCCTAGCACAATACCTACGTCAAGCACACAGTAATCAAGATGGCGCCGGACTGACGAAGCCCACCGGCGAAACACGTGTATTCAGCGTCCTCCGCGAGTATCATCACCCCCGGTGCTGCATGGGACTCAGATGGTGTAACTGTCAGTGAACTACCAGAGCCCTACGGATCCCCTCCCGACATCGCTATCGATCGTGCCGGGCAGGTACAAGCGCCACTAGGCTCCATTGATTGAGCCAGTCGGTGTAGGGTGATATATCAGCACGTCTACACACATACACTTTATTTTATGCAGGACCATATGCTGCAGCCCGGAATACCGGTATATCATAGTCTGCAGCATTGGTATCTGCTCACCCAATTTATTTAGTAATAATCACTTACTTATGCTAATGTTTTTTTTTTTTAAATATATTTATTCAGGTTTGCACTTATCATACAGAATTGGGTTTTACATCAGTTTGCAATGTTATGCATAGACAATGTATATAGGTTATAGGCATAGACAGTATGTACATTTAAGGTAAGTATCATTCCGAACAGTGATTTTGCATCAGTTAAGATCTAGTTCTCCATGTCTTGCATCAGGTCGGTCGATTCGTGCGACCTTCATTTTTATATTATATCAGCTTAACATGTATAAATAATACATACAAATTCTCATAACAACGATGGGGGGGGGGGGGAATAAAGGGGGGGGAGGGGTATATTGCGATGACAGTTTTAGTTAGGGTTCGTGCTTCTTAATTGTTTGGAGAACAGAAATAGGAGTTTACTAGTACGTTAAACAGTGAAATTATCTATGTGGGTTTCAAAAAGTTTGCATATTTTATCTTTCAAGTCGGGATCTCGGCTACATATGAATGGGCCCCATACTCTATAGAAGCGGGCGGTCGGAGCATCGAATTGTCTTAGCGTGTCATATCTATCATAGTACATATATTTTAGCATCAAGGCTTCAACCTCGTTTATGTTAGGTATATGGTGGGAGATCCACAAGTTCAATATCACCTTTTTCGCAATGGTGACGGTTAGTGTTAAAATCGGGTTCAGGTGGTCTGAGCCAGGTGGGAGTGGCCAGGTTTCGAAATTGGCAAACAGTAATGGGAGAGGGTCTAAACATACCTTCAGTTTGAGGTTGCAGTTGATGTAGTAAACAAGCTTGAACCAGAATTTTCTTATATGCCTGCAGGTCCAGAAGTTATGTATGAAGGAGGCCGTATGGAACCGACATTTTGGACACATACCTGTTTCCTCCTCTACAAAGAAACTTCTACGGTGTTGTGATATGTATGCCCTATGGAGCATCTTGATGTGGACTTCCTGTAGTATGGAGGATTTAAGGATGCGCAGAGTATTGTGGTGGTATTTGTAGAGCGAGTTGTTGTCAGTCAATAAAGGAAAGTCATTCACCCATCTAGATGTGATTTGTTTCCAGTTCTTTTCTGCTGGGAGGGTGGCAAGTGGCTTATAGATATGTTTGGTTTTGAAAGATGCTGACTTTAAGGAGGATATGTGTTTCATTAATACTAGTGTAGCTGGTGTGTATGGAATGAGTGGGGGAAGGGAATTTGCAGTGTCTTATCTGAAAAGGTGGGAATATACTGTTGTTGGGAAGGTTGAATCTGGATTGGAGTTCTGCAGTCGAGTATAATTGGCCTCCTGGGTCAAAGACTTGGGAAATAATCTTTAGTCCTTTATGGCGAAGTCTAAGGAGAATGGAGCTGTCTATTCCAGGAGTAAACATTGGGTTTCCCCAGATGGGCAGCCAGGGGGAGGTCTCGGGGTCGCGACCCAGGTCCTTTGAGGCAGACCACCACGCCGTATGTGTGTCAGTGAATAGTCTATTGTGTAGGATGTGAGGAGGGATGTGTTTTCGGGGTGTATGTAGGAGGGCTCCTGGGGAGTATGGGGTAAACATTGCACAGTCTATTTCATATTCTGAGTAGTTACTGAGCTCTGCCAGCCACCCCAAAGCGAAGCGGCATAGCAGAGCTTTAGAGTACTGTTTCAAATCTGGGATGCCCAGTCCCCCCAAGGGCTTGGGTAGCTGAAGTTTGGTGAGGGCTATTTTGGATCCAGAGGAATTTTGCGATGTGGGAGTTTAGGAGTTGGATATCTTTGTTGGAAATTCGTAGTGGGAGCATTTGCATCATATACAGCAGTCTGGGTAATAGCATAGATTTTATGACCTCGGCTCTACCTAGTAAAGATAGCGGGAGATCTTTCCAAGTGTTCATAGATTTAAATATAGAGGTGAGTAGAGGGTCATAATTAGACGAGTATACTTTGGACATTTTTGTTGGGATCTGGATGCCTAGATATTTGATCTGTATATGTTGGAGTTTGATCTTTTGGAGGTCCGGTCTGATTGGGAAGAGAGGTGGGGGCCTTTTAGGGTCATTAATTCTGATTTGTTCATATTAATTTTGTATCCTGAAAAGGAACTGAAGTGGTCAATTATTTTGAAGGCTTCTGGGAGGGAATGTTCAGGTGCGGTAAGGAAGAGCAGCATATCATCTGCAAATAAAGAGACCCTAAGGTCTACTTTTCCTATCTGGATGCCTTGAAAAGTAGGGGATTGGCGTAAGGCTATGGCCAGGGGTTCGAGGGCTAAGGCGAATAATAAGGGCGAGAGGGGGCATCCTTGTCTGGTTCCTCGAAGTATGGGAAAAGGTTCTGATAGAGTACCGTTACATTGGATTCTGGACGCTGAACCAGCATAAAGCGTGCTTAGAAGACTGAAAAATTTTGATGGGAAGGAGAATTTTCGCAATACTGAGTATAGGTGATCCCAGTGGACCATGTCGAACGCCTTCTCCGCATCCAGGGAGAGTACCGCCAGCGGGGCGCCCGACATAGCCAACCGGGACTGATGTAGTACTGAGAGGACTCTGCGGATGTTAGTGACTGGGTTTCTCCCCATGACAAAGCCCGTCTGATCCCCATGTATAAGTGCTGGGAGTAAAATCTACAGTCTCTCGGCCACTATCTTCGTTAGTATCTTATAGTCTATGTCCAATAAGGATATTGGGCGGTAGGAACCTGGGTCTGCTAAATCGCGGCCTGGTTTCGGGATTACTTTGATTGTGGCTGCATTGAAGAACGGAGGGGCAATGTCGTTGTGGAGAATGGAGTTATAAGTCGCTGCAAGTGTAGGGGCTATTTGGGGGGATAAGAGCTTATAGTAGTCTGATGTTAGGCCATCTGGGCCAGGCGCTTTCCCCGGTTTCAACCCTGCTATGGCGGTTTGGACCTCCTCTAGTGAAGTCCTTGGTAAGGGAATTGGCTGAGTCCGGGGGAAGTAATGTTTTCCCAGAAGGCGTTAGCTTGTGTGGAGTCTGATGTGGGTGCTGAATTTAGGGATTTGTAGTAACCGTTTAAGGTTTCAGCTATTTGGGCATTAGATTTCGTTATTGTGCCATCGGGGGGGTTTTAAGGGGTGGATGGTGGTTGGGGCATGATGGCCCTTGAGGAGATTAGACATCAGTTTGCAGGTTTTGTTACCGAATTTATAGAATTTTGCATTGGCTGCAAAAGTATAGCAAGCCTCCGATTTTGTAAAGAGACCCTCAAAAGAGGTTTTGGCAGTCATGTATTCTTTTCTATTTTGTGGGGTAGGGGATTGCTTATAAATTGTAAAGGCGGTGGTCAGAATAGCTTGGGCCTGGGAGAACTCATTGGCTGTGGATTTTCTCTGGTAGGAAGTGTGTGAGATTATTCTTCCTTTATTGTGGCCTTAGAGGCCTGCCAAAAGAGTGGTGGATTAGTTAGGGCTGTGTCACTGTTATTTAAGGCATATTCTTCCCATGCTTCTGTAACAGTGGTGCGCAGAGATTCTGAAGTAGCTAAGGAGGACGGGCACCTCCATGTGATGAAGGAGCTTCTCTCCTGGGCGATTGTAAAGGAAATTTTTATTACTGAATGATCTGAGATCGTTATCGGTTCAATTGTTGCTGTAGTGATCTTGGGGAATAAAGTGGTGGATGTTAATATGTAGTCTATTCTGGACATTTTTCCAGTGGCTGCCGATATACATGTAAAGTCTCGTTCTGTGGGGTTGAAAAGGCGCCAGATATCGAGTAGATGTAATTTTTGAGCCATTGCTGGGATGCCTAACTTGGGTAAGGATCTGGATGGGACCGTGATTGTTTATCTAGGATGGGATGGGATATTAAATTTAAGTCTCCACAGAGGATTATGGGTTGGTGTAGGTAGGGTGTAAGTAGTTTAATTATCTCAAGGAAAAAGGCTTTTGAGAAGGTGTTTGGGGCGTATACGTTGAGTATAAGGTATTGGGCTTGTGCTACTGTGATGCGGCATAGTGTATATCTGCCTTCAGTGTCTGTGTGTAGTGTTTCAGCGGTCACTGGCGTCTGCCTCTTACCTAGGATCACGACCCCTCGGGACTTAGAGTTAAAGGAGGCTGAGGATAGGACTTGCCATTGCAGGATCTGTAATTTTGCTGTTTCTGATGGGGTAAGGTGAGTTTCCTGCAGGCATACGATATCCAGCCCAAGCTTGTTCAAAAACATCAAGATGCGCTTTCTTTTTTGGGGGGAGTTAATGCCCCCCACATTCCAACTACCGATAGCTAAGGAAGACATCATAAAATAGAATTGGCATTAGAATCTGGTACAGTTTCTGGAGCAGGAAATGTTTAGGAAGAGAAAAAACATTGTTAATATGATTAGTCATCGCAGGAGTGGGATGGGGGGAGGGGGAGAACAGGGGGAAGGATAACATAAACAACAAAATATGACTTCCAAGTGGAAAAGTGCAAAATATGCACGCTTCTCTGAGCGTGTGTAACTTAGAACTGGAGGGCAGCTCCTAGGCCAGAAAAAGCCCAAACATTAATAGGTAAAACATTTTATACCAGGGCGCTCGCCACAAGCGCTAGGATGGGGGGTAGGGAGTGGGGTGGTAGACGGGGAAGGGGGAAGGGTGGGGGGGGGTGAAAGTTCTGTGGCAACTTTTTGAGTAATTGGGGGGGGGGGGGGTAATTCTGCGGCAAGGGTAAGTCGGGTTGGCATTTGTTTAGAGCGTCCAGTTGGGCGGCTTGGCCCGTTGATATGGAGATCTGGTGGTAATGATATTGCTCCAAAGTCACGGTGATATAGGTAAAGTTCCAAAACGAGTATCTGAGTCCAGATGTTTCGGGGGGGGGGAGGGGAGGGAGGAGGGGGGGGGGGGTGAGATCAAGGAGAGACTGAGATGAGTGATCCAGGAGTGTATCAAGTCAGTCGCAGCATGGCATATAATGTTCCTTGGGGGGGGGGGGGAAGGGAGGTGGAGAAGTGGTAAGTTGTGACACTAGGTCACCGGTTTTGCTTCAGGTGGGGGGGGGGTAGGGGTTCAGCTGTAGATAGGTAAGGCAGGTTCCAGTGGATAGGGGGTGTGTAGCGGAGTTGAAAGTTGACGGTGATATCAGTCTTCTGCCCAATCTGTGTTTTGGTGGGTAGCAGTATCAGTTTCTTTGATGTATGCTTCGGCATCATGGTGAGAGGTGAAATCTTTGTAGGACGTTCCCTGGAAGATGCGGAGTTTGGCGGGGTATAACATGGCAAACTTGATGTTTTTCTGTATTAGCTGAGAGCATAGTGGTGCAAAGTCTCTCCGGGATTTGGACAACTCTGCCGAGAAGTCCTGGAATATCAGGATCTTGTTCCCCTGCCAGGTGATGTCACGCATTTTACGTGAGGCTGACCAGATTAACTCCTTGTGCAGGAAATTTAGGGTTTTAAAGATCACCGCTCTAGGTCTGGCCCCCTCTTGTGGCCTGAGTGAGCCTAGACGGTGTGCCCTTTCTTTTATGAGATCGTTGCATCTGTCTGCTATTTGTAAAAGTTCAGGGAGTGTCTGCTTGATGAAATCAAAAAGCTCCTGTCCTTTCAGGGTTTCAGGGAGCCCTATGATTCGTAAGTTACATCTTCTTGAGCGGTTCTCAAGGTCTTGCACCTTATTATGCAGGTAATTGATATCCTTATGGGCAGTGTGTAGTGCTTGTTTCATGTCAGCTACGTCAGCAAAAGTTGCCCCCACGGTTTGTTCGGTGATAAGGACCCTTTGCTGCAGGTTAGCAATTTGTCGGTTTATATCCGCTGTTTGTTCCTTAAGCAGGGGGCATATTGCAGCCCTTATGGCGGCGACCATGTCACCATATGTGACTGGCGCGCTGGAGGGAGGCAGCGGGTGATCAGGGGGAGAGTACTCACTATTTGTGACCCAGTCCAAAGTGTGATGAGCAGCAGGTACAGGTGGGGCATCGTGCTGAGGTGTTTGCTGCGGTGACTGTGGAGCCGCGCTGCGGGAAGAGGCGTCCGGCGCCATCTTGGATGCAGGGGTCCGGAGTTCTCTCTCCCTTTTCTGTTTGCTGGTGGTGCTTGGCATGGCGCTGTAGTAGCGTTTCATGCAGCGCTGGGTTCCTGGAGGAGGCAGGGGGGTGGCGAGCGGTCTGTGGGGAGGCTATTATGCCGTGAATGGGTGATTTGGGCAGGCTGGCAGCGGAGCTCTCCTCTCCTGCTACCGCTTCATACCAGGGCGGAACCGGAAGTCCCCTTATGCTAATGTTATGCCCGCTGTTTAAAGTACAATTATGACTGCCTAGTATCAGCTAAGAAATTGTTGGTAGATTTTCTGTAAAAAAGAATTAAAAATCCAACAAGGTGTACTGAGATTGTCGACAGCAGGGGATAAAACCAATTTGCATATTAGAGTGATAATAGTGACCTGTTAAATGAACCACAAATGAGAGAATTAACCCCAAGTTAGGAGGTAAATAAAGAAACTATTTTGTTAGGAAGGAGTTTGGAAGGAATACTCCATGTGTACCAATATCAATATATTACAGATTGACTGACTGTCATTCTCTGGATAAACCTACTGTTTACCGGGATGAGTAGGTGACCAGCATTAGGCTCTCTCATTGGGGATTCGATGTACTTTTACAGATCCTTAAAAGCAGAAGTCTGTGCACACTGACCACCCGACTATCCTTCCAACTCTCTATATTTTTCCAACACTCTCTCATCCGGCTGAACCCTGTGACATTGCCCCTGCACTGCTATACGCAACAGGGGCTGTCACGCGCCCGACCCGACAGCAGAAGTGTTCTTTCTCCCAAAGCAGTTAACCAGGCAGCCATAGATTTTGACACCAACATAGAGTGTACCTGTATACCCCACTGAGGACCTTAACCCCAAAGATGGATAGGGGGCCAGACCAGTAACCAGAGAGACAATCCCGGGTGAATATCTGGTATGGTACACGTCGGGTTGGTCAAATCAATGGTAGATGCCGAGGAGCAACCTACTGCGGGAGCTATTCCATCTTTGTCTGTCAAACTTTGACCAAATTTATATGTGAATACTCCGTTGTGGTGTCATTAAATAATAAAGTGCACAGCTGATTTGATAACAGGTATCATTTGATAAATTGAATAAACATCAGATAAAAGTGTATGTGAGTATAAGGGGCGATTTGACAGTCACAATAAAAGCAAGGAAAGGACGAATGTCCTGCAGAAATATAAAATAGAATTGAAGACTGTCATTAAATCTTGTCTCACTTGCCCTGAAAAATAATCAGAGGGAGTGACGATACTGAGCTATGCTAAGCTTTTAAAAAAAAAAAGCGGAGTTACTAATAGATGTATAAAAAAGTAACTGTTAAACCGCATGTCTGACTTGTATACACTCTGACTAAACTATAGCAGAGCTCAACTTGCACTTGCGGACATCTTTATATTTTTCTCTCTTATATATTACCTTCTATTTAAGAAATACACTAATAGAGTGAGAAAGTCATTTTCCTTTTAACATTGTAAGTCTAATAAAAGTTACGTTTTAAATGAATCATCATTACACTTCATAAAGAGTGCGCCCAAAAAGCACATTTGCACTTTTGGCTTGCGTCTTAGCAAGCAATTTCTTTATTCAGTTGTATTTTCTGAATGTTTGGGCGCACCACCAATTAATGACTATTAGAATTATTCAAAAGTAGTTGAAAATATTGGTCATATTACATTATATACTAAAATTATTATCAAAATAACCATTGGTCTGTGCGGATCCACCCCCTACTAATAATACAGTTCCCTGGATAGCCTGCAACCACACTGAGTATGCTCAGGTTGGCTGGCATCATATACCACCTGCACGTTAAGGGAGTGCCACCCACTTCAATTGATGTAGACGTGGCCCCTAATGTGCGGGGCCCGAAGCCCAATGTGGGTGCAAACTATTGCTGGAAAACTGTGGTAGCACAAGAGGTTGTGCAGAAAAAGATGTTACGCTGTAAGAGTGCACACTGTAAAGAGATTCTTATTTTTATATTTATTTTAGGGTTTCCTGCCAATAGTGACTTACACTTCCCGGTCTGGGTGGGTGCTAGTATTGGCTTTGCTTAGGTGCTTAGGTGCTTTAGTTGTAGGTTTTATATATGACAACCTGTATTGCTGGATATTTTCCTTGTTTATTCTAGGATTATTTTTCCTTTAAGCAAAGATTTGCACTTCCCTGTCTGGGTGAATGCAAACACCGATCTCCTATGTGTACAAACTGATTTATATTTTCATCATAGAAGTATGTTTTTATTTTCACACTTATTTGTATATGAATTCACAAGTTGATTCTCTCAACTTGCTTGGTTCACAGCGTATATATTTGTGTTAATTTTGCAATTAGGATGCAATTCTGATATTTTTCATTTCTGTGTGTAGTTTTTACTAGTACACGTCACTTTTTTGGAGGGGGGGGGTTTCAGTGTCATCTATATTTGTTGAATTTTATTACAAATTTGTTTTTACATGAATTGTATGCAACAGCCTGTGGGGCTGGGTTTTTTCCCCCTTTTGTTTATTTTCAGGTTTTTTTTGGGGGGGGCGTAATAGCTTGCCCTCCCCTGTTTGTGTGGGTGCTACTGCTTAGATACCTTTTATAGCCGGTTTGTTGGTATGTAATAACCTGTACGGCTGGGTATATGTTCCCTTATTTGTTTTAGGGTTTTCCCAGTAGAGGTTTGCACTTCCCTATCAGGGTAAATGCTGACACAGATTTCCTAAATGTGCACACAGATTTGATTTTTTCCAAATAACACGCTGATTTATATATACGTTCACTAATAGATTCTCCCAGCTCAAATGAGCGTCAACACTGTTTTCCTCCACACACACCTTAAGTACTCTCTTAATTTACATTGTATACATTTGTATCATTATTGGCAGCTAGAGGTCGGGCTCTGATAGCTCGACGCGCGTTTCACCTAATGAGGCTTTTTCAAGACCCAGACGGGGAAGTGTAAGTCACTATTGGCAGGAAACCCTAAAATAAATATAAAGGAATCCCCAAAGTGACATGTGCTAGTAAAAACTACACACAGAAATTAAAAACTAGTAGAATCCCCTCCCCTAAAAAACACCAACTGGGACAACACAATTCTAAGCTCCAATAGAGCTAAAATTTAAATTAGAATCCAACACACACCTCTCTCTAGAAGAGGAAAATGCTATGTTAGATGCCAATTATTGAAAAATTAAAAATTGTTAACTAGCATTTATCCCCACATAAGATACATTGAAAGTAGTAAATTGGGCTGTAAGCCAATCTAGGCAACAGTGCACAGACACAACAGACCCAAGAAATACTTCCAATAATCAAATATAGTGCAGCAGACAACGGGCTCTGATTTCTTTTTTAACACTCTACCCTTTACACTATCTCATTTCTTTGTATGAGCACCATGTTTATATGTATATGATTTTAAACTCTTTATTTCACCTATAAAGAAACAATCCTCTTCTGTTCCCACAAGAATAAAAAGGAATCAAAACAAAGGGGAACCTTTTAAAGAATGTTTATTAAAAGCTAAATTTTATTGAACTCATCATTTCAATACAGTGAATAAAAGTAAAAATAAGAATCTCTTTACAGTGTGCACTCATACAGCGTAACATCTTTTTCTGCACAACCTCTTGTGCTACTACAGTTTTCCTGTATACTCCAGTTACCATTGAGTGGCACCCCCGCAAGTGATATTAAAATAGCGGGCAACACGGGTCCAAATAATACTAGTGACCCATTTAGAGTGTGCAGACAATCTCCCTACCCGTCCTCTCCCCATCATTTTGCAAACTATTGCTCCCAGAACATTAAGAATTTCTGAGAGCCGATAGAAAGCCACCTTAAGTCCTGCCACTCACAACGTGGGAATCTGATGTATGTGCGCCACAACTTTTTAAAAGCATTTAACACTTTAACATGTTTAGGGAAAGTGGCTGGTGAGACCACCAACGACCATGAGGTCACAGACTGAGTGGAGTCTGTGGCCAAGAAGTAGAGGGCACACTTTAATCTCCGCAGCCCAGACAATGCAAAGTTGGCACCAGTGGCGTAACTATGAATTGGGCGCCCCCCCGCCGTTAATGGGGGGCGCCCCCCGCCGCACCCCGCCCCCCGCCGCACCCCCCGCCCGCAGCCTTACCTGTCTTGCTGGTCCCGTCCCTGCTCCCTTGCTGGCTTCATTCTTCTGCTAGTGAGACGGACCAACACAAAATGTCCGCCCCCATACAGCAGACAGTTTCAGAGAACTGTCTGCTATATGGGGCGGACATTTTATTGTGGTCAGTCTCACTAGCAGAAGAATGAAGCCAGCAAGGGAGCCGGGACGGGACCAGTGAAGTCAGGTAAGGCTGCGGGCGGCGGATTGGCGGGCGGCAGATGGGCGGACGGGAGGGGGCTAACTATAGCACCACAGCCCCCCGGCGCCCACACATGCACAGCACCCCCCCCCCCGCGGCCGCGGGGGCTGCGGTGCTATAGTTATGCCTCTGGTTGGCACCACCACAAGGGTCCAAATCATCTCTCACCTGCTCATATAAGTCCAACAGGTTAGTGCGGTTCAGCCGAAACATCCCTACAACCTGTTATTCAGAGAGGGAGTCCAGGTACACCCTAGCACAATACCTACGTCAAGCACACAGTAATCGGGGTACCTGGATCTAGTGCGCAGCTTGCTCCCTCCTCCTCCAAATGACCAAAGTCACACACAGTCAGCTCCACACCACTCTGCACAATCTCCATCTCTCAAACCCTCACATGTGGCCTTAATTATGTTTGGGTATATGTAGGGGAGTTTATGATTAGAGTTGGGGACACCTGTGTTAAAATTAATCATTTCAGCATTTCTAAAATTTGTTTTTGGGCCACTTTGCCCATCAGGACCTGGTCTGAATGTGTGGCGATATTTAGTAATTTTTCAGATGCGATTTCCGAATTCACATTTCATTAATAAGCGAATTGTATACTTTTGAATGGGAAAACATCTGGATTACAATAAAAATGTGAATTGAAAGTGCCAACTAGAAATGTGCGAATTATCACCCAAAAAAATGCGAAAAGCAGCACTTATCACACCCTATTGAGTATGCAATTTGGCAAAAAAGTGCAAAAACACCATTTTCTCTTGCCTAAAAATCGCAACAACAAAAAAAAAAGCCATATTCGCATCCTATTAAATGTCACCCATTATCTCTGTCCACTTTATCTCTATGCAAAGCTAAGTACATCTCCTCTTTATCAGCAATGGAGCTGGATAGCATAAGCACACCCCCACAGTTCCCACCAACTGCCACTAACAAGAAAGGGCACAGGTTGCTCAACAAAGGTGAGCTGCACCTGACACCCTGCACTACACTATTCCAACATGTACTTTTTTCCATGGCTGCCATCTTCCACTGAACGAGAAAAAATGCCTGGCCATTCCATACCATACTTGCATTCTCTACCAGAATGGGCGGTAGGCTCACCACACCCACTACCCCTTGCTTAACACCACAAATGCCTGAATCGAGAGGAAAAGTTGTGGGGGCTTGGAGATGCTTATAACATCATCGTAGTCCCATTCCTCACTTTGCCATGCCGTTGATATGGGCATTGCATAACAGAGGACAGGGCTGTGATGATCAGTTGTGTTGAAAACAAAAGGGTGGGAGTAACCAGCGCTGTCAGAGACTTGCTTGTGGTCCTGGAGAACAGGTGGTATGATTAACCAATCAGTACTTGGAACCACACTTACTTTCTGGTTCTCCCACGAGTACACGTAGCAGTTGTTTTCATTACACCTCCCCTCGCATGTTTCCGAGGGGAATTGTCCTTGGCTGATCAGCAGGCGTTCGGACGGGCGGAGGGCCGCATCTCAGGCTTACCAAGCAAACCTGAATTAGACCCAATATTTGCTGAGTTGAGAGAATAGTCACTCTCAGGAAGGTGTGACTATTTTGGGGGCATATCTCAGCCAAATGCATTTTAAGAAAGTAGGAGGCCCGAGTGCAACTATAAAGTCAGAGCACTAGCAAAAATATTGGAGCGGTGGCCATTTTGTGGGCGATATATATGCAGCGCTAAGATTGTCGACAGCAGGGGATAAAACCAATTTACATATTAGAGTGATAATAGTGACCTGTTAAATGAACCACAAATGAGAGAATTAACCCCAAGTTAGGAGGTAAATAAAGAAACTATTTTGTTAGGAAGGAGTTTGGGAGGAATACTCCATGTGTACCAATATCAATCAATTACAGATTGACTGACTGTCATTCTCTGGATAATCCTACTGTTTACCGGGATGAGTAGGTGACCACCCGACTATCCTTCCAACTCTCTATATTTTTCCAACACTCTCTCATCCGGCTGGACCCTGTGACATTGCCCCTGCACTGCTATACGCAACAGGGGCTGTCACGCGCCCGACCCGACAGCAGAAGTGTTCTTTCTCCCAAAGCAGTTAACCAGGCAGCCATAGATTTTGACACCAACATAGAGTGTACCTGTATACCCCACTGAGGACCTTAACCCCAAAGATGGATAGGGGGCCAGACCAGTAACCAGAGAGACAATCCCGGGTGAATATCTGGTATGGTACACGTCGGGTTGGTCAAATCAATGGTAGATGCCTAGGAGCAACCTACTGCGGGAGCTATTCCATCTTTGTCTGTCAAACTTTGACCAAATTTATATGTGAATACTCCGTTGTGGTGTCATTAAATAATAAAGTGCACAGCTGATTTGATAACAGGTATCATTTGATAAATTGAATAAACATCAGATAAAAGTGTATGTGAGTATAAGGGGCGATTTGACAGTCACAATAAAAGCAAGGTAAGGACGAATGTCCTGCAGAAATATAAAATAGAATTGAAGACTGTCATTAAATCTTGTCTCACTTGCCCTGAAAAATAATCAGAGGGAGTGACGATACTGAGCTATGCTAAGCTTTTAAAAAAAAAAAGCGGAGTTACTAATAGATGTATAAAAAAGTAACTGTTAAACCGCATGTCTGACTTGTATACACTCTGACTAAACTATAGCAGAGCTCAACTTGCACTTGCGGACATCTTTATATTTTTCTCTCTTATATATTACCTTCTATTTAAGAAATACACTAATAGAGTGAGAAAGTCATTTTCCTTTTAACATTGTAAGTCTAATAAAAGTTACGTTTTAAATGAATCATCATTACACTTCATAAAGAGTGCGCCCAAAAAGCACATTTGCACTTTTGGCTTGCGTCTTAGCAAGCAATTTCTTTATTCAGTTGTATTTTCTGAATGTTTGGGCGCACCACCAATTAATGACTATTAGAATTATTCAAAAGTAGTTGAAAATATTGGTCATATTACATTATATACTAAAATTATTATCAAAATAACCATTGGTCTGTGCGGATCCACCCCCTACTAATAATACAGTTCCCTGGATAGCCTGCAACCACACTGAGTATGCTCAGGTTGGCTGGCATCATATACCACCTGCACGTTAAGGGAGTGCCACCCACTTCAATTGATGTAGACGTGGCCCCTAATGTGCGGGGCCCGAAGCCCAATGTGGGTGCAAACTATTGCTGGAAAACTGTGGTAGCACAAGAGGTTGTGCAGAAAAAGATGTTACGCTGTATGAGTGCACACTGTAAAGAGATTCTTATTTTTATATTTATTTTAGGGTTTCCTGCCAATAGTGACTTACACTTCCCGGTCTGGGTGGGTGCTAGTATTGGCTTTGCTTAGGTGCTTAGGTGCTTTAGTTGTAGGTTTTATATATGACAACCTGTATTGCTGGATATTTTCCTTGTTTATTCTAGGATTATTTTTCCTTTAAGCAAAGATTTGCACTTCCCTGTCTGGGTGAATGCAAACACCGATCTCCTATGTGTACAAACTGATTTATATTTTCATCATAGAAGTATGTTTTTATTTTCACACTTATTTGTATATGAATTCACAAGTTGATTCTCTCAACTTGCTTGGTTCACAGCGTATATATTTGTGTTAATTTTGCAATTAGGATGCAATTCTGATATTTTTCATTTCTGTGTGTAGTTTTTACTAGTACACGTCACTTTTTTGGAGGGGGGGGGGTTTCAGTGTCATCTATATTTGTTGAATTTTATTACAAATTTGTTTTTACATGAATTGTATGCAACAGCCTGTGGGGCTGGGTTTTTTTCCCCTTTTGTTTATTTTCAGGTTTTTTTTGGGGGGGGGGGGGCGTAATAGCTTGCCCTCCCCTGTTTGTGTGGGTGCTACTGCTTAGATACCTTTTATAGCCGGTTTGTTGGTATGTAATAACCTGTACGGCTGGGTATATGTTCCCTTATTTATTTTAGGGTTTTCCCAGTAGAGGTTTGCACTTCCCTATCAGGGTAAATGCTGACACAGATTTCCTAAATGTGCACACAGATTTGATTTTTTCCAAATAACACGCTGATTTATATATATACGTTCACTAATAGATTCTCCCAGCTCAAATGAGCGTCAACACTGTTTTCCTCCACACACACCTTAAGTACTCTCTTAATTTACATTGTATACATTTGTATCATTATTGGCAGCTAGAGGTCGGGCTCTGATAGCTCGACGCGCGTTTCACCTAATGAGGCTTTTTCAAGACCCAGACGGGGAAGTGTAAGTCACTATTGGCAGGAAACCCTAAAATAAATATAAAGGAATCCCCAAAGTGACATGTGCTAGTAAAAACTACACACAGAAATTAAAAACTAGTAGAATCCCCTCCCCTAAAAAACACCAACTGGGACAACACAATTCTAAGCTCCAATAGAGCTAAAATTTAAATTAGAATCCAACACACACCTCTCTCTAGAAAAGGAAAATGCTATGTTAGATGCCAATTATTGAAAAATTAAAAATTGTTAACTAGCATTTATCCCCACATAAGATACATTGAAAGTAGTAAATTGGGCTGTAAGCCAATCTAGGCAACAGTGCACAGACACAACAGACCCAAGAAATACTTCCAATAATCAAATATAGTGCAGCAGACAACGGGCTCTGATTTCTTTTTTAACACTCTACCCTTTACACTATCTCATTTCTTTGTATGAGCACCATGTTTATATGTATATGATTTTAAACTCTTTATTTCACCTATAAAGAAACAATCCTCTTCTGTTCCCACAAGAATAAAAATGAATCAAAACAAAGGGGAACCTTTTAAAGAATGTTTATTAAAAGCTAAATTGTATTGAACTCATCATTTCAATACAGTGAATAAAAGTAAAAATAAGAATCTCTTTACAGTGTGCACTCATACAGCGTAACATCTTTTTCTGCACAACCTCTTGTGCTACTACAGTTTTCCTGTATACTCCAGTTACCATTGAGTGGCACCCCCGCAAGTGATATTAAAATAGCGGGCAACACGGGTCCAAATAATACTAGTGACCCATTTAGAGTGTGCAGACAATCTCCCTACCCGTCCTCTCCCCATCATTTTGCAAACTATTGCTCCCAGAACATTAAGAATTTCTGAGAGCCGATAGAAAGCCACCTTAAGTCCTGCCACTCACAACGTGGGAATCTGATGTATGTGCGCCACAACTTTTTAAAAGCATTTAACACTTTAACATGTTTAGGGAAAGTGGCTGGTGAGACCACCAACGACCATGAGGTCACAGACTGAGTGGAGTCTGTGGCCAAGAAGTAGAGGGCACACTTTAATCTCCACAGCCCAGACAATGCATAGTTGGCACCAGTGGCGTAACTATGAATTGGGCGCCCCCCCGCCGTTAATGGGGGGCGCCCCCCGCCGCACCCCGCCCCCCGCCGCACCCCCCGCCCGCAGCCTTACCTGTCTTGCTGGTCCCGTCCCTGCTCCTTTGCTGGCTTCATTCTTCTGCTAGTGAGACGGACCAACACAAAATGTCCGCCCCCATACAGCAGACAGTTTCAGAGAACTGTCTGCTATATGGGGCGGACATTTTATTGTGGTCAGTCTCACTAGCAGAAGAATGAAGCCAGCAAGGGAGCCGGGACGGGACCAGTGAAGTCAGGTAAGGCTGCGGGCGGCGGATTGGCGGGCGGCAGATGGGCGGACGGGAGGGGGCTAACTATAGCACCACAGCCCCCCGGCGCCCACACATGCACAGCACCCCCCCCCCCCCCGCGGCCGCGGGGGCTGCGGTGCTATAGTTATGCCTCTGGTTGGCACCACCACAAGGGTCCAAATCATCTCTCACCTGCTCATATAAGTCCAACAGGTTAGTGCGGTTCAGCCGAAACATCCCTACAACCTGTTATTCAGAGAGGGAGTCCAGGTACACCCTAGCACAATACCTACGTCAAGCACACAGTAATCGGGGTACCTGGATCTAGTGCGCAGCTTGCTCCCTCCTCCTCCAAATGACCAAAGTCACACACAGTCAGCTCCACACCACTCTGCACAATCTCCATCTCTCAAACCCTCACATGTGGCCTTAATTATGTTTGGGTATATGTAGGGGAGTTTATGATTAGAGTTGGGGACACCTGTGTTAAAATTAATCATTTCAGCATTTCTAAAATTTGTTTTTGGGCCATTTTGCCCATCAGGACCTGGTCTGAATGTGTGGCGATATTTAGTAATTTTTCAGATGCGATTTCCGAATTCACATTTCATTAATAAGCGAATTGTATACTTTTGAATGGGAAAACATCTGGATTACAATAAAAATGTGAATTGAAAGTGCCAACTAGAAATGTGCGAATTATCACCCAAAAAAATGCGAAAAGCAGCACTTATCACACCCTATTGAGTATGCAATTTGGCAAAAAAGTGCAAAAACACCATTTTCTCTTGCCTAAAAATCGCAACAAAAAAAAAGCCATATTCGCATCCTATTAAATGTCACCCATTATCTCTGTCCACTTTATCTCTATGCAAAGCTAAGTACATCTCCTCTTTATCAGCAATGGAGCTGGATAGCATAAGCACACCCCCACAGTTCCCACCAACTGCCACTAACAAGAAAGGGCACAGGTTGCTCAACAAAGGTGAGCTGCACCTGACACCCTGCACTACACTATTCCAACATGTACTTTTTTCCATGGCTGCCATCTTCCACTGAACGAGAAAAAATGCCTGGCCATTCCATACCATACTTGCATTCTCTACCAGAATGGGCGGTAGGCTCACCACACCCACTACCCCTTGCTTAACACCACAAATGCCTGAATCGAGAGGAAAAGTTGTGGGGGCTTGGAGATGCTTATAACATCATCGTAGTCCCATTCCTCACTTTGCCATGCCGTTGAAATGGGCATTGCATAACAGAGGACAGGGCTGTGATGATCAGTTGTGTTGAAAACAAAAGGGTGGGAGTAACCAGCGCTGTCAGAGACTTGCTTGTGGTCCTGGAGAACAGGTGGTATGATTAACCAATCAGTACTTGGAACCACACTTACTTTCTGGTTCTCCCACGAGTACACGTAGCAGTTGTTTTCATTACACCTCCCCTCGCATGTTTCCGAGGGGAATTGTCCTTGGCTGATCAGCAGGCGTTCGGACGGGCGGAGGGCCGCATCTCAGGCTTACCAAGCAAACCTGAATTAGACCCAATATTTGCTGAGTTGAGAGAATAGTCACTCTCAGGAAGGTGTGACTATTTTGGGGGCATATCTCAGCCAAATGCATTTTAAGAAAGTAGGAGGCCCGAGTGCAACTATAAAGTCAGAGCACTAGCAAAAATATTGGAGCGGTGGCCATTTTGTGGGCGATATATATGCAGCGCTGCTCCCCTCATCATGAGAGTAAGTATTAAAAAAATGGGTGCAGCGTGTGCTGTGTGGGCCCTCCTGGACTCAGAGGCCTGTGTGCATTGCATACACTGTACCCATTATAAATAAGCCAGTGGTCTCAGCCTACATCTGTGATTTCATATGCAGATAACATGGTGCCTGCATCTTATGGGGCCTACACATGTAGACATTTTGCTTAGTGATCTGAGCAATGCGAGAATGATCACATCGCTCAGTACACAACGCTACACAACTATGCACTGAGTGATCTGTTAGGGCCAGTGTTCTCTGGTTAGAATACAGGAC
Organism: Crinia signifera; assembly: GCF_055691185.1. NCBI lineage: Eukaryota > Metazoa > Chordata > Amphibia > Anura > Myobatrachidae > Crinia > Crinia signifera. The sequence goes on from NC_139220.1 coordinate 171,186,459, forward strand.
CTGAGCGGCGATCTAACTAGAATTATCCGGCATGCTGGATCTTAATTGCTGGGCGCTATGGCCCCTAAATTCGGAGCAATGTAGGGGCATATTCTAAGCAATCCACTCAAATGATCCACTCAAATTAAAGTCAGATAGCTTAGAAAATACTCCAGACTGTTATCTGTGGGTGCACGCACCAAGCACAGACGATCACTATTCATGCAAATGAATATGAACAACCCCCACTGTACAGTATGTATAATATCTATAGAATACAAATGTAATTAGTGGGCTTTCTGTCAGTTAGGAAATATTCAACAGTTCTATAAGGTATACTAATCTAATAAAGTGCTATGCTAGCTTTATCCGTATGGAATACCAATAATGAACAACATTTCTTGCTCTATAATCTAAATTAAGTACAATAGGCATATATTTTGTTAATGCCGATGAATTATAACCAAAGAAACAATAAGTGAAAAGCGCAGGTTACGTATTATGTCCGCAACCTGCGTACCCTTTAAACCTAACTACGTGCGAACAAAGCGTAGCGCAGCGTAGCGTACCTTTTATTGTGTATTATACACCCAAGAACCAATACCTTAATAAGAGATCCCTTCGCAGTACTTTGTCTCTAATCTGCGAATATACCTTTAAGGACTGTGTCCGTAATATACCTTTATCGCTAAGTGCGAATAACAGACACAAACCACTGTATAGAAATAAGGAGGTAAGAACTCCGTAAAAGGTTGTATTTAAGTCCCTAATGGACAAAAGGGGGTTACAGGAATAGAAGATACAGGTATAACAGGTAATGCAATAGACTAACAATGAATACAATAATTAGACTCTACTAAGGGAAGAAAAACAGATACAGGATACAATCAGCCAACAATACAATAAGTATAAGTACCGTGAATGCAACCGTTACCGTCTCATCAAATATGCGAAGCGCAGTCCGGTCAGAGCTCGCTATCGTTCAGGATTGAACTATAGCCCGGTTGAAGGTCAGGGAAAGAAAGATGTGCCGAAGTGGCCGAGGCAGCCCTGGGTCTCCTATCTTATAGGGTCAGAAAGGGGAGGTCAAAGGCCATTCCTATTGGTCAAAGATCGTATGTCAGGTCCGCTGTGATTGGGGGGTAAGATGATACACCTGGTTTGACTAGGTGCAGGGGAGTGAACTTTAGGAGTCCTTTGTTCGTTAGTATCGTCGGCAGGGATTGTAAACAGCTGTAGAAACCGGTTACATCTAGATTCCTTTGTTATATACTTTCAACCGAAACTGTCTTGGGAATATGGAATTATGTCCATAACTATCGGGCCGTGTCTATTGCGAAATATTCGCAATGACCGGAATACTACGCATAAGAAACGGAACGGAACGGTACTAAACATGATACAGACAGATGTATGCAGGGCTAACTAAGCTATGTGTGGCGTCTAAACCTTTAACTACATTTTACTTAGTGTCAGTATGTATTTATGAATTTATGTGTGATAGTATGGCTACTCTTCTGGTCTACTTTGTCACACAGAATCGGGTATGGAAACTTTATTAGCGCAACTCTGCGAACCAAAATGGCGGCCATACTATCCTAAAATGGCGTGTGTGCAACTCGACTTCCACAGTCCACCCTTTAACAGTAAATATAAAACTGTTACAGTACAAAACATTTTACACGACAATACAGAAATTCATAATCCTAACAGAGAAATTGGGATCCATGAAATAAACATATAAGGGGAGTAAACCATCTGCTCTTGGCCGATCCAGGATCATGGATAAACGATGGGCCGCATTTATCGAACAATCTACTCAGGGTCACGAAGGATAATGTACAATTTTGGGATAAAAATAAAAACAGGGGTGGTTACACTATATACAATTGTTTTTTTCAGATATGGCATCCTTTGGTAGGTATTGTTTGTGACAACAGACCCTTGAACTCTTTGTTGTCTCTCTTTTTTGGTATGCTTTTAAGTATGATGGTATTATCACTATCAAACATCCGGTCCTGGGTAATGTGTCAAGTTTATAGATTCTACCTTGACCTAAACTGGGACGGGTAACACACTCTCAGAACTCTGTATCGTCCGTCCAATGCCTGGCAGCAGTGCGGCGGCGGTGTCCTTGATTTTGAAGATAAGAACGGATAGTGGGGGGGGGGAGACAAGAATAGGACCCACAACAATAGAGAAAACTGAGAAAGGAAACATTTTTTGTTAATGATCCTTCCAACCTGTTACCAGTGGGGTGTGTCACAGTCCCTTTTGTAGCTTGTACAGGTTGCTTGACCTTAGCTGCTCTCCAGTCCTCCCGAAATGGTGCCTCTTAGCGATTTCTTTCTTTCGCCCTCGAGTGTAAGGACCTTCTGGCTTTCTGTTCCTTTGGCAGTAGGACAAACGTACCCGAATCTCTCTCTGCGACTTTGTTATTGAGGTAGTGCTGGTCAACAAGATTTGGGGTGGTTCTTTCCAAAGGTCTATCAAGCAACCTGTATATGGCAAAGCAGGGGAAACAACAACATCTCCTGGTTCATGGTTATGACAGTTCACAACAGGTGTCAACAAAGTCCTTTTGCTGCAGTTTTCCAGGTGTGGATACATCACTTGCATTTGTGGTCTAGGATCTCCTTGTGGGATTACCATAACCTGTGGCTGCCCGCCAAGCAATGTTTCGATGGGGACAAATGAGGTGGAGTTCTGAGAGTGATTCTACTACTATAAAAAGAGATTATGGGGTGTACCATCAGTCCCTAAAGGTTCACACATGACTTAAACCTTTCATATATATATACTTGCATACTCAAGGGTGCTTCTGGGCTGCCATATCTATACACACAAACGTCAACACATATATATATATATATATATATATATATATATATATATATATATATATATAAAAAAAAAAATAAATAAATAACTAGAATGCTTCTAGAGTGGACTGTACAAAGCCAATTTTGTATTACCTGCAGAGGATCCTGCTGGAGGAGGGATGTGGAGATGGCTCTGTGGGAACAGCCGTTGCAGTTTCTTTCCCCCAGACAAGTAAGGCATGATCCTGTCATCTTACCTGTCTGTGGGCACACCAGTAATTTCGGACTAATTTTCCCCATACCTTCCCTGTCAAGACACGTCAGGCCATGGGCTATCTCTGTCCTGACAGTTTGGCATGTTCTCAGAGTCACTGGTTTTCCTTGTCCATCTTTCTATTCCTGTCCACATCCCTTCGGCTTCCAGACTGCTTCTCCTGCAGGGGACACAAATCTTGTATTTCTATGTGAATATACTGACATTTACAGGGGGAACACAAACATTATCCGCAGAGCGCATGGCTCACCCAGCTGCCTTGCCAGCACGTTCATTATCAAGTGACACTGAATCCTCATCGAAGATGTGGGCTTTACACTTGATACCAGCCACTCTGTCCGGCAGCTGTGTGACTGTCAGGAATCTTTTAAACTTACAACGCTTGCGCCACTGGAGAGCCAGCTACTGAAACAAAACATCTGAGGCGCCATAGGGCCTAAGATCTTCTGCATTACCCCAACAAACGTACTTGGAGTCGGCATGAATATTGGCTGTTTTTTTTTTTCTCTCAGCCCGCAGTACTACTAATGAGACTGCTGTTGCTGAGTGAGACGTCCAATGGGTTCAGCCTCTACTATGCCTTTTCCATCTATTACGGTATAGCCAGTGTACAATTTTCCCCTCTCGGTGTTGTGGAAAGAACGAGGGAGAGAGAGAAAAAAAAAAATGAATTACCTCTTCCAATGGGTTGTTACCACCCTTTGGGGGCATGCTGCAAAGGTCTGATTCAAACATGTCATGCAATCATATTCGTCTTGGCTCCCACTAAACTCCACCATTCCAGCAACCTCAGCACCAATCCACCCTTTGTGCCTTGGAGGGCACAACTGGTAAGAGTGTTGCTGGGTTTACAATATTACCCATTTTACTGGTAGCATCAATGCAAGTTCCCATTTAGTGAACTTGGCTGATGAATATTTTTCACATGTTTAGGCAGAATTTTAGGAGTGTCCAGACTATGGCCCTTATTCTGATCGGTGCGGATATTCCCGCATTCTTACGGTGCGGTCCGCACGCCACGGTGTTTTGCCGCGTGCGGCCATCGTCCGTAGAAACGCCCACGTGTCCTCCGCATTCGGACGGACTCACTCTTTAAGAACAGGGCGTGTTTACGGACGACATACAAACCATGCGTGTGCGGGAGAAACACTCCGATTCTGCACGGTATTACTGAGTATTACAGAGTATGCTCGGAAATACCGCATCCGAACGGGAGGCAAGCGGTGCTACCGCCCGTAAGCGGAGTATTTACGCCAAACAACCCACTATTATGTCAATTCTGCAATACATCACATGACCCACTTATTCAATTACCTATCCTCATAAAAAACAGCTTATTTGGAATTGGAATCAATTAGATGCCAATATATCCTTACAAGCATGCCTAACACATCCATTGCACACATTAACCCTTACAGCAATGTAAGTGCAATGGTTTGTATTACACCCTGTGTAAAAGATTATAAACAATCTACACATATACTGTTTCAAGTGCAAATAAAACCAACAACTGTGAACTTGCATAAAGAATTTATTTTAAATCAACATTAACATAAAAAATAAAATATAAAATATAATAAATCAAAGCAGCAGATCGCGGATGTCCTGCAGGTCTGCTAGAAGGTGCCTTAAATGTTGCTCCGCTCGCAGGACGGCCCCACGCACCCCCTCATCTGCCGGTGTGGTGTCATCTGTGGGCATGTCAAAGGGGCAAAAATTAGTCATGTTATTCATGCATACATTTCACATACTGCGACATAAATTGCACAAATGCTAGGTGACATGTGTGTATATATATATATATCTATCTATGTAGAGAGATAGAGACACACATAGATAAATAGATATGAAACATACATATATACATACATGCTAACTTATTTACTACATACTGTCTTTTTTGGCCTCTACCCTTTACTCTGCAGAAGACATAACAGTCATATTGTTTCTTCTCAGTCACAACCCACCCATGACTAACCAATGACAAGCATGTCATGGCCTCCGTCAATAAGAACTTGTCACAATCTGCTCAGTCTAAGTTCAGTGATGGTTCGTGGCATGGGAGTTATGCAAATGTTAGGAATGCACAGTACACATCCTCAAAATCATAATTCTGTCTAAACCAACCTACAATTCTGTGAGGGCAAAAAAACAATCTGAACTACAGGGGGTGTTTAGGTAGAGGAGGCTCCTGGGACACTGGCAACTTCTGACTCCATTCCAAGGTAGGCCGGCCCATACTCCATTTATAGCATACATCCTATAGTTTAGAAATAACATTCACCAACAATATAGATTCCACTATTTGATGGGTCATAATCAACACTTGCAGCAGGTGAATTTCATCCACAAATGATCCACTCATCCCTTTACTCCAGGATCCTGTTTAACTACTACGGTTATGTGGCAGTCAAAATGGAGCTCCAACCCATCCCACAAACCTGTGTAATTCAGAGGTGTCCGGGATGAAAGGGATGCCTTGGACACCCCATCTAACCCGTACCTGTATCTGTAGCTACCCACTTTGGGGTCTATATGAATAGTATGGGCCAAAAATTTGTTATCACCAGTGCTACATAACAAATACCAGTACAACTACTTCATTAATGATGCATTATGTTAACATACCGATCTGATGGTACTCCGGGGCCTGGCACGCCTCCTCCCCCTCGTCATCAGACTCCTCCGGGGCAACCGTGGCCTCCTCAGCCCCCTCCTCCGCCAGCTCCTCTGCCACAATAACCTCCTCCTCCAACTCCTCCTCCACCTCCTCCACCTCCTCCACCTCCTCCTCCTCCTCCTCCTCCTCCTCCTCCTCCTCCTCCTCCTCCTCCACCACCACCACCACCTCCTCCACCTCCTCCTCCGCCACCAACACCTCCTCCTCCGCAACCAACTCCGCTTCCACATCCTCCTCCACCACCTCCTCACGCACCTCCTCCTCCTCCACCACCATCTCCTCCTCCTCCACTTCCTCCTCCTCCACCCTTGCCGCCACCTCCTCCTCCGGGTCTTGGGCCTCCTCCTGGCCCAGGGCTGCCTCCGCCTCTTCACGGGCCTGTCGGGCTTGGGCTCGTGCTGTGTGGTAGAAAAAAAAATCATGGTCAATGTCGGGTCATTGGGGCACATGTATTAATCCATAACAAGACATACATGGAAGGGTGATAATGATGGCAAACGATGCAGGAAAGTAGCTCCTTACTGTTCATGGATTCCAAATTGTGACATGTAAATTATTATGTGATTGTTAGTAATTTGTTCACACATTACAACCCAGGCATTTATCAATGTGTAACACATATTAGATCTGGCCCATTGTATGCATCAGAATCCTCAATGCTATGGCATTACATATAAAAGCCACATGACTGCATGTTAACCAGGAAGAAGCACACATAACAGTCTATGGACTTTTAAACCCATGGACACCCAGTTATCATGAGACACATTTTATTGTTTATATATGCTATGTTGTAAGTGCGAAATTTCATAGCTAAAATACTCACAATCAGCAATTTCGCTCCTGAGTTGCTGGAGCAGCTGGGGCTGGCGCCTGCGGAGGTCCGACCACCGCCTCTCAAGCTGCCCGAGGGACCTCCGCACCCGAGTGCGGGCGTAAATTCGGCGCCCTGCCGCAGCATAGGCCCTCCGCTTATGGCGGTTTGTGATAAACGGCCCCGCACGGCCCAGCCTTGTCTCCATGACGGAGACAAGAACCCTCAGCTCCGCATGTGTGAAGGGTTCTGCCCTTCGTGTCTCCGCCATGTTGACAATGGCATCTATCAACCAATCAGGTGGTGGCATTGGTTGATCACAGTTATTTGTGTTAATAACTTTATTGTTCATCTTTACATGAACAGCGTGTCTGCGCCAACACAAATGGTGACAAATTCGCATGCCTTCAAAACAGTAGTGTTGATGTATGGCAATGAACAAATCTGATATATATAAAACACAGTGTGTATGCACTTAGCAAATCCAATGACGCCTCGCTCCGCCAAGCAACGCGTGCTATAGCTTAGCAACGCCTAGCTGTACTTAGCATTATTTACTCTATGCATCTATGTGTATGCGTACATTTATGTGTAAAAGACACATACACACACTTGCAGGTATCCTGAGACCAGCATTATACACCAGCCCTGCCTGCCTGCCTGCCTGCCTGCCTGGCTGCCTGCCTGCCTGCCTGGCTGCCTGCTCCTTGAAATGTTGAAACATGTGAATAAATTCTAATAGCATATATATATATATATATATATATATATATATCTGCAAACAAATCAGACATCAACACATGAAAAAATCCCAAACACATTACAGAATAAATCAATGTACTCACCAGTCATCAGGGATAGTATCAACTACAATAAGGAAGATATAACAAACACATAAGATCCCTTGAACAAGGTATAATAATTAGCACCTATATTTAACTTCCCCCAAAACTAAGCACATATGATAAATATCTCCTATTTCTTTGCCATTAGGAGGGCAGGCTGGCTAATTTTCGTGTTGTAACACTGACAACTAACACACTGTACTTATTTGAAGGGGTGATTTTTACAATAATTGGTGTGTTCTGTCAACTCGATAACATGTACCTGAAGTATCTTTGCGCCACAGAGTCCCGCAGCTGGTATCCCCTCCGGCATTCAGGGGCGCGGGATGGGCGCATGGGCGGATCTTGCGGCTCAGATGGTACCTCCCACTCATCAAAGGGTATCTCACGCCGCACAGCAATGTTGTGGAAAAATATACACAGGCCCACGATCCTCGACACCATTTCAGGCGCATATTGTAAGTCACCACCAGTGCGGTGGAGCACTCTAAATCTACCTTTTAAAAGGCCAATTGAGCGCTCCACCACTTGCCTGGTGGCAACATGCGCCCGATTGAATGCCTCCTGTGGGCCCGGTGCTGGGTAGCTGTACGGCGTAAGTAGCCAGGGCGTACATGGGTAACCGGAGTCACCCAGAACCCACGCATCACGGCCTTCCAGCTCTTGGAGTCTTTGCCATATCCCGGTTTGTCGGATGACATGAGAGTCATGGGCACTTCCGGGAAACTTCGAGTTGAAGGCGAGAATCTCCATGGATGGGCCACATACCACCATCACGTTCAGTGAGTGGAACAATTTGCGGTTCCTATATATCTTCTCACTTCGAGATGGAGGCACAAATGGTACATGGGTGCCATCCACAGCCCCTATCACATTAGGGAAGCCAGCAATTTGATGGAAGGCCTGCTGGCTTCTGCGCAGGGTCTCGGTGGCAAATGTCATGGCCATGAAGTGCCCCTTGCGCCTGAACATGGCCGACGTCACACGCCTCAGGATTCGGCAGAAGGCCGGCTGAGATATTCCAGCAAGTACTGCCACTACTTGTTGGAATGATCCTGAGGCGCAGAAATGCAACACCGCCAGCAGCTGTGTGTGAGGCGGAATTGCTGTCGTGATCCCGTGTAGAGGTTCCAGATCGCTCTGAATTAAGGTGAGCAGATCCAGAATTACATGTGGCGGTAACCGGTACCTAGTAAGTACCTCATCATCGGGCATAGCAAACAGAGTCACCCGTGTGCGATAGATTCTAGCACGTCCTGGCCTCCTTGGCCGACGAGTGGGGAGAGCCGCAAGTGCCCTTAGCCTCCTCTCCATGTAGCGCATAATAGCTTCAGCAACCTATAAAGAAATGAACATAAATACTGATGCACCTATGCACATAATGGCCATATCCCACTACAAATAGATTTGTAGCCTTCAATACGTACAATAGATGGCCGCCCCGTGAAATCCCGCAGATCCATTTGACTCTCTAATGATGACACAATAATATGAACTCAATACACACCATCCAAAACACACAGATAAAGGTGTCAGCATTTTTTGCCGACATCATGTACTATGACACATTTCATCTATTGCTGGGACATGTTGTCCTGCAATAGATGAACCCACACAGGTTGAAGACCTGTGAGTGAAATAGTGAACATGTGACATGTTGCAATAATGATACACCACTTTGCTGGCCCAACAATCTGTAGTCAGTGAGGCAATGGTGCATACATTCATACACTTACATTGTTAATGGATATCATATCTACAAGGAGCATGGAAGAGCTTACCTTAGACCCTGACAAGTCCAGATCTGGAGACAAATGATTCTAGCAGGAAGTCACTATTTATAGGGCTCTCACATGTGTGGTCTATAACAGTAGAGATGAGTATTGCATGACTTGTGGGCTGGATTCTCTAAGGGATTGGGCTACTTTTAGCTTGCACTAAAACGCCACAATACCACAGTAGTCATGAATGAAATGTCATGTCATGCTAGCAAATAGCATGTGTATTGTGCAATAGTCACAGGTGTATCAGAAGATTCTATGCAATGTTAGCATTGGTGACCAGTATTTCATGTAGAACTTTCGCCAGGTTTTACACAATGGAATTTCCGCCACCGTATGCGGCGCGAAAAAACAGCGACGTACGCTCACGCACGGAACGCAGCTGCCGCTGATGTCCGCCAAACAGATTACACAAACAGTATATAAAGGTGTATTAGAAGGTGACAATGTTGTTGCTAACATGTCTGGATCCCAACCAGAGGTGGACCCAGTGCTGCAGCAACTATTTGACCAGATGGACTCCAGCACCACCTATGTGCCACTGCACATGCGGGCAGTGGGTAATGAGGAGGCTGCTGCCCCTTCTACAGCAGGGGAACCTGCACCTGACCATTCTACAGCAGGGCAACCTACACCTGGCCCTTCTGCAGCAGGCCAACCTGCAGCTGGCTCATATCCACCATCAGCAGAATTGTTTGGAACACAACAGGGGACTTCACAAGGTAGTACCATGGCCAGCACTTCAAGTGCAGCGACTGGTGCCAGGGGGCGTGGCCAGGGACGTGGCAAGGGGCGAGCCAGTGCAACAGCGGAACCAACCAAAAAAAATAAGGCATATGAAGCACAGGAGCTGGCCATCCTGGTTCCCCGAGCACGTGATTGGATAGAGTGTCCATCCGAGAAGCTGACACACACACGCAGATGGAAGATTTGGGAACAGATAACGGCAGAGATTAATGAAGTAGCGCCACAAGTTCGTGAGACGGACCATGTGAAGAAGAGGCAAGTTGTTTTGTGATACATGTGGCCAGTAATAGCCAAGTAATGATTGAATTGATGCTTAGATGCATTTAGCAAATGGGCCGTGAGGTTGTTACGATACACATACATTATTGCCATGTTATTTCGTTGAGAGTTAGAGTAGGGTGATTGTGAATGTGTATTGTAACGGTTGATATCATAGTTGCATGTAATATTATATATGGGACATTAATCACATGTTGTAATATGTAGCACAGAGCAATGGCTGCAACAGCTAACATTGGGAGTGACATGTATTAATATGTCAACTTACATTGCAGGTGGCAGGACTTCAAAACCAACCTGAAGAGGAAGATGACCAAGCGGTGGGAACACAGCCAGACATCTGGGGCCGGCCCCATGCCATCAGGGCTAGAGCTCACCCCCCTGGAGGTGATGGCCGAGAGCTGTATATCAGTTGAGGAGATCAGGGGGGTGAGCACGATGGATAGCGAGGCCCCAGCTGAAGTGTTTGCGTCTTTTCTGGAAGGTAAATATTGGTCATGCCATAAACTTGTGCAAGTAATTATCGTAGAATGTCTCCTAATTGTGTTTATCTTTTCCCACAGACACCCCACCGCTTGGTGACGACTCTGTTCAGGAGGTGGAGGAGTCCGTGCCACCTGGCCCCAGAGGTAGGCCTGTGCAGCAGCAGGCATCGGGCCAAGCCGATTTGGCCGCCTTGGCCCAGGTGCTTGGGGACATCAACCAGCAGGGAGACTTGGCATCAGAACGGGTGCGTAGGACCGAGGAGATCCTGGCGAGCTTGGTCAGCACCCAGCAGTCCATGGCTGCGAGCATGCAGGCCATGGCTGCAAGTGCTCAGGTGCTGGCCGAGCAAGCCACCCGCCAAAATGATCTCCTCCTCCACCATAATGAGCTTATGGTGGAGCTGGTTACCAGCAACAGGGTCCTAATGGCATCCGTTTCTGGTGCATTACCACCGGCAACACTCCCTGCTGGCAGGAGGGGTAGACCAGCCAACCCCTCCACATCATCTGCTCCACCTGCCCCAGCATCTGGCCGTCCCCGAAGAGCTGCTGCACAGGCCAAGGAGCCTACCAAGGCCAAACGTGGTCGGAAATGAACTTGTGGCTGCATTAATCTCCGCCGTTATGTGTTCCCAAATCTTCCATTGTGCTGTGTGTGTCAGCTTCTTGTGTCCAATCACGTGCTGAGGGTAACCAGCTGAGCCCTTGCTTCATATGTCCTTTGTGGTTCCCCTGTTGCCCTCTTTTGCCTGCCATTACTGTCAGCTGTACTTGAAGTGATGGCCATGGTACTATCTTGTGAAGTCCCCGGTTGTGTTCCAAATGATTCTGCTGATGGTGCATATGAGCCAGCTGCAGGTTGGCCTGCTGCAGAAGGGCCAGGTGTAGGGTGCCCTGCTGTTGAATGGTCAGGTGCAGCTTGCCCTGCTGTAGAAGGGCCAGCAGCCTCCTCATTTCCCACTGGCTGCATGTGCAGTGGCACAAAGGAGGTGCTGGAGTCCATCTGTGTGCAATTATATTTGTTTTGTATTATTATTTATTTTGCTGCATTCCTGCCATGTTGTTTATTGTTTGTATGTATTATTTTATGGTCATTGCATCACACTGGCATTGACTGTGACATGAATATAAATAAATGTGTTTACTTTACCCAAAATGTGTGGTTTCATGAGTACATGTCAAATACACATGTGTATTGCTAGTATTAATATTCTGTCATGTCCATTGTTAGCAGTTTGAAAGTGTCTGACAAGTACAGCATATGTGGGGGACTAGTAAGGTTTCCTTGAAGCAGCAATGGTTTCAATTAAAGCACTGACAAGCGGCCTATTAGTGAGTAATGAGTAAAGGAGTAGATTCTATTGGGTTCAGGTGTTAATGGTTGTAGTCATTAGGCGTACGTTCGCCTACCGCATGAACGAGTGGTGTCCGCAAAGCAATAGTACACTTGTGGACACCGCACATTTCTGCCCTTTTTGATCGCGTGCATTCGGAGTGGTTTCCGAATGTACGCCCCCCAACATAAGTGTACTCCCCCGTGTCCGCCCATGTTTCCGCCCCGTTTTGCCCACTTTGAAACTACGCCCATGTGTCATTCCGCATGACGCCCATAATACGCCCCTATTTCCCGAATGATAGCGGTGAACAGTTCTGGACGGGATCTGGCCGAACTGGTACCGAGTCAAGGCGTGGCACATGCGCGTTGCGTTCTCCACGCATGCGCAGACGCCGTAAAGACGCGATCCGAAAGTATGCGGTAAAGTCCGCGTCAATCAGAATAAGGGCCTATATGAGGAGCATAAACAGTTAAAACACACCCCAACACCACATTCTCAGTTTTGTTTACCAGTAGTGCTATGGCAACTACACTGTGTAGACAAGTATGAAGTGCTCAAGTAATAGGGTTTAATTGCACACTGCAGTACGACATTGGTCAGGCTGGCATCACCAGGTTTCTTACGTCACTATATCTGTCGCCCCCTCAGCAGGTCTAATATTCTAAATCACATGGTCTCTTGTGTCAGTTTTACCCATGGCAAAAGGCTGTAATCAGGCCTGTTTCTTCTTCTTTACTATCCACATCTGTCTGTGAAGACATGGGTTTTGTGATTGCACCTATTTATATGTAAATGCGTTTTACAACCCTTTTCATTCTTTGTAGAAGGGGAATGCTTTGTGCATTACTTGGACTGCTTTTCACAAGATGGTGGCTGTGGTTGCCCTGGGTAACATTAGGAGCAATGCTTAAAGTTACTGGGACTTTGTTCAAGATTTACTGAAAAATATATATATTGACTACTCGCTTTATGGGGTACCACATATTCACAATGGGTATTTCTCTGCTGGGAGTGCGACAGATCTTTCAAACTATTTTTCTATGATTTGTGGGTTTATGGTTACTAATGTGTCCCAGATTTCCCCCCTCCCCCCCCCTCTTGTTCAGGCGCAACCGCAATCCGTCCTGAGATACCTTATGTCCTGCCTCAGGAGGATACACCAGAAGTTGTCTATCGCCAACTGCTGGTGCTGTGGATGAGGAAAGGACATAACAATAGATCATTAACCCATTGTATTGGTATTTACCCATTTGTGGGCCGTAAGGACAGTGTGCGATCTTGCAAGACCCGGGGGAGGGGCTTGGTGGCTCTCTGAGGTTTCTGGAACAGAAGAGTAGGGGAAGGAGAAAAAATTGGAAAAAGAGAGAGAGAAAAACTCAAAAAAAAGTAGAAAATTTTTTTATGACAGTAATGTGTACATTTATTTTCAACAGGAAATTTTTCTTTTATTTTTATGACACCAGGATTTAGCACTATGGGGGAATTGGCTCTCAACTATTTGGTTCTTACCCTTTTCAACTCCTGTTCTGATTTGTAAGCCCTCCCTTTCTTTCTGTTTCCCAGTGTGGTTGTGACTATGGGCTGTGTCTAGGGGTATTTAGCTCAAAGTTCTCTTTTGGGAACCTTGTTATTTCACTGGGTATTTTTCCAGCTCAACCTCAGATTTCAAATGGTGAAGCTGTACTTTGGGGCGCTATACTTTCTGTTTTTAACAGGGTTTCTATTGAAGCTATGGTTGCCATTGATCCTGTGTCCTTCCCATCTTTAGTTCAAAGGGAACTCGGTATTTGTGCTGTAGTTTTTAGCTACCTTAGATGGATTTGACTCTATAACAGTGGAATACAACATTAGCCTCTGAGGACTGTCCAGCATATCTTGCACTTCTTGTGTAAGATTTCTAGGAGTGTCCAAAAATACCCCATCAGGGGTGCAATAGATGACACATCCCATTTTACATAGTAAATCTCTACCCAGGAGGTTAGTCGGGGCCGCTGCAGCCAACAGAAAAAAGTGTTTGGTATGCAGAGGCCCGCTTGTAACATCTGCTGGTTTCGTCAGTGGGTAATGCTGTATTTTTCCTGTTACCCCAATTGCTGCTACTAATTGCTTGGCACAACCTAGACCAGGAGGGAATGTTGTTAACGGGTTTGATACAAAAAAAAACTTTATATTTAAACTATTCCACTTACCCATATCTGAGGCTCCTCCCTCAGATATTGTCTTATGTTACCTGGATGTGGGGTGTATGTGTGTCCTACTCCCTGTTTGCATATATGTGTCATGCTTAGGGCGGCGTTGGCTATTAGGTGGGGCTATGGCTATGTGTTGAGACCTACCTGTCTTCTCCCATTGTGCCTCCCAGTTACTTACATATGTGTTATGTTTCCTATGGTTACTTACCCTGCAACGTCTGGCTATGTGTCCTTTGTTTCCACATTTGAAACTTACCATTTGGTTTTGTCTTTCTGTCATAAATCGTTTGTCCAGATCAACAGCAGATTTCTTTAAAGTGTGTATTGACATCTGTCTGCAGTTGGGGTAAATGGTTTCTATGTTGGTTCTCAGATTTTCCCTAAGACCTTGTATCAGCACAGAGACAATCCCTCCCTTAAGATGTATGTTGTCCCTGGGGCTGGGGATACCAGAGTGTTTTGGCAATGCCTGTAAGGCACGGTTGAAATATCCGCTGGTGGACTCACCATCTTTCTGTGTGATGGTGAACCCTAGGGTATTTTCAACCATCGCTGGGAAATATACACCCAATTGTATATTTATTAGGCGTATATTTTCCTGGTTGCCCTGTTCAGTTAAAATCTTATCGCCCTCCACACCACTGTCTCGAATGAACTTCTGGACATCTATGTGTGAAGGGAGGCAAGCTCTCAACATGTATCGCCAATCCTTATTGGTGGGCTCATCTGAATTTCCTCGCTCCCTTACAAATTTCTGACACTTTGCCAGATCTTTGCTGGGATCAGGGAAATTTTTGATGATTGAATGACGTTCCAATCGTGTCCATGTATTGTGCATGTCACTATCCTTTATAGGCATTACCTCATCCCCGTCTCCCCGTCCACAAGGAGGTTCCACTGTGTGCAGAGGGTGGATCTGTATCCCCCCTGCACCATTGGACAACATCCCAGGAACAACTATCTCTGTGCTGTGTTGTGTGTACTTACCTGTGTCTAATACTATGCTGTTGGCATCAGCCGTCTCCTCCTCCTGTGCTGGAGCCCCAGCAGCGGGTTGAGCTTTTCCCTCAAGCATGTTAAGTGCATGGGAGACGGCCAGTGCCAACAGCTGCTCGTTTTCCTCTCGGGTTTCCTTATAAGGGGATAAGACAGGGTACAAGTTAGCAACGGATACATTATTACTCATGTCTTTCTTATGAGTCATTAACCCCTTCGGCACATATGGGGGTGGGGGAGCTGATTCTATTGCGGCAGCGGTTGCATTTTTATTGTGGCTGATTGTATCTGGTATTGCCAGACCTCTGATTCCCCATTGTTCCTGTCCTTCCTTCTGCCACAATTTAAGAATATCTATGTGCTTCATTCTCTCCTTACGACTGGAGAGTAGACATATTTCATCTTTTACTGCTGATAAGATTTCTGGATCAAAGCCACCAACACTGGGAAATTCTAATTTGCTGCCTTGTGTCATTTTTCTCCATTTATTTTGGTAAACAACTGCTCGTTCACCGTGCTTACAGCACATAATAAAAGCCGCCGATCCTTTTGGTCGGCTTGCTTCCTCCCTAACATGCACGTTATCACAGCGTGACCCGTTATTACCCATAATTACAGGAATAAACGTTCACAGCTTAATAGATATCGGTGGGTTATTACTTGTCTGAGAGCTCCCCAAACACTCACTTCTACAGCTTCCTAGAACAGTCCCACAATCAAGCGGGTGCGAAGGATACGAGGTATGATACTCAATCACCAAGTCTTTCAACTAGCAGCGAACTTCTAGTCAACTTGCAAGGTGCGGCCTAATTTTTCCAGGGTACAACAAACTTGTTTTCCTGTACCCCCAAAAACTGGATTTTCTAAAGTAGCTAATCGGATCACTGGGTTCCGATGTATCTTCTTGTACCCTCCTAGCGGATCAGTTCCACTGAAGGGGCAGTTCCTATGGGCACGTCGTCACGTGAACCCTGTCCTAACTGGACTGTCCTACACTGGACTACACTGCGCTTGAGTCGTGCCGTCACACACCCGTTCGCCTCAGTTATTTTTCACACTGGGCGCTAGTTACACCTTGGTCTTATGCTTATTGTTGAAATATTTCTGTACAGAAAATCTTCCCAGGCTGGTAGCTTTTCACTAGATACTTATGCAGGTATAAATCCCTTATAAAAAGCTATAGGAATCTATTAAAATAATGCTTGAGTTGCTTGTTTTTGAAAAATGAACAAAAAGAAAAAAAAACTTATTTTCTTTTATTAATCACCGCCTTATCCACAGTATATTACTATACTGTTTTAAATAAGGTTAGTGGTTTAACACTGTTCACCTTTTGAGTTCCTATGTGTGCTGCATGTGCAGTGCCAATGAACAGCCACGTGTGTACATGCGTTGATCACAGGCCGCCGATGAAATCGGCCACCCACGTGTTCTATAGTGTATTTGCAAGGTTGCACTCGGGTTTCGCTATACGCAGTAATTGCGCCTAAATGTGGAATAAATCCCTTAACTCCGTCCGAAAGTTACGTATCAAGATGCGAAATAAATCCCGCACTTAATCCGTAAATCACGTACAAAGATGCGAAAATTTCCGATATGGGCACGTGCACGCGCACCTTGCGTAATACACAATAGACGCTTTACGTTACTGTAAAAGGCCCAGAACTTATCGCCACGTGGCGGAGTCCCTGACCCTGCAGTAACTAACAATAAAAGTTATAGTTTTGCACAGAAGGGATCCTCTATGTACTATAATAAAACACAGGCCTTTGTCTCCACGTGTGCGAACTTTATCGCACGTGGCACATATATGCTGTAATAAACAAGCAACCCAAGACACTATACCCCGTTAAACTACTTGTGGCAGGCAGAAGTACAGTTTACTAAACACTTAGATATGATATGCTTTAAAACACTTGGCTTTCACTTATTGTGCTTCGAGTTCAACGCTAGCACTTCCCGAACCCCGCACCGCCGCGGACCCGGCCTATCCAGCAATGGATAATAATACTTCCACCCTTTTGCTGGTATAGGTCGGTTTGCACGCCTGGTACTGAGTTCTGGAATGTGAAACGGACGGACGAGCCCTCAATTGTTAATGCCGATGAATTATAACCAAAGAAACAATAAGTGAAAAGCGCAGGTTACGTATTATGTCCGCAACCTGCGTACCCTTTAAACCTAACTACGTGCGAACAAAGCGTAGCGCAGCGTAGCGTACCTTTTATTGTGTATTATACACCCAAGAACCAATACCTTAATAAGAGATCCCTTCGCAGTACTTTGTCTCTAATCTGCGAATATACCTTTAAGGACTGTGTCCGTAATATACCTTTATCGCTAAGTGCGAATAACAGACACAAACCACTGTATAGAAATAAGGAGGTAAGAACTCCGTAAAAGGTTGTATTTAAGTCCCTAATGGACAAAAGGGGGTTACAGGAATAGAAGATACAGGTATAACAGGTAATGCAATAGACTAACAATGAATACAATAATTAGACTCTACTAAGGGAAGAAAAACAGATACAGGATACAATCAGCCAACAATACAATAAGTATAAGTACCGTGAATGCAACCGTTACCGTCTCATCAAATATGCGAAGCGCAGTCCGGTCAGAGCTCGCTATCGTTCAGGATTGAACTATAGCCCGGTTGAAGGTCAGGGAAAGAAAGATGTGCCGAAGTGGCCGAGGCAGCCCTGGGTCTCCTATCTTATAGGGTCAGAAAGGGGAGGTCAAAGGCCATTCCTATTGGTCAAAGATCGTATGTCAGGTCCGCTGTGATTGGGGGGTAAGATGATACACCTGGTTTGACTAGGTGCAGGGGAGTGAACTTTAGGAGTCCTTTGTTCGTTAGTATCGTCGGCAGGGATTGTAAACAGCTGTAGAAACCGGTTACATCTAGATTCCTTTGTTATATACTTTCAACCGAAACTGTCTTGGGAATATGGAATTATGTCCATAACTGTCGGGCCGTGTCTATTGCGAAATATTCGCAATGACCGGAATACTACGCATAAGAAACGGAACGGAACGGTACTAAACATGATACAGACAGATGTATGCAGGGCTAACTAAGCTATGTGTGGCGTCTAAACCTTTAACTACATTTTACTTAGTGTCAGTATGTATTTATGAATTTATGTGTGATAGTATGGCTACTCTTCTGGTCCACTTTGTCACACAGAATCGGGTATGGAAACTTTATTAGCGCAACTCTGCGAACCAAAATGGCGGCCATACTATCCTAAAATGGCGTGTGTGCAACTCGACTTCCACAATTTCCACACAGATTAGTGAGCCCAAATAGTGATGCCTAATCCCATTGACCATATGTAAGGGGGATGGATATATGGGTATACAATTTGCTTGGGAAAAAAACTCCTGTCAATCTGTAATTAGCGTGGGATGTGCAATATCCCCTTTTGAAGGGTTTCCATAGCAGGGTAACAGGAGTCAAACAGGAGTTGCAATAATCCATCCTATTTTTTAGCCTGCCTGTATAGTTAGAACAACACTGAGAACCACATATGATATATAGATAATCCAAGCATCAAATAGCATAATTCGTACAGATATATGGTTTTAGCACTTTGCAGGAATAACCACAGGTGAGAGGAAATTTCAATGTATGACATAATTTGTACTAACATATAAGTGTATCACTTCACATGGGTAGCACGAGTTACTCACGAAAATGTTCATCTTATATTTTACAGGAATGCCCCTTCCCATCAGTTACCATGGGTTAGAGGTAGAAGTCATTAGTGCATATGTAACATTATAAATATCAACATAATGAGCTGCTCACAGGTAACCATGGGCAGTGTGTTCAGTACCCTCGGAAGATAGCTGTGTCAATTATCACAGGTAACCAGGTGTACTCAAAACTGAATGGTAAGTACCCAACACCTATACAACACAACAGTGGTGTTTTAATTAAGCACTTGTCAGTATACATGGTTTAATGTGAGATCTGCAGTGGTACCAAGACCTGGGGGGGGGGCACTCTTTACCCAGTGCCTGGTAAAGGGGCATAGGTCCCATTGCCCCCCACATGTCCCTGTTGTTGACAGCAGCACAGAAGCAAGAAGAGAGGGGTCACTTCTGCAGTAGCAGTGTCTCTCACCAGCCCAGCACATACACTGCTGTATGCTGTGCTGTGGAGAGCGGCAGCTGCAGGCTGCACTGTGCATGCACGACTGAGGAGATGCCGAGGGGATGAAGGAGGGCGATGCCGCTGCCACCGCCACTGGTTGAGTAATTGTGGAGGGGGAAGGCATGGGGGGGAGGGGCCAGGACTGAAAATCAGTCCCAGGCCCCAAAATTCCTGGAAGCAGTATCCTCTCACTGTGTGATGTGCGCAAGGATGACTGTGCCCACTGCCCACTGCTCCTTACCTGGTGCCCCCCTATCCCCTGTGCAGTGTGCGGCCACAGAGATACTTTAAAAAAATATATATATTTACTGAGGAAGTGGGCTGTCCATACCTACATGCATTGGCCACGCCCATTTGAGTACCTGGGCCTGGAACTGTTTTTGGTGCCTCTTGGTAACTGTCTGATTCTTACTGAACCTAGTCTTCATTCAGGAAATAAAAACTCTTAAGCTGGGTACACACCAGGACGACCATGTTCGTGTGACCATTTCCTTGAAATCGTACGATGGTTGCACGATCTGTTGGAGCACACGATCTGCACACGATCTGCTCAAGATCTGTACCCCCAGACGCCTTTTTTAGATATTCGGAAATAATTAGAGAGCACACTGAATTAAACACAATGGTATTTATTAAAAATAACAATTTATAAAACTCAAGACATTTAAAATGAATACATAAATTTAATTATTGCACCAATGTTGACCACCTATAGCTGTCACAGACTTAATTGAATGGATTAAGGATAATTAGTCCAAATTGCGCTTACCCACTTAATGCTGGTAGGTAGAATGTCCAAATATAAGAGGGGAGCCAATTTATGCGGATATATGATGGAAGGATCATTGAATAAGCTAAGTCCTGGTT
The DNA here is from genome assembly GCF_055691185.1 of Crinia signifera. NCBI lineage: Eukaryota > Metazoa > Chordata > Amphibia > Anura > Myobatrachidae > Crinia > Crinia signifera. The sequence goes on from NC_139220.1 coordinate 171,206,719, forward strand.
GGGGAACGATGTCCTTAGTTGGCAAAAGTATTATTGATAGTAACCAGAGGTTATATGGTGTGTGAAGCCTGAAGATATAATTGGATCTCTCACGTCCTGTGGAATATGGGCTCAGACCAGTGTGAAGCAGTGATTACCTCATTGCCGGGAGCACATCAATGCGGCTGGAAATGCAGATGGATATCGTCTCATCTACCGGCGTGACACCTTGTTAGAAGAGTTGGCACCGGGAGTGACTGGGCTCCTGTCGCAAGTCGCTGGTGCGAGTCCCGAATCCCGAATGCAGGCTATACCTCTCGGGGGTCCCGCTTGTTGGCAAAAGCAGTCAGGGGTTGCCGCAGGTCGCCCTTCTGTATGCAGGTTCCCAAACACAGAGGGAAAGCGATGGTTGATTAGTTGACAGCAGGGGAAACGGGTGACAGGTATAAGGTGGACCAAAGACCGGGAGGAACCATTGCTGTCCACCTTATACCTGGTGCACACATGTGGCATGTGCACACATGTGGCAAAAGTCACGCGTATGCACAAATGCCAGGGCCGATTTGTCGGCCCTGTCCGTCGCTGGATGCACACACACATACACGCTATCACTCAGACACACACACACGCCTCTCTCACTTATGCTGTGTACACACTTGTACAATCTGCATGAGATCCAGATGAGATTACAATTTAGACTATCTGCATACAATTTAGACTATATAGTGCAGATCTGCACTATATAGTCTATGCAGCGAAGACTTTCTGGCTGAGATATGGGAGCTATACTATATAGTCAAAATCTCATCTGGATCTCATGCAGATTGTACAGGACACACATCTCTCATTTAAACGCACACACACACTCTTAAAAATACACCTACTCCTATTTTTATTAAACAATAACATATTTCACTAAAACAAACAAAAAAACTCAATGAGAAACCCATAACACATAAATAATTATACTGCAAACATTAAAGATACCCACATTTATTAAAGATACCCCCCACATGTGCCATAAACTCAGCGTAGTGCTGCCAGTGTCTTACTTGTGGCAACGGAGCAGAAGAGTTCTTCCGCCAGCTACTGTAACACATGCCTAGGGGGAGCTGTGCGCTGCAGCTCCCTCTAATGTTAGCCGGCTGCCAGCTCAATCTCTATGTCTACGTGACACAGGCAGCTCCTCCGTCTGCTAAGGGTTTTAAAATGTGGACATAATTCTGCGAGCAGCATTGTCTCCCATAGTTCCCACTCTGCTGGGGACTGATACTGGTGGGTGGAATGAGCTGCCATGGGCCCTATGTCAGAGTAACCGGGCCCGGGACAGCTGTGCCCACAGCACCCCCCTAATGGCAGGCCTGCACACAAGTTAATATGGGCATGCACAGGCCTTCACCATCAGTCCTCGTTGCAAATTCACCGGGGACCGAATGAACCAGAATGACCTCCTATATGCCGAGTTGTAAGAGAAAGACAGTTTACAACCTCTCTGCTCAGTTCAAAGACTGGCTGTTATCAATAGGATTGGTGTTGTATTGTGTGGGCTGCACAATAGGTTAGAGAGATACAGTAGACAGCAATAGGATTAACTTTTTGTTGTTGTCATATTCTACTCTGTTATATTCTTCGCATTAAAGAGTAACTGCAAGTTACTTGTTTACCCAAAGATATTGCTTTTGCTAACTGAGCTTTACCCACTATTTGGTCTAGCCCCAAATGGCTCCAGCCCTCTGTATTATGCAAGACCATTCCTTATCAAATTAATTATTGCCATGGCTCAGAAAGAAACAGTTTTTAAGTGCTTAAAGCGATTTAGTAGGCATTTACTGCTACTATTTACAGACATAGGGGGTTATACAGAGTTGATCGCTGATGTGCGAATTCGCCTATTAAGAGATTATCGAATGACTGAGCATGTGTACCGATCATAGCATGCATGCGCAAGGCAAAATTGCTAATGGAGCTTATCGCAATACCCTTGCATTTTGACTGACAGGAAGCCAGCGTTTAGGGCTAGAAACCTGCCCTTTTTATGGAGTGTCCTAAAAAATCCAGGCGTGGTTGTGGGACATCAGCGCCATCCTCAATCAGCCTGTTTCTGATGCAGAGTTGTGTAAGGGACAGACTTAATCACATTTCCACAGACTGGAAAAATAGTTTGATGGTTCGGGAATTGCGTATGGATTTTGCAGCAGGATAGTGGATAGCGATAATTTTGCAATTCTCTCACAACACAGGGCAGGCTTTCTTTCTGTCTCGGAAGCAGCTATTTATCTAATGCAACTTTGCAGATGAGAGATCACGTCTGAGTCAGGCCCATAAATAGTACATTTATTTTAACTTTAACCCTTTGAGTGTCAATGTTGCTGTGAGAGATTTGCTAACTATCTGCTAAAAATGCCAGCATGGCGCAATATTTAAACTTCAATTAGCTGACTTCAGATCATATGCCAGCAAAAACTAATAAGTAATTCTTATTTCTCGACTATGGCCCTGGCATTTTTAGCAGATATTTTGCACATCTCTCACAGCAATGTTGGCACTCAAATGGTTAATACATGTTTTTAGGAATCCTGTCTTGGAAGTAGTACAGAAATGTCACCTCTGAGAGCGATCATTTACTGGGTTTGGTACTATATTTAACAAGGTGCCAGCCGTAACATCCTTTTAGGCTTAGCAGTGATACATTTACTGTCCGTATTCATCAATAGTTAACTTACTGTTGATCTTCAACATTATATTCTTGTTCTGTAATGACCCCTTTTCAGTTGCTGGTAGCCAAATCTGCAAACAGAAGTTTACCATTCAATTCACATATACAACAATTGCCCATGAATGCACATAGGGCCTGATTCAGCTTGAAACGCTGCATTCAGAAAATCACTATAAAACATTCCTGCGCATGCACTGTGCACACAGCACGAACATGCAATCACATCCGGGAAGGGGGTCTTCACAGTGTCTTCACAGTACAGACAGTTTTTTGGGGGACTGTGCCATGTCCCACCTGCATCTATCAGTGACCCGCGGTGTGGCGGGGGGAGTTGGGAGGGGATGCAGTGTAAATCCCGTCGGTCAGAATCCCGGTGTTCAAAATCCCGACGCCGGAATTCCCGACCGCCGAAATCCCGACACTTTCTCCCTCCGTGGGTGTCCACGACACCCTCGGAGGGAGAATAAATTAGTGTGCCGAGCGTAGCGAGGCACCGGGCCCGCTACGTGGCGAGCGCAGCGAGCCCGCAAGGGGGGGCGATCCACGTCCCCCCCTTGTTGGGATTTCGGCGGTCGAGATTCCGGCGTCGGGACTTTGAACGCCGGGATCCCGACCGCCGGGATTTAATACTGAATCCGTTGGGAGCACCAGCATTTATTGCAATTTTTCAAACATAGCAGATTGGCTGGTGCATTATCACCTTCTACTTTATCTCCACTTTATCTCTTCACCAGGCTTAATACATCGCCCCAAAATCTCCATTCTCTGGTGCTAGTGAGGATAATCCCTGGTGCTAATTATCTACAGTTGTACTCATAAGTTTACATACCCTAGCAGAATTTGTGATATTTTGGCCATTTGTCAGAGAATATGAATGATAACTCACAAACATGTCTTTCACTCATGGTTAGTGGTTGGGTGACGCCATTTATTGTCAAACAGCGGTGTGTACTCTTTTTTTAATTATTTTTAAAGACATTTTTATCGGTAACATTTTTCTGCAATAAAATGTACAAAATAAATAAAAAAATGTTCACACATAAACCATTTTTCATTGATTTTAAACAATTCAACAAAATTCAATAGTGGTATAGATGAATTAAGACCTCTACAGACAGAGATGAAGATCAAAAACCCTTCAGTCTGAATTAAAATTGTAGCAACACAAGGTATCAATAATACCTATGAGACAAAACTCTTATTAAACAGATTTAACAACAATGAGAGAAGAAAGAAGGGGAAGTTAAAGGGGGTAGGGGAGAGAGGGAGGAGTGTGGGAGACAAGACATTGACAACTAGCAACACCTTAGGTGCAGCGTGACGGGTCGATCAAACCAAGCAAGCCTCATAGTGTAGTGAAGCATACTCTTTATATGACCAAACGGGTATGGGGTCGTGTTAGCGGAGTTAAGTGGGTGCAGGTAGGAGGGAAATTTGGCGTATCAGGAACCAGGTAGTGTTTTCGAACACTTTCTGTATGGTTAGAGTTAGAATATAGATTTCCCATTTAGCATAAAAGCGTGTCACCCCTTTCTCAATGTCGCATAATGCAGCCCGACGTTTAAAAAATAGGATTTTGAGATTATTTTTTTAGTTCTGTTAGAGAGGGAGGTATATTATGAATCCAATGTGTCAAAATCAGTTTTTTTGCCAATACTAAAATTAGTGTGAGCAGTGGCGTAATTTTTTTCGTGTTGACACCAACATCCCAATCAGAGAAGTACAAAAATAGGGAGGGGAGTGGGTTATATGTTAGCCCTAGTGAGAATGTAGTGTTCAGGAAGCCTAGCAGTTTCCTCCAGAAAGTTCTTATCAAACCACACTCCCAGAAATTGTGGAAGAAGGTTGCGCCTCTCATCTTACATTTGGGGCAGAGGCCTTAGTCAGCAGGGATGAAGTGGTTTTTTTGTTGTTGGGAAACATAGGCCCTGTTGAGAAACTTTAGATGGGTTTCCTGAAGGGAGGCGGATTGAAGGTATTTTAAGGAGCATGGTAGCTTCTTTAGTAGGACTGCATAGAAAGGGAATGAGGGAATATCTAATTTACATCTGGTTTCAAGGTGATGCATTCATTTCTCTCTGGGTAGAATTACAAGTAGCTGGTACAGGTTCCTTATTCTACAACCTAGGATTTTGTGTGGGGCCAGTAAGGATAAGATCGGATCTGGGGTAATTAAAGGGATTAGGATACCTAGATATTTGAGTGGGGAGGAGCAGACACTGAACTGTAGCGGGGGGGGGGGGGTGCTGTTATCAGTGTGAGAGGCAGTGCAACGGGGTACAAATAGGATTAAGAGTGGTTAATTCTGAATCCAGAGAAGTCGCCAAAATGATCTATGACTGACATAGCCATCGAAATTGAGAGATGAGGGTTCAAGAAGAACAAGAGCATGTCCTCTGTGAACATACTAAGTTTAGCCTATTCTGTGCCCACCATAACTCCAGTGAAGGAGGGGGTATTTCTCAGTTTAATGGCTAGGGGATCCAGGGCAGGGGCAAACAAAAGTGGAGAGAGGGGGCATCCCTGGTGGGTGCCTCGTAGTATTTTAAAAGGGGGGGACAGGTAGTTATCAGCCAGACTCTGGGTAGTAGAGCCTGTGTGTAAGTTTCGGATTGCTTCAGAAAAGGCCTCAGGGATTCCAAATTTTTGTAAAGTGGTAAAAAGATGATCCCATGAGATCATGTCAAAGGCCTTCTCGGTGTCTAAAGACAATATAGCATGTAGATCCTTGGTCCCCGCGGTCTGTAACCACTGCCGTACCGAAAGTAATTTTCTAACATTAAGAACAGAGTGCCTGCCCCATATAAAGCCAGTCTGATCGTTTTTAATAATGGAAGGTAATACAAATTTTACTCTGTCTGCAAGTAATTTAGTATATAATTTGTAATCTGTATTAAGGAGCGATAAAGGTCGGAAGGAGGAAGGCAGTGTAGGGTCCCATCCCGGCTTCAACAGCACTTTGAGTAACACTGAGTTGAAATAGGGAGGTTAGAGAGCGCTCTTAAGAAGTGAATTAAAGAAGGCTGCTACTATTTTAGGCGCCAGTAGTTTGTAATATTCGCTGGTCAGTCCATCGGGGCCTTACCAGGTATTAACTGGCCAATGGCTCCTGTCACGTCCTCCTCAGTGAAGTTGGATAGCAGGGAGCCGGTTTGGTCTGTCGTCAGGGTAGGCAGGGATATCGAGGCCCAGAAGGAGGACTTGTTTGTTTGATCTGCAGGGGCGGAGGAGTATAATCGTGTATAAAAATAATGGAGTGTATTAGAGATATCCTGCCCCGTGTGGACCATTGTATCATTGTCATTTCTCAGGGTGGTAATAATGGTAGGAGGTTGTAACAGGTTAGTCATTAATCGATTTGATTTACCTCCAAATCTATGGAATTTGCTTTGTGTTTGAAATGACATGCGTGTTTCTATTTTGGATAATAGGGTGTCAAATATCATTTTGGCCTGGTTAAATGCAATCTTGTGAGCAGTGGTGGGGTGATGACTTAAAAGTGTGGTATGCTGTGGTGAGATTAGACTGGGCTTCAAGGTATAACTTTGTTCTTTCTTTACGTATATGTGAGTTATAAGAAATGACTGATCCACGTAGTACTGGCTTAGAGGCCTGCCAGAATAGTAAGGAGGAGTTAGTTTCCACCGGTTATTATGCTTTTATTCCAATCAAGTGGATTCTAGTAGGGATTTAAACTTGGTGGAGCTAGCTAGATGGCTAGAAAAGCGCCAGTGTATATATGAGCCCCTATCTTGTGTAGTGAGCAGAGCAATCCAGCAGGCTGCGTCGTCTGATATGGATATAATTTCAATACCTGAATCATGTACCACATGGAAAGCTCTTGTGGAGAGTAATGTACAGTCAATGCTGAGAGACAGGAAAACTCTCTCTGAACCAGATGGCACGCCCGCCATACATCAGTGAGGTATAAGCTGGACATCAAAAATTGTCTAGAGGGTACTCATTTCATCTGTGAGGATGGTTCCTTGTCTTAAACAATGGATGTCACTACATTAAAATCTCCCGCTAGTATAATCAAGGTATCTAGGTATCTAGGTATGGGGTGAGCAGGGTAACAATGTTTCGGAAATACACCTTAGAAAAAACATTAGGAGCATAAACATTACATCGCGTATATCTGATTGAATGTATGGTGGCGTCCAATAAGACAAATCTACCCTCAGGGTCAGTCTGGTGGAGTAGATTAACACTGGAATTTGCCTCCTGGCCAGTATAACCACCCCTCTAGATTTTGAGTTATAGGGGGATGATGACAGCTCTGTCCAACCCAGTGAATTTAGTTTGAGAATTTCAGTGGTGTTAAATGGGTTTCTTGCAAGTATGCTATATCTGCCTGCAGTTTGTGCAGATAAAGCAGGGTTTTTTTTACGTTTGGAGGGGACATGGAAGCCACCAACATTCAACGTCACTAAATAGATGGTCAAAATGAATGCTAGACATCAAATGGGCTGGCAATGATTTTCGAGAGCTGTCAATGACATATACTGTAACGTAGGACATGTCACAAAGGGGAAAAACATGAGGGATGCAGAAAGGTAAAAAAAGGGGTAGGGGTGAAACCAGGGAGCCGGGTGTCTTGCTTCTATGATTGGATGCATAGTGGCTGAAGTAGACTTCATAATAATAAGCAATAATCGTAGACTCCCTAGCTTCCCCAGCCAGAAAGAACTACAATTACAAGCAGAAAGACTTCCGGGACCCCAGCAGCAGAAAGGACTGCTGGGAACCGAAGTCTCCAAGGAAGAACAACATAAGAGCATGAACATAAGGCTTGCCCCAGCCTTAAATTATGTGATCAGGGTTCTTCAGACCGTCACGGGGGCCTACTGCCCTCCGGTCAATCCGAGGCCACTGGAAAAAAATAGTTAAAGCACGCATATAACAATAATATACATATACATTTCGAATGGAGAGGACCCTGGATGAGATTAGGTAAAACAGAAATTTAACTTGAAGTGAGTGAACATTTGAAGATCTGGAACGCTGGAATCATCTGTGGAAGGAGGGCACTGAAGGGGTACCCGTGGATGGCCATTATGGCCGTAGTGGCACATTCCCGTGCCGCAGTCCGTCTAAGGACATGTCACTCATAATAGAATGTCAATGTGAAACAGTCTCCAAAAGTAACCAGTGAGAGGCAGTTCAGTCGCACAAAAGTGTGGGGAGATGAGGAATAATTTGCAAATGCGGAGGGGTGCATCTCTGAGTGGCATCTGGGCCAGCCTGTGAAAAGGTCGCCTGAGCCATTTCCACTAGGTTGCCCTCTGCGTCCTTGACTGTGCTGAATTCTTTGAAGGAAGTGCCAGAAAAGATGCGTCATTTGGCGGGGTAGAGGAGGGCAAACTTTGTATGATCTTTAACCAGGCGCATGCATAGGGGGAAAAATTCTCGACTGGCTCTCGTGACCTCGGCTGAGAAGTCCTGGAATATAAGTAACTTATTGTTGTCCCATTGCAGGGATCTATTTTGTCTGAACCGCCCTCGGTCTACCACTAGTATCGTCGTGTGCTGGGCCCAGTCTGTGCACCCTCTCGATTATCATGCCCGTGCAGGCCTCTTTCACGTGTAGTAAGGCAGGGAGTGTGGTTATCAGAAAGGTGAGCAAAGCAGGGCCCTTGAGAAATTGAGGGAGGCCTATGACACGCAAGTTATTCCTTCTCGAACGATTTTCCAAATTGTCAAGCTTATTTTGCATTTGATATGCAGCTTTCTGTAACGTGTCAGTAGTGGATTTAATGGAGTGTATATCCTGGAAAGCCTCTCCAATATGAGTTTCATTAGTATTCACCTTTTTGGTGGCCTGTTTCAGCTGCGATTTTATGTCCTGTACTGTCTGCTGGAGTTTAGCAGCATGTGCATCCAGGATAGGGTTAATAGTGTCTTGGATAGCCCTCACCATGTCCTCATATGTCAATGGTGCTGCCTGCCGCTGCTGGGACTATGATGGGAAAAGCTCAGGCTGCGTGAGAGGTGTTTGAGGGGTCTCTGCCACACCTACATGTGATGGGCAAGTGTTCTGTGCAGTGCTCTGGGTGCCGGCGACCATGTTGGACTGGCTTCTCTGAGGGAGAGGAGTCTGGCACGGTGTCCGCTCCGATGGCGGGTTTTGGAGAAACCTGTCCAATGGTGGCAATGGGGCTTCCCCAGCGTACTCCTGGCAAAAGCAGCATTGATAGCAGGCGGGATGCGGCGTGCAGGAGCGAGCAGGCTGGGGCGGTAGCGGATCTCAGCACTCTGCTGCCTTTCCCATCAGCGCCGGAACCAGAAGTCGTGTTTACTCTTTTTAAATCATAATGACAACAGAAACTACCCAGATGACACTGATCAAAAGTTTACATACCCCAGTTCTTAATACCGTGTATTGCCCCCTTTAACATAAATGACAGCTTGAAGTATTTTGTGGTAGTTGTGGATGAGGCTATTTCTTTTCTCAGATGGTAAAACTGCACATTCATCTTGGCAAAAAGCCTCCAGTTCCTGTAAATTCTTGGGCTGTCTTGCATGAACTGCACGTTTGAGATCTCCCCAGAGTGGCTCAATGATATTGAGGTCAGGAGATGGCCACTCCAGAAACTTCACTTTATTCTGCTGTAGCCATTGTCATGCCCAAGTACGTCCCATGAGCAGCTTCTGGGCTGATAAGTGCAAATTTTCCTTCAGTTTTTTCTGACAACATGCTGCATTCATTTTGCCATCAATTTTGACCAAGTTTTCAGTGCCTTTGTAGCTCACACATCCCCAAAACATCACAAATTCTGCTAGGGTATGTAAACTTATGAGCACAACTGTATTTTCTTCAGGGCTGTATCTACCACACACCTAAAGTTTAAGGCAGTGGTTCTCAAGTTGTTCCTCAGGACCCCACACAGTTAATAATAATAATAATAATAATAATAATTGTATTTATATAGCACTCTTTATCCAACACTCTTTCTCAAGGCGTTCTATAGACATAAGGTCACCTGGTAGGAGCTGCCACAACTTTAAAGACCACAAGTGACCTGGAAAACATGAACAGTGTTGGTCTCTAAGGACTGAAGGGCAGATTTATTAAGCCTAGTGAAGTTGACAACAGAGCAGCCAATTGGCTCCTAACTGTAAATGTTAAAACCTAGTCAGTGACTTGACAGTTAGAAGCTGATTGCCTGCTGCATTATCACTGGCCACTATATCACTTCACCAGGATCAAAACATATGTCCCCGAGTTTGAGAACCTGTGGTCTAATTTAAGATACATAAATCATGAACATTTGTACGAATGTTAAAACACAAATAGGGCATCTGCCTCCTCCTACTGCACCAAAATCTAACCTGTCAAAAAGGGAATTGTATTTAATGTCATGGCTATGGACTAAAGGTGCCCATATATTTAGGAAGGTATATTAAAGATGTTTAAAAATCCTGATGTATGATCCTGGGGGGAGGGGGGGGGGTGTTGCAAAATACGCCATATTTATAGGCAGGATTTGGCAATCGCTGATCGTCAATGCCTGCCGATTGGCACATCCTGTTGGAGGATCGGTGGGGCAGCAGATCAGAGGATCGTGCCCGCTGATGTATGGGCACCTTAAGTGTTGCGTATTGTGAACTTAGGTTGGGGGGAAGAGGGAGACATGGATTCTATTTTTGCACCTAGGCCCACAACCAGCAAGCTCCACCACTGATCACAGTCATTGTAATTTACAGCCAAATGTTCTAGATCAGAATTATATGCACAACGCTCATAAACACATACAGCTTTGGACAAAACTTCTACCACTGTAACTGATATGGTGGTCCAGAAACAATTCAAACTATTTATAGTCAATGTAATAGACAAAATCATTGCTTATTGCTGCCAGTTATAAAAATATGCAGATAAACAAAAGTGAAACTTGTCCCATACACACATAATTCAACCTAAGTATGTCATATCAACACAATTTACTTGAAGCAAATTATCGGGTTACACATTTTTACCCGGTAATTTGGCATTCAACACGGGTCCTTTTCTTGTGTGAAAGTCAACCTGAGTCGAAATTCACAGGTCTTTGACCTAGGTATTTACCCGGAATTTTGATCCAGGTTGACCCTTTCACAAAGAAGCAATACCCATGTTAATCAGCAAATTACTGGGTAGAAATGCTTGACCCAGTAGAGTTTAAAAGGGGGTCTTTGTGTGAAAGAAGGGTCAGGCTGGGACTGGCGCAACAACCCAGCACTCAAATTTATAAGCTGTGATTTAGGGGCTATTATGTCTGAAAGTGGTATAAGAAGAAACTTTTGACCTATGGGAGCTGTGAAAAAAGTTCTGATACCCTAGGGTGCTGTTATTCAAAAAAAAGTTTGGGAGCCACTACATTAGAGAATTGCTTATATGCTATGGCAGAAATATACTGTGCAGATGAATGGCTACGAATGACCATATTCGTAGCCCTATATGGCCATAAATTCGTATTTTCCGAATTTACAAAGGCCAGTATACGACTGTTCGTGTTTGTATATTCATTCATATTTCTAAATTCAGATTAATACACCATCAAAGAATACGAATGGATTTCACCATTTATTCAAATGGCAAATCTAAAATTGCTATCAGGCTGTATGCTATACAATTGTCCCGAAAATACGCCTCAAGAATACTCTGCATTTTCCAGGCGTGTTTGGCTGCAACCTGCACAGATCAGTCAGATCCGTGCAGGCTTCTGTGTGTAAAAAGTAGTAAAAATAAATAATATATATATATTTTTTTGATAAATATGGTGTGCGACCCCCCCACCCGACAATTACTATCCCCGGGCTCATTGAGCCTGTTCTTGGTTGCAGAAATACGGGGGGGGGGGGGGAGTTTTGGACACCTTGTATTTCTATAACCAGCACTAAGCTTATGGGCTGGTCCTGGTTCCCAAAATATGGGAGACAAAATGATTAGGGGTCCCCCCTATTTTGTAAACTAGCACCAAGCCCAAACAGCCAGCAGACTTATGCCACAGCCAGGGGAGACTTTTTATATAAAATCCCCCAGCCAAAGCATTAACCCCTAAACTGGCCAGCCATATCGGACCCTAAAAGTTTTCAGGGGTTAGCAGCAAATATTGAGTATCTCCAAGATTGCAAGCTCAGGGGGTGCCACAAATAGGGGTGAGTTTGGAGCAGTTATGGAACAGAGAGGAGGAAGGGGGGTACTGGGAACTGGTGAATGGAGGTGCTCTCTGAAGCTCCTCCATGGTGCAGGTGTCTGACAGTTGCCAGTAGCCATCAGAATGGTGAGTGATGTACTACTAAGGAGGGTGGCCACATGTCAACTGGGTTGTGAGGCCAAATCAGGGGCGTAACTAGATATTCGTGGGCCCCATAGCAAAAGTTTGTAAGGGCCCCTTATTTAGCTGATGATGACATATGTAAGTAAAACATATTACTTATACAGTAAGATGGGCCCCCTTCAGCTCTCGGCCCCATAGCAGCTGCACCCCTTGCACCTATGGTAGTTACGCCCTTGGGCCAAATGCTACCTTTTGGGTGATTTTAGTGGCCAATCCGTCCCTGGGCTTCAGTGAGGGTATATGGATGAAGGGGCGGGATGTTCTATGGTGTTTTTTGTTAAAAAATAAAATAAAAAATAAGACAGTGTCTTATTATCCGGGAAACACGGTAGTTGTTGCATTTATTAAGTTCATGAGATGCAACACCAGTGGAAAAGAAAACACATCTCTGAGTGTTTGGTAAACATTAACAAATGAAAATATTATTATTTTTGAGAAACCAGTCAGTCATTACTAAAGTCAGTCGTTAGTTAAATAGGTAAATGGTTAACTCTAACATTCTAGTTAATGAAATGTAAATATGCTACACTAGACATTATGGACCTTATTCTGGTTGACTTTTGCAGCCTTGCGAGTCCACCAAACACCGCCCGGCCCCCCTTGCACGGTGAATTCCCCTGCACACGTTCAAAAGGATGTTTATCATAAACATCCATTCACAACTTGCGTGCGGGGAGGAAATCATTAGATGGTTGCCGACCGTCTAATGATTTCTACAGCGCACACAGAAATAAGACACCTCTGTGGAGTCTTAGGACTGTGGGCGCCCTGTGCGGGAAGTGAGCAGGCAGCTGACATCTGCTGACATCAGCTGCCCGCGCCATTGCCAAATTTCAATGGGAACGGCCAGCGTTTTCATAGGAATGTTTACCGCTGCCCTGCGCCCCCCACCTGCAGCGCTGTGTGCGAGAGGCTGGCAAATAGTCAATTCACCATGGCCGCTTGCACCAAGCAGCTGCACATGCGCATAAAAGTTAAAGCGTGCTAAAAAAAAAGGTTTTACATACAGTAACTGCAGAAACACTTTATAACAGTGGTTCCCAAATGGTGTGCCATGGCACCCTGGGGTGCCTAAGGGCACTTGCAGGGGTGCCCTGGGTTGGTGGTTCTGGACCAATTAAATAAATGGTACTTGTGCAGTTTCACGGCGCCAGCATGGCGCCGTGCATCTCAGTCCCCTTGCGGGCTCGGTGGCTCGCTACGCTATCTAAAATCAACTCCATGCCAACGTGGATAGTGGGGGTATAACTAACCACGTTGGCATGGAGTTAAGTTACTTTGTTTTAGATAGTTTGGCGAGCGTACCCAACCTGGCACCGTGAAACTACACAAGAACCAAAAAAATTCTGCTCAATGTAATAGGCAAAGCCACTGCTGGTGGCTACCAATCGTAAAATTTGTGGATTGCGACACATCAACATAAGTAAACTTACAGAACCTATAAACACAATTTACCTCATTGAATTATTTTTCCTAAATTTCTTAAAGAAACATTTGTCCTAGGTGAAAACATTCTGATACTCCAGAGTGCATAAATAGGGGTGCTAACAGGTCGGCCAGGCCTCGCTAAAATGGAAAAATGTGACCACAATAAGGGGGCGTAGCCACCCAGAAGGAAGGGGTGGGGGCAGGGCCAAGCACGTCTGAAGAAAAAACTATGGGTGACATTTAATGGGATGAGATATTTCGACTTTTGCGATTTTTTGCCCAAAAAATGGCCAAATTTGCACGTTTTTACGAAATCGCCAATTTAATAGGGTCCAATTGTTCTTATCCAAAAAAGATAAAAATTCTAAAAAGAAACCGGCATGGGGTCCCCCCTCCTGAACATAACCAGCCCTGGGCTCAAAGAACTGGTCCTGGTTTTAGAAATTCAGGGGTCAAAAATCATAGGGAATTAGATTAAACTATTGTGTTGTTGCGGAACTACAAGTCTCAGCAAGCCTGCACTGCATGCAGGGACTTGGAGAACCACAAGTCCCAGAATGCGGGGCATTAAAGCACCCGCTGGGTCGTGTAGTTCCACGACATGACAAATAGTTAACTAAAACACACACATGAACAGTATAACATACTACATTCAGTCACACATACATTACCTATGGATTCCCACAAAGGCCTGTCCTCTTCTCCATGTAGGGCTCAAACGAGTACCTGTTAAAGGAAATTCTACTCACCACATACCTTACAGATCAATTGATGGACATTTTGCCAAGTCGGTCAAAGTAATAGTGTTTGAGTTAAAAGTTGGAGGTTTTCGACAATTTGGCCGATGTAATGGAGTCCGAGGGAGAAAGTTGGACACAAAACAGCACCATAAAGTCTGACATAATTATAGCTGTTTTTTTGGGGGTCAGTTGTATTCAACAATGTTCAAATCACTATCAGGTACACAATTACATCACATTTTGCCACAAATAAAACATACTTTGATCTGTCAAAATACAGTAGGTCATATACTGTTTATGTCCTTTTTGACCCTTTTTCCCACATAAAATACATCTTATCCGCTATGCGAATCAGATGCACATGCAGCTTTTGCTGATTAAAAGGATATGCAGCATGATTATATTGTGTATAAAGTTTAGACCGTATCTGATTAAAAATATAATGCAACATTATTTTACAGCCAAACACTGGGTACTTGTGTAGTTTCATGGCGCCACTAAATCGCATGCGATATAACATGCGATTTGATGTGCGATGTGATTTAGTACCTGTTCATACCCCCACTATCCACTACGGCATGGAGTTGACTTTATATAGTGTTGCGAGAGCAGCAAGCCACCGAGCCCCGCGAGGGGACACGGATTGCTTGACATGTATTCGCCATGCTTCGGGCTCAGTGAATACATGTCAAGTAATCCGTGTCCTCTCGCCATGCTACGGGCTCGGTGGCTCGCTACACTATATAAAATCAACTCCATGCTGTAGTGGATAGTGGGGGTATGAACAGGTACTAAATCGCAACGCACATCAAATCGCATGCGGTATGCAGAAGGAGTAGGCCAGCCTCCCACATACTGTACCACCTTACTTCCCGAGTAAAGTGAGCAGTCTGTGGGTATAATTTGCAATAAATCATGTCACCGTAACCTTTTTATACACACTCTAATCACATAATTAAGCATGGTGAGGGAGAGGCAGTGGGTGACAGCAGAAAGGCTGAGATTGGCACTTCATCCAAGGCGGCATCACCTATCCCTTAGCACATCCAGATGTGGCCCTCCAGATGTGAAACTACAAATCCCAGCATGCCTTGCCACAGTTTTAACACTCCCTTATAGCAAAACTGTGGCAAGGCATGCTGGGCTTTGTAGTTTCACAACATCTGGAGGGCCACAGTTTGAAGACCCATGCCTTAGCACCCAGTCAGTCACTTGGAGGCAGGTAGAGAGGTGGAGCCAGGGATAGATGAGAGGGGAAGCCCCTCATCCTCAGGATTCTCTTTGGACATGGCCTACAGTAACACGGGGGTGCAATAATAAATCAGTGTGACTCATTAAGCTATGAGCTGAGGGCCCTTTCATAGCAGTGGGCCCCAAAGCAATGCAAAGGCTGCACTGCTGTTAGTTACAATGCTGAAAATACGGTAGATGGTAAAGCTCGGCACTCTATTGAAGATGGATTGTAGCCCTTAGCAACCAATCAGATTCTAACCATTATCTTCTAGAAGGTGCTACAAAATAAGTAGTAGAATCTGATCGGTTGCTATTCAACAGAACTCCAATTTTAGTGAATTTACCCCTAGGAGACTCTAGTACTCATTCCGAGTCTAGAGCGTATGTGCAGTAGGGCGGAGTGAAAAAACTGAAATTGAGAAATTCAAAATAGGCTAGTGTGGAAAAGTTGTGACTTGACTTGAATAAGAAACGTGCAAAAGCATTTTGATCTGAGTCAACATCTTCTGTTCTGGCAAGAGGCCTGAAGTTTCACTTTTTTGGTGAAAATGACGAAAACTATGAAGATGCTCCGATCTAGTTAAAATTATGTCAGGATGTCTTAGAGTGGTTGATTAATATACTTTAGCATAGTAAAAGAGAGTACGAGATTGTCCTAGTGCAAAGTGAATGACTTTGGTGGGAGAAAAAATCCCTAATAATTGACCCATTTTCATGGCCACAATTGTGAATATTGTGTGTTTTCTCCTGAACGTATTTATATTAGAAGAAGCACAAATACTCTAAATGGAATTTCGGTGACACTGTGTGAAATATAACACTGCATAATGGCCCTTAATCAGACCTGATCGCAGTACAAATTTGTTCTCAAAATGGGCAAAACAAATACTGCATTGCAGGTGGGGCAGATGTAACGTGCTGAGAGAGTTAAATTTGGGTGGGGTGTGTTGAAACTGAAATCTAAATTACAGTGTAAAAATAATGCAGCCGGTATTTACCTTGCACAGAAACAAAATAACTCACACAAATCTAAAGGTGGCCATACATCTACAGATCGATTGTCAGATTGGGCCGGTTGGAACAAACAGCTGGTAATATCTGAATGACAGTTTTTCAGCATTTCAAAGCAAATGGTCAACTGTCATTTGCTCTCATCTTTTACCAGCATTTTGTTCCAACCAGACAGATCGGACAATAAATCTGTAGATGTATGGCCACCTTAAATCTCTCTGCACATGTTACATCTGCCCCACCTGCAGTCCAGCATTTTTTTTGCCCATTTTGAGAACAAATTTGTACTGCGATCAGGTCTGATTAAGGGCCATTATGCAGTGTTATATTTCACACAGTGTCACTGAACTACATGAAATTGGATTTATGCTGCTCTCTTTGCAGTGCATATACAAAGATAGACAATCCTGTGTATATAAATAAGAAATAACTGTTGCAGTCTGTTATTGAAAAACAGTAACTGTTACAATGATACCCCTTTCACATCGCACTTTTAAAACGGTAAATTGCCGTTTTTTTCCCTTTTTAAAACGTTTAAGCCTGCACTGTGAATGCACCACAGCCGATTTACCGTTTAAAGTTAACTGGCATTTCGAACCGTGTAAAAAGCAGAGTCCTACACGGTTCCTTGCCGTTTTTTGGGCAATGTGAATGTGTACAATGCTATGCATTCACAGTGCAGGCTTAAACGTTTTAAAAAGGGAAAAAAAACGGCAATTTACCGTTTTAAAAGTGCGATGTGAAAGGGGTATAAACCGGTATTTAAAACGGTAATCTGCGGCAATGTAAGGCTCTGACCCGTTTTAATTACCGTTTTAAAATACCGGTTTTTAAAACGTGTCGGCGATGTGAAAGTGGTATAAGTTTTACAAGTAACAGTGTAAACTGTCTAATGTATAATTTTACATATCACTTCTGTTTATTGACAGAAAAACAGTGTTGCATCCCCTATACTGGGAACATGATTGGGCTGCATTACAGCATATAATTATGCCAAAGATAAGCCAATATATTAACTGTTAAATACGTTGAAGTGTATTATGATGTAATAAATTGTAAGCTTGCAGCAGGGCCCTCTAACCCCCAAGTCTGTCTGTCATTACCCAGTTTGTTTTATCACTGTCTACTATTGTAAAGCGCAACGGAATCTTCTGAGCTATATAAGAAACTGTAAATAAATAAATAAACAAAAACATTGATTCAAAAAATAACAGGTTAATCATTCTATGAGTGGTGTCCAGCAGTACATATATGCCAATCACTGTGTTCATTTCTAGGCAGCAGGGCCGTCTTAACAGCAGTGTGGGCACCTGGGCAAAACAATGCACTGGGGCCCTTACCCATTCTCCCCTCCTAGGGGTGGGGAGTGGTATCAGCAGCAGCTTTGATGTCCCACGGATGGCAGGGGGTGCTCTATCTTCCATTCAACATGTAGGACCTGGAGCAGTAACTTCTGCTAATTACTCCTTTACTGCACAGGTGGTGGGAGGGTGAACACTAACGTGTGGAAGGGGGCACTGAGCTGTATGAAGGGTCCCTTGTAAATTACTTCCAGGGAGGTAGGGGGTGTTTTATACACAGGGGACGGTTGGATAATGGAGTGGGCTTAATATTCGTCATTTTCCGGTGGAAGGGCAGCTTGTTTGACTGCAGATATCGCCATTATCTGGAAATAGATTTCTTAGCCTAGTATAAAAACCTAGAGTCCCAACTTTCAGGAGGTGCTGGGAACTTGGGTATCAGAGATCAGGAGCCAGAGCAATCCATTGACAAAAATATAAAACTACACCAGACGTTTGGAGCTGGAGCAGGGACCGGTTGCTTGAAGGCTGATATCTCTGGTTCTGGGCATGATAGAGACAAGCCGCAAGTGTCAGAGAGAACCTGAGAAATATGACTGGAAATTGTAATTAACAGGTCGGATGTCTACTGCTGCTTTGAAGTTGGATTTCTGCAGTTCCCCAGGGCCGATTTTCAAAATTCTGGTATCCCTGGAAAAAGGGGACCCTCAGCTATCAACATAGCGCCCTTATACGCCTGGGTCCCCTGGGCAAGTGCCCATTAAGCCCATACAAAAAGACGGCCCTGCTAGGCAGGATTGATCAGCAATACTTATTACAGCATAATGCACTTTAATGTATTTAACTGTTAATATATTGGCTTATCTTTGGCATAATTATATGCTGTAATGCAGCTGCAGGTGGGGCAGATGTAACATGTGCAGAGGGAGTTAATGTGGCCATACATCTACAGATTTATTGTCCGATCTGTCTGTTTGGAACAAAATACTGGTAATGGATGCTTTGAAATGCTGATACTTTGCTTTGAAATGCTGGAAAACTGCCAAAAACTGTCATTCAGATATTACCAGGTATTTGTTCCAACCAGCCAGATCTGACAATCGACCTGTAGATGTATGGCCACCTTTAGATTTGTGTTGAGTTATTTTGTTTCTGTGCAGGGTAAATACCTGCTGCATTATTTTTACACTGCAATTTAGATTTCAGTTTCAACACACCCCACCCAAATTTAACTCTCTCCGCACGTTACATCTGCCCCACCTGTAATGCAGCATTTGTTTTGCCCATTTTGAAAACAAATTTGTACTGCGATCAGGTCTGATTAAGGGCCATTATGCAGTGTTATATTTCACACAGTGTCACTGAAATTCCATTTAGAGTATTTGTGCTTCTTCTATTATAAACACGTTCAGGAGAAAACACACAATATTCACAATTGTGACCATGAAAATGGGTCAATTATTAGGGATTTTTTCTCCCGCCAGTCAGTCACTTTGCACTAGGACAAGCTCGTACTGTTTTTTACTGTGCTAAAGTATATTAATGAACCACTCTAAGACATCCTGACATAATTATAACTAGATCGGAGCATCTTCATAGTTTTCGTTATTTTCACCTAAAAAGTGAAACTTTAGGCCTCTTGCCAGAACAGAAGATGTTGACTAAGATCAAAATGCTTTTGCATGTTTCTTATTCAGGTCAAGTCACAACTTTCCCACACTAGCCGATTTTGAATTTCTCAATTTCAGTTTTTTCACTCCGCCCTAATGTGCAGGTCTCTGGAAAAATGGTCGGATTACTGCTGTGGAGGGTAAGTATTGCAAACATGGGTGCACGGAGTAAGCCCCATAAATTCTGGGGCCCCATGAGCACTGCATGCACTACAGCCATTATAGATAAACCAGTGTATACACACCTATAAAAGCTGTGGATTGTCATGGATGAGTGAAAATAGAATATGATGGTGGTAATGGCCACTGTTACAAGTAAATCACTTGTTACCAGCTGTTTGCAAAAGCTCCCCCCCGAATAGGTATATTTTTAATCAAGCAGGTTCAGTGTAAAGCAGATGTATGCTACTGTTGCGTCCCTGAATGTATACTAAGCTGTACATACTGTATCTGCAGAAATACACCATTGCCGAGTGTGTTTTATTTTCCAAGATATATTTTGGAGGTCTAGTAACAGATAGACTTAAAAACATAGAATTTGACAGGAGATAAGAACCATTTGGCCCATCTAGTCTGCCCCTTTTTTACCCTTCAGGTAATCTCAACCCTTTTTTATCCTTATTTCTTTGTAAGGATATTCATATGCCTATCCCAAGCATGTTTAAATTGTTCTATTGTCTTAGCCTCTACCACCTCTGATGGGAGGCTATTCCACTTATCCACTACCCATTCTGTGAAGTAATTCTTTCTAACATTTCCCCTGAACCTACCTCCCTCTAGTTTCAGTGCATGTCCTCGTGTTCTACTACTTTTCCTTTGAAGAAAAATCCCTCCTGTACTATGTTAAAACCCTTGATATATCTATAACAATATAACTTGTCCTACCAACACTCATAAAGCCACATGCCGATTCATGTCTTCGAAAACATGGATATGATCAATATAGAATTTAACCTTTAAACCATAAATATCTTTAACTTATGTTATATAACCTTTCAGAACAAATACTTATTAATAGTTTTATGGTCAAAATAATCAGAATACTGTGCAGGCTTGGGGGAAGGGGGTAGGTGTGCCCTACAAATATAAAGGGTGGAACGCAATTCTCTCCCTTTATAATAACAAGATTATAAATAATGAAATTGATTTGTGTTTTAAACTTTACATGCGGCACACTATTAATCACAGTCTCTGATTGATCATTTTAATAACATGGCAAACACGTTTTCTGTAACCCATAGTACTGTTCATTCATTTGCCTTGATAAGCAAGGGTCAGTGTGGGGTAGTTTTTTTTTCGACACGTCCCTATGACTAGGTAGCCACAGTGTTAGAAAAGTGTGATGCTATTCCCTAGTCACAGCTCATCTAATAAGTTATACAGTAAACTTTGTACTCGGCAAGAAAGTCGGTGACATGATACTAGTATCGACAAGTGTATAAGTGATGGCAGGGTGTGGTGGGGGGAATGCTGCATTCCGAGGCATGGTGCTCAGTGGCGATGCCCTCTGTCTTTCTGCATGTACAGAGGGAGGATGTCGCTGATGCCAGACATTGTCAGCAACATTGTGCGTACACACTGGACAATACTTAGATTTTGGCAGAATCATCAGAATAGTTACAAATACCAGCTTTAGTGTAACAGAATAGCTTTCTCCATACACTCTAATGTTACGTTAGTGCAGTGGTTCTCGAACTCGGTCCTCAGGACCCCACACAGTTCACATCTTCCAGGTCCCCTGACAGGTGCACTCATTACTGACTGACACATTTTAAAAGATCCACAGGTGGAGCTAATTATTTCACCTGTGATTCTGTGAGGAGACCTGCAAAACATGCACTGTGGGGGTCCTGAGGACTGACTTTGAGAACCTGTGTGTTAGTGGGACTGTAAAACGATTTCCAATATTTTGGAATACTGGTCAGAAAATGTTTGCTTTCTAAAACATTAAGGGTGAGATGTACTAAGCCTTCAAAAGTGAAGGCTTAGTATGGTAGTGTAGAGTAAACTGAACATGCAAACTGTATATCTCTCTGCTGTAACTTCCACACGCTTATTGCACTCTACTGGCTAAACTGAAAATAGAATATGGTTTGTTTAGCAATATCTGCTGCAGTCTGTACCCAAACAGGAAATCTCTGTGTACTAAGGTGCCCATACAAGGTACAATAATTGTATATGTTTTGGACTAAATCGCATCGTGTGCGATGAGATCCGAAGCTAGTTCAAAAAGTATGTACAGCACATAATTTTTGAGATGTGCGAAGGGATGTGCGAGGGAGCCTGGATCGCATTGCACCTGGAAAACGCACCGTGTATGTGCACCTTAAGTGTGGCTAGTGTTAATCACACCTTGATTAAACCTTTTGTTGTGGGTGGAGTTTTAGGGTATGGGGAGTACTACCATCTGATTTTCTACACAATCAATACCTCTGTGGCTGTGAAGCCTTTAGGCTGGGGATGTATGTTAGGTAAGATTTATGGTAGTGTAAAGTATGAGGATTATCATAGGCGTGTGCATGGGGTTTCACACGCACCAAGTAATGATCGGCCGCCGCCAAACTGAGGGGCAGATTTATTAAGCTTGGAGAAGAGATAAACTGGAGATAAACTGGAGAGAAGGCAAAAGGAGATAAAGTGCCAGCCAATGAACTGTGTTTGAAAATGACAGTTGGGAGTTGATTGGCTGGTGCTTTTTCTCCTTTTACCTTATCTCCAGTTTATCTCTTCTCCAAGCTTAATAAATCTGCCCCTGAGTGACAGTCCCTTGCATCTGCCACCGGCCAAATCACGCTGACGCAGTGGCGCGTTACTCAGAGTTGGTCGTCGAGCAGCTAAATGTCCGAGGTCTGTGTCGGGGTGGGTGCTTTCCTCCTCCAGGAGCCAAGCCCCTCTCCTCCCTCCTCCACTGCGCCTCATTCCTGCTGTATCCCCTGACTGTGCCCCAAGCAGAGGTGGTGGAGTGATCAGCTTGGCACTCCCATCTAAGACCTAGATCAGCTCTGCGATCTTCTCAGCAGGCTGTGCTCTACCTGACTTAGGAGCTAGCCAAGAAATGCAGGGAGGAGGCAGATGCGCTGTCACACACACGACACACAGAGTAGGGAGTCAGGAGAGCAGCCAGCACAGCAGTGGGTACTGGCAGTGCTGACTAAACGGTATGTGGCATCCAACAAAGTAATCACTCACACGGCAGAAGGTTAGGGCTGACACAGAGGGAAAGGGGATATGGCTGACACAGGGGGACATGGCTGACAGAGGGGGAAGGGGACATGGCTGAAAATGGGGGGAAGGGGACATGGCTGAAAAAGGGGGGAAGGGGACATGGCTGAAAAAGGGGGAAGGGGACATGGCTGACACAGGGGGAAGGGGACAGGGCTGACACAGGGGGAAAGGGACAGGGCTGAAACAGGGGGAAGGGCTGACACAGGGGAATGGGGACATGGCTGATATGGGGGACCCCCATGGCTGACACAGGGGGAGGTGGACATGGCTGACACAGGGGGAGGTGGACATGGCTGACACAGGGGGAAGGAATGGCAGCAATGGTGTGAGGCGTAATGTTTAATGGGCATAACGGTGTGAGGTGCAACGGGCATTACAGTGTATGGCATAACATGTATTAAGCATTATGGCATGTGGTATACTATGTAATGGGTGTGTGACGTGTAATAGGCATTTTGGCGCGTACTGTCCCTGTTCTCCATGTTTTACTAAAATTTGTCAAGCCCTGGCATAATGTGTAATGGGCATTACGGTGTGTGGTATTATGTGGAATGGGCATTATGTATGATGGGCATTATGTATAATGGTCATTACTGTGTGTGGCATTATGTGTAATGGGCATTACAGTGTCCCCACTTCTGGTATGTGTGTTTTGTGGGGCGGGGGGGAATGGTTCATGCTTCTCCTCCTGCAGAAGGCGCCGGAGATCTTTGTTGATCCCGGTGTCTTCTGGCCTCTTCAGCAGCCGCCAGAACTCTGGTCTCCATCGCCGCTGTCTTCTGCGCCGTCCTCCGGTGGCGGCTTCTTTCTTCAGCCGGTGCGCTCCCAAATAAAAATGCTGCCGCTTCGCCGCCCGGACTGGAGACACAGGGACCAGACAGCTGATCCCTGCGCCGGGGGAAGCTGTGTCCTGTGATGGACACAGCTTGCTGCCCCTCTGCCTGCTCCGGTGCTGGGCGCAGGGGACTATCCTAGCACCGGGGCACATTGTTACACACTACAGCAAATGTAAGGTCACACGCTTACAGTACTGTGCACACTTACAGAATGGCATGCCTACATTTCTGCATGTGGCTGGAGGTGGGTGAATCATGGGTACTCTTTAGTATATGTGTGTCTGCAGGAAAGTGCAACAGGCATTTTGCACAACAACTTATTTCCAGCAACACAATACAAACTGTTATGGTTCCCCTAAGCATGTTCTGGAGCATCTGCAAATACAGGTGAACATTGAATTTACATTTGCACTCTGATTTGCTCTTTGCAGATAAGTAAAAGCAACTGCACACAAACAAAAATGTTGTCACACTGATCCACCTTTTATTGCTCTGCAAACTACTACAGATACCTCCTGAAAACCAGCAGCACAATTTCCACTACGTGGATTGTGCCAAATGTGGTCATATAAGCCCTCTAGAGGGGACAAGAAAAAAGGCAGGTAGTACAAGCTAAGACCAGGGCCAGATTAACAATGGGCCTGATGAAGCTGTAGCTCCAGGCCCACTCTTCAAATAAGCCCATCTTGTAGCAGAGGACCAGGGCTTTCCAACGAGCCTGTTCCCACGTCGCTAGCCCCCCCCCCCCCCCCAGGCAGAGCTGGAACGTTTTCCCCATAGGATAGCATGGGACCCACTAATTCTGACCCCCACTCCGTTCCAAGGGCTGCCAGTTCCCCCTCCAGCATCACAGAAGCTCGACCAGGATGGTCTATATGGGTTAATTGTTTCCAGAGATATTGCGGGTAAACCGATTTGTTGATTTCTGAAACGTAATTTCATGGCTGTTCATGTTCTTTTAGGGCAGATTTCTATGGAACCAAACAGTCCAGTTTCACGGGTCCAAAATCATTCGAAGCCCACTCAAAACTTCTTAAATATAATACTGGTCTCATGTAAATGGATCAGTTGTTTCCGAAGATATAGCTGGTTGATTAAAGGCGGGAGGGGTGGTTTTCTCTCCCCCTCACACCAGAAAATGCAGGGAATAGGCTGGTGTATAAGGGGCCAACCCGGATATGTCCCTGCATGATCCTGGGGCTATTTTCCCAGGTAAGTCCCTGCATTTTCTGGTGTGAAACAGGTATTATTTCAAATAGCTGGGACCTGCAGTGCTCTGAATACAGCTGGGCAGCCCCCTGCTCTCTGCCCGGCTGTCACATTACCACGAGCATGTATTCCCCCTTGGCAATGAGCATGTAATCCCACATGGAAATGAGAATGGGACCCCTAGCAATGAGCATGTAGGTAAGCAGCACTTATGTAGCATAGTTTTTAATTGTCATTATGATGTTTGGCATAATATACGTAATGGACATTATGGTGTGTGGCTTAACATGTAATGGGCATTCTGGTGTAGATTTGTATGAAGCATATTGTGAATTTTTGCTCAATCAATTTGGTGCGTATTTTGGCACAATCCATGTGGCAAAATGTGAATTCTGCCTTATGCCACACAGATTAACGTAAATTTTGACTCAATCCTTGTGCCATAGGGCGGTATTCAATGAGCCAGAATCGCCAAGTTTTATGGCGATTCTGTGTTTTTATCGTGGCTGACGGCGATTTTATGAGCTGTATAAGCGAATCACCCTATTCAACGTCGTCTATTCGCCGCTGACGACTGGTGAATGAAGCACCAATCGCCAAATGTGTTTCTCTTCAAATCGCCGGTATTTGTCTATAGGAATTTTCATGGGGATTCGCCGGTAGTCGACGGGAATCACCCATGAATCGCCAAAAGTGTATTCAATGTGAAGTTGGCGATTCTTATTTCTTGTTTCATATCGCCGTTCCTCACCGAGTGTCCCTCGTCATCTTTTTATGGTGATCTTTTTTAGGAACCTGTGAAATAATTGGTTTTAAGTGCTTAATTTCACTCTGCAAGTGTAATATAATATTATTTGCTGCCCTTGTGTGATGTGATGGTCGTAGAAGTGCTATACCAATATATATTTAATTTTTTCTGGTATTTTTTTTTACTCCCACAACGCACTGTTCTTACCCATGGTGCACCTCACTTACCCATGATTCTCCTCCCCACCTCACTCCTTCGTTTGGCCTTTGAGGAGATTACACAGCTTTTGCAGTCTGCTGTATTGGAAACGTTTTTGTAGGGTAATTTGCGTTTTTTTGCATTTCACTGCAATTTCTTTAACACTGACTACAGTAATGGAGCTGTTCAGGGATACTATTGTTGTTTTCATGCTGAATGCCAGTGTGGAGGAGGAGGTAGATATGATGGAACATGACACTAGTATTCCGGCGATAGCTCCATTAGGTGAGTCGGTGCGGGTTTCAGTCCCACGTCCACGCCACTTTCGTACTAGGCGTGAACTGGGTGATCTCACCGAGGCGGAGGTGATTTCTAATTATCGCCTTTCGTCTGCGGCAATCCATATGCTGTACGATCTCATGGAGCCAGACCTGGTAGCACGGAAACGGGGCAATCACGCACTCACCGGTTTCCAGAAACTGTTGGGTGCGTTGCATTTTTTTGCGTCGGGCACATTCCAGCCCACTTTAAGCCAAACATGCGGTTATTCACAGCCAACCCTCTCCCGCTGTATAGCACAGGTCATAAAGGCATTCCGCAAATTAACGACCCAGTATATTAAATTTCCTGATCAAGACAGCGAATGGAATGAGATCAAATTTGGCTTTTTCTCAAAATGGAAGTTTCCCAGTGTTTTGGGCGCGATCGACTGCACCCATGTGGCGTTTAAACCACCGCGTTCATCAGAGGAATGTTTTCGGAACCGAAAACACTTCCACTCGATGAACGTTCAGGTGGTTTGCGACCACCAAATGAAAATAACCAACCTCCTTGTGGGTTTTCCTGGGTCGACCCACGACTCGTTCATTCTAAGCCAGTCCGCCCTGTATGCCGATTTCGAGCACGGCCGAATGCCGGACGGCTGGCTGTTAGGTAAGTAGTATGTTTTTTTTTGGCTGTGGGGGGGGGGGGGTTTGATTTGTCTTGAAATCCAGACTTTGTTAATAATGTAATATTTTTTTTTTTGGTTTCCATAGGTGATGCGGGTTATCCCAATAAGGACTGGCTCCTGACCCCATTATCTGATCCTGTGGGCGAAGCTGCTGAAAGGTACCAAAGGGCTCACACGACAGCGAGGGCAGTAATTGAGCGAACCTTCGGTGTCCTTAAAAGCCGGTTTAGATGTTTAGACATGACCGGCGGAGCCCTTTTATACTCACCGGCAAAGGTTTGCGGCATAATTAATGCTTGTTGTATTTTACACAACATTTGCATTGCAAACCGTTTGCCGGTGACCGTGGATGCTGCGGTTTTCCGGCATGGGGACCTTTCAACAGCTTTGCTCGCCGGTATGAATGAACGAGTGGATGCGAGAGCTCGACTCATCCGGTCATATTTTGCCCAATGTGAGTATTTGTAGTCCAAAGTTTGTGGCTTGTTTGATTAGTTATATGATATTTAACACTTTTCATTAATTTATGTTTTCTAGAGTTCCGTTTGGGCACGTTAGTGTTTTGGCCTGTTGCCGTTGGTCCTTCGGTTTTCTACGGTTCTTTGTTTGCCGCTGTTGTTGCGTGGCTGCTATCCCAAGGCTACGTTTCAGTTATCCCGTGAGTAGCGCTCCGCCTGTGGGAAGGAGGGGAGGGTTTGGGCCCTGTGAGGTGTCACTAACCCCTTTTTATTTTCCGCAGCCTATTCCTGCTTAATACTTTCTGGAGGGCCCTACAAGCAGCTGGATCCTGTGTGCAGCGGATGAACCCCTGATGTGTGAGGGCTGCTGGCAGGTGTGGGTGCGTGATGCCTTTCCCATGGGCTACTGTGCAGTTACCCGGTGAGTATCGCTCCCGCTGGGGGAAGGAGGGGAGGGTTTGGGCCCTGTGAGGTGTCACTAACCCCTTTTTATTTTCCGCAGCCTATTCCTGCTTAATACTTTCTGGAGGGACCTACAAGCAGCGGGATCCTGTGTGCAGCGGATGAACCCCTGATGTGTGAGGGCTGCTGGCAGGTGTGGGTGCGTGATGCCTTTCCCATGGGCTACTGTGCAGTTACCCGGTGAGTATCGCTCCAGCTGGGGGAAGGAGGGGAGGGTTTGGGCCCTGTGAGGTGTCACTAACCCCTTTTTATTTTCCGCAGCCTATTCCTGCTTAATACTTTCTGGAGGGACCTACAAGCAGCGGGATCCTGTGTGCAGCGGATGAACCCCTGATGTGTGAGGGCTGCTGGCAGGTGTGGGTGCGTGATGCCTTTCCCATGGGCTACTGTGCAGTTACCCGGTGAGTATCGCTCCCCCTGGGGGAAGGAGGGGAGGGTTTGGGCCCTGTGAGGTGTCACTAACCCCTTTTTATTTTCCGCAGCCTATTCCTGCTTAATACTTTCTGGAGGGACCTACAAGCAGCGGGATCCTGTGTGCAGCGGATGAACCCCTGATGTGTGAGGGCTGCTGGCAGGTGTGGGTGCGTGATGCCTTTCCCATGGGCTACTGTGCAGTTACCCGGTGAGTATCGCTCCCCCTGGGGGAAGGAGGGGAGGGTTTGGGCCCTGTGAGGTGTCACTAACCCCTTTTTATTTTCCGCAGCCTATTCCTGCTTAATACTTTCTGGAGGGCCCAACAAGCAGCTGGATCCTGTGTGCAGCGGATGAACCCCTGATGTGTGAGGGCTGCTGGCAGGTGTGGGTGCGTGATGCCTTTCCCATGGGCTACTGTGCAGTTACCCGGTGAGTATCGCTCCCCCTGGGGGAAGGAGGGGAGGGTTTGGGCCCTGTGAGGTGTCACTAACCCCTTTTTATTTTCCGCAGCCTATTCCTGCTTAATACTTTCTGGAGGGACCTACAAGCAGCTGGATCCTGTGTGCAGCGGATGAACCCCTGATGTGTGAGGGCTGCTGGCAGGTGTGTGTGCGTGATGCCTTTCCCATGGGCTACTGTGCAGTTACCCGGTGAGTATCGCTCCCGCTGGGGGAAGGAGGGGAGGGTTTGGGCCCTGTGAGGTGTCACTAACCCCTTTTTATTTTCCGCAGCCTATTCCTGCTTAATACTTTCTGGAGGGACCTACAAGCAGCGGGATCCTGTGTGCAGCGGATGAACCCCTGATGTGTGAGGGCTGCTGGCAGGTGTGGGTGCGTGATGCCTTTCCCATGGGCTACTGTGCAGTTACCCGGTGAGTATCGCTCCCCCTGGGGGAAGGAGGGGAGGGTTTGGGCCCTGTGAGGTGTCACTAACCCCTTTTTATTTTCCGCAGCCTATTCCTGCTTGATAATTTCTGGAGGGACCTACAAGCAGCTGGATTTGCAGTTTCTTTTGCTGGTCTCTGGACGGGGAAGTCTCCAGCGGGTGAACCTCTAAAGTGAAAAAGACCTGCCGGACCATAGGCTGTACCTGTCATGTGCGAGCACATTCATTAAAACCAAATCTGGGGTGAGTATGGAACTACGTGGGGGACTGGTGGTGGGAGGCTATAGGAGACAGTCACCGATCATTAACCCCTTCTTTCTTCTTTGCAGTTTCTTTTGCTGGTCTCTGGACGGGGAAGTCTCCAGCGGGTGAACCCCTAAAGTGAAAAAGACCTGCCGGACCATAGGCTGTACCTGTCATGTGCGAGCACATTCATTAAAACCAAATCTGGGGTGAGTATGGAACTACGTGGGGGACTGGTGGTGGGAGGCTATAGGAGACAGTCACCGATCATTAACCCCTTCTTTCTTCTTTGCAGTTTCTTTTGCTGGTCTCTGGACGGGGAAGTCTCCAGCGGGTGAACCCCTAAAGTGAAAAAGACCTGCCGGACCATAGGCTGTACCTGTCATGTGCGAGCACATTCATTAAAACCAAATCTGGGGTGAGTATGGAACTACGTGGGGGACTGGTGGTGGGAGGCTATAGGAGACAGTCACCGATCATTAACCCCTTCTTTCTTCTTTGCAGTTTCTTTTGCTGGTCTCTGGACGGGCAAGTCTCCAGCGGGTGAACCCCTAAAGTGAAAATGACCTGCCGGACCATAGGCTGTACCTGTCATGTGCGTGCAAGGTGTTAAGTAATGTTGTTTCTCATCAATAAATTTTACATGTTTATTCACCTCTCGTCCATGAATCCAGTTCATGTCAAATGGAATATAGCTAGCTTGAGTTTGTGTTTGATTTTGGTAGAGTTTTTAAACTATTGAAAATAGTGATAAATCAATCAATTATATGGTCAAATCTAAGTTATCTAAGCTATGGGAACACTCTCCCAAAATCATTTGCTTTCTGAAACTATCACCCTGTAATAGGCCCAGAAATTCGCTTTTTGGATCAATCACTACTGTTATGAGATGGCGGGGATTGCTCCAAATATTTCACTGAGACACCTTTAGAAATCTATTTAGGTGTATTTGGCAAGAATGACATATTTAAGGAAAAGCTTAGAAATAGGAGTATCAGTGAAATATAAACCCAAAAAGTACTTGGTCTAAACCGGCACCAATCTGGAAACTCCTAGCTTGTATGCATGTAAAACACAAAAAAAAACCTTAATATTTATCTGACACTGACCCTTTATCATTTTTTGCAGTCGTTTCAAAAGAAAATGGTTCACAACTGAAAAATGGAATAATACTCATCTGATACCTTTTTAATAACATTCAGAAGCAAGAAAGCAGTCAATATATTTGAAAAACTTTATTTAACTTTTTTTCACATGTTAAATTCCGAAATAAATTAATACCATGGTAAAGACTTTCCCGGTGTCAATTCTTAATCCTTACCGTCGGTATAACCTGCAAAAAAGGAGAGCAAATTTTGGAAATTGGTATCAAAAACCTATTTGGGAAAAGATGTGAGTTGCAAGCTGTGGGCACCGGATGCTGAGTAAGCGTTGTGGTAACGCACAAGCAAGCCACACTTCAAATGCGCCTGGTCTGTGCGTTAGCACAAGGGACAAGATGCGAGTTGCAAGCTGTGGGCACCGGATGCAGAGTAAGCGTTGTGGTAACGCACAAGCCAGCCACACTTCAAATGCGCCTGGTCTGTGCGTTAGCACAAGGGACAAGATGCGAGTTGCAAGCTGTGGGCACCGGATGCAGAGTAAGCGTTGTGGTAACGCACAAGCCAGCCACACTTCAAATGCGCCTGGTCTGTGCGTTAGCACAAGGGACAAGATGCGAGTTGCAAGCTGTGGGCACCGGATGCAGAGTAAGCGTTGTGGTAACGCACAAGCCAGCCACACTTCAAATGCGCCTGGTCTGTGCGTTAGCACAAGGGACAAGATGCGAGTTGCAAGCTGTGGGCACCGGATGCAGAGTAAGCGTTGTGGTAACGCACAAGCCAGCCACACTTCAAATGCGCCTGGTCTGTGCGTTAGCACAAGGGACAAGATGCGAGTTGCAAGCTGTGGGCACCGGATGCAGAGTAAGCGTTGTGGTAACGCACAAGCCAGCCACACTTCAAATGCGCCTGGTCTGTGCGTTAGCACAAGGGACAAGATGCGAGTTGCAAGCTGTGGGCACCGGATGCAGAGTAAGCGTTGTGGTAACGCACAAGCCAGCCACACTTCAAATGCGCCTGGTCTGTGCGTTAGCACAAGGGACAAGATGCGAGTTGCAAGCTGTGGGCACCGGATGCAGAGTAAGCGTTGTGGTAACGCACAAGCCAGCCACACTTCAAATGCGCCTGGTCTGTGCGTTAGCACAAGGGACAAGATGTGAGTTGCAAGCTGTGGGCACCGGATGCAGAGTAAGCGTTGTGGTAACGCACAAGCCAGCCACACTTCAAATGCGCCTGGTCTGTGCGTTAGCACAAGGGACAAGATGCGAGTTGCAAGTTGTGGGCACCGGATGCTGAGTAAGCGTTGTGGTAACGCACAAGCCAGCCACACTTCAAATGCGCCTGGTCTGGGCGTTAGCACAAGGGACAAGATTTGGGGACAAGATAGATTAGAGGGTGCACTTGGGTATTACTCACCAATAGGTATGTAGCTTTGGCATTCTCCCCGTTTTGGATTTTAGGAGTTGAAAATCAATTTCCAATGCACTGCCCCTGAAAAATTGAAAAAAAAAAAATGGTGTTTGCACTGGGTGTAATTTTGATAAATATGAACAAATGTTTTAAAGGTTGCATTGCAAGGGTAGAAATGTGGGATCAGATTGCTCTTTTTATGGCCCATTATTACATCCACCATATGTAAGGAGCTTTCATCATTTCCCAACAATTATCAATGCATGCACGCGCATGCATTGCATAACTGTTACGCCCAACTCCTTAGTGAACACAGCTGTAGGAAAAATTTGCAAGGGTTAAATAATCATAAGAAAAGACAAACTGAAAGTTGGAGAAAAGAAAGCTTTCTATATTAACATAAAAACAAACAACATGTAAAATAAATGGAAATATACGACCGTGTTCACTGTGCAGGGTCCTCCTCCGCCGGTCCCGGCCTTTGGGCGGTTGAAGCTCGAGCAGGAGATGTGCGATGTGGTGGCGTCCTTGGTCTTTGGCTGGAGGGTGGAGGAGGTGGATACATTCCAGCGTAGCCTTGGTATGCCTGAGAAGATCCAGCCCACGATGTTTGGAGATGCGCAGGCTCCTGATGCCGACTTGATGAAGATGGTGGCATCCACGGTGAAGGGGTGGCTCTCGCTGGTTGTCCCACGTTGTCCGGATTGTATCTCTGCTGCAGGGAACTGGCGATCATCATGCAGCTTGCCGCAATTTGTGTCTGGCAGGTGGAAATTTGTCTCAGGGTCTCCTGTTGACACGCTGCATTCTCAACCAACTTGTAGATCCCGGTCATCATCACCTGGTTATCCTCTCGACGTCGGCGTTCGGATTCCACCCAGTCTTCATGCCGTCTTCGCTCTATTTCGGACATCGTTGTGGCCAGTGTTTCAAGATGCTTCTCCATGGCTGTCATCCTCTGCTCCATCATGATCCGGTACTGGTTCTGGTGATCTTCTATTTCAGACGCCAATTGCCGGACTCTATGGACGCGCGTTGGAGCCTGTTCTCTCTGGATGTCCTCCACGAGCTGCATTCCGGCTATAAAAAAAAAGGACAAGATAAATAAATTTTATCCATTTCACACAATGTAATCTTTAAAAAAAAAAAAAAAAAAAACCCACAAGGTTACAAACAAATGGCAAAAGCTTACAATCCATCAGTGGTGGTCTGGTGGGATCCACCTCCTCCTCATCTTCAGACGCTTCCTCGATGTCCTGGATGGAATGATGATAACTTGGAAGCTGATGGGCCAATCCTCCACTTGCTGTAGATCCTTCTTCACCCAGTGGGGTTTGCAAGCTGCTGTCTTCAAATCCTCGAGAGGTGTCTTCTGTTTGAATGGACGATTCAAACTGACTGATCGAGTACAGATCCAGGGTGATGGTCTCTTCCTGTGTTGACTGTTCTTCAGCCGGTTGGCTTACATGGGTGTCTTCTGTCCGATCTTCAGCAACGACAACTGTTGAAATGAAAATATACATTTTAGAACCTTGCAAAATAATTTTAGAGAGAGCAAAGTAGTACAAATAATTACCCTGCTCCTGAGTTTGCGAAGGTGCTGTTTCTGCTGGTGTTGTCTTTCGTCTTCTTCGTTGCGCAGGTGGAATTTGCGCTTCGATAGCGTTCAACACTTCTGCTCTGCGGACATTGGACTCCACAGAGCCTGGAACACCTTCCACCATGATTGGATTCATGTGTTCCTGGATGGCTCGTTCCCACGGCTGCCATGAAACTTGTAATGGTGGTCCGCCTCCAGTCCCAATTAGATGTTGCCTGACTTGGCCCATCTTCCGTTTTGTGTGCCGTCGACAATCATTGTATCGTTTGTGGCATTTGTCGATCGACCTGACGTTGCCACTCACTGCTGTAATCTAAGATGCAAAAAATCACATTATAAACAATCAAATAATGCACTTTTTTAAATGGATTTATTTTAATAAAAAAAAAGCAATGAACCTTCTCTGCAATCGAGGCCCATATTCTTTTACGCTCTCTACCGCTCGTTTCCTGTCTTCTTTGTCCACACAGTTGGTCATAGAACTTGTGGACCATTTCAACCAGCACGTTGCTTTCTGCAGTAGTGAACGGGATGCTCTCTTCTTCTCCCTCGGCAAGTTGGTCTAGGGGAACCTTTTTTTTCCTGCCAGGTTTCTTTCTCGCTACGGGTGGTTGGACCCCAGAACCACTGGGTTGTTCGTCCAGTGTTCTGTCTGTAGCCTTTAAAAAACAAACAGTGTCAGCAAAATTACACAAAAAGATTTAGCATATATTAAACATTAACCTCATGATGTATTAAGTATTTGGCCACGCCCCTTTCCGTCATATGTTGTTCGCCTGCATCTTTCTGCGTTGCAGCAAAGAGAACTGCAAAATGCCGGCGATAACCGGAAATTATCACGGACTGTATTCATATCAGAGCTGGGAACCCCAGACTGCTATATATAGGGGACATCACAGGGCTGTATGTCGGACAATAATAGGATGTTATACTGAATAATCCAAACGGGTTATTCAATTAGGATGAGTATGTGTGCTACTGGAGGGAAATATTCCCTCATGTTATGTAAATGGCTGTACTATGTTCCCTAAGCTTTGTATACTGTAGCCCATACTGCTACATATGCATATGAAGGCAAGAAGAGCGTTTTTTGAACACAAGAGAAACTGGGAGGATAAGCGTTGCCCGTGGTTACGTCACTGCCTCCTGGTTATGTAGTTAGTAAAATGTGATGGTAGCATGAATAAGGGATTTGCTACAATGAAGTTAAATATGGCAGTCTTCCCGAATGCTTAATACCTAAAGAATATAACTGTATATCTATGGTCCGGTTAGAAGCGACCAAATGCTTAGATTACAATCTGTTTAGTTTGTGTATATTTTTTGGTTCTGGGATCATTGGGCCTCTTTATATATCATGCAACCGCACCCAGCATAGGAAGGGTTAAAAATTCCAGAGGGTGGTGGAGAGGGGTGCCTTTGGGATTTAAGTGGGTGTTTGCAGGTAGAGAGAGGCAGAGAAGTGTCCGAGCGTCAGCGCCGGGAGTTGTGGACTAGCGTGTCCTGGCCATCTGATGTTAATCTGAAGGATAACATGGTAAGGTTCTGATAACGTGAATAATACTGATGACCTTTCTGTATATAATGTATATAGACTTTAAATGCTGATTTAACATGTAAAACCCGTGTGTAAAATAAAGGTAATACTTTGGTATCTTTGCTATTGTTTATTCCTGTGCAATCTTTGGAACTAGGAGTGACCATGGGACTCTGCGTGAGGCTTAAGTCGCGCTGCGCTGCTACATGATCCCGGGATCTTCACACTGGTTGCCAAGGGGGGGGGGGGGGGGGGGGGGGGGGTCAGCAGAGTAGGTGAGCAGGCTATCAACGCGGCGGGGTGGGACTTGACCAGCTGACACGCTGATCTAAGTCAAATTTGCATCATCCTTTACCCTGCCACCCTGACAGTGCGCAGATCTACTCTGCTGAGAGCGGCTGTTACAGCATCCTATCCTGTCCCCACCCCCCCCCCCCCCCCCACTGCTCTCAACAGCAGAGCGGACTTAGGATGCAGAGTTTGAAAAGTTAACCTGCTCTCATGCAGGGTTCGTGATGCGCAGCAGCAGCAAAATATATAAAACCTACAGTCATCGGCGTCCGGTGGCCACTGTTTAATGGGTCCCGGCGCCCACTTTTAGGGTAAAATACGCGCTAGTGCATTGTTGCGAAACCTGTCTATTCATCAAGTTTTAAAGAAGTTACCTGTGTCCTTCTCCTTTTAGTTGTTTGTCTTGATTGAGGTGTTCCTTCTCGATCTCCATGCTCCATGTCGTCCTGCACCGGCCGGCCAGGGTTACTTGTGGAAATCCTATCACCATCTTCCTCCCTTGTAGTCATCTCCACTGGACTCGTCTCACCTGAAATAGAAAGAAGAGGGGAAAGGGGTTCCACGATCCTTGTCCGATGAGACATTCCTGTGAAATATAAACACAGATAAAGCAAACTTTACATTTTTGTACCTTTACTGTGCAATTAACCTACCTTAAGAAAATTTTGTGAAAATGACACTGAGGGGCCAGGCAAACCCAAGTGGGGTGCAAGGTGCAGGCATGCTTGTCAGGGATGCTGGGGTGTAGTGGGGGGGATCCCGACATGCTATGCTCGTGACCCAGGGCCCCCATTTTAAAATGGCTGCAGGTTTTTTTTTTTTCCTTTTTTTTTTGGCTGCAGTCATTTTAAAATGGGGACTCACGACCACGCCCAAAGCATGAAGGGCACCCACCACAACACTCCAGCACCCCAAACAAGCATGCATCAGGGCCGCACATGCCACCCACACATGATCCACAGTAAAAAAAAACCCAAACAGGCAATTTTGTGAAAATGACACTGAGGGGCCAGGCAAACCCAAGTGGGGTGCAAGGTGCAGGCATGCTTGTCAGGGATGCTGGGGTGTAGTGGGGGGGATCCCGACATGCTATGCTCGTGACCCAGGGCCCCCATTTTAAAATGGCTGCAGGTTTTTTTTTTTTCCTTTTTTTTTTGGCTGCAGTCATTTTAAAATGGGGACTCACGACCACGCCCAAAGCATGAAGGGCACCCACCACAACACTCCAGCACCCCAAACAAGCATGCATCAGGGCCGCACATGCCACCCACACATGATCCACACTCAAAAAAACCCCAAACAGGCAATTTTGTGAAAATGACACTGAGGGGCCAGGCAAACCCAAGTGGGGTGCAAGGTGCAGGCATGCTTGTCAGGGATGCTGGGGTGTAGTGGGGGGGATCCCGACATGCTATGCTCGTGACCCAGGGCCCCCATTTTAAAATGGCTGCAGGTTTTTTTTTTTTCCTTTTTTTTTTGGCTGCAGTCATTTTAAAATGGGGACTCACGACCACGCCCAAAGCATGAAGGGCACCCACCACAACACTCCAGCACCCCAAACAAGCATGCATCAGGGCCGCACATGCCACCCACACATGATCCACAGTAAAAAAAACCCCAAACAGGCAATTTTGTGAAAATGACACTGAGGGGCCAGGCAAACCCAAGTGGGGTGCAAGGTGCAGGCATGCTTGTCAGGGATGCTGGGGTGTAGTGGGGGGGATCCCGACATGCTATGCTCGTGACCCAGGGCCCCCATTTTAAAATGGCTGCAGGTTTTTTTTTTTTCCTTTTTTTTTTGGCTGCAGTCATTTTAAAATGGGGACTCACGACCACGCCCAAAGCATGAAGGGCACCCACCACAACACTCCAGCACCCCAAACAAGCATGCATCAGGGCCGCACATGCCACCCACACATGATCCACAGTAAAAAAAACCCCAAACAGGCAATTTTGTGAAAATGACACTGAGGGGCCAGGCAAACCCAAGTGGGGTGCAAGGTGCAGGCATGCTTGTCAGGGATGCTGGGGTGTAGTGGGGGGGATCCCGACATGCTATGCTCGTGACCCAGGGCCCCCATTTTAAAATGGCTGCAGGTTTTTTTTTTTTCCTTTTTTTTTTGGCTGCAGTCATTTTAAAATGGGGACTCACGACCACGCCCAAAGCATGAAGGGCACCCACCACAACACTCCAGCACCCCAAACAAGCATGCATCAGGGCCGCACATGCCACCCACACATGATCCACAGTAAAAAAAAACCCAAACAGGCAATTTTGTGAAAATGACACTGAGGGGCCAGGCAAACCCAAGTGGGGTGCAAGGTGCAGGCATGCTTGTCAGGGATGCTGGGGTGTAGTGGGGGGGATCCCGACATGCTATGCTCGTGACCCAGGGCCCCCATTTTAAAATGGCTGCAGGTTTTTTTTTTTTCCTTTTTTTTTTGGCTGCAGTCATTTTAAAATGGGGACTCACGACCACGCCCAAAGCATGAAGGGCACCCACCACAACACTCCAGCACCCCAAACAAGCATGCATCAGGGCCGCACATGCCACCCACACATGATCCACAGTAAAAAAAACCCCAAACAGGCAATTTTGTGAAAATGACACTGAGGGGCCAGGCAAACCCAAGTGGGGTGCAAGGTGCAGGCATGCTTGTCAGGGATGCTGGGGTGTAGTGGGGGGGATCCCGACATGCTATGCTCGTGACCCAGGGCCCCCATTTTAAAATGGCTGCAGGTTTTTTTTTTTTCCTTTTTTTTTTGGCTGCAGTCATTTTAAAATGGGGACTCACGACCACGCCCAAAGCATGAAGGGCACCCACCACAACACTCCAGCACCCCAAACAAGCATGCATCAGGGCCGCACATGCCACCCACACATGATCCACAGTAAAAAAAACCCCAAACAGGCAATTTTGTGAAAATGACACTGAGGGGCCAGGCAAACCCAAGTGGGGTGCAAGGTGCAGGCATGCTTGTCAGGGATGCTGGGGTGTAGTGGGGGGGATCCCGACATGCTATGCTCGTGACCCAGGGCCCCCATTTTAAAATGGCTGCAGGTTTTTTTTTTTTCCTTTTTTTTTTGGCTGCAGTCATTTTAAAATGGGGACTCACGACCACGCCCAAAGCATGAAGGGCACCCACCACAACACTCCAGCACCCCAAACAAGCATGCATCAGGGCCGCACATGCCACCCACACATGATCCACAGTAAAAAAAACCCCAAACAGGCAATTTTGTGAAAATGACACTGAGGGGCCAGGCAAACCCAAGTGGGGTGCAAGGTGCAGGCATGCTTGTCAGGGATGCTGGGGTGTAGTGGGGGGGATCCCGACATGCTATGCTCGTGACCCAGGGCCCCCATTTTAAAATGGCTGCAGGTTTTTTTTTTTTCCTTTTTTTTTTGGCTGCAGTCATTTTAAAATGGGGACTCACGACCACGCCCAAAGCATGAAGGGCACCCACCACAACACTCCAGCACCCCAAACAAGCATGCATCAGGGCCGCACATGCCACCCACACATGATCCACAGTAAAAAAAACCCCAAACAGGCAATTTTGTGAAAATGACACTGAGGGGCCAGGCAAACCCAAGTGGGGTGCAAGGTGCAGGCATGCTTGTCAGGGATGCTGGGGTGTAGTGGGGGGGATCCCGACATGCTATGCTCGTGACCCAGGGCCCCCATTTTAAAATGGCTGCAGGTTTTTTTTTTTTCCTTTTTTTTTTGGCTGCAGTCATTTTAAAATGGGGACTCACGACCACGCCCAAAGCATGAAGGGCACCCACCACAACACTCCAGCACCCCAAACAAGCATGCATCAGGGCCGCACATGCCACCCACACATGATCCACACTCAAAAAAACCCCAAACAGGCAATTTTGTGAAAATGACACTGAGGGGCCAGGCAAACCCAAGTGGGGTGCAAGGTGCAGGCATGCTTGTCAGGGATGCTGGGGTGTAGTGGGGGGGATCCCGACATGCTATGCTCGTGACCCAGGGCCCCCATTTTAAAATGGCTGCAGGTTTTTTTTTTTTCCTTTTTTTTTTGGCTGCAGTCATTTTAAAATGGGGACTCACGACCACGCCCAAAGCATGAAGGGCACCCACCACAACACTCCAGCACCCCAAACAAGCATGCAGCATAGCTGCACATTGCACCAAGCACAGTAAAAAAAAAAAAAAAAAAAACACTCAAGCAAAAAAAGTTTAAAACCCCCCCAAAAAACGGGGGGCACACATACTGCAAACAAACAAACACTCACCCACCCCATACAACAAACCCCCATAGCATTGCAGTACAAACACATCACAATACTCACCTGCAAAAGAAAATATGCACTCCACTCCACGCTCCACGCTCCACGCTCCACGCTCCAGGCACTGCTCTCTGCTCTCTGCTCTCTGCTCTCTGCACGTGTTCAGGGAGAACTATTAGCTGCAGCAACTCACTCCACCCCTGCTGAAAGCTAATAGCAGAGCTGCGCAGCAGGGAAGTCACTTATATATTAGATGGAAGAGCGGGAATATATACACCCGCCCTCCACCCAGTCACCAGATACGCTGGATTGGCTGAGAATCGCCGTTGGGGGCGGCGATTCTCAGCCACGTTGAATAGGGTGACACAGCTAGTCCCGGCGACTTCCGACGAATCCCTACGCGTGGCGAATCGCCGTCAAAAAAACGGCGATTGACTGGCGAATGTGAAACCTGAATCGCTGTGACCAGCGATTCAGGTCATTGAATACCGCCCATAGTGTGAATTTTGGCTCATTCCATGTGGCATAATGTGTAGGAGGCAAGTACAGTATAAGGGGGTTACTATTGCAGACTGTTAAATAAACTTGAAAGCTTGGGATTGGATTTTAAGATAGTTGAATGGATAAGAGCGTGGTTGCATATCCCCATCATTGCCCCCAGTGACAACCCTGCCGATTATTATAACCGGAAAGGATGGCATTCCATTGTGTTACAGGCTTTGGTCGACCATAAATACTGGTAAGCATATTTTTCATTGTCTGTTTTTTTTAAATGCAGTGTACCTTTCATTGTTCTAAAAATTGTTCTAAACTTTCTTGTAGCTTCACTGATGTTTTTATTGGGTGGCCTGGGCGAGCACATGACGCTCGTGTTCTTGCCAACTCCGACTTATATAAGATTGCGGAGGACAAGCTGGGAGGATGGCTTTTTCCCCAGAGGTAAATAAATTAAATATATCTATGCCATTACATCCCATACCTGTTTCATCATTCTATTAACATGATACTCATACTCTTGCATTTCTTTATAGAAATCCAAGACTGTGCATTGTGTGAACATCCCAGTCCACACTATTGGGGATGCAGCCTTCCCTTTGCGGCCCTGGCTAATGAAGGGGTACACGCAGCATGTGCAGCTGTCTCCCATTCAAGTGGTATACACCCACACTCTCAGTTCAGCTAGAATGGTGGTGAATGCCTTTGGCCGCCTGAAAGGACGTTGGTGCTGCCTCATGAAGAGGAATGACGTGGACCTGAAGTTCATGCCACATGTAGTCAGGCCTGCTTTATCCTTCACAACTTATGTGAGATGCAGAAGGAACATTTCCTAAAGGAGTGGACCGTGCAGGACCCTGAAGTGCCACACTGTAGTGGGGATTTGACGGCCAACGAGGGACAACATTCTTCTAGTCCTGAACTCATTAGGGAAACTATTTGTAACCACCTAAATGAGATGCTATGAGTAGTTACTGTTTATAATTACATAAAGAAAACATTTCTAGTGTTTCAGGCTTTGTTACTTTTTGAAAATAACATGAACAGGCATATAAAGCATAAAACGTTGCTTTTTTGTAGGTGCAAAAGTAGAACATGTGGGTAACACATTTAACACGTAAATCCTCCGCCCCGCCCCATAAACATATGGACCTTACAAACTCTCCAACTTTGTTAATGTGGGTAAAACAGATCAAGTGCACATCCAACATAAATATAACACCCTAAAAACCCAAAACCCAACCTCCCGCCACCCCCTAAATGGGAAAAATGTGCACTTAAAACAGGCAAACAATGTGAAAATCCCTATTGCTATTGTTTGTATATAGGGTATTCAGGTGAGAGTGGTGGCGGGTTAGGGGAGTCATAGTAGGAACCTCTGGAATACAGGGGGTAGCTATGCTCAGGGACAGTGGGGCCTTGGTTAGCTGGTGCATGTTGTTACCCACAAAGCGAGGCAGGATGTGGAACTGGAATTGTCTGTCTTGGTAGCTGTGCAAGATGTGCTCTTGGTGACCCATTATCTGCGTTATCAAGGTCTGCTGCAGCTCTCTTTCCGCCTCTATGAAACGGAGTTGCCGGGCATCCTCCTGTCGCTGCATGTTGTTGTCCATATCACGCAGTTCTTCAAAGAGCACCCTGGTGATTTCCCGTGCAGCGAGCTCTACTTTGGTGACTTTGCGTTTCCGCTGGGGAACTGTATATACTGCAAGGGGAGTAAAAGAAGGAGAAAAAGGCATAAGAAAAAGCAGTGGTGTGATCGTATGTTTGTGGCCTCCTCCCACCTACATTTGATAAACTCTGCAACACCAAACTTTGCGGCGGACGGTTATGGTGGCGTATAGTGCAGCATTACTGTGTATTGGAATGCCAGTGCTTAGGACCTTAATTATTGGAAGGAAGGATAAATACTTACTATTGGTGCACATCACAGGGAGATCTTTCTGGGGTGTCACCTGGGGTGTTGCGGGCACATCCCTCTCATGGATGGTCTCAGCATCTGTACTGGTGCCGGATATGCGGTCATCTGCATGGTTAACGGAGTTCAAATCGGGGTCATCTGCGACTAGTATCGGAGATGTTGGGCCAGATTGGGTACTGTCCACCGACTGTCAACATCAACCACTGGTGAGGGAGTGGCCGAGCTGGAGGATGTCAGGCTGATGCTGTGCATAGCTCATAAAAGATCCAATCTTGCCTTGCAGCCCCACTCTTATTCCGCTTGCGGTCATGTATGCGGTTGAATTGTTTCTTCAGCCCCTTCAGCTTGTTCACCACTTGCTGCTGATGAAGCCCCGTGATGCCAGGATCTTCACAATGTTGTGGTATATCTGGGCATCCTTCACAGTACCTGTAATCTGGCACCAGATCTCCTCTTCCCCTCTAATGCTTAATAGCTCCCTCACCTCATCATTTGTCCAAGACATTGCAGGCTTTCAGGGGTTAAATTGCACTTTTAGGCTCTATGGTGCCACAGCACATGCACACTGTCTCCCTGCACGCTGTATGCTGCCTCTGTGCATGTCTGTAAGCATCCACCACAACAGGAAGTTGACCTGCTAGCACATCAGCAGAGGCAACACGGGAAGTAGGGACATGTCCCTGTACCTTTCACACCAGCCAGTAGTCCAGGAAAGACCCAGGAGCAACCCTGTTATACCCCTTTCACACCAGAAATGCAGAGACAAACCCGGGAATTACATTCCCGGGACAAGCAGGGACATTCCCGGGTTGGGACCCATTCACACATGCTTTTGAAGCAGGGACAACCCGGGTTGGCACCTTTCACACTGAACCCGGGATAACCCTGCATTTCTATGAGAATAGCATTGAAAATTGCCTTTTTTAGGCTCACATTAGATGATTATTAATAATTAAGACACAAAACATTTGTAGTGTTTCAGCCTTTGTTTACTTGTATAAAACAAATTAAAAAGGCAAATGAAAGCATCTTCCCCTCTAATGATTAATAGCTCTCTCACCTCCTCATTTGTCCAAGACATGGCACACATTACAGGCTTTTAGGGGTTAAAATGAACTTCTGGGGTCTGTGGTGCTACAGAACATGCAGTGTCTCCCTGCACGCTGTATGCTGTCTCTGGGCATGTCTGTGAGTGTCTACCACAACAGGAAGTTGCGCTGCTAGCAAATCAGCACTAGCAGAGGCAACACGGGAAGCAGGGACATGTCCCTGCACCTTTCACACCAGCCAGTAACCCTGAAAGGACCCGGGAGCAACCCTGCTACCTAGCAGGGTTGAATTGCCGGAAAATTAACCCGGGAATTTGTCCCTGGAACCTTTCACACCAGAGCTAGTCCCGGGTTGTTCCCGGACCCAACCCGGGAATTTAGGCTGGTGTGAAAGGGGTATTACATAGCAGGGTTGGATTGCCGGCAAATTAACCCGGGAATTTGTCCCTGGAACCTTTCACACCAGCGCTAGTCCCAGGTTGTTCCCGGACCCAACCCGGGAATTTAGGCTGGTGTGAAAGGGGTATGAGACACAGACAGACCTCCCTTTGGACTATCATTTTTGAAATGCTATTGTAGGTTCTATTTCATCAGTGTGTTTCACCAGGGATAAAATACAAAGAATGCATTTAGAGAATAATAATAAAGAAACAAAACATTGGCACTCGTACAACATTGTAACTACAGTGTGGTCTATGACTTTTTTCAGAAGGCGCAATAATTTGTTGATGCCTCCAACAGGGATAATACAAATGTGTAGTGATTAACAGGTAACAGATGAATAGACAAATGTGTGAAAACCTGAATTTAATACTTCAAAGAAAAAAAAAAATAACATAAGCCAGACACGCAAAATAAAAAGCAGAATTCAGAATGAACAGTGATTTCAGTCAAGAAAACGTATAATACCACTGTAAGGGGGTGATTCAGGGGTAGATGTATGAAGCAGTGATAAGAGAGGAGAAGTGATAAAATGCCTGGTACTTTATCATCAGCCAATCAGCTCCTGACTGTTAAGTTAAAGGCTGGGTTAAAAAAAGGAACAGTTAGGAGCTGATTGTCCAGTGATAAAGTACCAGGGACTTTATCACTTCTCCATACATCTACCCATCAATTCTCTGGGCCAGATGTATCAAGTTTCAAAAAAGTGATAAATTGGAGAGTGATAAACAACCAGCCAATCAACTCCTACCTGTCCTTTTTCAAACTCAGCCTGCAACATGACAGGTAGGAGCTGATTGGCTGGTTGTTTATCACTCCCATTTTATCATTCTTTGTACCTTGATACATCTGGCCCAATGTGTGTTATCTCACAAAAGGAGTCTATATACTAAGCCTGGGAAAGAGAAGGATGAGAGCAATAACATACTAAGAAATCAGCTCCTGCCATTTTTTTAATCAAGCCTGTAATATGACAATGAGGAGCTGATTGGAGGGTACTTTATCTCTCTCCAAAGCTTAGTACAACTCCTCCAAATGCCTCAAATCCGGATAAAACACTGCGAGCAACTAAATTACAGATCCCGCAATCAACATAGGTCTATGGAATAGATCATAACTTCACAAATTTTAGTTTCCAGCTCAAATATCCATGTCTGGAGTCTCCAGCACATTGTTCATAAAATAAACAAAAAATACAAAAATATGTACTACTAAAGTTATACATTGGCTGTAAAACA
Source organism: Crinia signifera (assembly GCF_055691185.1). NCBI lineage: Eukaryota > Metazoa > Chordata > Amphibia > Anura > Myobatrachidae > Crinia > Crinia signifera. Next base: position 171,251,095 of record NC_139220.1, read on the forward strand.
GAACAAATCAGAAAATACTTAAAAAGCAGAACATGTACTGTACTGCTCAGTGGATAAAATTAGAGAGGGGTGATAAAAACATCCATATAAATTATTACAGATCAGGAGGGAAGTATTTTTAAGTAATTCTAGAAGGTGGCACACTTTATAGTTGGAGGGTGGAAACCTGAATGGTAATTTAAGAAATACATTTGGTGAAATGTAATAGGGTGAGAGAAATCAGAAAGTTAGAGATTCGGTAAGAAATCTCCAGTTTTTTAAAGCGGCAATCATTTATACTGCAAAATCAAACTGTGTTGGTTTTTTTTGCCGCTTTAAAAAACACACAAAAAAACCTGGAGATTTCTTACCAAATCTCTAACTTTCTGATTCTCTCACCCTACTACATGTCACCCATTACTTTTGACAGATTCATAAAGTAATCTCCCCCAGGAGCTGTGACAGGGAATAATACAGAGAAGATCACAGAGGAACTAATTTGTTTTTCTGCATGACTATACAGTATGTACTAGGCGCCCACTAGCGTTAATCAACTGTTGTTGCAGATGGTCAGGAATGCATGATTTCTGCTCACAGCTTCCTGGCACACACAAACCTGTGCTTACTCAGCCTAGGGCAGTTTGGGCGCACTAAGCAGGATTTTGGCTAAACCAGGTATATTTTGCAGTAAAGCAATTGCACCCGACAGCAGAAACAACTCAATATTCTGAATAAGACTAAAGGGCCCTACATACGCAGAGATGTGTGCCAGAGATACATAACAGGAGATTCAGCACAAGAGATTTCACTCTTGTGACTCATTTCAGACAATGAGCCACATACAGAGAGATTTGTGTCAGAGATTCATAATGGGAGATTCAGCACGGGAGATTTCAAATCTGTCACGACTGATGCCATCAAACTGCACTATATATATATATATATATATATACATACATACATATACACACACATATATATATATACACACACATATATATATATACATATGCACATATATATATATATATATATATATATATATATATATATATATACATAAAAGGGTGACCTTTTGGTTGTACACACTGTGTGATGGCTGTTTATTTAGCAGTAATGGGCATTAAGTGTGCATGTAAGGAGGGCTGTTATTTGTACATATAATTCTCCCTTTGCTGATAGAGTGAGGACGAGGCCGGTAATGGGTGGAAACGCTTGCTTGGTTGAGGCAGGTAATATAATTTACAGTCGGTGCCGCACAGTCCCAGCTGTTTGTTATTTCAGAGCCGAGATAATGACACTGTTTGTGTACACAGGACACACATAAAGCCTGGGAGATGTTTGTGAATAAATAGCTTCCGAGCTGTTTGTGCTGAATGAACACAGAACGTAACAAATGCAGAACGGTCTCATCCCATTCTGTCCACACCTGACTCCTTACAGCAGTCTCTTCACGCCAGGTCAGCAATGTATAAACGCTGCAGGTTGGGTCGCAGGCTCCGGACGTCTGCATTGCAAGTTTTCAGGATCCAGCGGTTTTAGGACATAGTGCATAATGCAGGATAATGCTGCCATTCCGGGAGCTGCTGCGGGTAGGCAGCAGATTTGCCGGCAAGTGGGTGAGTGGCTTTTTCCCCCTGCTCCGTCTCCGTGCGGCGAGCATGGGGAGGGGGGAGGGAGCAGGGGGCGGCGGGTCTTTGCAGGATCTTCGTGCGGCGAGCAGGGGGAGGCGGCGTCCGGCGTGTCAAGGGGGCGGTGAGCAGGGGACATCAGGGCGGCGTCCAGCGTCGCTCAGAAGGCCCTGCTCATCCGAGGCCACATATGAGCAGGAGCTTCTGAGCGACTGCTCTTGATTGACGGGCAGGTCCGTTCTGAATCTTGTGCAGATTCAGAACGGCGGGGGCGCGCATGCAAATCGCTGTGTGGGCTATACACACAGCGATTTACATGCATTTTCAGGCATTTTCTGAGTGATTTAGTAAAATCGCTCAGAAAATGCCTGGAAATTGTGCTGTGTGTGGGGCCCATAAAATGAGCCCATATGCTAGTGTGATTTGTGCCCTTTTCATACATGAAGAGGTGCTGTTACTCTTAGCAACCAATCAGATTCGGGCTATTGTTTTCTAGGATGTAATAGAGAAATGATAGACAGAATCTGATCACCTTCTTTCATTTTTAGAAGCCTTAGTAAAGGTATCACCAGCTACAGTACGATCACGGTTCTAACCAAATGTGTATTGGAACCATGCATAGGACTATTATATAGCTAATACTGCCATACAAAGACCTCCTTTGGGGTCACATTATATTTTGTATAACAAAATAAACTAGATTATATATAGAATAAAACTCAAAGGGGCATCATACTCTATAAACATCTCTTAAATAATCTAGAACAGCTGAAGTACTAGATAAAACATTAAAAACTCTCTTCTCTTGTTTTGAAGTTATACGTTCCATCATATAGATCAGATGATGATGAAAGCATGTGAAAGGTGTTCCGTGTTCTAGAGCTATGTCAACCCAGTCCATAACACAGGAAAGTGGTGTCTCATCATAACCAGCAAACATGGCTGGGTTTGTCAGGAGGCCCCTGGCAGCCATCACACCTGAAAAACAAAATAAAAATACTGTAGAGCTTTGAGAGGAACGAGGAAATGTGTGTGTGTACTTATTAAAGAGAAAAATGGGTACACAACTTTTCTATCACTCTACTGGCAATATTTTCTTTATTTTAATATTAAGGGACAATAACATTAACATTATTAGGGCATCAGGAAGTATTACATCATTTATAAGGGGGCAATTGTAATTTTACTCAAAATTACCTTGGTAAGGAAAGTCTCCCCCCCCCCCCTTTTTCTGAACCCCTAAAACATTGGTCTATTAGAGAAGCTACCCTATTGGTTTTATACTGCTGCACGCCGCTGCCAGTTTGGGTCATATTGATGGGAATTACATTTGGAGGGGAACATGGCATTTCATTTTGGGATACTTGGAAGGCAAAGAAAACTTCATAGGCTATTGTTTTAAACCCTAAAATCTTTACTTTCTTAAACAAACAATAAATATCTATAGAATGGAACATGTCATCACACAATGCACATGTCCATGTATGAAATCCCGGCGTTCAAAATCCCGACGCCGGAATCCCGACCGCCGAAATCCCGACAAGGGGGGGACGTGGATCGCACTGTATCTGTATGCACTGTCAACCAGAGTTATTGCTGGTTTGCAAACATCCTGACCCAGGTCACTGTGTGAAAGCATCAAACCTTATAACCCAGGCCGAGCAACCCGGCAATTCGACCCGGGTTATTAAGAAGGGTTTAACCTGGGTAGCCCTCTGTATTATGGGCTACAGGGTTTAATATAAAAGCACCGGACAGGCTCCAACCTGGGTTAGCGATGTGAAAGGGAATATGCATATTATGTAGCATCTTACCAAATAACATGGCTCCCAACACCATTCAAATATATTGTTTTGAAAAGCATTTACATTAATTTATGTCAGATACTGAGAGTTTACAAATGATGGATTAGTACAAATATTCAGTAAATGTAGCAGGGTCATTTGTGATTTAGAAACAGATGACTATGAATTTGCTAGCTAGTAAATATGCCAGTGAGCAAAATAGATCCTGAAACACAAGGTGGGAAACTTCTAATATTGTAAACATAACAAAAGTGTAATATGTTCATGAGCAGGGATGGATCCTGATGGGCAGAGAGGGAGGCACTGGGTGATAGGGAGAAAGAGTTTGGTACAGAAAGGCAGGCGGTAACAGGAGGAGGCAGAGGGTGACAGTGGTTGATGCCAGGGGATGAAGAAGAGGCAGTGAAAGACGCCAGGGGGAGGTGCAGAGGGTGACAGGAAATGGTGATGGGGAAAAAAGCAGTGGGTGACTGGGAGAAGCAAAGGGTAATGCCTTGGAGAGACAGAGGGTGACAGGCAGAGACCACCCCTGTCCTAGGAGAGTGCATCATCATCCAGGGGTCGGGTGTGTTCCTTGGTCCCCCCTCCACAAAATCTTCCTATATAGAAGTGATAACATTAACTTACCATCTGCTCCTGTCATTTGATGAATGTTCTCAGCTTCCTTTAAACTCCTTATATCTCCATTAGCAACAACAGGTATAGACAGGCTGTCTTTAATGATTTTTATAGCATCATAGTGTACAGGCTGATGCCTCTCTTCAGGGAGCCTCCCATGGACTGTGATCCAGGAAACACCCGCAGCCTCTGCTTTCCGACACAAGTCTACTGTCTTCACAATGTCAGCATGAATCCTACAATTAAAGAAATCACACAATTAGTTGTGTGATGCTCATCTCCTTAACACCCCCCTCCCCTCTCTCCCCCAATTGTGCTAATCAAACCCCTTGCACATTGACACATGAATGCGCAACAACCCGAGAAATTGGTTAGTGTGAAAGGGTCCTGAAAGATTGTCCCAGGTCCAACGTTCCGGGATTTGAACCCGGGTCTTGACCAGGATTGGACCTGGGACACTCACGGGTCCAGGGGCAGTGTGAACAGGTTGAACTGGGTCCCATTCACTGCACTGTAAAGGCACTGCTGGAAGATGCTAACATCTCCCAGTGCCGCCCCGCCTACTGATTATGCTACCAGGACAGACACTGTTACTTCCATCCCAGTAACAGAAGTCCTGTCTCCACTTTGAGACTACCACTTCATTACTAAGTGAGGCGCTAATGTTGAAGTTAAATAAGTGTGCACACCGGCCCCCTTTTTCACCTTTGTGAACTTTTTTTTAATCCTGAAAAGGAGAAAGGACATTTTGTCTATAGGATCAATGGATTGAAACTAATTTCACCTTTACTCCCTTCCCACCCTAAAACGGAAAGGTGCAATTCACCAGTGCTCATACACAGTGGTTATAATTAGTGTCCATTTGACACTGTAGTATTTTAGAGTGCATATATGTATGTAATGTTGTGTATATGTGTTTTTTAATAAATTTGTTATTCATTCTTGTCTCACCCAAGCGCCCCACGTTATTTTTGTTCTCTGTTGTTGTTTAGAGGCTGGCAATCGTCTAACGCGGTGGCTGCAGGGTGACAAGATACACCCCGCTGGTCCCTAGCGCCAAAGACTACCTTTTTGATTATGCTACCTGCCCGGCTTTATGCTGGGTCAGGCGGCTAGTGTGAAAGTGCTTGCAAGCCGGGTCGGCTTGCAGATAGTTAAAAATGTACTTATTTTATTGGTTAAAAGTAGAGATGTGCACCGGACACTTTTTTGGTTTTGTATCTCCCTTTGTGTTTTCAATAAAAATGGTCTTTTTGTTTGGTTCATACAGTGATATTAACTGCAATAGAAATAATTTCTACTCATTTTCAGTCTATTCTGAACACCTCACAATGTTGTTTTTAGGCCTATAGGTTGCAGCACGTACGTAGCTGGGTGACAATGCTAAGCGACACAAGTGGGCGAGAAAAACACCTGGCACATCTAGGAGTGGAACTGCAGTGGCAGAAAGGATGTCAGTTTTAAAAAGTAGGCCCAAAGAGCACATTATGCTAAAGGTGCCCATACACGCTGCGAGAATCGCATGCGTTATGGGCTAGATCGCATCGCACGGCATGCAATGCGATCTAGCATTGCATGCTACTTTTGTACTGCTTTCGGATCGATGCGATCCGAAAGCAGTACAAAAAGTATGTGCAGCACATACTTTTTGTACTGTGTGATGCGATGCTCGCCGGAGCGAGCATCACACGCTGCTATTGCAGTGTGTATGGCCACCTTAAGAAAAGAGGTACAAGATGGAATTATCCTCACACCCTTATGTTGTATAAATAGGACATGCACACTAACAAACAAATAATTTCAACGACTGTGGCTGAATTGATTGGTTTGTGTGACCCCAAAAAAACAAGCTGCCAATGCTACAAAGAGAACATAATGCAAAGATAAGGTGTAAGATGGAATTGTCCTTCTGAAAAATGATGATGGTGGTGGAGATTGCAGGAGAGATGAATGTTATGGTACAGTATATGACATGCTGAGGAACGGCAGTTGCTGGTAGATAAGTAACACTTCGTCCTTTCTCTGCATACTACACACATGGGGGAAAATTTAATATTAAGAGAGATTCAAAAAATGAGAGATTGGTATTTACACTGCAAAACCAGTTTGAATTTGCAGTGTAAATGATTGCTGCTTTAAAAAAACCTGGAGATTTCTTACCAAATCCCTCACTTTCTGATTCTCTCATCCTCTTAAATTACACCTGTGATGTCTATGACAAGGAATTATAACACATTCATAACAGTGTAGCAGTGGTCTAATATTACCTTATTTTAATAGACACAGAAAATCTTGGATTCTCAACTTGGCTGTGTACTTGTCTCACCATGTCTTGGACCAGCTCAGGATGATTTATTAAGCAAGCGCCATATCCTTCTGACATTGCCCACCTGGTGTAAGAACAAACACAGATTCAAGCTGTTTCTAGACTAATTCCCAGCTGACATACTGTATATAAAACATATTTTGCAATGTTAATAACTTCTCCCAGGTAAACTGATAGACTCAATCCAGACTCTGGGTTCAATTCAATGAACTACAAGAAAATAGTAAGTACAGTGTTCAGACTTTTCAAAGAGTCCAATACTGCTACAAGTGACTGGGCCGTTTGTATAACGCACTGATAAGTGATCCAATAATAGAAAGAGCATGCCAGTGGTTTGAAACTAACATAATTGGTCAGAGTCAGGTACATGGGTGACGACAACATTTTTAAAAAAATATTAAATCTCTTATTTACCATTCAGTGCTTAATTAGGACCCATGTACAAATGAAAGTATAGTTTGTACACTTTTTACTTTATGCATATACACATAGAGATCTTGGGTACATTTTTACCAGATGAGAACCATCACCATTTCTTTGACATTTAATTTGACATGCTGCCTGATCAGTGGAGAGATCCAAATAAGGATGTAGTGTTCATTCTAGCACTCGCCATCTTTGAAAACCCATGCATTTCCTCTTCCTGCCTGGGGTGTTGCGGTCTGCTGTAGTGCTTCTAGCACAGTGTGGTCTGTATATCAGCACTTATATGCAAACCAGACCTGTGCTAGAAACACCACAGCAGACAGCGACACCCCAGGCAGGGAACAGGAACTGGATAAAGAGAAGAAAAAAAAAGAGAAAAAACTGCGCTTTGAGGAACAGATTACCAAACAGTATGATATGTAAATAAATTTTAATCTTAATAAAACACTGCATACACACAATTGGAAATTACATAAATAAATTACTTAATTAGATAACCTCTATGAATGGTGCAATTTTAAGCGTAAAAGATATGATTTGTGGTTAAGGGAATAGCGCCCCTCTTATCTTCCTTGATGAGGAGTTCCAATTGGGCTCAGATGGGATTATGACAGGAACTGCATGGGTTTTCAAAGATGGGGATGCTGGAATGAACACTAAGGATATAGTATATAGCGGAGATTAGTCAGGTGGATGCATAATAAAACAGGTGTAACACAATTAAATACATTTTTGTCAAATGTCATCATGACTGTCCATGAAATATGGCATATGGTTCAGGTTGCTGAAATTAAAAGGAATACAATGCTGTTGTTGGCAGTAGGCAGGACAATGTTTGGGCATGCTGCTGATGTATAAAATGATCTCGTGGAGATGATTCCAGAAATACTGCTATTCCAGCAAAGCCTTGACTTTAGAGCAGGGGTGGGGAACCTCCGGCCCGCGGGCCGGATACGGCCCCCGCACCCAGTTTGTCCGGCCCGCCCGCCTGCCTATATTACAGCCGCCCGCCCGCCAATACTACAGAAGTATCATCCGCCCGCCGGCTGCCTACATTTCATACCAGCCGCCGGGGATGGCTGCTGCTGCTGCCGCCGAGGAGATGTGCAGAAGACGCGCCCGCCAATCACTGCCGGCGCATCCCCTCCACAGCCACTGTGATTGGAGGGCGCGTCTTCTACACATCTCCCCGGCGGCAGCAGCAGCAGCAGCCATCCCCGGCGCCTGGTATGTAATATAGGAGGGCGGGCGGCTGTTAATATAGGCGGGCGGGCGGCTGATACAGCGGGCGGGCGGCTGGTATGAAATGTAGGCAGCCGGCGGGCGGATGATACTTCTGTAGTATTGGCGGGCGGGCGGCTGTAATATAGGGCGATAATCACCCTCCCTTCCCAGGCAGTGACTGACACATCCAGGGGTTGTCATTTACCCCTGGTCTGGATTCACCCCCAAACAGGTTAATGTGATTATGTCTGATTCTCATAATCAGACATAATCACATTAACCTGTTTGGGGGTGACAGCCCCCCTTCCTCCACACTGTCACTTTTTATGTCGCTGCCCGTGTGTATAATGCCCACAAGTATATGCCGCTGCCCGTGTGTATAATGCCCACATGTATATGCCGCTGCCCTTGTGTATTATGCCCACATGTATATGCCGGTGCCCTGTGTATAATGCCCACATGTATATGCCGCTGCCAGTGTGTATAATGCCCGCATGTATATGCCGCTGCCCTTGTGTATTATGCCCACATGTATATGCCGGTGCCCTGTGTATAATGCCCACATGTATATGCCGCTGCCAGTGTGTATAATGCCCACATGTATATGCTGCTGCCAGTGTGTATAATGCCCACATGTATATGCCGGTGCCCTGTGTATAATGCCCACATGTATATGCCGCTGCCAGTGTGTATAATGCCCACATGTATATGCCGCTGCCCTTGTGTATTATGCCCACATGTATATGCCGGTGCCCTGTGTATAATGCCCACATGTATATGCCGCTGCCCTTGTGTATTATGCCCACATGTATATGCCGGTGCCCTGTGTATAATGCCCACATGTATATGCCGCTGCCAGTGTGTATAATGCCCACATGTATATGCCGCTGTCAGTGTGTATAATGCCCACATGTATATGCCGGTGCCCTGTGTATAATGCCCACATGTATATTCCGCTGCCAGTGTGTATAATGCCCACATGTATATGCCGCTGCCCTTGTGTATTATGCCCACATGTATATGCCGCTGCCCTTGTGTATTATGCCCACATGTATATGCCGGTGCCCTGTGTATAATGCCCACATGTATATGCCGCTGCCAGTGTGTATAATGCCCACATGTATATGCCGCTGCCAGTGTGTATAATGCCCACATGTATATGCTGCTGCCAGTGTTTATAATGCCCACATGTATATGCCGCTGCCCTGTGTATAATGCCCACATGTATATGCCGCTGCCCTGGGTATAATGCCCACATGTATATGCCGCTGCCCTGTGTATAATGCCCACGCATATATGCCGATAATTGATAATTTTTATATGGCCCCCGAAGGGTTTTAAAATTTTCCAAATGGCCCTCGGTAGAAAAAAGGTTCCCCACCCCTGCTTTAGAGGTACTATGCCATGGTAGAAAACCAGAATCCAACACAGACTTCCTTGGCAGGTCCCGTTATGACTTTAAATAGGCAAAGTCGAAAACCTGCTAACATAAATATTGGCAGATGGGTTTAAGAACATGGCAATGATGATTGGGAGAAATTCACCCTTGTCCACCATCCCAGTCAAAGTACTATGGGCCAAGGCTTGGCGGCGTGCACAAGTGTAAATAAGATCTACTGATCCAGCTGAACAAGACAGGGTATAATCTCAGTGCAGGACTTTCACATATATTTTTAAAACCAGTGTTAAGGGGTGTAGACATGGTGAGATTTTGACTAGATAGTCAAAATCTCCTAGAAGGTTAGCCAAACTCTCCCATTGTTTCTCCTGCTTAGATACCAACGCTAAAGGGGCCTTCACACAGTGATTTTGTGTTATTTTCTATACACTAGATCCCTCCGTGTATTCGTGTATGGTAATGCGCGGTCCTGCACATCGCTATTGCCCGCTAGTTAAGTCAGTGCATGCAGTCAAAATATACTCAAATTGCTTAGCAAGTGACTGCAAATCGCCCTGTGTGTACAGAATGAGCGATAGTGATCTATGTCATCCTGAACCATTACTCTGCTTTTTTTTTCTTTTTCTCTAATAGTAAAATCGCTTAGCACGCATCATGCCTGTCTGTCTGTGTGCTCGCTATGGGCATTCTAGACACCGGGAAATCACCTACCCTAAATAACTTAGCACACATCTCAACATGTGTATGCCCCTTAAGTCACTGTATCCTAGCATAGATATACTGTGAAGGCAAGGCAATTTTTACTTGATGATAGATTAACATTAGTTAGACAAAATCTATTGTGCATCTAGTCAATATTGTCCATTAGCCAATATCTCACCATGTATACAAGGCTACAAGACAGACATTTTTTCTATAAATTTTAAAACACACCCTTCCAAACATAGGTTTACCACAACAGAGAAAACCGCAGCCTACAAGTTATGTGCTGCTGACACGCATGAGTTATTTTGTGTCCCCACCATCACCAAACAAGCAATTCGGTACTTGTGTATTAGAACGGCGCCCGGCTATGCTACATTTTCAGCGTAGCCTAAGCTACGCTGTCAGCATAGGCCAACGGCTGCCTAGCGTAGTTAGCGTAGTGACTCCGCGGAAGCCCAACGGCTGCCTAACGTAGTTAGCGTAGGGACTCCGCGGCAGCCCAGCTCTGTCCCCGGCGTCCATGGCTCTGTCCCCGGCGTCCATGGCAAGCCTAGTGAGCACCTCTCACACAGCACCGGTAACCACCAGATCCCCTGCGATGGCGGATGCCGGCGGAGAGGGGATCATGTGGGCACCGGCGGAGAGGCGCTCCAGCTGACACATGCGCGTCTCAGACGCTCCTGCATCTCAGTAATTATTGCGGCAGGGTACGGCAACCCTGCCCGTGTCCGCAAGTGTGTCTTATGCACAATAAAGGAGGCATTTGCCAGTGCTCCATGTTACATACTGAGAAATGCCTCCTTTTCAAACCCCCATCCACGCCAGCCCGAAGCGTGACGAACATAGCGAGCCCCACGAGGGGACGCGTTATGCGTCCTCCCAACCTGTTCATACCCCCACTATCCATGTCAGCATGGAGTTGATTTTATAAAGTGTGGCAAGCTCAGCGAGCCCCGCGAGGGGACACGGAACACATGTAAAGAAATCCGCTGCGCTCGCCACGCTTTGGGCTCGGTGGCTTGCTGCACTTGCCACACTTTATAAAATCAACTCCACGCCAAAGTGGATAGTGGGGGTATGAAAAGGTCGGGGAGACGCGTAAGGCCGCCCCTCGCCACGCTTCGGGCTGGCGTGGATAGTTGGAGTGTTTCAGGAACACATTCACACCTGTCATGTCAGCCAGGTTTAAATGGTCAATGGTGCCCACACAATGTAATAAGCGCTGACTGACTATGCTAACTGCGTAACGCTGACTGACTATGCTAACTACGTAAGCTCCGGCTAGGCGCTAACGGGCGGGAACACTACACTACGCTGGGCGTGCAAACATTACACTGATTCTGAAGCGTCACTACGCTAACTGCGTAAAGGGCGCCAATCATTGATGGTGAATTTTTATACAGTGTGCTTGACTTCAAACAAGCTCAATTACCACCAGTCCAATTTACTTTAACTTCTCTTGAATGTTATGCATGGTAAAGCTGCATTTACAGGAAAGGCAATATTAGCAACTAATGAGCCAATCTGAATGTTGTAAAAATTTTGTTTTAATGGTATAATGCTGTTTTGGTGGACATGGATAGTCACACCTAAAATATAATTTAACGTTTTCTGAATCAATTCACTCAGAGCGGGCTTTATACAGGGGAGTCAAATGGGCCCCTACTAAATAAAAATCACTTAGCTGCTCTATTAATAGTTGCTTTTGGCTTTCTGATGCTATGGATTGTCACCCCCTAGGCTGCATGCACAGCACTAGCACACCACAGGGCACCGCCACTGGGAACCCTAAAATATTCATTTATATGTGAAAGTATTAATAAGAAACAAATTAAGAAGATGAAGTGTACAGACACTGTGCACTGATGGTGGTTTAGGCTTACCTCTGAGGACAGCCACAATTCAGATCAATGCCGCCAGCAAAAGGGCAGACCAATAAGGCTGCATCAGCTAAAACCTTTGCTTCTTTAGCAGCAAATTGCACAACAAGTGGCTGATCACCTACATAAATGGAACAGTTACATGGGAAGATGTAATTTAGCGCAATAACAACATTACATAAATACGATCATTATAGTAGTAATTTTAAGTGCACACCAGCACTTCAATCAACATGAAAACAATGGACCTAGAGCCAAATTTAGCATGGATCACTGACCAGAGAATTCACAATGGATTGGATTAAGAGGAGAAAAGCGATGCACAGTCTTAAGATGCCCATACACGGTACAATTATTCTATACAATATCGCATTGCATAGGGTTTGCAATGCAATGAGATGAGATCTAGTACAAAAAGTATGTGCTGCACATACTTGTTTGAGCTGTGTGATGAGATGTGTGACAGGAGCGCGCATCTCATTGCACCCAGCAATTGCACCGTGTATGGGCACCTATAAAGAAATAATGCCAGGTGGAAAATGGATTGCTAACTGCTATGCATCCATAACTCTTGAAACATCGAAGATGCAAATGTGAGAGGTATCTGAGACAGGCTGGAAGTGGTCAGTGCTGACTTCAGAGACCCTTCTCAAACACACCTGGGCAAGTTTCCACACACAAACATTGGCGTCTGGGCAGAAAGTGCGACCCCATTGCGTTTATGATCCATACGCATGTTCAGTTGGTAATTCCCCTCACACACGCGTACTGTACAAGCGCAGTCGTTTAATAATCGCTCGATATGCAAATTATCTATTTAGCAATCCATACTGAATTAGGCTCTTAACAGTACTCCTACAACTGTAAACAAGATAGCTAATTAAAGAAAAGTATTGGAAAGGAAGATGAAAACTACTACCATTCCTCACAAGATACTTAATGCAGTACTCTGACATTAGAACTCTTTATTAGAAATATAAACATCAAAATGAATCTACATTGTTGTTTCTTTAATGTAACTATTGTATTCATTTTGGGCAGACTGCAAGATGCACTCATGCAAAATAGCAGTTTCAAGTTAACTACAATGGGATAAAGAATGTGTGTGCATATAAAGTTGTGTGCCAGTTGTCTTCCTCTGGCTTTGGATTTAAGTCTCAGTAAATACCTTGATTTGTAGTGAATTCACTGTCTCTGGCTTTGGCCGATTTGACGAAGTCAGCAGCGACTATCATTGGAGTATAACACAAGTCACAGCCATATTTTCTCACTAAGGTCCTGAAAGCAAGCCTAAAACAGGATGAAGTAAAACAACACATCTATTGGCAAAGTAAAGATATGAACAAGTTTAACTTGTCCAACGGTCCCAAATTCCATCGCTTTACAAGCAATTGTTAACACTACTAAAACAATGTAGAAATTTGTATCACCTTGCGCTACTAAGTGGATATAGTGCTCTGAGAGAATATCCCTGAACAAAATGAACTACTAAAACAATGGTATTATTATGAAAAGTTACAAACTGGATTTAATGAACCCCTCCCTAGTAGTATTTTCCTGCAACTGATGGTGTTTTAGTTAATACTGATTATTCCTTTTTTTGTGTTCACTTTAAATGAATGGTTCATCTCATTGAATTATCCTCCGTTATCACGCTCCCATCCCTGACTGCAGCTGCAAGTTATAGCCATGCACAACAAGCGCAACGCACTTGCAGGCATAAGGGGGAAATTGAATTCTAGGTGCTATATGGGCATGCATCACCCAACATAATGCTGCCATTTTGGGTAGGGACTCGTCACTGCAGATTCGTCTCTAGACATACCTACATCTATTACTGTATCTACATTCGCAGAAATGGACGCTAAATTAGAGGCCCATTTCCTGCAGAAAAAGATGTGGATTCGCCGATCCATGTCTTTTCCGACTTTCAGAATGTTTCAGAAATTCGGGGTTGTGTGGAAGAACAACACTAAACAGATTGAATTGGAATTCAATCTGTTCTATGTGAACACAGCCGATGTTTCCAAGGATCAAAAATATCTGCCGGGATTGAATACCCCCCCATAGTAGTTTAACATTACGTAATTTCCTTTGCACTTCTATGGGGATGCAAGTTAATATCCATGATGTTGGAGCAATTTTATATCACTATCACTGCACTTCCAACAGGAAATCATGTGCATCCCCCAACAACATCACAAATAATAGAATCGCCCAATAAATATGCTAGAAAGCAACCATGTTTTACACAATTTATGACATTTTATAATAAACTTTTCATATAACTTCTATGACATATGAACAAAACATAATAAAGCATGCTCCTGGGAAAATATGGGGAAAATGCACCAATACTTACTTAGAATATCGTACCATGGGTGCACATATTTTCACTGTATTACTAGAACAGAACAAATCCACTGGATTTTGGGGTAGGCATATATTGTCATTGGCATTGGAAAGATACATAGGGACAGAGGAAAAAAAACCTTTAAAATAAAGGGAAACAAGAAAACCAAATATTACCTGGAACTTGAACTGTAGGAAATGTAAGTGAATACAGTTAACAGCTAGAAAATGTGAATTGAGGTGTATTTAAGTGCAAAAAAAATGATTATAAAATATTATACTTTATTATAAAATAAACACTTATGCGAAAAGTAATCTCCGTCTATTAGAGATATTTCAGATATTCCTTAGCAGAGACATTTTTAGCAAGATATATTTAAAATATTCAAAAGTAGGCAGACATGTGTATAAAGGGCACTATTGTTGGTGTAATGTGAAAAAAGGGAAAGTATTCTGATATATTTGAAATAAGGTTGCACTAGTGTGATCCAGCCACTATGTATATTGTCATTGTACCCACATGGACCCCGGTGCTACAATAATACACCTCTTGATGTGGATCTAATATGGCCTGTGCTGGCGAGTGTGACAGTTGAAGGTCACATGATAGTCCAGAGAGAGGCTGGCTCATGCTGGCTAGTGTGACAGTTGGAGGTCACCTGATGCTCCGGAGAGAGTTTGGTTATTGTGACAGTTAGCAGCAGTTAGAGCGGCCATCTTGGGGACGGAGAGAGAGGGGAGTGTGCTGTGCAACTCGCAATCACCAAGGGTGGGCATCTCCATTGGTCCCTGAGTGGAGAGAAGGCTGCCTGGTCATTACAGCCAGATCCAGAGCTTCTCTATTGCTCCCGGTGCCCGAGTAGAGGAGGCAGAGAAGAGCCAGGACCAACAACTCAACCGGACATCCAACCAATGAAAGGGTGTGTATTAAGTGACATTGCATCACTCAACCCAACAGCACATATCAAGTTTGCAAAATTAACGAACCCCTCACTCTCCAAATATAATAGGTAGTGCAATTAATACAGACTTCAGATTGTAAAATTGATTCTGCAGACAGGAGCTGATTACACCCTGTGCGCTGCTGACGCACTGACTGACTTCAGTTTGAGTTAGCAGCCAGAGACCTGAGAGAGACAATTCCGCCCTGGCAGCGCAGCACAGTGCCCCTAACAGACAGCTGCAGCACATACATTAGAGGTAAAACGGCATAGCCGGACAACTGCAGAGGACTATTCACTAGGGAAGTGACATAGTCACACTTATGTAGTAGATAGCTTGTGTGAGAGATGGTGACTTAAAGCCAACAGTAAACTCTCATCTGCCGTTACTAGCAGATACCCTAATCTCTTCAACTACTGTTTTTTGCCAGAAAACAGTAAATATTGCTGCTGAGAAGTTATTGCTCACATAGAGTAAAGAGACCAGGATCAGCTTTGCTCAATAGTTACAGTCACTGCAGACTTGAGGCCCAATTCTGGTTCACTCGCAAAAACAAATTCTCTATCTAATGGACAAAACCATGTGCACTGCAGGGGGGATGATGTAACGGAATCGGTACATCTATCAGAATGAACTTAGGTCTGCAGTCATTAGGTCGACCCCACTAGGTCGACTGGCAGGAAGGTCAACCTGATTTAAGGTCGACATGGGCCAAGGTCGACATGACTTAAGGTCGAATTTGCATAAAGGTCGACATGAGGAATGTCGACTGGTCATAAGGTCGACTTGGGTTTTTCACTGTTTTTTTATCTGAATGTGGACATAGTCGACATGGACACAGTTGGCAATGAGAATCGGACCCTCGCATCACTCGCAATGCTTCGGGCACGGTGGCTCGCTTTGCTCGCCACAGATTTAATAACCTCCTCCACGCCCTAGTGGATGGTAGGGCATGAAATACCGCCTGTCGGCACATTTCGGCTCAAAAAACAGTGAAAAACCCCATGTCGACCTTATGACCAGTCGACCTTCCTCATGTCGACCTTCCTCATGTGGACCTTTAGTCATGTCAACCTTGGCCCATGTCGACCTTAAGTCAGGTCGACCTTCCTGCCAGTCGACCTAGTGGGGTTGACCTAATGACTGTAGACCTAAGTTTATTCTAATAGATGACCGCTTCCCGATGTAACATGCACAGAGAAAGTTAAATTTGGGTGTTATTTTTCTACATTTGAGTGTGGTTTGTACTTCAAACGGATATCAATAGGGCAGTACCCTGCACAGAAACTAAATAACACCCAAATGTAGCTCTCTCTGCCCCCCCCCCCCCTTGCAGTGCACATGGTTTTGTCCATTAGAGAGAGAATTTGCTTCTGCGAGTGAACCAGAATAAGTCCCTTTATCTGTTCTCAAGGCAACAGTCTGCTAGTCTAGTGCACTCTGCTTTATATCATTTGCAGTGGTTATATGGTGCCTTAAGTGTATATATATCCTAAAAGTAATTGTTACTTTACTTTGTCATTGTAATATTATAGGATTCTGAAGAACATATGTCTTCCTATACTACTGTACATGATTAATTTTAGTATGCCTGTTTAAGTTGTGCTTGAATGTGATAATCATTTGAAGTTCTTTGCACCAGAAGAAACTTCACTGAATTGTTCCAGTTAATTAAATTCAAAATTTCTGTGAGTAAACTACCTTGTATTGTTTTGTGAATGGACTTTGATATATTTCTGTACAGCTCCCGCTTAAGTTACAGAATTGCTATTGGTGAGGAGTGATAGGTGCTGCTGGATGTAGCATAGGGTTCCGACAGTCGGGATCCCGACTGGCTGGACCCAGACAGCATGGTGAGCGCAACAAAGCCCCTTGTGGGCACGGTGGCTCGCCACCTATTCTATTCTCCCTCTATGGCAGTGTTTTTCAACCACTGTGCCGTGGCACACTAGTGTGCCTTGAGCTGTCCTCAAGTGTGCCCCCAGATCTAGAGATGTCCAAACCAGTTTACAGCCACCACAAGTTCAACTGTTTTTTACTGGTCTCTTCCTTTCATGTAAAGGGCCAATGTATTTTATTTTTGTTACCTGCGGGGACCAGGGTGATTGTTTTTTATATAGGGGCCTTTAGGGGTTTTTTCCCTGTGGGGGCCAATGTGTTTTGCCCTGTGGGGATCTCATGGTGTGCCTCGGCAACTTTAAAATCTTATTTAGTGTGCCACATGGTAAAAAGGTTGAAAATCACTGCTCTATGGGGTCGTGGACTGCCACGAGGGAGAATAGCAGGTTGCCATTGGGCCCCCGTGTGTCGGGATTTTGACTTTCGGGACCCCGATGTTGGGTAAATGACTGTCGGGACCCTGTCCGGCACCCTTGCTGCCGTGGTCTGTGCTACTGGGTGATGAATTGTGTGCTGGGAGAGGTGTACAGCAACAGTGCTAGGGTTCACCACCAGACACAATTTTGCCTAGGGCATCAAATTGAATAGGTATGGCTCTGCTCTAAGGAGTTTCATGTCTTTTGCTAATCATGAACAACTATATTCACACCTTAGTGTTACAATTAGGGCTAATTTAATACAATATAAATCACTTTATTTTATTAATAGAAATAATTATGATTATAGATTTTACTTTCAAGATGTGCTCTGCCTTGTGCCAGGAACTACCGGTACCATGCTAGGTCCTGTACATTGCCCTTATTATGCCGAGGAGCTGCATAGCCACATAAGCAGCACTTGTACTTATTACACAAGGACTATAGCCCCGCCATTATCTGAGCGCTCACGCCCGGTCCCAGGCTACACACAAGCAGCAGCACCGCTATCCGCACTCACTCACTCACTCACTCACTCACTCACTCACTCACTCACTCACTCACTCACTCACCCGTCTCACCCTACTGGCAGCAGTTCTCCACGCAGTACTCGCTGACGTTGCCTGGCGCAGCCGTTACACGTCATCATACGAGCTTAGCAGTGACAGCAGTCCGACTCCTCCTCCGGCTCCTAACTCCAGTATCCAACATGGAGGGGAAAAGCAGCACAGACCCAGGGATACCTGGAGCAGCCAGGGAGATACTGCGTGACGGTGAGTGTGATGATGGGAAACACACGGCAAGTGGGGCAGGCTGCACTGGCTGGTGCATCTATTGATTTATTATATTATATGCCATCCAGGGGGTTTGGATATCTCCCAATTACCTTACCAATATCTGAGTTAAAATAGCTGAAGACGTTTTAACTATTTGTAGACGCTGGGAAATAAGTAGGAAGAGCAGAATATGGCTTTTATTACCTTGCCAAGGAATTACACTGACATGTAATGTTAACTTCATGAAGTTGACTTAGACAAGTGGCTCCCAAACTCAGTCTCCAGGACACATGTCATGTGTTCTAGATTTTTAAAATGTGACAGTTAGCGAGACATAGTGCCAGGTGATTTAGAAAACGTGGCCTGTGTGAGTTTAATAGGGAAATGGTCATTGGGTCAACATCATGTTGGTCGACATGCAGGAAGGTCAACATGAGCCGGTCGACAGGGTCATTTGGTCGACAGTCAAAAGGTCTACATGGGTTTTTTCACTTTTTTTTTATTTATTTTGAGCCGATGCTCACAGGTGGTATTTCATGCCCTACCATCCATTAAGGCAGGGCTGGGCAATTGTGGCCCTCCAAATGTTGATGAACTACACATCCCAGGATGCTGAAACTGATGCAAGGCATGCTGGGATGTGTAGTTCATCAACATCTGGAGGGCCGCAATTGCCCAGCCCTGCATTAAGGGGTGGTGGGATAATAAAAGAGGGTGCCGAGCATAGAGACGGCACCCAAGTCACGGGCCGATTACCATGGGAACGCCCAGCATTTTCATGGGAACGGAAAAAGAGGACAGGAAGAATGCCTTTTGTGGGTGCACCTAAGAATAATTGGACTCATAATACATAACTTTTAATAGATCCATATATAAAATTTCTGCGAAATATAAAACCAAAACATACAACAATCACACAAAATAAAAAGGGGAGGATATTCCCCTGACTCAGTGTGACCCCCTAATCACCACAGCCCCAATGTTTAGGTAGGTACTGTGGATAATAATAGAGGAGTGGATATTCTCCTACGATAGCGGTAATGTTGGTCAAAAATATCAGCCTACTAATAGGGAGATAGTAGGTGGAATGAGGGTAAGGCACGCACCTATTGAGGACAATCCTCAAGTAGTGCTGCCCTCAACCTAAATTTCCACTAGTGTTAACAAGAGTTTGAAGGGCTGGTAAACCCAATACTAAAGGTGTATAGTCACAGATTAGCCTTTTACACAGGTAAGTAACGAAGGAGTAAATTTTCTCCTATATACGGCGTAATGGCAAAGGTATCTGTAAATCAATTTGACACAAATACTATCTCATGCACTCTCATGTAGTTTAGAGAGTAATAAGTGGGGGTGAGGCACGCACCAATTGAGGACAATCCTCTAATAGTGCTGCCCTCAGCCCAGGTAACCGCTACCGCTAAACAAGTGCTGCCGGCTGGTGAACCTAATAAGAGGTGTGCAGGGATGCACTTGCCTCGTTCAATCAGCTAGTCCTGACCGCGCTAAGTCTGGCGCCAGACTAGCGTGTCAATCGTCGGGCAGGACCGCTCACAGTATGCTCGCAGCAAAACAGGTAAATTTCAACATTGTAAGTGGGGAGGGGAAGAGGGGTGTTTAAAACCCCCTCTTCCCCTCCCCACTTACAATGTTGAAATTTACCTGTTTTGCTGCGAGCATACTGTGAGCGGTCCTGCCCGACGATTGACACGCTAGTCTGGCGCCAGACTTAGCGCGGTCAGGACTAGCTGATTGAACGAGGCAAGTGCATCCCTGCACACCTCTTATTAGGTTCACCAGCCGGCAGCACTTGTTTAGCGGTAGCGGTTACCTGGGCTGAGGGCAGCACTATTAGAGGATTGTCCTCAATTGGTGCGTGCCTCACCCCCACTTATTACTCTCTAAACTACATGAGAGTGCATGAGATAGTATTTGTGTCAAATTGATTTACAGATACCTTTGCCATTACGCCGTATATAAGAGAATATTTACTCCTTCATTACTTACCTGTGTAAAAGGCTAATCTGTGACTAGTATTTGCACCGTGTTAAACTGATTTACAGATACCTTTGCCATTACGCCGTATATAGGAGAAAATTTACTCCTTCGTTACTTACCTGTGTAAAAGGCTAATCTGTGACTATACACCTTTAGTATTGGGTTTACCAGCCCTTCAAACTCTTGTTAACACTAGTGGAAATTTAGGTTGAGGGCAGCACTACTTGAGGATTGTCCTCAATAGGTGCGTGCCTTACCCTCATTCCACCTACTATCTCCCTATTAGTAGGCTGATATTTTTGACCAACATTACCGCTATCGTAGGAGAATATCCACTCCTCTATTATTATCCACAGTACCTACCTAAACATTGGGGCTGTGGTGATTAGGGGGTCACACTGAGTCAGGGGAATATCCTCCCCTTTTTATTTTGTGTGATTGTTGTATGTTTTGGTTTTATATTTCGCAGAAATTTTATATATGGATCTATTAAAAGTTATGTATTATGAGTCCAATTATTCTTAGGTGCACCCACAAAAGGCATTCTTCCTGTCCTCTTTTTCTGTAAAATTCCATGCCTAAGGTAGCACACCCTCAATACTTACCTGTAATAGTTGCAGAATTACACTCATTACAAGGAGGGTCCATTTGGTAAACACATTGTTTATATCATTACCCAGTGCGACTGATTTTTTCTCTCTTTTTATTTTTCATGGGAACGCCCATGAAATGCTTGCATTCCCATGGATACGACTATCCTCCACCCCAGCCCACTGTCTTGGGTGCGTGCGCCCGGCAAACAGTATGTTTGCCATGGTCGCACGCACCCTGAGTATGCACATGTGCAGAAATGTGCAAATCATTAAACATTGGAGAGCTATGTATATTTGGGATTTACGTAAATATCTGAAGCCGGCCTTATGTGGGAATCTTACAGCATCAGCAGACAAAAATGACCATGTATTCTGTTATGTTATACCACTTTCAGACATACGGTACAATCCCGGGACTTGTTTATGTCTGAATGGGTCTACCAGGGATTTTAGTAGTCTCATCCCGGGTAGTATGTGTAAAGGGGTATCACTTACCCTCTGGGATCTTACTCCTCCTTCATTGTACTAGCATTGCTGCAGTAATAGGAAAAAGGACCAGAATTCAGCTGTCCACCCACTTGGTGACATCTTTCAGGCAGAACAGACTTTGTGAAACTATTTTGTTTCTGTGCAGGGTAAATATTGGCTCCTTTATTTTTATATTGCAGATTAGATTTCAGCTTGAACACACCCCACCCAAATCTAACTCTCTCCGCACATGTTACATCTGCCCACCTGCATTTGCCCATTTTGAAAACAAATCTGTCCTGAGATCAGGTCTGATTTCCGCCCAAAGTCACATGGGAAAATGTTACACTTACTAACCATAAATATGCTAGTTGCAACTTCAGGATAAAGATTGATAGTAGAAGAAAAAAATCAATCCAGTAAATTTCCTCATATAGCAATAAGATAATAATTACATATATACAAGTCTGTATCCTTTATGTTTCAGAATGCTACACTGATTTTGTGCGTGATGATTTTGATGTTAAAATCTACACTTCCCAATCCATTCATCAAGCTGTGATAGCTGAACAACTAGCAAAGCTTGCTCAAGGCATCAGTCAGCTTGACAAGGAGCTTCACTTGCAGGTATTTAAAAGCTTTGTAAATTCATTAAAAATAAAATTTACAAAATACAGATTATTTATTTCAATTGTCCTTTACACAAGGGTGTTAATGAAGCCCAAAGCAATGCCTTTTCTGGGATTGTAAATGCAAATCATCTAAACTATAATAAACTATTTCAAGGTATATCCAATGCATGATAATGAAATAATTGGATCTCCGAGAGAGGTTTTTATTGATTCTGGGCCAGATTCTCTAAGCTTCAAAGTGATAAAATGGAGAGTGATAAACAGCCAGCCAATCAGCTCCTGCCTGACATTTTTCAAACACAGTCTGTTACATGGCAGGTAGGAGCTGATTAGCTGGCTGTTTATCACTCTCCATTTTATCACTTTTGAAGCTTGAAGCTAATCATGTGGAATCTGCAAATTTATTTTAGTTTGTCGACACTTGCCATTCTTTCAATCATAGCTCATGGGCAATCCAATGAGTTTCTCCGAAAAACACTGTGTGCTTTTTAGGTTTTCAGGGTCCCGTGTGCTAAATATAAATTGAGAATCACTGGCCTAGAGTAATCAATGGCGTTTAAAACATTTACTTCAAAACCTTATCTTCTTATTCTATCTTTTTAGGTAGTTGCCCGACATGAAGATCTCCTGGCACAGGCAACAGGGATGGAATCTTTAGAAGGTACAGTACATGATTTTGTTTCCCTTTCTGTGCTTTGAGGTATACTTTTATTATTTTAGCAGGATTCTTAACAAACATAGGTTATCTCAATGAAGAGCTGTACCCATCAGTAATATAATGCATAGTGTTCACTCTAGAACTTTTTTAGGGCAGGGTGCTGACCACCGAGCAGGAATAGCTGACAGACACTCTCAGCAGAGAGGATCTGCAGCTGTCAGCTCTTCCAGGTGCCCCCTCTCTGCCTACGTGCAGCATCTTCAGCCAGCCCCCAGACTGCAGTATGCTAAGACATCTGCATTGACACACCCATACACTGGAGTACCACCACCCACCTGCATTGACACCCCCATACACTGGGGTACCACCACCCACCTGCACTGATACCCCCATGGACTGGGGTAACATGATCCACCCATACTGGGGAGGGGGGCGCTGCTGCAAATCTGGGGGTGTCAATAGTCACCTCCTTAAAAAAAATTGTAATGAAATGGAACGCATGCTCATACCCCCCCTGGTGTGCACCACAACTCCCAGCATTGTGCAGGGCAGTGACACTCCCGGGAGACCTGTGGCTCGGCCAGTGGAGGCACACTTGCAGCGCAGACACATGGCCCCAGCAGCGCTGCTTAACACCAGCACCAATTCAATACCCCTTCTCCATTGTACTCCAGTGTTGGAAGGGTTGCTCTGGTGTACTTGACCCTGCCATAGTGCTTTGGCAACAGTCAGGTGACTTTTTCTATCTTTCAATTCCTCCCTGCAATCTTTTTTTGAGGGCTTGGTTTTGGAATCGTCAGTCTATAAATTTTTTTATTTTTTTTGCATAGCACAGAATAAATCAAAGTAAGTGAGGTTCTAAGTAAGTCACCTGTGCTAAGGCATGGATATCGCTAAAACCTGTGCTGTGAGGAGTACACTTACTAAGATGGGAGTTCTATTGTAGATGAGACATTGCCCATAGCAACCAATCAGATTTTATCTATTATCTGATTGGTTGCTATAGGCTTCATCCCATTTTCAATAGAACTATCTTATTACATTTAAGTGTGACTTCAGGACTGTGGTTGGGAATTCAGTGTTTATTCTAGCACCCTGCACCTGTCACATTGTAAATGACTGCCCCTTTAAAAAAAAAACAACGTTTGAGGTTGGCCAGCATCCTGCAGGACCGCCGAACTGGAAGGCTATGACATTTGGCCGCATACTGTGTATGTAGCATATTTACTTCTGTCAAATATGAAAAAAGATTCTCTTTGTGGGAGGTATTCAATGTGCAGCCGCTATTTCCGACGGGGGAAATAGCGGCGGCTCCCTATTCAATGCTGTCTTTAGCGACAGCATTGAAGCGGGATCACGGCAGAACGGGCCCGACTTCAGAAGCTGGCGGGCCTGTTCTGCCGATAACGGCCATGGATTGTTGCGATCCCGGCCGCAGATCGTTAATCCACGGCCGTTTTTGCGCCGATAGGCAGGTGGGACATTGAATCCTGCTCAGCTGTTGGGCTGACTGCAAATGGGCCAGGATCACGGCTGTCGGCAGGGATCGACAGCCGTGATCCTAGATTGAATACACCCCCTGTGTGTGAGCATCGTTTTTTTCATTAATTATTGTTTTATGAAGCATTTTAATTTCAAGAAAATACATTTATGTGTCCATACATTTCAGGTGTTCTTCAGATGATGCAAGCTAGAATTGGAGCCCTGCAAAGTGCAATTGATAGGTGGGTGTCATACACACTTGTACTCATTATATGGTACATATATATATATATATATATATATATATATATATATATATATATATATATATATATATATATATATATATATATATATATAAACATGTACTGTTATTAAAATGATGGCTGTTCTTTATATTTTATTTTTTTCCAGAATCCGATCAAAGATTGTGGATCCGTATAATAAAATTGTATCCCGTACTGCACAGCTAGCGCGTCTGCAGGTAGGGGAAGGACATTCTACTTTAAATTATGGAAAAGATTATTTTGCATTGGAACAATACAACATTTGTGACTATTAATATTTTGTATTGCACTTACATTGAGCTTTGAACTATTATAAATATGCTAGACATGATTATTGGAATGGGTATACCATATAGTGTTCATTCTAGCACCAGGGCCATTTTAACAGCCTATGTATGGGAAAGAGAAAGAGGGTTTGTGAAGTTGGATGCACACCTCTAATTAACTTCAGATCATTTTTAATCTTTATTGAATTTCAATAAAATATCCCTTACGTTTGTCTTTTATAAAATGTAACTAGGGGACAAAAAAACATCTTAACAGCATTATGGTTCCCAGGCCAAAGCAGTGCACAAAAATGTACATCATCAAAACAATTAGGTACCTGCAGTAAAAATCAGGGTACTTGTGTAGTATCACGGCTCCCACGATGGCCATCGTACAGGGAAAAATCGCATTGCATCGCAAGCCATTCCATGCGATGTGATGCGATGCGATGCCATTTTTCACAAAAATCATGGACATGTGTTAAAATCATGTAAAATGCACCCCAAATTCATTTTTCACACTGTACCACCCCCACTATCAACGCCAACCCGAAGCGTGGTGAGCGCAGCGAGGGGCGGCGGTACGCGTCCTACAACCTTTTCATACCCCCACTATCCACGTCGGCGTGGAGTTGAGAGTAGAAAGTGTGGCGAGCGAAGCGAGACACCGAGCCCGAAGCGTGGCGAGATACCTGTGATACCTGTGAAGGTATCCGCGTCCCCTCGCTGTGCTCGTCATGCTTCGGGCTCGCTGCGCTCGCCACACTTTCTATTCTCAACTCCACGCCGACGTGGATAGTGGGGGTATGAAAAGGTCGTAGGACGCGTACCGCCGCCCCTCGCCGGCTCGCTGCACTCGCCACGCTTCGGGTTGGCGTTGATAGTGGGGGTGGTACAGTGAAAAATTACATTTGGGGGCATTTCACAGGTTTGCTACTAATTTAAATGCATTTGGATGCATTTGTGATTAAAATCGCATGCCATCGCATCGCGTGGCATCGCATGGCATGCGATTTTTCTCACAAATGCATAAAAACCCCGCAAAAATTGCATTGCATCGCATCGCATGCCATCGCATGCCACTACATATGGCATGCGATGGGAGCCGTGAAAATATACAAGTACCAAAATTAGTGTTTAAACATTAAAAAACATGATGTACTGCAGATATTAATCCATATAAATGTTTGGACAATATAACAAGACTTGATGTTACAGTTACTCTAACCCCCAATGTCAGCCCACCACCTCACTGCACCTATTTCTACTATGTCACTCTGTTTCTCAACTATGTTACTCTCCTCCTAAAGTCTTAAACAAGCATCTTGAAATCGTCCCTGATGACTTCAGGAGCCAAGAGCTGGAAACTGTAGTGGCAACCATTAGTTTCAGACTATAAATATAATTTATATCTCTCTGTAACTTGGCATTACAGTTTTATATCATATACAATGTATGTTATTATAGTATAAATGTTTAGGGAGAGAGTTTGATACCTGGCGCTACACTGATGTAACAGCTGGGAGCAGGAGAGCTGCACAGTGACAGTAAGTGTGCAGGAGACCAAACACAGGGGGGCGGGCTGTGTTCCCTTGGCTTCTGCTGCTTGACTTGCCCAGCAGAGAGACACACAGGGGGCCTACCGCCGCTCTTCCGCTCCCGCTGTCCTGGCGGGCTATGACACATGACTGTGACCAGAGGAGTAGCGCGGTGACGTTTTGCCTGGAGCAGGGGTATGTTTGCCCTCTCCCCACTTAGGCTATTTTTCCTTAATGCCCCTTGTACATTATGCAGCACAGCACATTATGCCATATACCTTAATGCCCCTTACACAATATGCCATGCAAATCATAATGGCCACTGCATATTATGCCATACAAACTTAATGCAAGGCCCTTGCAGCTTACCGAGTCCCGGAGGGCACACCCCACCAAAACGCCGCCCCCCGCTGCCGTATACCCTCACAACCATCCCCTCACAACCATCCCCTCACATGTGCCCGCTACTGGAGAAATAATTTGATTGATGCCGACCATCGATTGATTTTTCCAAGGCTCGCAAATATAAGTCAGTGGAGACTGACATATTTGTGGGCTTCTGGCAAAAGACAGGGCGAGCAGCTGACATCATGTGACGTCAGCTGCCCGCCACTGGAACACCTCGGCACACCTACATTCCCATGGTAATGCCTAGCATTTTAATGGGAACGCCTATGAAACACTGGGCGTTCCCATGGGCGCAAGCCAAGTCTGCCCATTACACATTATGCCACACAAATCTTAATGCCCATTACGCCACACAAACCTTAATGCTCATTACACATTATGCCACATACAGTTATGCCACTGACACCATTTTATGACCCACGTACAAAAATTACCTTTCAAAATGATGTCCCATATTAAGGCTTTTACCCCATACATTAATTGCAGAAATATTTTTACCTACATACTTGGTGCCAGGGGTTACATGCTTGTTGGTGATTTATTGCTTGTTGCTGGAGTTACTTGCTCATTGTCATTGGTTTTATACTTGTTGCCAGGGGGAGTTACATGTTCAATGCCAGGGGAAGTTACATACTCCTTGCTGGGGGGGAGGGGGGGTTTACATGCTTGTTACCATGGGGGGGGGGGGGGTTACATGCTCGTCGCCAGGGGGAAGTTCCATGCTTGTTGCCAATGTGGGGGTTGCATGCTCCTTGCCCAGGAGTTCCCTACTAAAAGCGTGCCAGCGCAGAATTTGCTGCACTGTTGTAGTGTCTTTCTCCTCCAAGGCAGTGCCCAATTTTGGAGGGGTCACCATGGACAGTCAGCATCAGCACAGCGGAGGAGGGAGGAGAGGGGGCTGCTGGCGCCCAATTGTACTGTGAGACCACACCACCAGTGGAGTCGCAGCTAGGAGTGGTGGCTGTGGCCCACACGACCTGCAAGCAGCCCCACTGCACCCTCTGCCGGTGACTCAACTCAAGCTACGGGCTGGGCAGTGGGCCCATCAAGCCCATGTGTACAAACGGCCCTTTCTAGCACAGGTCTGGTCTACATAACAATGCTGAAATACAGACCACATTGTGCTAGAAGCACCACAGCAGAGAGAGACCCCCCCCCCACACACACACACACACCAATGCTAGAATGAACACTACCAAACAACCTTTCTGTCGCTAAGAAATAAATAAAAAGTATTGGGCATGTATTTATTTATTTAGGGTGGCAGTGATGCTACAGTATGTGAAAAAACTATACATAAGTTGACAATGGTCAGAGGTGGCATTTGTCTTGGAATGTATAAGCAGTGGATTGTGTCATTACTATCCCTTGTTTCCACTACTCTCTGGAAAAAAATGAAAATAAAAAGTCTGATTTTACAGGATAGCCTGAAATACTGTATAATGTTACAATATGTAAGCATTGCATCTCCTCCCCTTTTGTTGCAGTCTGCTTGTGATTTGCTTCGGAGAATTATTCGCATCTTGTATCTGAGTAAAAGACTGCAAGGTCAGCTGCAGGGTGGTAGTAGAGAGATCACTAAAGCTGCCCAGAGTCTGAATGAGCTAGGTAAGTTTACATTTACTTTCTGGGTTTTATATGGGGAACAAAGTCCTAGATTATGTTGCTCCAGTTCTCGTTATATTGCAGTGATACACTTGGTTGATCTTCATTATTAAATTTCTTGAAAATTATTCTTGAATTTCACACAAGCAAAGCACACCATCTTGTCTATAGCCATAGAGCTGCGACTATACTTGATATAAAGCCATTATACTGTTATTACTCCTTGCTTGCTACTGGTAACCACACATTGCAATATAAATAACCCATCCTGCTAACATTTATTCTTCCACTATCTTATTACCTAAGCTACTATTTGAATCCTAATAAAATCATATATTGCACATATTTAATTATACTAAAGGTGTGTACACACGTACAGATTTTCTGTCTGATCTATCTGGTGTGAACAAAAACCTGGAAATGTATGGGAGCAACTGACAATCAAAAATTTGTTCCCAAACACTTGAAAACAGACAGTGATCAGTCAGACAAATTGTTTAATCGTTCTGATACAATTTTTTCTGTTTTCCTGCATTTGGGTGGAAATTTGATTGTCATATGCTCCCATACATTTTCAGTTTTTTTTTTTCACCAGATAGATCAGACAGAAAAATCTGTACGTGTGTACACACCTTTAGGGGGGTATTCAATCTTCGGGTCACGGCAGACGAGCTTGCTCGCCTGCCGTGACCCAGTCCTGTTCTCGGTCAGCTCGACCGAGAAAAAGCAGGCGGGATTCAATGTCCCGCCTGCAGCGGGACGAGAAGGGGGCGTGGCCGCGAGTTGCGGCCGGGAAGTGACGAAATGCAGCTGGCAGCTCGTCACTTCCCGGCTGTTCTCGGCAGAACGAGCCCGACAGCTAGAGATGTCGGGCTCGTTCTGCCAGGAAACCCTGTTCAATGCTGTCGGGGAAGACAGCATTGAATAGGGCCCGTCGAGCATCTCCCCCACGGGAGATGCTCGACGGCGATTGAATATCCCCCGTAGACTCAAATGTTATTTTAGATAGAATGCCTATAAAATATACATTTGTGTCGGAAAGTGGTAATATAGAGGAGTGTGATTGGAAGGTTTGGTGTACTGACTCCACAGCCCCGATTGCAGAACTACAATTGTGTTTTCTATAGTAACTTGTTGATCACCATAGAGAGCTCCATTTTTCATGCTGTGTGAAGTCTAGTTTTTTATTACTGCTGTGTAAATCACTTTCACCAGGGAGCAATG
This sequence comes from Crinia signifera, assembly GCF_055691185.1. Taxonomy (NCBI): domain Eukaryota; kingdom Metazoa; phylum Chordata; class Amphibia; order Anura; family Myobatrachidae; genus Crinia; species Crinia signifera. The sequence continues at coordinate 171,280,632 of NC_139220.1, forward strand.
CCTTTTTATTTTCTCAGGAAATAGAGACAATATTTGTTTATGAATCCACTATAAAAATTATTCTGTTCTAACTGGGAGGAGTAAACTGTCAGCTACACAGTATTTTAGATCAATAGTGTTCAATACGATCATTTGTAATGTCATGGACAGGGACACTGCAGATTTTCCACTTACATGGGTAGTGTCTGGGAATAAGATGTAGCCATTTGACACTCAGGGGTAGATGTAAGAAGTGATAAGGGGGGAGAAATTATAAAGTGCCTGGTACTTTATCAATGGCCAATCAGCTCCTGACTGTTAAGTTACAGGCTGGGTTTGAAAAGGCAGAGTTTACAGCTGATTGGTTGGTTGGTGATAAAGTACCAGGCACTTTATCACTCTGCTCCCTTATTATTGCTTCATACTTCTACCCCTCAAACAGCTGACAAACTACTAGGTATGATAGTATAGTCCAGTGATGGCTAACATTGACACTCCAACTGTTGTTGAACTACACATCCCAGCATGCCCTGCTATAGTTTTACTATTTGGCCATGCTAAATCTAATGCAGTGCATGCTGGGATGTGTAGTTCAACAACAGCTGGAGTGTCAAGGTTATCCATCACTGGTAAAGTCAGTAGATGCGCACAAATACTCGTCACTAGCAGTCATTCTCAGCATATCCAATAATGATTTCATTAGTTTGATAGTGATATTCTCTGCTTTGCACACTTTTCCAGGCCCACATGTTTTATCTTTAGATTTTGGTTCATACAGATAACATTCTCAATGTGCATGGCCAGCTTATTATGAAACAAGCCTTTGGCTTGGAAGCGATTTGCATTGCTATTGACTTTTGACTTCCGGTGGGCAGAACATCGGATAGGGCTCTTCCAACTTCCCTACAATCTTCATCCTTCTTTAACCCGTCTGTTCTACTCGGGTCTACTATACTCATGCACTGTTTGGGTCAATATGACCTGTATCATAAAAGTACGGTTTTTACTAATATTCCAACAATATTATAGTATAGGGGGGGTATTCAATCCTGGATTCCGACTGTAGGAACGTTCTGACAGTTGGAATCCTGGCCTGCTTTCCCCCGGCTTGACAGTTTATCGACAGGTGTGACCGGTGTGACTTTCATTACCCACGTATTCTGACTTGTCTTTTGAGGTGGTATTAGAATAACACTTCTTGATTGTTACCTGCTGCTTCAGAGTTTATTTGCGCACTTTAGCACTCAGTCACTTTATTGTTCACTTCTTCCACCAAAAGCAACATTTAATGTACGCTTCTTCCTTTATAATTCTTTTGCACACCCTGAATGTTGTTGCTCTATAATACAGTATCTATTTGTGGTGACTTTGTCCTCCTGCACCTGTAATTTGTCCTAGGACACTAACTTTTTATTTACTACAATTTATTGGGCACTGACTTGTCTCTTACTGAAACTACAGTACCAGGTTGTTTTGTTCTTTACCGATGTATTCTACTTCCATTGAGAAAGCCAGTTTGTATTCTGCACATTTTGATCTGTCTGTATTTTACAGCTGTTTAATGAAGTTGCTATGTGGAAATCTATGCAAGCTTGCCATCTAGTGGTGATATGCACATATTACATGTTATATATTACCTTTAGTTCTGGTACTGAATAGTAGCTGTGAATTCATAAAGTTTCACAATTCACCTTCCCAGAATAAATCCTTTGTTGCCAATTTTGGTGACATACCACAACAGACATCTTTTCATATCTCAATTGTCTAAAAAACTGGTTGATATCTGAGTTCCTTTTAAAAATTGTATTATGTCTGGACTCAGAAGGGTCCCAAATGATAGTGATAGTGTGCTATTTATACTGCCAGCTTCTGCTCAGTCTTCTCTTTAGGTCATTGTTTCCCTACTCCTCTGATTTGGTCTTGCTTGGCTACACATGGTAATTGTTCTACCTTTACCGTCATTAATATACCTAGAATGTCAGGAACCCTGCCCTGACTAATTTACTTACTGAAGTTGCACATTCCCTTCCTATTTCCCTTTTTTGGCCATGTACCTGGGCTTAATGATGACAGGGATGTTCTGGGCCTCCCTATTTGGCACAATGCTTTTTTAACCATCCAGAAATTATATTTGCTATTCTTAGGGAATGGTGCACATATCCAAATGTTTTTGATTGATCCAGGGGTATCGGACAGGCATTCCTAGACAAGGTGAGGGCTTTATTTTATTTATTTATTTAGAGTTTATTATATAGCGCAGCATATTCTGTTGCGCTTTACAATTGGAAACAACAGTGATTTAAAAAATTGGGTAGATACAAACGGACATGGAGGTAGGAGGGCCCTGCTCGCAAGCTTACAATCTATAGGGTTAATGCCTAATTCTGTTGGTTTGCCTCTCTGACAAGGTATTCAATGCTGTTTGCGAGTGGTGACAGCGAGCAGGGCTTCCTGCTCGCTGTCACCACTAAACCTGACAGCATTCAACACAGCCTCCGCATCCACCAATTCCCCCTCGCTCCGTTTTTTGAGCGAGGGGGAATTGGCGGATGCGGCTCCAGAAGCAGCGAGACCCGCGTCTAAAAACTGCGAGTTTTCTGCAGCAGCCGCGGGTCTCGCTGTTTTGGGGAATTCTCGCCGTCACTGTGACGGCGAGGATTTCCCCACAACGTTGAATAGAGCGAGCGGCCGGCGCGAGGGTTAAACAGCGAGGATCGCTGGTTTTCAGCAATCCTCGCTTTTAAACTAAACAATCCTCAATCCTCGCTTTTAAACCTCGCCGGCCGCTCGCTGCGGCATTGAATACTTGCCACTGTATCCAGATGGATTATTGTCATTTAGGAAAAGTTTAATTATACCCTGGCAACTTTTCATCCATGACTTTCATCTCTCTATAATGTTTACTATATCTATAATCTCACTGATCAGGGGATTAAACGGGTTGACTGATGTGAATGGTACTTCACCTCAGGTAATCTACTGCAATGTGAAGGCTCAGACCCGTTTTAAATACAGTTTGAAAATACCGGTTTTTGAAATGTTTTGGCAGTGTGAAAGCTGTATAATACTTGCCCTCTTTATTGTACTGTATCAGTTTGTACAACTGTTTTGGATACCTACTTTGGTACAACAATGTATCTACTGCCAATTGTCTATCACTAGTGTTCATTCTAACACCTGCTATCTTTGAAAACCCATGCAGTTCCTCTTCCCTGCCTGGGGTGTCGCTGTCTGCTGTGGTGTTTTGTACTGTTATTTTCTTTTTTTTATACAAGTTGAGAACAATGAACAGTTTTGAACAAAGAAAGATGATACATTCATCACATCATCTTACTACTAAATAAATAAAAAAATCAAAGAAAAATCTCTTGCCTTACTAAACTAAAAACGTCAATCAGTTATAGTAACAGACCTTCTAACCACCATGTTTATCCAAAATATTGGTCCTGTAACATTTTGCCATATTTTGAATAACTACTTTTAATAAAATATAACCAAATCTACATATTTGCAAATACATCTGTCTGTGTAATACTATTTTTTTTTTTTTTTTTGCTCTGTTTCACAGAGCAAGTAGCAATGACATAAGGTGCATACACACTGGGTGTTTTTGTCCATGAACGAGGTGATGAAAATTGCTGTCCTATAAATAGCTTAGTGCAGGGGTTCCCAAACTTTGTGGAATCACGGCACCCCAGAGTATCAGAAAGTTTTTCATGGCACTCCTAGACTATAAGAATAAGAAAGTCTGAAAAAATATTATGTTAATAAATTGTGTTTATAGCTCACCCTTAGGGTCAGTTATGTGGTAATTATTAGGATTCACCTCTGTTTGTCCACAATTTGGCTATTACTTTGGCCATAAACAACTTAAATTTGATCATGGTCCACCAATCCAGGGCACCCCTGCAAGGCACCCAAGGGTGCCACGGCACACAGTTTGGGAACCACTGCCTTAGTACATCACCATGAGTGATTTAAAAAAAATATATATATTTTATTATCATTTTTTTTTTTTTTTTACCTGGCCCAGGGACTATGGAAAGTGGTTCACTCATTTTGTAATACAGCAGGATGGACGGCAATGATATGGGAGAGCACAACGGTGCTCATGCGCGCACATACACACTAGGAGATGTTGAGCTCAAAATCGCCTAGTGTGGATGGGCCTTAAGTATTTCTGCAGTCTTAAGCCCTGTACACACGGGGGAGATATATTGCTCAGCAATATATTGCTAGCAATATATATTTTAAACTATTCAGTGCAGGTTTTCGGAGGAGAGGGGACCGGTGTCTCTCCCGTGGTCTGCGTGTAGTGGGGGTGCCAACCGCTGCTGCTACTCGAAAGCTACAGGGACTTGAGGTAGAGATCGATGTTTTGGGCAGCACCGTCGCCGTAGACACCGCCTCGTTTGCTCACACCGGGATTCCGCCTGCCTCGCTCATCTCCTCCTGCCTTCTACTTACCCTTTCTCTGCCGCCGGTCTTACTCCTGTCCACTGTATGTAGTAGTAGTTCTTCCGGGCTGTCTGGTGTGGGTGAGTTCTTTGCCCGATCACGTGTTTGTATGTCTCCAACGCATTTCAGCTTAATGCCTTCTTCATGGAGGTGTGTGCTTGGGGAGCATAAGCTTGTTTAAATCTCCTGGTTGGTCCCTGCGCTTGTCTCTGGTTGGTCCATTTATGTGTCAGTCTTTGCGCTCTTGATGAACTGATTAGTAGTCCTTGTCAGTCAATTGGGTATTTATGTTAGTTGGGCACCCACTAAGCTATTTGCTTAGTTTTATGCGTCCCCTCGCAGGGTTTGCCACGCTTCGGGCTCGCCACACTATATCACATCAACTCCATGCCGACATAGATAGTGGGGGTATGAGTGTACTTACTATAGTGGGCGCCCAACTAACATATAATTTCTGTCAATTGTCTGTCTCAACGCCCTCCAGTGTAGTTAATTAGTTCTGATGGGGTCTTTAGATGATGTTGGGTATTCAAGTACGTCTTGTGCATTTGTGCTTATTATTCATTTATTGAACATCCGTCTACAGTGCAGCTGTTTAATTGAGTTGAAGTTCTTAATTGTTACCACGGACTTCAGTGTGTGTGTATGGTTGCTTTGTGCCCATTGTCATTTTGTTAATCATCTTCTAGTGTATTAATCTTGCAGCATATGAAGTATGTCTCTTTTGTTAACCCTTTGCAGGAAACTCTTAATTGTCTGGGATGTTTATATTAGTATTTTAGCTAGTTAACCCTGTTGTTCTCCTTTTCCTGCTAAAACATCATGGGTTAGTATATCTCTTTGCCTCTATGAAAAAAATAGAAGACTATTGCTATTTCATGGTTATAGATGTGTTTGAGCTTTGGCAACACTGTTTTAGATCTGTTGATTTGTGTAATTCTCCTGATTTCAAAGTATCTGTTCTGGGGCTACAGTTGTAGCGAGTATATATTTGTCTTGTTAGTCTGGTCTCTTTAATGTTTAACTTTTGTCAGGTTTTCTGACACTTTGGGTGTCATGCATGGATTTTTTTTAATTTATTTTTTTTACACTATCCTTGGTGGTACATTGGTGTCAGTGGTGCAACCTTCTCATTCTACACTAACCTTAGTGGTCCATGTGTGCAGTGGTGCAATCTCCTTTAAAGTTTTATTTATTGTTTGTTTTTACTGTTTCTTACCAATGACAGATTTAACCTCATTATCCCGGTTGAGTCCCCTGGGTGAAAAATATTTTTAACCTGTACATCCATTTTAATTCAGTCGTGTTAATCTTGTGTGTAAAGTTTCCTCCCCTCCAATTTGGATGTACTAGTTCTATCCCTACAAATTCCAATGATTCTGGGTTACTTTCATGGTGGAGTTTGAAATGTCTAGATAGGTTGAATATCAATTTTGGTACAGGTGGGATGTGATAAGCCAGGATCTCGTCTTCTAAAAGTAATGGCCAGTATATTGTTATAATTTTTCTTAGCTGACATAATTGTTTTGAGTACTGTGTAATGAATAATACTTTGTTGGGTATTGTATCTGTGTCTATTTCCTTGTTTTTGTATTTTAATAGATCCTCTCTGTCAGTTTGGCCTCCTTGATTTTGATTTCTCTATACTTTTTTTCTTTGAATTGATTTGCTAACTCGTTCCCTTGTTCAATATAGTCTGTCATTTTGGAACAATTCCTCGTAATTCTCATGAATTGGCTATTGGGGACTGAGTTTAACAAGTTCAGGTGGTGCCAGCTGGTCGTTAGGATGTAACTGTTTACATCTACAGTTTTTTTAATATGTTTTGGTGTGGACCATGGAATCTTCTGTGTATATATGTAAGTCAAGGAAATTCACTTCCTTTTTGCTGTAGATGGTTGTAAAAATGAGGTTGTTCTTATTGTTGTTTATGTGTGATATGAACTCTTTTAGTGACTGCTCATCCCCTCTCCAGATGAAGAGCACATCATCTATGTACCTTGTCCAGAGCACGAGATTCTCCTCCAGCCACCACCCCCCCCTCCTTATATGGTGGTCTTCCCACCAACTCATGAGGAGGTTTGCGTAGCTGGGGGCGAATCTCGTGCCCGTTGCTGTCCCAGTCGTCTGCAGGAAAAACTTGTTCTCGTACCAGACGTAATTGTGCTTCAAAATGAAGTCTATACTGTTTAGAATGAAATCTATCTGTTCTGGTGCTAATTCCTGATCCTGTGTGAGATGATAATTGATACTTTCTAAACCTTGGTCATGTTTTATTACTGAATATAATGAAGTTATATCTGAAGTGACCAACCAGAGGTCTTGGTCCCATTGTGTGTTCCTGAGTTTGTCTAAAATATGTGTGGTGTCCCTTATGAATGATTTTTGTTTCTGAACATATGGCTGTAAAAAGGTATCTAGGTACTGCGAGAGGTTGGATGTTAAAGAATTATAACTTAATCAAGCCATACTGCAAGGTATGTGTGTGTGTGTGTGTGTGTGTGTGTATGTATATATATATATATATATATATATATATATATATATATATATATATATATATATATATATATATATATATATATATATATATATATATATACATATATATATATATATATATATAATTTGTCTGTGCAGGGTAAATACTGGCTGCTTTTTGCATGTAGACCACAAATGTTAAGATTTATTTTTACATTGCAATTAAGATTTCAGTTGTGAAAAACCCCACCCAAATCTAAATCTCTCTGTGTACTTTAAAACTGCCCCATTTGCAGTGCAACATGGTTTTGCCCAGGGGTACAGGTTGAGTATCCCTTATACAAAATGCTCGGGACCAGGAGAATTTTGGACAACGGATTATTCTGTATTTCTGAATATTTTAATATGTCAATGATGTATTTTGCAGTATCTTGCATTTATGCTGTATAAACACATGAAAAACATAGAATTATATTTTATTTGGGTACTTGTGTAGTTTAACGGCGACCAATATATCGGATGCAATATCGGCCGATATATCAATGCGATCCAAAGTGATTTTTGACCTGTTAATAACCACACTATCCACCACGCATGGAGTTGATTTTATGTAGTGTAGCGAGCACAGCGAGCCACCGAGCCCGAATCGTGGCGAGCAGACGCGGATTACTGCGCTCGCCACATTATATAAAATGAACTAAATGCGTAGTGGATAGTGGAGTTAGGAACAGCTCAAAAATCGCTTTGGATCGCATTGATATATCGGCCGATATTGCATCTGATATATCGGCTGATATCACATCCGATATATTAGGCGCCGTGAAACTACACAAGTACCTTTTATTTGTTTAAAAACAAGGTTTCAAAACATGTAACAAATTTGTGTACTATCTCAGATACTAAATTTGAATGGCAAGCAATCATTCACTTTCTGGAATGTACGGTTTTCGAAATAATTCAGAGAACAGATATTCGGATAAGGGATACTCAACCTGTAGTTACCTACATATTTTTTTTCTTCATTTTATTTACTTCCAAATCAGAATCAGCCCCGATATCAGATATACTTCATCTGTTATCAAGACCTTGTGACTTGGATTTGCAGAGAATGGTTCTGTGTTTCTATGTATTGTAAGTTATAGAGAAACAGTTGAACCCTTTCAGGTCCAACGTCTAGTCAGGCTAAACAGCCCTAGTGCTAATTGATGATCCAATGGTGAGCCCATTTAAAATAAGAACATTAACATTGTTTAACATTCAATGTAGACCATTTTTGAATTAACATTTTTATACAATTTATTTAAACCAGACTGTTTCAATTGCAAACATTTTTTTTAACTGCAAAGGGTTAAAGATATATTTGTATGTACAGGGTGAGTATACCTTATCCGAAATGCTCGGGACCACGAGCATTCCAAATAAGGGATTTTTCCGGGTTTTTGGAATAATTTTTTTATTACATACTACTTACCTGTCCCCTGGTGGGTCCCCGATGGTCCCTCAATGTCCATGGAGTCCTCCGGCGTCCATGGCAGGCCTTCTGCTTAAGCTCCGGCGTCTTCATCGGTCCCAGGAGTGCAATGCGTGAGTTCCCAGGCACGCCGGTCACGTCACCGGCATGCCTGGGAACTCGCGCAATGCACTCCTGGGACCGATGATGAAGCTGAAGGCCTGAATTTTTTATTTTGACCAAACGTAAGTTGTATAAGTTCAAAAAATGTTGCTTACAGTATGTGCCAGTATCCTAAAGAAGGCAATATCTTTTTCTGTTTATAGGACTATACAAAATCAGAATATTGAGGGGCAGATTTATTAAGTGATAAAGTGTCTGGTTTTTATCACCGGCCAATCCGCTCTTAACTTTGAATTTACAGGATTGGTTTGAGAAATGACAGGTACAGTAGGAGCAAGTTTCATCTTTGCTCCTTTGTCCATGGCTAGCCATGGCTATTCTATTGTTCTCAGCTGCAATACGTATTAGCTAGCCATGACCAAAGGAGCCAAGATGAAACTTGCTCCTACTGTAGGAGCTGATTGGCAGGTGATAAAAACCAGACACTGTATTACTTCACCGAGCTTAATAAATCTACCCCTGAGTTCCTTAAGGAACAAGTTCCACAAACTTGTCACATCGAAAGGCTTTAGCAAGTCTTGAAAAATCATAGATTTCAATAGTCTGTAAAGACCATGATTTGCAGTATTGGGTTCTTTTTAGCTCTATATTCAGTCTTTGAAGCTAACTATGATGACCAGGAGCTCCCTTTTCAGCACATAATTTACCCACGGTTGAAAGGGAGAATAATGGGCCTAATTTCGTTGCAAAGCAGCTATTGTACGCAAATTGGTCTGTTTTCTTACTGCATGACAGCTGCAGTGTGCACATGTAGCAAGTGACTTGCAATGGTGATTGCATTGAGTGATTAGTCGCACTGTGAATGACCGCATTTGTGGGTAGTCACGGAAAGTGGTGGGGTAAATGCAGGCGAGTCATGGCCATTCAGGTGGCATTTTCTAGGCATGCATAAATTACCAGTTGCATCGTACTCTGCGTCCCACGTGAGCAGCTTTGCCTGCAACAGGAACTCAGAATCTGCAACATGACACTATTTGTGTCAGTTGTGCCAATGTATCAGCAGTTGTACACACTTGGGCGTTATTGTTATCAAAAACTATTGACAGCTTGTCCCCTGTCATAATAAGTTATCTTCCGAAGTAAAAAGTGCACCCAAAGTTATGAAATACAGTTTCAGTGCAAGTGGGGCTTGGTAAGAATGAAGATGAATAATATGGAGAAGGTTACAGCACACTCTGTTTTTTGTTTGCTCACTTCTTTACTCATTGGGGGAAATTTACTAAGATGGGATGTTTATTTCACATAGGATGTTGCTATGGGCAACCAATCAGATACTGTATTGCCCCTTTCAGACCGCACTTAAAAACTGGTATTTTGCCGTTTTAAAACGGTAATCTGTGCGGTCTGAAAGGTGCAGAACCACTGTACCGTTTTACAAAAGCCATTTTTGTAAAACGGTTAAATTGGAGGGTCCTACCCGTTTCAGACCTGGTATTTTGGCATCAAAATCGGGTCTGAAACGGTATTTAGGACCCAGCCAATGAGCTGGGTCCTAAATTCAGCGCAGTGAATATTTAATGAACGCTCATTAAATATTCATAGCACTGGGAACCCCCCCCCCTGCGCGGGTTAACATCCCCGCCCCGCAATGTGTTTAAGAAACACCCCCCCCCCCCCCGCAATATGTTTAAGAAACCCCCCCTCCCTCCATGCAGCCGGTACCTCCCGTTGCAGATCCCGGCAGTACTGTATGGACGGATGCGCTTCTAAAACAAAAAGTGACTTTTGGAAAATGGCTGCCCCCATACGAAAGACAGTTTTTTTTTAACTGGTTTTCCTATGGGGCAGCCATTTTCCGAAAGTCACATTTTTTTTTTAGAAGCGCATCCGTCCATACAGAACAGTACTGCCGGGATCTAAAACAGGAGGTACCGGCTGCACGGAGGGGGGTTGTGATGTGTGATGTTAACTCTAGGGGGGGAAATGTTAACCCGCGGGGGGGGGGGGTGTGATGTTAACCCTAGGGGGGGGGGGGCGCTGCTGAAGACTGCACTGGCTTTGACCCTGTATTTGGAACGTTTCCAAAAACGGGTCTGCCAGAGTCAAAAAAACGGCACTTAAACGGTAATATACCAGGGTTGCCGACCCTCCCGGAATTCCCGGGAGTCTCCCGAAAATCGGGTCCCCCTCCCGGTCCCCCGGAAGGGTGGGCAACCCTCCCGGAATCTGGGGGACCCCCCTGAACCCCCCGAATCGCGGCATGTAAATGCCGCAATCCGCGGGTCTCAGAGGAGGGGGCGGAGCTAAAATGGCACAATCGCGTCATTTTAGCCCCGCCCCCTCCATGGATATCAGTCATTTCTACTATTTCCCGTCGTGGGGGCGGGGCTTAATGACGTCACCGTCAAGCCCCGCCCCCCGATCGGGTAAGAAAAGTCTCCTCTCCGGGCTTCTCCCGGAGAGGAGCATTAAAAAGTCGGCAACCCTGTAATATACCGGATGCGGTGTGAAAGGGGTTTTTCCTGGCAGACCCGTTTTTGAAAACGTTTTCAAATACAGGGTCAAAGCCAGTTATGCGGTCTGAAAGCAGCATATGTTATCTTCTAGAAGGTGCAAAATAAATAAGAAGTAAATTCTGATTGGTTGCCCATAGCAACATCCCATGTGAAATAGAACTCCCATCTTAGTAAATTCCCCCATTAAGTGAATGCACAACAGACCTGAATATAGAAATCTTAGCTTGGTTACTTTATGTGAAATATTTAGCTTTTATTTTTTGAACAAAGCGTATTTTAGAGCACATGCTGTAAGTTATAAGGCATTTTTAGATATATAGTATTTGTAAGGAATTACACTCTAAAAGACAAATGTGGTGCTAGTAATTCTTTTTTCCACAAATGTTCATTTATTATAATAAGCTTTAACAGTCCTGTGACTAACTATGGCAAAGCACATTATGGGAAGAGACCTAATGAGCAAGCGCTTGCCCCATGCCTGTACTAAGTAATTGCATTTATGTGGAGATAGTTGCTTAGCCACTGCAGAGTAGAATTAACAACACTAGAAGGTGAGGACTTTATATGCTGAGCGTGATCAGCGTATTCCCATCACAGCATGTGGTACATGTTTTGCCTGTCGTCGTGACAGGTAGTAGGATCAGATCTTCCTGCGCCCACCAACCTTTTTTATTTGCTTTCGCTGATTTCCAGGGTTCTGTGTATGTGTTGCAATTATATTAATTTATATTCCATTTGTTTCAGTGCTGTTAGGAGGATGGATAGCCAGTATTTAGAGAGGCATTTGTCAGATGTACTGTATGTTATCTTCCTATCATACAAAGCTGCTTAAACATATTTAACACATTAGTGGCTCTTACAGTATATATTTGATAGAATAAATCATCACTGAATAAAATACAATGTATGACAAATAGTGAGCATGGGATAGTTTCTTCCGCTGTCCAGTCCTTTTTATTTTTACATTGCTTCTGTTTGCCTCTAAAGAGGATCAAAATCTGTGTTAGTTACTGCCATGAAGATAGAGTTCATTCTAGCACCCACCATATTTGAAAACCCGTGCAGTTCCTCTTCCCTGCCTGGTGTGTCACTGTCTGCTGTAGTGCTTCTAGCTTCGTGTGGTCTGTATATCAGCACTGATATGCAAACCAGATCTGTGCTAGAAACACCACAGCAGACAGCGACACCCCAGGCAAGGAAGAGGAACTGCATGGGTTTTCAAAGATAGCGGGTGCTAGAATGAACACTAAAAGACTCTATGCTTGGCCCTTTTTCTCTAAAAAGGGATGTAATATAATTTTCATTTCAGTAATATCAATGCAACCAGGCCCACTGGTTACCATCACACATCACAAAATTTGCCAAAGAAATGCCCTACAAACATTTCACTGTTTACTCCAAATCTCTTCCACATCACTCCTACATAAGTGGCTCTTTACCGGGGGATCCTAAATAACTATTTGCGCCTAAAAATCTTTCACCGTCTGTTGATAACCTGCGGGGTGAGAACATGTGCTGTACTCCCTCCTATCCTCAGATTTGCTGCAGTGACCTCCCTGCATTGCACAGAGAGGCTCATGATACAGAAGAGAAATTATCTGATTTACTCTTATTAAGCAGTGAATAAATTAGACTGTTGCCTTGTTTCATTTTGTTGGCACACATTCACAAATTTCATTGGTGTTCGCTATGATGGCCATAACACGTACTGTAGGTCTGGATCAGAAGGAAAATGTACCTTAGTGGAATAAATAGTCAATCTTAACCACTACGAATATCTAGCATCTGTGCCGCATGCTGTTTCGGAATGTTACATAGCATCCGCTGGCATTACATGTCTGGGAAAACTTAAAATGTCGGCCCCGCTGTAATTGGCATATATGTGCATAGCAGGGCTCACGTCGCACAATATTCCTTCCATAATCATAGCTCGAAATGTAAACAGTTACATCTAAAGTTTAAAAGTGTGTGTATCTATTTCTATATAACAAACCAGAAAGTTTGTGTGTGTGTGTGTGTGTGTGTGTCTGTCTGTCCTTTTGGTACTCTTTACTTAGTTGGGCGCCCGTCGCGGGCATCGCGGGTACATTTATGTGTGGCCGCGACGCGACCGACGCGATGCCCGCGATTTCCCATTGAAACCCATGTTAAACATGGAAATCGTGTCGGTCGCGTCGCGGCCGGCCATAAATGTACCCGCGATGCCCGCGACGCGATGCTCCCGATTTGCCATAGGAATCAATGTTAAAAGGCCCGATGGACACGATTTTACTGTTAAATGCCTCAATGGACCCGATTTGGCCATAGGAATCAATGTTAAATGGGCCACAGAGCCCAAATAAGCACAATTAACCCTTAAATGTCCCCCCAAATTTTTAACGCCACCCCACGATCCACGCCAACCCGAAGCGTGGCGAGCGCAGCGAGCCCGCGAGGGGCGGCGGTACGCGTCCTCCGACCTTTTCATGCCCTACTATCCACTAGGGCGTGGAGTGAGAATAGAATAGTGTGGCGAGCGCAGCGGATACCTTCACAGTTATACGCGTCCCCTCGCGGGCTTCACAGGTGTCCGTGGCGACGCGGACACCTGTGAAGCCCGCGAGGGGACGCGTCTACCTGTGAAGGTATCCGCGTCCCCTCGCGGGCTCGCTGCGCTCGCCACGCTTCGGGTTGGCGTGGATCGTGGGGTGGCGTTAAAAATTGGGGGGGACATTTAAGGGTTAATTGTGCCTATTTGGGCTCTGTGGCCCATTTAACATTGATTCCTATGGCCAAATCGGGTCCATTGAGGCATTTAACAGTAAAATCGCGGTCAATCAGCCTTTTTAACATTGTTCCCTATGGGAAAATCGCGGTGATCGCGGTCATCGCGGGCATCCCGATTTACCCGCGATGACCGTGATTTTTACCCCCGACGCCCGCGATTTCAATCGCTGGCGCCCATCTAAGTAAAGAGTACCGTCCTTTTTTTATGCATGGTCAGAGTTTTGTTCCTAGATCCACAAAATTTGGCAAGGTGGTGTGATTTGACCAGAATTTGATTTTTGCTTAAGCCGGAACATTGTCAAGGCCGTGGAGGACTACATGTTGGCCACCATCTATGCTTTAGCACAGGCATGTCCAACGTTGGCCCTCCAGATGTTTTGAAACTACACATCCCAGCCTGCTTTGCAATAGTTTTAGTATTCTCTAATAGCAAAACTGTGGCAAAGCATGCTGGGATGTGTAGTTTCAAAACATCTGGAGGGCCAACGTTGGACATGCCTGCTGTAGAGTCTCTGAATTCAAAGCCTTGTTTAACCAACGTCGCTCACTCATCAGTGCAAAATCTGGACTGATCTGAAGGCCCAGGCTAATAATATACTAGTGGGAGACAGACAACTGTCACTCTGCACTGTCAGTTACTAGCCATGGGCTTTGATTTCTATTCTGCCCTGATTTCTAAAACGACAGAAATAATTCATACCTGATCTAGCCCCACTAGAGTGAAATGCCGCCTACAAATCTATTTGCAGCCTTGTGATTATGTCCAAAACCCATCGTAACGGACTCGCCATCGATTGATTTTTACACTGGGTACAAGTCATCACAGGCTCAGAGTAGCCAGAGACTTACTCGACAGTATGATAGAAAAAGGCCTATCCGGCCTGGAGTTGATGTCACACACCCATCCATAAAACGCTCAGGCATGCCCAGCATTTTCCCGGACACTCCCAGCTTTTTCCTAGGCATGCCGGTGTTTTTCTTAGCACTCCCACTAAACTGCTGATTTCCGCCAAAAGATGCCTACTTCCTATCAATCGCTTTGTAACCCGCTTGCATAAAGAAAAAAAAAACAGACTTTCATAGCAGGAGGGCCTTGCACATGTGTACTACAGACTGTACGCAGGCGCAGTGTATTAGTAATCAACGGCCGTGCAAATTTGCGGCTGTGCGATCAGGTCTGAATTGCCCCCTAAATTTCAGAAAAACCAAACCACTACTAAAGTAATCCAGTCTGGGATGCAAAAAAAAACATATATATGTTAGCGTATGATGGAGATACGGCCGCTCCCATAGCACATCCAGATGTCTGTAGGTATCAGTCTTATATCTCAAATTTTTTTTGAGATATAAGACTGATACCTTTGATTTTGATATCTATTTATTTCTGTCCTTGTTAAAGCTCATTTTGACTAGGAACTATTTTGTTTTTGATGGTAAAATGTACCTACAGACATCTGGATGTGCTATGGGAGCGGCCGTATCTCCATCATACGCTAACATATATATGTTTTTACTTGAACAAAAATTGTTCTTCGAACATCGTTTTAGTAGTCACATCCAGATGTTCTGTAGGTACATTGACGATCTGTTCATGCTGTGGGGTGGTGGTCTGTGACATAGTAATCAAGGTCTAATGGACAAATGAGGGGCTAATCAAGCTCCCACACAATTGATCTGACACAGATACCCAGCAGAGCACATTTAATAGGGCCAAATAGGGACAATTGTGTGGGAGCTTGATTAGCCTCTTATTTGTCCATTAGACCTTGATTACTATGTCACAGTCCTAAAGAACAACCCCTGATGAAGTCACATGTTGATGAAACGCATTGGGTTTTCTCCTATGTGAAAATAATCCAGCTCTGTAATCAAGTATCACAAATATCATAACAAAGCATCGGCTGTAAAGTGACAATTTTATCACCTTTTAAGAACCTTTTAGGAAAATAAATATTTTCAAAACTTTTGGGACTTTTTATTATTGTTGATGACCCAAGAAGGTTTTATAGTGTAAGAAGTTATCCTGTGGCACCATCACTTCTTTGTGTAGTATTTATTTAGTATCCATGCCAACTGGAAACAGTGTGTGATAGACAGCCTTTATATTCTTATCGGAAATTTACGATATAACTTGGGCGCTTTGAGGAAAATTGTTTATATATAGAAAGCAGACTCTTGTGTCGCACCACGGCAATTAAAGTAATTCTGTGGGGGCTGCCTAGCTCACAAGATCCGCTGTTGGATTGGGGATATGGGGAAATATAGAATACAATTGTGGATTGGCGCCCCTAGTATTGATCTTCATAATTAGATCAATTTTAAGCCTTAGATTAATTAACTCTTTGCTAGAGTTAATTAACCTCAGGTTTAATTGATCTAATTGTGAAGATCAATACTAGGGGCACCAACCCACAATTGTATTATCTATCTATCTATCTAGCTATCTATCTATCCTATCTATGCAATGTAAAAACTGAAGGCAACAGCTGTGATATATGTGATGTACAGTAAGGTCCATTCTTCGACCCGCATAGGGCAAATGAAGATCAGCACATAAGATGTGTAATAGAATATTTCGCATTCTGACTAAGAAAGGGTGTATATTGGTAATGTCTTGAAATTTTTTTTTGACAAGACAGCGAGTGGGACAGGATGTTTCCAAGGGATGCAGTTAAAATCCCGGCGGTCGGGATCCCGGCGGTCGGGATCCCGGCGTTCAGAATCCCGACGCCGGAATCCCGACCGCCGAAATGCCGACACATTCTCCCTCCTGGGGTGTCCACGACACCCCTGGAGGGAGAATAAATTAGTGTGCCGAGCGTAGCGAGGCACCGGGCCCGCTGCGTGGCGAGCGCAGCGAGCCCGCAAGGGGGGGCGATCCACGTCCCCCCCTTGTCGGCATTTCGGCTGTCGGGATTCCGGCGTCGGGATTCTGAACGCCGGGATCCCGACCGCCGGGATTCAATACTGAATCCGTTTCCAAAATAGTGGTCTTGAAGAATGTAGAGCAAACAAGAGACACGTGGTGTGGGGTGCATGGCTCAGCAGTTGTAGCCAAGGAAAAGTAGGATGTGTATTCAACCACTTTGTCAATCTCTGGGTATGATAGTGTGGATAGGGGGGAGACTCCCAGCAGAAAGAAGGTATGCCAGATAATAGCCAGAAGATTCAGACATCATAATTAAGGGTGAATGTGAGCTTGTTGCAGTAAGAGAAGGATAAGTAAAAGGAAGATTTCCTGAGGCAGCTTTGGTTTTTTTTTGCTGTTTTTTTTGTTGTAAAAATAGATAGTGGGTCGTATTTAGAATGTGGTGATTAAATTGTGTGCAGTACTTGTCATGGAAACACCTAGATAGTTCATGCTAGCGGGTTTTTTTTTATTCTGTTTTGACACATTTAGGTGTCTCAGGCAGTCTCACTAATTCATCCACAATTCGACAACCCTCGAAAAACCCTCAGTGTTTATTTTATTTTTCACACCTAACTTGGAGAGCGTTTTCTGCTCTGCTGCATCAGCATAATATAAAATCTGCATGAAAGATTTTACACAATTGGTTAATGAGCCAGTGATGATTGCCAGAACTAGAAGCAAGTCAATGTGAAAATGCAATTCTTATCAAGTGGTTTCTTTGTTCCTTATTTAGCAGGCAGGAAATGTGCTTATGCATTCAGTATTAAGTTCCGTGTGTATTATACGCTTACATCTATGTCATTCTTTATCTACCAGTGGTATGTGATCACATTATTTAAACATATAAATCATATATACCCTAAATTCATCTAGAACATTCCAAATTTAGATTGCATTTTAGATCAGGGAATGTTATTTCCACATATTGCAATATGTTAAGCTGGCCAGCTGCAGCAAATGCTTCATGTGTGCCCAGTCCTCCACTGACCCTCAGAGAACATAGGTCGGAATATTCTGCTTCTTACCACACTAGATCTTCCACAGAATTTGAACATACAGGGTTTTTGTGTCCAGGTCCATCCACTCATAGGCTCAAAGACAGAGCAGTTAGTGGATAACTGGGGAAGTGGCTGACGCACATTGGGTTACATAAACTGGAAACGGAGTTCAAGTGAAAATATGACTACAAAATGTTATTATAAACATGGCAAGGAATCTGTGGTGCTAGACATATGTGACCACATATGTCTAGCACCACACATATAGCTTTTATTTACTGAATGTGATTATTTAAAAAAGCAGCAGTTCTGGAAACCTTTTTAGATTTTTTTTTCATACAGTAACAAACATTGCCTACACTAAGCTGACTTTACGCTAATATTGTAAAGGTCCCCCTCATGCCACCAAGAAAGCTCTGACACATCAAGGTCTGAACTCCACAAGACCTGTGGTGTCCTATGGTATCTGGAAGCAAGACATTCACAGCAGTTCCTTTTAGGTCCTGTTAGTTGTGTGGCACCATTGGAGCTGGGGAATTTGTAGGGAAAGTCAACACCTTGAATTTTTTTTCTCATATTCTTTAAACCATTCCTTAAGTTTTGCTGTGTGGCAATGTGCATTATCCTGCTGAAAGAGGCCACTGCCATGAAGGGATGTACTTTGGGCCTGATTCATGATTTTAATCTTGATGACGAGCAGAGGCATGGAACATATGTAGGATGCAGATGCATTCAAGTTTTCCACCTTACTGAATAAACGCAACAGAGTGCTGATCTATCAATATGACCAGATATTTATACAGGTATATACAAACTATTCCCTATAGTGCACCTTGTGGAGAGTGATTGTAAAACTCAATTTTTTTGATACAATAAAAGGACAATTAAAAAAACTAGTTCACAAGAGTAAAATGCATATTTAAAATACAATACACTGTCACAAATAAACTTCCATTATTTTGAGGTTTCTGTTAAATCATCATTCCTTGTACATGTGAAAATGCAATTCTTATCGAGTGGTTTCTTGTATATACAGACAATGTTCACAGTTCTATACAAACAAACAAGAAGTTATCAGTCCCAAGGCGCAGTCACTCTTCTTCTGCCGGTCCGAAAAAAGGGGTCACCACTCAACCCCACGTGGATGCAATTCGTATAGAAAGGGACCAGGGGCGATGAAGAGGTGTTAACACATCCAACGAAAAATGAAAAGAAATAGTGATAAAGGTTAGAACCTAGATGATTGGGAAATAATCTTTATCACAACAAACGGGAGAGGGTTCTTCAATAGCGTACCCGTACTCACGCTCAAGATTGGAAATTTGTGCTCATAAAGGTATCTTTTACAACACTAGGGGATTTTCACCACAAGTGGATTTTAGATACGCATCCAGCTATCTAAAATCCACTCGTGGTGAAAATCCCCTAGTGTTGTAAAAGATACCTTTATGAGCACAAATTTCTTTCATTATTTCACTATTTCTTTTCATTTTTCGTTGGATGTGTTAACACCTCTTCATCGCCCCTGGTCCCTTTCTGTACGAATGTTCACAGTTCTACCCTTTCAGGGATTCAAGTTTTTGATTCTCATCTTTGCGGCCACTGCTACGCCAGTTACATTAGCCGCTACTAAACCACTACATAAAGATTTTCGGCAAGGAAGTATCTCACCCTCCTGTGTCCGCGCCACCCTCCTGTCTCCACGCCACCATCTATTACCTTTAGTAAAGTTGTGGTAAGCGGAGCGAGCCACCACTCCCGAAGTGTGGCAAGCAAAGCGAGTCCATGAGGGGACAATGGTTCTACATAAGTTCCGTAGCGTAAGCGGTGGCCGCAAAGATGAGGAAGATGTCCTATGCAAACTTCATTAGGGGTATATCCTCCTTGTGCGGTTATATAAAAGATTTTCACATTCAATGTACTGGTGATATTTAATATGCAGGAGATAGGAAGAACTGTTTGAGTCAACTACATACAGTAGTGACACCAGCTGCTTGTGATTTGTTGATTGTTCAGAGTTAATTGTGTAAAGCAGTAGTCCCAGCACTTTAAATCTGGAGTATGTAAAATATCCCCTTATGGGATCGCATCAGGATGTATATTGTCTAATACTTACTGCTGGCTGGAAGAGTGGTGGTGTGGGAGTTTGGAGCCTGAGACCGGGCTGCTGCTGTGCATTCAGCTGGTGCTGGTGGGTCATCCTAGTAGGCTCACAGCCACCCACTCTCAGTGCTATAGCTGGGTTAGAGAAGGGAGGTTTATTTATTACCAGTTATTTATATACCCACACATATTTTGCAGCGCTTTACAGTGAATATTCGGTCATTCACACCAGTCCCTGCCCCTGTGGAGCTTAATCTTATAATCCTATAGGTAAATGTAACATTAGTCATTATGGGGGAGAAGTGGTATCAGCGCAATATGTTTGCTTATACTGCTTCTCCTCCATGTATGAATGTGTTGATGTGTGGTATATGCTTACTGCACAAGTCATTCAGAGATATACATATATTTTTAATATACGTTGGGGGATATTCAACTCCTGCCGCCATTCCCAATGGGGGAAATGGAGGCGGGCCCCTATTTTTCCCCGACAGAATTGAACAGGGATCTCTGCAGAACGTGCCCGACTTAACAAGCCGTCAGGCACATTCTGCCGGGAATTGTCGAGCTCCCAGCTGCTTCTCGTGGCCACGCCCCCTTCTCGGTGCTTGGCAGGTGGGACAAGGAATCCTGCCTACAAAATTCCACTTCAGCTGGCCGAGAACAGGACGGGGTCACAGCTGTCGGGCTAGCCCGACAGTTGTGACCCTGCAATGAATACCCCCCATAGTGTTTTAATGATTGTTGTTAGGGCAGTTCAGTTATGATTTAGAAACTGAGATATATGATTAGTTTAATGTACAACATCGTTCAGAAATAGGACCGAAAAATGACAAAGTAGGAGGAATTTTGGAACTGAACTATTGAGGACTTGTATGTATATGTATGTATATGTGTGTGTATATATATATATATATATATATATATCTACCTGCACTTCACCTACAGTATGTTCTGATTATGTTGTCAGTCGTCCTGAGGAAGGGGCTACGGCCCGAAACTGTTGACGTATGCACTAACTTTCCTTCACAGTTTTGATGATTTAAATACACCTCAATTTTGATTGGAGAGTGCCGCCTTTCGTCTTCATTTACTTTGAGTGGAGATATATATATACACTTTTGCCTTCATGTCCTGACGACGGGGGCACGACCCCCGAAACATAGACAGGCTATGGAATAAAATTCCTCCAGTTTTTCACCTGCTTCAAGCCTCCGAGTGCCTTTGTCCCTGTGGATTTGTGTATGGATGTCTGTGTGTTGACACAGATGATCGACATATGGCAACAGAGCAAGCTACCCTGTAACGCAGCCTATCTAAGCCCTGAGTGACAGGTCTTTCTCTCTCCGTGTTTATGTATATATATATATATATATATATATATATATATATATATATATATATATATATATATATGTGTGTAATGTTATCCATAGTAGCAAAGTTTATAGCAGCTTACTGCTCTCTTTCTCTTATTACATATATGTGTGTGTGTGTGTGTGTGTGTGTGTGTGTGTGTGTGTGTGTGTGTGTGTGTGTGTACTATATGGGAAGAGGGGGGCGTGCACACCTTGTAATGAGAGGTGCTACCTTCCGAGACACTTGTACACTTTACACTCTATTACACTTCACAGCTATATTTTATTTATGTTATGCCCTGGGGTGTTTTTGCTGGACTGGTTTGTTAAACCCCATAGTGCTAGGGACTGCTCTAAAGAGGTGACCTTAACGCGGTGGACAGATACATATCTTTGGCCAAATGCTAACAACAACCTCATAAATGAATTATAAAAGGAATATACAGTATGTTAGCAGTAATGAGTGCATAGTGCACCTGCAAACCCCCTCTGTCTTGTATACTGTTGCTACCTTTTAATCATTATAAGCAGTGGCGTAACTATAGAAGGTGCAGGGGATGCAGCTGCTATGGGGCCCGAGGGCTTGGGGGGGCCCGAGGATGCAGCAGGCAATCCCCTGCATCCTCTATAGATACAGCACTGCCTGCTACCTTTTCCTATAGTTTTTCTTTTAAAAGTAGTGCAGCGCTGAGTTGTCAGATCCGGGAATGAATGAGCGAGGCGGGTGCTGGGACAGGACAGGCTGCGTTTAGCGCCAGACTAGAGGGCGCTGCAGCTGCCCCATCCA
This sequence comes from Crinia signifera, assembly GCF_055691185.1. Taxonomy (NCBI): domain Eukaryota; kingdom Metazoa; phylum Chordata; class Amphibia; order Anura; family Myobatrachidae; genus Crinia; species Crinia signifera. Next base: position 171,302,562 of record NC_139220.1, read on the forward strand.
TTTGCCGGGCGCTCGCACGCTGAGATTGTGCTAACAGCGTGCGCCCGGCGGCAGCTCCCGCAGGGACGTCAGAGAGACAGCGATATAAAGTTCAGCTAATAGTAGGTAACTGGAGGGGGGATTATATGTGCCTTAAACTTAAAAGCCGTTTTGTGCCTGCTGCCTTCTTCTCACCTGAATATCCCTGTGACAGCAGCCCCCCTCTCCCACCTGCGCGTGCCTATAGACCCATCAGCAGGTGTCAACCTGCTTCCACCCTCTCACCTGAATGTGCCTGCCACCCCCCCCCCCCCCCTGTGACAGCCTGCCCCCTCACTAAGATGAAAGTACCCCCCCCCAGTAAGTGTGTGTACCTGCACAGCCCTTCCCTGCAACAGTCTGCCTCCCTTATCTCACATGCATGTACCCACTGATCCCCCCCCCCCACAAGTGACAGCCTGCTTCCTCCACTCTGGCTTGTGAGCATGCCTGCAACCCCCTGCAAGTGACAGCCTGACACCATTTTCTCCTGCGCATGCCTGTGACACCCCACCCCTGAACCTTCTGTCAGACCTTCCTACCATCTCTGTGTCTGACAGATTTCACTTTTCCTCCTCTATTCTTTTTACACATTTCCCCAAAGTCTCCCCCTTTGCACCTCTCTATGTGTTAGCCTCCCCGCATTCTCTCTGCCTTTCTCCTAAATACAATCCCACCTATACTTTAAGTTACCAATCTGGCCCTGCTTTGTCCACATATGCCCCCTTGTCCGTCCATTCATCTACACACCAATATGGTGCTCTGTCCATCTATGGCCCCTTCTCACCTGTCTGTACATATCTGTGTTCTAATATGGTACTCTATCTGTCCATGCCCCCCAATCTGTCAATGCCCACCTGTTTTTCCTGCCTCAGTAATGTCCTCCCAGCTTGATCTCCCTCTCTCTCACCCTGACACACACACATTTCTCTTTATTGCCCTCTGACACTGTCTTCCTCTCTTTCCCTGACAATTTCTATCTTTTAGTGTGTACACACGGTACAATTTGCCTTCCAATGTTGATGATATAGTCAACTTTGTGTCGGCATCACATGCAGATCGCAAGGGTTTTAACCCTTGTGATCCCAGTGCCCGCTCCCGTATCGCAGGCAGAAAGTCTTGGCTGCAGCATTGACTATATAGTGCAGATCTACACTATATAGTCAAAATTGTATGCCATTGCATGCATGCCATGCCATGCGATCTTGAATCGCATTGGACGGCACATCTCACCGTGTGTACGCACCATTAGACTTTCGCCACCATACAGTCTCAGGAAGGGGGGGGGGGCCCTATAAAGATTTTTGCTATGGGGCCCATACAGTTCTAGTTACGCCCCTGATTATAAGCTACAAATGTCATACTCCATGTATAATATTTTCTTGAGCATGCGGCCAGTGAAGCCTTTCAGTTATTTTGAGATGTCACAAAGAGCGTAGTGTACAAGGAAACAGTTGCCTCAGTTAGCACATGCTTCTCCCCAGATGGAGTTTTAGTCATTACATTTGTACTCCAATTTTGTTTGTTCTTGGCTGTCTAGTTGCTTGGCTCAACTGTGCTTCAGAAATATCTGGCTTGTTCAATTGACATCAAGATAAATAATTAACACAAGCCTACAATCAGTCCGTAGGTAATAACTGTATTTTAAACGTTTTCTGATGGGAAAAGAATTGAAAAGTGTGAACATTTATGTAATTGTATAAAAATTCAGACCGGCATGTCTTAAAAGCTTGGTGTATTTGAGTAAAAAATTAAAATCTAAAATAGACAAATGACTTCCACATGGATATTGCTTGCGGATTTATTAAAAAGATAATGATACAGTTAAATGAAAAGTCAGTCTTTCATGGACTAAATAAAACATGGTCCCTTAAGGTGACTTACTTGGGTTCCTCAGTGGAGATGCATACAGATAACTGGCGGTCAGGATGTCAGCGGTCAATATACCGATGCTGGCATCCCAAAGGAGGAAATCCTGACAGGAATCAGATAAATATACTTACCTTTCCCCTGCAGGCTAACCTTAGCCCCCTTGTAAATGCCTAACTCTAACTTTCTCCTCCCCATAACCTCAGTCCTCCTACTAGATCCTAAACTCCCTTCCCCAGCTTTACCATAATCCGCCCCAACACTCATCGATTGGGATTCTGGCTGTCAGGAGTCCTTTCAAGGATGCAGCGCCAATCTTCTGATGGTAGTCTGTATACTGAATGCCGGGATGCTAATCGCATCCCCCTTATTGCTGTACTTACCTTTGACCTACAGCAATGTAGGCACATGAAGTCAGACCCACCAATGATCCCAGACACCATATCCTGGATATGTAGCTTTGGAGAACAATATTACACACTAGTAAGCCAGCTCAAAGAAAATGCTTCGAAAGCTAGTCTGCTACATTGTGATTGCCTCTGTGAGCATGTGTGAGAAAGAGATGTAGTGTTTAGGATATTCAACCTTAAACTGAACTTTCAATTTTGGGTTGAATCATTTAAAAAAAATAAAACAAAAAAGATCACTTTACCTATACAGACGCTGTGCATACACAGTCAGATAAAAGCCTGTCAGAGATGTTGGGCACTATGTAATAACTTACATGGTACAGGATAGCCATGAATTTCTGTGGGATTGCATATATTTTTAAAGTAGTAATCATTTGGGGAAACGGTCATTGGGTCACCAGCATGTTGGTTGACAGTCATTATGTCGACATGCAGGAAGGTCAACATGGATTAGGTCGACATGTGGGTAGGTCGACAGTCAAAAGGTCGACTTGGGGTTTTATCACATATGGGTTTTTTTTGTGCCGACAGACGGTATTTCATGCCCTACCATCCACTAGGGCAGGGGTGGGAAACCTTTTTAGTGCCAAGGGCCGTTTGTATGGGGAAAAAATCCTTCGCGGCCATATTTAAAAATGTATCTTGCAAATTGTCCTGCTGCAGCTGTCCCACGCTCCGGTGGCTGCCGCTGAATAGAACTGACAGTATCCGGCTGCTGTTGAATCTCGCAAGAACTACCAATCTCTCGCGAGAATTTCTCTGTACTCAGACTCCCGGCAAAGCCGCCAGGCGGGTGAGCCACTCAGACCGGCTACGGGGGCCGCATACGGCCCCCGGGCCTGAGGTTCCCCACCCCTGCACTAGGACATGGTGCCCAAAGTGCTCACCATGGGAGGGGAAGAGATGCTCCGTTTCAGTGTCTGTGTCGACATTTGGGTCAATTTTCTGTACTTGTTTCCTAGCACGGCGCCCACGATTTTAATCTTGTTACATCTTTTTTGATCGCATTGATCGCATCGCATTGCATGCGACCAGATCGCGTGGGCTGTGATGCGATCAAAATGATGATTTAATTGTACAATCACCCTGATGGGCGATTAGTATGTTATATGCACCCGCATTGTTAACGCCTCCGCCACTATTAACGGCAACCTGAAGCGTGGCGAGCACAGCGGTACGCGTCCTCCGACCTTTTCATACCCCCACTATCCACGTCGGCGTGGAGTTGATTTTATATAGTGTGGTGAGCGCAGCGAGCCACCGAGCCCGAGGTGTGGTGAGGGAACGTGGATAACTTCACATGTATTCCGCGTCCCCTAGCGGGGCTTGCTGCGCTCGCCACGCTTCGGGCTGCGCTCGCCACACTATATGAAATCAAATCCACGCTGACATGGATAGTGGGGGTATGAAAAGGTCGGAGGACGCGTACCGCCACCCCTCGCGGCCTCGCTGCGATCGCCATGCTTTGGGTTGGCGTTAATAGTGGCGGTGGCGTTAACGATGGGGGTGCATATAACATACTAATTACCCATCAGGGTGCATGTACAATTAAATCATCGTTTTGATCGCATCGCATGCCATTTTAAAATTGTACAGTGCGGCTCTTAGGACCCGGAAATCTGGTCCCATCGCATACCACTAATTAAGGCATGCAATGGTATGCGATGGGCACCGTGCTAGGAAACAAGTACCCAAATTTTTTTTTAAAAACCCATGTCGACCATTTGACTGTCAAATTACCCCTTAATGACCCTGTTGACCTAACCCATGTTGACCTAAATGCATGTCGACCTAATGACTGTTGACCAACATGCTGGTGACCTAATGATCTATACCCTTCATTTGCATACCCACCATGTTGGTTTTGCCTCGAAATTGATTGCTGCTTTAGAAATATGTGCAGACTCAACTAGCTGATCAAGACTCTCCTGTACCACCTTGTACTAAAGCTTGGGAGAGAAAATTGGGTATTACTCTCTCAGACTCAGACAATAGAATATCCTGATGCATTGCTATAGACATCCCTCCTTACTTCACTCAATGTTGCCAATTCTGTAATTCTTGTTGGAGATGTCTCTCTGCAGTGGGAACCATAAGTCGTACAGTGATCGCGGTCAGTGGAAAATATTATGGGTCCCATGGACCCCATACCTTGTAAAGTTGGGGTCCGACTCCGCTGTTTCTGGGTCCCACCACATATACTTTTAAGCTACTTCCCTCCCCCTTACACACACACACACACACACACACACACATTGTCTCTACAATTCCCCTTAGGGTGACGGAAGAAAGAGCGATGTGAGAGACAAAGAGGGTGCTGGGGGGAAAAGAGACAGGAGTGAAAAAGAGGGAGAGGGGTTTTCAGGGGAAGAACTTGGAAAAGAGGTAATAAGAGAGGTGAGAGATAGAGGATGTGCGATAGAGAAAGAGGGATGAGGAAGAGATAGAGGGGTGAGCAGGCATAAGAGAGAATGTTGGGGAGAAAGATGGGTGAAAAAGAGAGTTAGTGGGGTGTCAGGGAGAAAGCTAGAGAGACGGGCAGGTAGAGGGAGGGGGGTGTGAAAGAGAGAAAGGGAGAGACTGTCAGAGGGAGGAAAGAGAGGGGAAGTGTAAGGAGGAGAGACTTAGGAGGAGAAAGCGGCGTAGAGAAAAATAAGAGAGACAGCAGGTGAAAGAATGTAACGGATGGGGGTGGGGGAGAAAGAGCATAGGATGGAGAAATAGAGAGGAGAGCGAAAAGGAGTGAGTCTGATCAATACTTTTTTGGATTGCTCACGTGCATACACAAAATTATCTGGCTGACCCACCTTTATTGGGCTGATTGGCCTGATGTTTGTATAATGTATTCCAGTATTCATTTAATTTGGGAAAAAGCATTGTAGAGTAGTTATGACATTATTAGTTAATGCAAGGAGTTTACCTCACATTGTGGCCAGATCTTTTGACATTATCAGAAGGTTGTTGCATCAGATATGGGGTCTTATTTCATATCCTGCAAGTTGTACTGTAATTCTGTTGAGTCTGACTATATTTTTAAAGATGCAGGCAAAGTCCTCAGATTTCCCGCATAGCCTGGACCTCGCAGGCTATTACATAAGCCCCAAAGTCCTTAGCTGAGAATTTTAAAGAAGGTTAACTCAATTTACTGAAAAGAAAAATAAAGTAGCGCTTGCCAATGAGGAAAATCAATATAAAAATTTATTACACATGAATATAGCAATAAATAAACCAATATAATAAGGATATACACAATAAAATATATGAATAAAAGCTCAAGCCCTCAATGATTGCCACTTTTTGTGGGATGTTAATAGGATCCGTCCTATATGTGCCGTAGAGTGGGTATCTCAATAGGGACCCAATAAAGTTCTTTTTTGAACTGAGATGGTGTGTAAAGTTTCCACTTGAAAAAAGTCAGCGAATTTAGAAGATGGATATAATTACCACTATTTGTCCCTTGGGAGTCTTGTGTCCATTTAGGACTGCTGAAGAAGCTGTGATCTCCGTATGGGGCTGTGGATGCAATCTTCTCCGCTTGATAATGGCATATATAGAGCCAGGTGAAGGGTCTCAGAAAGATGGTTTTTTCTCCAAGAAATAGGATGGTAAACGGCTGGTTGGATCCAAATAACGCAGTGTGGCCAGGGCAGTGAGGGGCCAGGGTGAGCAAGCAGCTTCCAACGCGTTTCACTGTCTCTAGGGACAGCTTTGTCAAGGATATGCTGCTAACAGTCCTTTAGGGGTATTTATACCTGTGTCTGATGATCAAACACAGTGCACCTGTGTGCTGTAGAACATTTCATTTACTTTAATACTCAAAATTTCAGTTATTAAAAAACAATAGAAGGCAACAGTAAGGTAAGTAGCATCTAGAATAAACTATCACATTAATATAACAAAAAATAGGGCTTTCAGCAAGCAAAAACATATACAGTGGGAACGCGCTATTGGGCGGCGATCAGGTGTCCAATAGATTGTTTCCTCAAACACCATGCGTTGTTGTGGTAACAGGTCATGTGTTTGTAATTCAGCCTATAATAGGCGTAGGGCGGGATGGATTTAGGTGAGAGAGGCTGGCGCGATGTTCGCGTGCGTTCCAAGCCTCTGTTTGGAAGTGTACTTCCGGTTTCCTTCATATAGTCTGGTCGCCTCGCAATAGGCTTGCGTTCCAGACCTCATTCAAAAGCTAGTACTTCGTGTGTTCCGTTTTTTTCTCCCATGTAGTCTGGTCGCCTAGCAATAGGCTTGCGTTCCAGACCTCATTCTGAAGTTGGTACTTAGTAAGTAACGAAGGGGAATTACGCTAACGATGCAGAGATTGTGTATTTATTATACATCAATCTTATATGGAAAAAATTGGGCATGTTTACAGCACACAGGTGCACTGTGTTTGATCATCAGACACAGGTATAAATACCCCTAAAGGACTGTTAGCAGCATATCCTTGACAAAGCTGTCCCTAGAGACAGTGAAACGCGTTGGAAGCTGCTTGCTCACCCTGGCCCCTCACTGCCCTGGCCACACTGCGTTACTTGGATCCAACCAGCCGTTTACCATCCTATTTCTTGGAGAAAAAACCATCTTTCTGAGACCCTCCACCTGGCTCTATATATGCCATTATCAAGCGGAGAAGATTGCATCCACAACCCCATACGGAGATCACAGCTTCTTCAGCAGTCCTAAATGGACACAAGACTCCCAAGGGACAAATAGTGGTAATTATATCCATCTTCTAAATTCGCTGACTTTTTTCAAGTGGAAACTTTACACACCATCTCAGTTCAAAAAAGAACTTTATTGGGTCCCTATTGAGATACCCACTCTACGGCACATATAGGACGGATCCTATTAACATCCCACAAAAAGTGGCAATCATTGAGGGCTTGAGCTTTTATTCATATATTTTATTGTGTATATCCTTATTATATTGGTTTATTTATTGCTATATTCATGTGTAATAAATTTTTATATTGATTTTCCTCATTGGCAAGCGCTACTTTATTTTTCTTTTCTATATATACCTTTTTGGGGACCCACTCAGTCCCTATTAAGTAGCTGCTGCACTTGACCAACATCCCATAACAGCGCCCTCTGACCGCCCTAGGGCAGTCACTTTCTTGTAACTCAATTTACTAGTTGTTTTTATCACTAGGTCTCTGGTTTAGTTGTTTTATGTTTAGAATATAGAACCTATTCGCTTAAAATTAGGGAGGCCAATCCCGGGATCGGGATCGGCGGGATCCCGGGATCGGGATCGGCGGGATCCCGGGATTTTAGCCTAAAAACGGCGGGATTTCAATCCCGGGATTGAGCCTTCCAATCCCGGGATTGCGGGATTAGTACCTGTTTGTAAAAATCCAGCAGACGGCTGTTTGGAACAGTGTCTGTGTGTGCTGTAGCGGCATGACGGTGGCCGGGCTAAACAGCGTGACCCCTGACATCACATAACGCTGCACAGCCCGGCCGCCGTCATGCCGCTGCAGCACACACAGACACTGTTCTGAACTTGTTCACCTGGCCGCCCGCCCGCCCGCTGAGGAGCTCCCAGCCGCCCGCCTGCTAAGGAGCTCCAAGCCGCCCACCTGCTGCGCAGCACCTAGCCGCCCGCTCGCCCGCTGAGCAGCTCCCAGCCAAGCTGAGTAGCTCCCACCCGCATGCCTGCTGGAGATGGTCCTGTTACTGCCTGTCACCACCATCATGTAAGTGACAGCGCAGTGCAGGGCAGGAGGGATAGTGGGGATTAGTCTGCCGTGTTAATGTGCGGGTCGGCCAGTTTGGGGAGGAGGGACGTGTTTTTTTTTTTTTTTTAACCATGGAGGCCAATCCCGGGAATCCCGGGATTGAGCATTTTTCAATCCCGAATTCCGGGATCTAAAAAATTCCCCGGGATTGGCATCCCTACTTATAATATTAAATTGTTAACAATGAACAATGTAAAAATGAGCTGGTTATAGTCTCAATCTTGTAAGCTAAATAAGGTTTGACTCATTTAAAAGTATGCTTTATCAGTACTATTTTTAATAGAAATACACTCTGACTGTTGCACATTCCAAACCATTGCTGCTTTGCATACATAAAGACTCCGCATTCACAATGTGTAATTATGGTTACAGATGGCATTTCAAGCTGTTACACGCTAGTCGTACCTCAGCCTAAGTTTAAAATTGAGCATAGAAATTTAGCCTTGCTGTGAAGAAAATGTAAGTATCCTAGATAATAAAAAACATGGGCACGATTATAACTTGTATGTGTATATTTTGTATGTTTTGATCCTCTGAGTACCAGAGGGTCTTCAGAATAAGCACATATCAAATGACTCGCACTAGTAGCCTTGTTTTACAGGGCGACTTACTTGACTAAAGCCAAATACACTAGGCAATATTTTGTCCGATCTGACAGATCAGACCATTGTCAAGTGTGTACCCAATACTGCGTCCTACTAAAGGTCACTTGCCGGTCATCATTTTGGGCATACTGCACACCTGATGGGATGATCCGGGAATGTCATGCATTGGACTTTGTTTAGTGTATATAGGCCATCCCATCCTTTGGGTACACACTGTGTTAATGGTGTATACCACTTAAGAAAGGCTGTTCTCCCACAATGGTGGGCACCTATTTGCAAGGTGAGCAGTGACATGTCACCACAGTGCAAAATTAAGTTTTCATTTAAATTTAAATGGGTCCCTCCCACTCTAATGATTGTTTTGCCACTATGCTTTTTCCACATTTTTCTTTTTATACCTACCCTTCATATCTACTGGAAGATATCAAAAGTCTGTAATGTACTTAACCCCTTCACGACATTTGACGTATATATACGTCATGGCCGGGAAGTACTTCCCGACCGTTGACGTATATATACGTCATGGCTTAAAACTGTCACTGCGTCTAGAGACGCAGTGACAGAGGGACGATGTCTGCTGTCCCTGACAGCAGACATGTCCGTGCATGCCCAGGGGGGGCGGCGATGCCGCCCCCCCGTCGGCGATCGCTGTGATTGGCTGTTCATTGTGAACAGCCATTCACAGCGTTTTCTGTGTCACCGGCGAATAACGTTCGCCGGTGACACGGGATCGGAGGTGATTGGTGCTGTAAAGTACAGCACCAATCACCGCGGGGTGTAAGGGTGACACTGGTGTCACCCCACCTCACCCCTCCCGCCCCCAAAGGCCGTGATTGGTTCGTCGGACCGACGGACCAATCACAGCCATGGAGGGGGGTTTAAACTAACGGTGACTGCACTGCAGACGCCATTCCGGTCTGGAATAGCGTGCAGTGCGGTCACCGTGCCCAGCTGCCGCCTATACTGACCAGAACCCATCCAAAATACTTACCTGATCATTGAGATTGCTTATGCTTGTGACATCTTGTGACATCCTGTGACATCTTGTGCTGCTGCGATTTATTAGATAGAGAGAGAGTTAGAGAGAGAGAGATAGAGAGAGATAGAGAGAGATAGAGAGGCCTAGTGCTATATTTTGTGCTGCTGCAGTGTGATAGAGCTATAGATAGAGAGATAGAGAGAGATAGAGAGAGAGAGATAGAGAGAGAGATAGTGACAGATTGTGCTATATATTTTTTATATAACTGAAAGAGATAGAGAGAGATAGAGAGAGATAGAGAGGCCTAGTGCTATATTTTGTGCTGCTGCAGTGTGATAGAGCTATAGATAGATAGAGAGAGATAGAGAGAGATAGAGAGAGAGAGATAGAGAGATAGTGACAGATTGTGCTATATATTTTTTTTATAACTGACTGCTGCCCCCCCTTTTGTGCTGATCAGTATAAATTAACTGATCAGCAACTTTTTGGGGGCGCAGGTTTTTTTTTATATATAGATATACCTGTCAGTGCTGCTGCTGCAGTGTCATAGAGTGATAGATAGTGAGAGATAGAGAGATAGAGAGAGATAGTGACAGAGAGTGATAGAGAGTGCTAAATTTTGTGTCTGCTGCCCCCGCCTTTTGTGCTGATCACTATATCTGAGGTGATCAGCAACTTTTTAGGGGTGCAATGGTTTTTTTTTTTATATATACCTGTCAGTACCACCAAAGATTGTGCACCTGCTGCCCCTCACTGGTAATCAGTGTCGCATCACTGATCACCTTTTTTTATTTTTTGTGAGTGCTGTGGGGTCTTTTTTACATTTTTTTTTTTACACACACTGTGATTTTGTGTGTGTCCTGTGGCCACTGTGCGCTGATCAGTGACGTACATCACTGATCAGCTTTTTCGGCACAGGGTTGATCTATTTTATTTTTTTTTTAATCAAATTCCTGTTGCCTTTGAGCGCTGTTCAGTGACGGACGTTACTGACCAACATCTGTGCTCAATTTTTGGCGCAGGACCTTTTTTTTTTTTAACCCCTTCCATTTTTTTTTTTTTTAACCCCTTCCATTTTTTTTTTAACCCCTTCCATTTTTTTTTTTTAACCCCTTCCATTTTTTTTTTTTTGAACCCTTCAATTTTTTTATTTTTGTATTTTTTTTTTTTTCTGCACTACATACATACACACTACATACCCCCCGGGTTGAAATAAAGTTTGTACCCCCCCCTACACTATACACGTGTTGAAACATTTCACTACCAGTAACACAAAAATATAAATGGCATCCCAAATGTCATCCCAAATGTCGTCCCAGTCATCCAGGAGAATGTATTCGGTGGAGGAGGCATATGCCATGCTTGCCTCTGACTCTGACACAGCAAGTGAGGCAAGCGGGGAATTTGAAGGATTTGTCTTAAGCTCCTCTTCCTCCTCTGATGATGAGGGACCCCCTCAAAGACGCCCCCGTAGAGCAGCTGAGACCCCCCCCCCAATAATTGATCTCGTATGGACCCCACCACCAGACAATTTTGAGCCCCAGGTTCCTGAGTTTTTGGCCATCCCAGGAATCCAATTTGATTCAACAGGTCTCAGAGAAATTGACATTTTTAAATTATTTTTCTCTGATGATTTTATAAATTTAATGGTGGACCAAACTAATTTATATGCCCAGCAGTTTATTGCTCAAAACCCCACGTCATCATTTGCTAGGTGGACCCCTGTAGATGCAGTAGAGATGATGACGTTTTGGGGTCTGGTGTTACATATGGGCATAGTAAAAAAGCCACAAATTAGGCAATATTGGAGTACAGATGTTCTGTACAGCACCCCATTTCACCGTATGGCCATGCCCCGGGCTCGTTTTGAGGCAATCCATAAATTTATACATTACACCGATAATGCACAGTGCCCACCCAGAGATGATCCCACCTTTGACAGGCTATTCAAAGTCAGGCCGGTCATTGATCATTTCAGTGCCAAATTTGCAGAGCTATACATCCCTGATAAATGTATTAGTATCGACGAGTCCCTTATACATTTTAAAGGAAGGGTTAAATTCCGCCAGTACCTTCCCAGTAAGAGGGCAAGGTATGGGATAAAAATGTATAAGCTGTGTGAAAGCACCACAGGGTACACCCACAAGTTTAGGGTATATGAAGGGAAGGATTCAAGAATTGAACCACCAGAATGCCCCCCCTCCCTCGTAGGTGTTAGTGGAAAAATTGTCTGGGATTTAATGCACCCCTTCCTGGATAAGGGTTATCACCTCTATGTGGATAACTTTTACACCAGCATCCCCCTGTTTAAGGCCCTTGGTTCAAGAGGTACAGCAGCTTGCGGTACTGTGCGCAAGAACCAAAGAGGCCTCCCCAAAACGCACATTGCCCAAGTAATGAGAAGGGGTGAAAGCAGGGGAATATGCACCGAAAATATGTTGTTGGTCAAATATAAGGACAAGAGGGATGTCCTTATACTGACAACAATTCATGGAGACAGTACCACCTCCATCCCTGTACGAGGTACCAGTACCCACACCTCAAAACCAAATTGTATCCTAGATTACAATAAGTACATGGGTGGAGTGGATCTTTCAGATCAGGTACTGAAGCCGTACAGTGCCCTGCGGAAAACAAATATCTGGTACAAGAAGCTGGCCGTGTATATCATCCAGATGGCACTGTATAACGCTTACGTGCTATTCCGTTCTACCGGCCAGAGGGGGACATTTATGCACTTTCAAGAGGAAGTCATAAAGAGCCTAACATTTGGGAATCAGCAGGCAGAGGGCCCCAGTACTTCTAGTACTGGCCCCCGTATTGTACCAGGGCAGCATTTTCCCAACGAAATCCCCTCCACTGCAAGAAAGGGCAGGACACAAAAAAGGTGCAAAGTTTGCTATAAAAAGGGAATAAGAAAGGAAACTATTTTCCACTGTGAAACTTGCCCCGACAAACCCGGCCTATGTATAAAGGAGTGTTTCAAAATATACCACACATCGATGGATTATTAGGTTCATCATTTCACCGTGCATCGGGGGTCTTGCTAATGCCACATAGCACCCACCATTCATTCCACCAGAATCTGAGCTGCAAAATCCAAAAATCACTCCTTCCCTTCTGAGTCCTGCCATGCACCCAACTGGTATTTTTTGGTCACATGTGAGGCATTGCCGTACTCTGGAGAAATGGGGGCACAGATTTTGGGGTGCTTTGTCTCCTTCATTCCTTGTGAAAATGAAAAATTTTGAGCCAGAAGTACATTTTTGTGTAAAAAAATGTAATTTTTCATTTTCACAGCCCAGTTGTACCAAAATTGGTGAAACCCCTGGGGGTTTGAAATGTACACTATACCCCTAGATGAATTCCTTGAGGGGTGTAGTTTGCAAAATGGGGTCACTTGTGGGGGGGTTCCACTGTATTGGCAATGCAACATAGCACCCACCATTCATTCCACCAAAATCTGTGCTGCAAAATCCAAAAATCACTCCTTCCCTTCTGAGTCCTGCCATGCACCCAACTGGTATTTTTTGGTCACATGTGAGGCATTGCCGTACTCGGGAGAAATTGGGGCACAGATTTTGGGGTGCTTTTTCTCCTTCATACCTTCTGAAAATGAAAAATTTTGAGCCAGAACTGCATTTTTGTGTAAAAAAATGTAATTTTTCATTTTCACTGCCCACTTGTATCAAAATTGGTGAAACCCCTGGGGGTTTGAAATGTACACTATACCCCTAGATGAATTCCCTGAGGGGTGTAGTTTGCAAAATGGGGTCACTTGTGGGGGGGTTCCACTGTATTGGCAATGCAACATAGCACCCACCATTCATTCCACCAAAATCTTTGCTGCAAAATCCAAAAATCACTCCTTCCCTTCTGAGTCCTGCCATGCACCCAACTGGTATTTTTTGGTCACATGTGAGGCATTGCCGTACTCGGGAGAAATTGGGGCACAGATTTTGGGGTGCTTTTTCTCCTTCATACCTTCTGAAAATGAAAAATTTTGAGCCAGAACTGCATTTTTGTGTAAAAAAATGTAATTTTTCATTTTCACTGCCCACTTGTATCAAAATTGGTGAAACCCCTGGGGGTTTGAAATGTGCACTATACCCCTAGATGAATTCCCTGAGGGGTGTACTTTGCAAAATGGGGTGACTTGTGGGGGGGTTCCACTGTATTGGTGCTTTGGGAGTCTTGCTAATGCAACATGGCACCCACCATTCATTCCACCAAAATCTGTGCTGCCAAATCCAAAAATCACTCCTTCCGTTCTGAGTCCTGCCATGCGCCCAACTGGTATTTTTTGGTCACATGTGAGGCATTGCCGTACTCGGGAGAAATTGGGGCACAGATTTTGGGGTGCTTTGTCTCCTTCATTCCTTGTGAAAATGAAAAATTTTGAGCCAGAACTGCATTTTTGTGTAAAAAAATGTAATTTTCCATTTTCACATCCCAGTTGTATCAAAATTGGTGAAACCCCTGGGGGTTTGAAATGTACACTATACCCCTAGATGAATTCCCTGAGGGGTGTACTTTGCAAAATGGGGTGACTTGTGGGGGGGTTCCACTGTATTGGTGCTTTGGGAGTCTTGCTAATGCAACATGGCACCCACCATTCATTCCACCAAAATCTGTGCTGCCAAATCCAAAAATCACTCCTTCCCTTCTGAGTCCTGCCATGCGCCCAACTGGTATTTTTTGGTCACATGTGAGGCATTGCCGTACTCGGGAGAAATTGGGGCACAGATTTTGGGGTGCTTTGTCTCCTTCATTCCTTGTGAAAATGAAAAATTTTGAGCCAGAACTGCATGTTTGTGTAAAAAAATGTAATTTTCCATTTTCACATCCCAGTTGTACCAAAATTGGTGAAACCCCTGGGGGTTTGAAATGTACACTATACCCCTAGATGAATTCCCTGAGGGGTGTACTTTGCAAAATGGGGTGACTTGTGGGGGGGTTCCACTGTATTGGTGCAACATAGCACCCACCATTCATTCCACCAAAATCTGTGCTGCCAAATCCAAAAATCACTCCTTCCCTTCTGAGTCCTGCCATGCGCCCAACTGGTATTTTTTGGTCACATGTGAGGCATTGCCGTACTCGGGAGAAATTGGGGCACAGATTTTGGGGTGCTTTGTCTCCTTCATTCCTTGTGAAAATGAAAAATTTTGAGCCAGAACTGCATGTTTGTGTAAAAAAATGTAATTTTCCATTTTCACATCCCAGTTGTATCAAAATTGGTGAAACCCCTGGGGGTTTGAAATGTACACTATACCCCTAGATGAATTCCCTGAGGGGTGTACTTTGCAAAATGGGGTGACTTGTGGGGGGGTTCCACTGTATTGGTGCTTTGGGAGTCTTGCTAATGCAACATGGCACCCACCATTCATTCCACCAAAATCTGTGCTGCCAAATCCAAAAATCACTCCTTCCCTTCTGAGTCCTGCCATGCGCCCAACTGGTATTTTTTGGTCACATGTGAGGCATTGCCGTACTCGGGAGAAATTGGGGCACAGATTTTGGGGTGCTTTGTCTCCTTCATTCCTTGTGAAAATGAAAAATTTTGAGCCAGAACTGCATTTTTGTGTAAAAAAATGTAATTTTTCATTTTCACTGCCCAGTTGTATCAAAATTGGTGAAACCCCTGGGGGTTTGAAATGTACACTATACCCCTAGATGAATTCCCTGAGGGGTGTACTTTGCAAAATGGGGTGACTTGTGGGGGGGGTTCCACTGTATTGGTGCTTTGGGAGTCTTGCTAATGCAACATGGCACCCACCATTCATTCCACCAAAATCTGTGCTGCCAAATCCAAAAATCACTCCTTCCCTTCTGAGTCCTGCCATGCGCCCAACTGGTATTTTTTGGTCACATGTGAGGCATTGCCGTACTCGGGAGAAATTGGGGCACAGATTTTGGGGTGCTTTGTCTCCTTCATTCCTTGTGAAAATGAAAAATTTTGAGCCAGAACTGCATGTTTGTGTAAAAAAATGTAATTTTCCATTTTCACATCCCAGTTGTACCAAAATTGGTGAAACCCCTGGGGGTTTGAAATGTACACTATACCCCTAGATGAATTCCCTGAGGGGTGTACTTTGCAAAATGGGGTGACTTGTGGGGGGGTTCCACTGTATTGGTGCAACATAGCACCCACCATTCATTCCACCAAAATCTGTGCTGCCAAATCCAAAAATCACTCCTTCCCTTCTGAGTCCTGCCATGCGCCCAACTGGTATTTTTTGGTCACATGTGAGGCATTGCCGTACTCGGGAGAAATTGGGGCACAGATTTTGGGGTGCTTTGTCTCCTTCATTCCTTGTGAAAATGAAAAATTTTGAGCCAGAACTGCATGTTTGTGTAAAAAAATGTAATTTTCCATTTTCACATCCCAGTTGTATCAAAATTGGTGAAACCCCTGGGGGTTTGAAATGTACACTATACCCCTAGATGAATTCCCTGAGGGGTGTACTTTGCAAAATGGGGTGACTTGTGGGGGGGTTCCACTGTATTGGTGCTTTGGGAGTCTTGCTAATGCAACATGGCACCCACCATTCATTCCACCAAAATCTGTGCTGCCAAATCCAAAAATCACTCCTTCCCTTCTGAGTCCTGCTATGCGCCCCACTGGTATTTTTTGGTCACATTTGAGGCATTGCCGTACTCGGGAGAAATTGGGGCACAGATATTGGGGTGCTTTGTCTCCTTCATTCCTTGTGAAAATGAAAAATTTTGAGCCAGAACTGCATGTTTGTGTAAAAAAATGTAATTTTCCATTTTCACATCCCAGTTGTACCAAAATTGGTGAAACCCCTGGGGGTTTGAAATGTACACTATACCCCTAGATGAATTCCCTGAGGGGTGTAGATTGCAAAATGGGGTGACTTGTGGGGAAAGTTCCTAACTTTTAGCACTTATGGTGCCTAGAAACCTACATGGTGCCTAAAAAAAAATCTCATAAAAAGGAGGCTCCAAAATCAAGTAGGTGCTCCTTCTATTATGAAGCCTGTGGTTTGGTCATCGTGCACACTAGGGCCACATATAGGATATTTTTGAAAACACAAGAATTGGGGGAATCAATTTTTAGTCACATTTCTCTAGTAAAATCTACTGTATTTGTTAGAAAAATGTATTAAAATTGAAACTCTGCAAAAAAAAAGAAATTTTGAAATTTCACCTACACTTTGTTTTAATTCCTGTGAAACACCTAAAGGGTTAACAAACTTCCAAAATGCTGTTTTGAATACTGTGAGGGGTGCAGTTTTTGAAATGGCATCATTTATGGGGGTGTCTCACATACAAGTCCCTCAAAGTCACATTAGAACTGAACTGGTCCCTAAAAAAATCAGTGTTTGAAATTTTCTTGAAAATTTGAGAATTTGCTAGTCATATTTGAAGCCTCCTAGTGTCCAAAAAAATGAAAAGGGGGTTGAAATAATGATGGCAACATAAAGTAGACATATGGTCTATGTTAGTTATTAACTATTTTGAGTGGTATGATTATTTGTCTCACAAGCAGAAAATTTAACATTTTGCATATTGCTAAATTTTCCATTTTTTCACGATATTTTGGTATTTTTCACAAAAAAACACAGACTGTATCGACCAAAATTTACCACTAACTTGAAGTACAATGTGTCACGAGAAAACAATCTCAAAATCACTGGGATAAGTAAAAGCCAAAAAAAGTTATCCCCACTTAAGTGATACATGTCAGATTTGAAAAAAAGGGCTCTGTCATGAAGGCACAAACTGGCTCTGTCATGAAGGGGTTAAAGTACATAGTACTGTATATAACTATATATTTTTTATACCAATTAAATGTTTTTATAAGTGAATAAAGTGCTCTGTAAAATGTACAGTATTAAATTATACTACAGATATACATTTTATTTAAAATATTGTGTTTGATGTAATAAAATAACAGACCGATTTATCTTCTGCTCCCTATTGCGCTCATTGGAGTTAATTAATTTAGCTGTTCATCCTGCATTGTTGATTACAGTTAATTTTGTATTCCTTTTCTGTATTCTATCCTAATCAGTTTGTGAGAACGAAACAAATTGTACATTATGAAAGAAAATGTATTAAATATCACTCATTCAATTTGCAAAAGTTTTCCATGTGATGAAGGTATGTGGCAACTTTGCTTGGGGAAACTGTAGAAACTGAACAATTTTAATATATTTAGTGTTCATTCTAGCACCCGCTATCTTTGAAAACCCATGCAGTTCCTCTTCCCTGCCTGGGGCGTCACTGTCTGCTGTGGTGTTTTTGGCACAGGTCTAATTTGCATATCAGAGATGATATACATTCCACACAGTGCTAGAAGCTCTATAGCAGACAGCGACACCCCAGGCAGGGAAGAGGAACTGCATGGGTTTTCAAAGATAGCAGGTGCTAGAATGAACACTAATATTCATTTATTAGAATTGGAAGAACGTAAGAATTAGGAAAAACTCCCCAATAAAATGAAACTAATGAAAATTAACAGAAGGACCAATAGGAAGGCTCTGCTTGCAAATTTACAACCTAGAATAGTACTTTCATATGAGGTTATCTATCCGGTATTGCAGATTGGTCCAGTTAGATTGGAATTTAAAAAGTATTTAATGGAGCTAAATAATCTAATCTCACATGCTAGTTTAATTTTCAAGTCAAGGCTTCATTTTTTCGCAAACTCTATAGGGAAGAGGTAAACAGATCAGAAACCTTACTCAGTTTTCCTAAATAAGCAAGTTTACAGGGAAAAGTTACTGGTTTGGGGTTAGGGAAATACCTTTTTGCTTGAAGATTGTAGTTCCAGAGGGGATTTAGGGGTAGATATATGAATCTGCCCATAACGTTTGTTAAATAACGGGTCCCACTTCTCCAGCATAAAGTGGAGAAGCGGGCATGTGTTATGGGCAGATGTATGATCCCCCACCCCAAGCCGATAAGGAGAGCCGTTATGTTTAGCGATTACGGCTCTCCCCGGCGCCCCGTGCATGCTCAGTGCGCCCCCCACCCCAGCCGGCTCTAATGGGCATGCGCGAGATCTCCAGCGCAGCCTGAACCAGACATAGGACTAGCGTTGTCCCCGCAGTGGGGGACAGGACAACGCTAGCCCTGAGCTGGCGAAGCGGCTGGGGTGAATTAACGCCTGGGCGGCTGTTAATACATCGCCTGGCCACTAAACACTGGGGGGAAATGCAGGGGACAGCCCCGCCGAGTGTAACTCGGCGGGCTGTCATTAGTGCACGTTAGATGCGCTAGTAATACTTTAGGAAAATATTAATCCCCCCCCCCCCCCAGTTAACCAGCGTTAAGTGCATTTCTGCACTTAACACTGGTTCATACATCTGCCCCACAGTCTGAAGACAGACCTGTAACCATGAATAGGAGAAGATAGTGTGTGCATGAGATATGCAAAGAGATAAAAAACGGAGTTAGGATGTGTTTTCAGATAAGTAGGTTACTGCAACTTTATTTAATTGCCTTAAATTTTAGTTGTAAAATTAGGTAAGAGTAATGCCAGTCAGAAGGGAGCTGCAATAGTTAAAGCTAGAGACAGAAAATGCATGTATTTAAACTTTATTATACTCGAAGCCTAAATTACAAACTTTAGTTTTATTTCAAACACACCATGCAGCACAAATTGCTTCTGTTCATTTATCTTAATTGTATTTTCTCCAAAGCAGTCACATCCTTTCATTCTCCCTGCAACTCACCCCTTTGTACACAGTTTTTTCCTTCTCACTGTAGTTTTGAATTGCATTTCTACAGTATAAGATTTCTCTCTCATACCTCCACTAAATACTCCTCGAGTCGGGTACAATAAAGACATATGCATTACATCTCTCTACTGTCTTTTCTTTAAGTATTTGTGTATACAGTGTTTACTGTTCTTAGTGTAATTTGTAATACCTACATTATATATTATTTCATGCAGTTCTGCTGATTGCTTCTATAAATATTTCTATGAACTACTAATAAACATATTTGAATGAAAACCAATACCGCTTTTACACCAAAATCCAGGATCTAACCTGGTATTTGGAACACGATTCCAATCTGAGTCGGAGCCAGGATTTTCTCCATCTACAGTATACTGCAGTGCAACCCTGAATATTCTCGGGCCTGCACATAGATGCAGGGTGCAGCGCTTGGAGATGACATAATTTCCAAGTGCCAAGACCACTGATCACCGCGCCAGGACCACTGCACAGGTGGTAAGCTGAGCACCAAGGTAAGCTGCTGGAATGCCCCCAGCCTCAGTGCATCCCCTAGCCCCCGAGGTGAATGGATGCCGCACAATGGCATCCATTCACCTCCACCCTGGCACCGCTGCTGTCTGCACAGCCCCCCGCCCAACCTCCATACTGACCACAGGTTTCTGCGGTCGAGAGGTCAAGCTCCCCCACTGGTGTAAACGGGAGTTGGGTTGAATGACTCAACATACCCGTTTACACTGCCCCACCACCTAGGTCCTCCCCCTGTTCCACCCGGTTCAGGACCAGGGTAAGATTTGCGGGGAAATGGACCATATTTTTTTTTCTGTACCTATTTTCAGGGTTCGCAAAAACGTGCTATAGTGCATATTTTACTCTAAATTGGTCACCGGGGACTCAGTTTCTCAAACAGAAGAGGTCCTCAAGGAAGTGCAGTCAATGTGGCTGTAACAGCTGACAGACGCTCTCAGCAGAGTAGGTGAGTGGCATGTCTAGGAACTGGATGTGACTGTGAGAGCATACATTCTGGTCAACTCAGAAGCGTGTCAGTTTTTCCAGTCACATCCAGTCCCCCACCACGCAGAAATGCTGAGTGGCATGTCAGCATAAAATTCCCCCACCGTGGCAACGAGCATAAAATGCCCCCCCCCCCCCCCCCGTGGCAACGAGCATACCATGCCCCCCTCCTTGGCAACAAGCATAAAATGACCCGCCCCCCCCCCCCCCCCCCCCGTGGCAACGAGCATAAAATTCCCCCCACCCCCCTGTGGGTGGCAAGGAGGGAGAATAAAATAGTGTGCCAAGCGTAGCGAGGCACCGGGCCCGCTGCATGTCGAGCGCAGCGAGCCCGCAAGGGGGGACGATCCAGAGCCCCCCTTGTCGGGATTTTGACGGTCGAGATTCTGGCGTCTGTATTTCGACCACCGGGATTCTGACCGCCGGGATTTAGTACTGAATCCGTTCCAACTCCTAATGGTCTATGCAACTGCATCAAAGGTCTTTTCTCCAAAGGCAGATACTACTGTGGCGGTTGTTTTCTGCTACTTAGCTTCAGTCATGAGATCAAATTATCTGCTGCCATGAAAGAAACTTGCCTCTTCTGAGTCAATCAAGAGGGATATAACTGCGCCTAATCTGACCACCAAGATCTTTGAGGACGGAAAGTAGTAAGTAAGCTTGTTTCAGGATCAATATAATATCTGCCGTAGGTATGGCTCTCTGAAACTTCTGAGAGATTAATGTAGCAGGTAACTTGAAGTAGTAGAGCAGTGGTAGCCAACTCCAGTCCTTGAGAGCTACCAACAGTTCACGTTTTCCAGACAACCTAGCTGCTGCAAAGGTGCACTCATTACTCACTGGCACATTTTAAAGATCCACAGGTGGAGCTAATTACTTATCTTGTGATTCTGTGAGGAGATCTGCAAAACAGTAACTGTTGGTAGCTCTTGAAGACTGGAGTTGGCTACCCCAGCAGTAGAGCATCTACCCATCATCCCCTGATGCTTCTTATCTATGCAATTTTTTTTATAGCTATAGTAAATTCCTCTGCCAGGATGTCCATATTGAAATGTGTAGTATCAACAGATAATTGGTATAGAGATTGCAGGAGTTGGAACAGTTTCTTTTTATTTTTGTAGTTTGAATCATGTTTATTTTTTTATTTTACGGTGTTCATGACCTAAATAAGCATGGCAAAAAATCAATATGCTATTTTGTGGTCTATGACTATTTTTTTCTTAATATAGTTTGTATGGTTTTATGCATTTTGCTTTCTGCTTTTAAACTAGAAAGTTTTTGCCATTTTGATAGGCAGAACCTTATTGTGCTGTCCCTAGAGAGCAAGAAGCTTTATAGTTGTTTTCAGATACACTGAGGATTATTCTCTAGTCCAGCTACTTAGAAGGCTCATGAAGACTTCCTTATAGTTGCATTCCTTCACTGTTGCTTGCATTCAGGAGTGTATTCCAGCCATGTTTCTCACATTGTCATAGGCTTGGGAACACTTGTTCATATTATTGCTTATGACGATAAATAGCCTAGAGAGCCACATGTGAGGTTTTCAACCTTTATGACCTTGACTTTGTAAAAACGCGTAAAAGCCCTTAACAGGTATACAGTTAAACATATACCACACAGCAAAAACCAAGCTGATCAACATTGGTATATCTCTATTAATAAGTAAACCGATGCAGAAATTTTTAGTATTAGGACTTTTTTTTTTTCTTTACAATCTGATTTCCTTTAGCTGCAAAACAAAGGTTAATTAGAACCTGCTTCACCTCAATCAGTGTTTCCAAAGGCTTGGAAGCAATTTGCCAGAAAAGGGTCAAATTGTGCTATCAATTCTACACCCCAAGGTAAATTATACTTTGAATCAATAATTTTTTTTCTGCTGTGAAAAAGACAGTTTAATTAGACTAAGGGAGGGAACTCTGAAGTCCTTAACTTTGGGAGAGAAAACTGTAACTCCAAGTGTTGAATTTTGAGTGAACCACAGTTCTGAATCAATAACACCCTAATTAATTAAAATGGATAAGCAGGATGGCATTTATACAAGACAAAGGATTATACAAATGTCTACTACATCTGGCCGGACATTATAAAATTGTAGAAAACACGTTAAGAAAAAATAAATATTGCACTATCAGGCAGCTTAAAATACACATAGGCTGCAAAGGAAAAGTCCATTTATATTTTTTTTGAATTTTTACACTTGAAAGAGAAAACACTTTAAATTAACTAATTCTTGACTTTGAGCAGTTGACCACAGGCACTGTTTAATTCCTGGCTTCAGCAGACGTAAACCTCATGCAGAGAAGTAATGCCTCTTTCTGTGTCCAAATATATCTAGACCTTTAATCAGTCTAGTTACACCATGCTGGGGTGTGAATCGGCAGTGCAGAACATTTTTTTGAGCATATTGGATGCAAAAGTAGCTTTTGCTGATTAAAATGATATGTAGCATGCCTATGATATTTGGCATGCTACATATGATTGCATTACATGTACAGACACTGCTTTGTCTTTACATGTAATGCAACTTTCCTATTTGTATGCAGATACAGGTGCATTTCCACATGGAATATAGGCATGTCACATATTTTAATCTGCAGAGTCTGCATGTGTGTCTTATTTTCCCACTGCGTGGTGTAAAAAGGCAATATGTACAGTATGAAGATACATTATGCTATTTCTACCTCTGGCCAGATGGTGATTGGAGGTGCTGTGCTAGTTTCTGGGTGGGTGCTGATTTTTAAGCTCATCAAGGTTTCTTTATATTGTATGGCGACGTCCGCTCCTCAAGATTGGGATTTCTTTAGACTGTACAGCGATGTCCACTCTCAGGATTGGGTTTAGCCAATGGGGGAAGTGCTCCCAGTGTGGAGGCTCGAAGTGGGGAAACAAAATATAAATATATATGTGATCGAAAGTATAAATTAGGAGAAGGCCGTGATTAGTGGTAAGTCAGTGAATACGGCAATTCACAGCGTACTTCACTCTTCACCGCTTAAACACAAGTGTATCACACATCAGGATTTCTTTTAAATAAGTGAAGGAATGATTTGCGTTTCCCCAACTCACAGACTATACAGTTGATCTATTCATATATCAGTTTCTTTGGACTATGGCTAACTTCTTAGGGATGGAGGTTGAAGTGTGAATATAATAATCCACGCGTACCTCACTCACAGCTTAAGCAAGTGTAAAACACACATCAAGGTATCTTTTAAACAGGGAAAGATAGTGATGGGCCTACCCCAACTCACAGGCTATATAGATGGTATGTTCATATAGTTCATACAGTTTTTAATCTATTTTATTTGAGAAATCAACATCCCTAAAACACCAACGTGAGCTGAAACAGGTGTCATATAACAAACATCGGACAAGAAAACATTTTCCTTTTATGCGCCTTTGAAGAGTATTCTCCGACTTTTTATGTACTGTTTTCTATGTTAAGGTGTTGGTTACATCTTGGAGACATACACTTTGGGCAGCATTTTTTGTGCCATCCACAATTACTGTATACGTTGTATTTCATTATAGTTCCTGGGTCTGACTGCGTGGTGATTACAAGAACTGTGCTTGCTTCTTGGATCAGGTGCAGATACTGTGCTAGTTCCTGTCTCTGGCTGGTTGGGAATTACACACTTTGTGCTTGCATTTGGGTCTGGCCAGGTGGTGATTGCAGGCAATTTGCTAGTTCTTGACTGGCCAAATGTTGAGTTCAGGCGGTGTGCTAGTTTCTGTCTTTGATCAGATAATGATTTCAGGCAATATGCTAGTTCCTGTGTCTGTGTGGTTGGTGATTGCAGTCACTTTGCTAGTTCTTGGTTCTGTCTGGTAGAGTGTTGCAGGAACTGTGCCAGTTCCTTCATCAGCTGCAGACCCTGTGCTACTTCCTGTCTCTAGTTGGTTGGTAATTACAGGCACTGTGCTTGTTCTTGGGTCTGGCCAATGAATGCATTATGCTAGTTTCTGTCTTCAGCCAGGTATGTCAGGTAGGCAGTGTGCTAGTTCCTGTCTGTAGCAGAGTTGTCATTGCTTGCACCATGCTAGTTCCTGGTTTTGGTTTGGTGCTGATTCCAAGTACTATTCTAGTATCCTGAAGATGACTGTTGTCAGGGCACAAGTATATTGGTCTCATGTTATACATAGCCACAGTGTTGGCTACAAATCGTTTTCCATTTACCTACTAATTCTATGTATACATGATTCATGGGTATTTTCTACATATTATGAGTAAACTGCTTTCTAGAAATGTCGATAGGAGTTGTATTCTTATAGAACCCTTTTTGTTTTGCTGATACTGGCTTGTATTTATTAATTGAAAACAAAGTCTGGTCTATCGATAGGTCGCACTCCCAGCTGCCAATTAGTTAATAATTCAATAAGAAGGTCCCTCACAACTTCACCATTTTTGAATAAAACTGATCAGGCGCTTAGGGTTTTGGATACACCGGGACTCCTCCCGTGCAGTTCAAACATGGAAGAATGGAAATAAATATAATGGTGAAGTACGTCTTCAATATCTCTCATTTAATAATTCCACAAACATTTAAAAACAAACTTCCAACATATATAGAATAAGCACATATGGTGGTGCAAAATACATATGACAAAGTGCACTGATTTAAAGTGCAAGTGCAATCCTGAGCTGGCAGAGGTTAAAAATTACCGGGTTAAAAGGAACGGATATGCGAGCAGTTACAGAAAGGTTTAAAACAGAGTCTCACAACAGCATCGCCGGACTTCTGATGTCAATCCCCCGGGTCCTCCGTCAGCTTCTCAGCTCACTTGTGCAAAGTTCACCAACGTGTTTCTTCCTTATAAAAGGACTTTTTCAAGGTGTACTGTCCATCCGCACTTGAGCGCTTTATATACCCAGTCCATTACTGCATTCCAGCCGAACTCTAATTAGCGTCATGACTACAAGTCCCATAGTCCTCCACTGAAACATGGACTTCCTGTTGCCGTGATCGGCATCCAGAGTATCCCCGGCAACCACGGATCTCTGACACAGCAGAGAGCCGGGTGCCGATACGTCACTTCCGGGGTGGCGTATCAAGTAAACAGGGTCTCTCTAATCCGGCAGCACTTTCATATTGCCGCATTGATCCCATCACTGATGTTGCTTTCTTTTGTGACTGTGTTTCTTGGTAATGCCTCCCATTTGTATTGTATTACAAAGTGGCTTCCTCGTACTCCTTGAAAAGAGTAAAACGTAAATAATCAGAGCACTTATACTATTCACAGAATAAAAACACTTTTTGAATAAAAAACATTTTAAAAGGAAAAACTTAATCTCAAAATCGGAGTTAAGACCTCCGGGTATTAGAGTGTTAAAATCATAAATCATTGCACCTTGAAAAAGTCCTTTTATACGGAAGAAACGTGTTGGTGAACTTAGCTTCTCAGCTCACTTGTGCAGATGAAGGACCCGGGGGATTGACCTCAGAAGTCCAGCGATGCTGTTGTGAGACTCTGTTTTAAACCTTTCAGGAACTGCTCGCATATCCGTTCCTTTTAACCCGGTAATTTTTAACCGCAGCTCAGGATTGCACTTGCACTTTAATCAGTGCACTTTGTCATATGTATTTTGCACCACCATATGTGCTTATTCTATATATATGTTGGAAGTTTGTTTTTAAATGTTTGTGAAATTATTAAATGAGAAATATTGAAGACGTACTTCACCATTTATATTTATTTCCATTCTTCCATGTTTGAACTGCACGGGAGGAGTCCTGGTGTATCCGAAACCCTAAGAGCCTGATCAATTTTTTTTTTTTATATTTCTTGTATTTATTAATGTTAAGTAAAGTGCTTTCACTTCTGTAATTTAGCCCTAATGTAGCCTTTGTGACACAAGGAAACTGGTAATGTATTACATAGAAGAGGTATCATTTGGGATGAAGGTTTATCCCCTTAGTCACCATCTGGATTATCCAGTTTGTTTACTGATCAACTGCATTTGCTCTATTAAAGTTTCATATTCTTCTGATGCTGCATGTTCTAGAAATGCAGACACCTTTTACTTTATTAACAAATTATTAAGAGGGAATGCTTATTTCAAATTGTTAGGGGAAACAAAGCACTTTCTAGAAGTTAAACTACTGTATTTACCCCCTTTCTTTACAGTCTTTTCATGTGCAGTAATATGTGAATAAATGTTTATTGATCATAATTAAATGTGGCGACTACTGGACATGCAATGCTGAAAGCACCTTCCTGTTGGTATCATTTCAAATAAATATCATGAATTTTAAATCATTACTAATAGTCCACATTATTCTAGCATGTCCGTGGTTTGCTGTTCTGAAAAGAGTACTTATAGTATTGTTGATGTTCTAATGATCTGACGATACAAAACATTTTGCATATTGATAGAAAGTAGCAACCATATCTCTATCTAAGGACATGTTGTCCCGTATTGTAGTTTTACCGAAGTCTGCCTGAGTACTGCTCTTCCTTCAAAATCTTCATTTTCCCACCTTAGAGATTGACCACTTGTCAATGACTCAATATGCCCTGGTTAGGACAATAAGTCTTATAGGGCCTACACACATACCGATTTTGGCCAGTGATATAGCATGCCAGATTTAGCATAGCAGATTTCCTTTGAGCACAAAATCATCTATATTGCTTAGAACGTTCAAAATGTGTCAGCGATATGCCTCAGCGATTCTGCTTAGCGATTTAAGCATGCCAGATTCTTCTCAAGCATGGGAAAAAGAAAAAAAAACTCATTTAAATAAAAATGGGCAGTTCAAAGGGCTGGGGGAGTTCTTGGGGAGTTTTAAGGGGAGAGAAGTCAGGAGAAGTGTTGCAAAGAGTACCTGTACATAATAGCACCTTACCAGAGTGTTTGCAGTACTTTCTCTTCACTCCTCACCCCTTGAAAAAGATTATTTTTCAAGGGGAGAGAAGTCAGGAGAAGTGTTACCTGTACATAATTGAACTTAAAATTAACAATAAATAACATTTTGAAATGAAATGACACCATACCGTGTTTTTTAAAATTTATTGAAAATACTATAAAAGTATAAAAGTGAACACCACTGGATTCATCAACAATATCAGGCTGAGAAATGCCTCTGGCCCAAAGACTTTTCAAACAAAAAAAGGGATCAGGCCAACAAACTCACTACAGTATACTAGAGCCAACAGAAGTGATGACTCACAAAATGTGCAAAGAAGAGATAGCAAAGGTAAGGACAGTCTTCAGTGAAGGACACACAAGAGTGACTGATATCGCATCATTCTGGAGTCAGGGCCAAATGACGTATACAAGCAGACATTATAGTCTACAAGGATTCGAAAACGCATGGAAGAAAAAGCAATTTTTTCAACTTAAATAATTTAGAATTTTTTTGGGGGGGTAATTTATAACGGATAATAAACAGCATCGTCCTGTGCTTGTGTACTCGAGCAGGGGCAAGCTGTGGAGGAATTGCCGGCGGATTACTATAGGGTTGGTGGTAGGGATACTGTGGCGAGGGTCCGCAAGATGCGTAATGCATCGGGTCACGCATTAATTTGAGGTCATCAGGAATGTTTTTATCCTGGGCCCAAATTATTGCGTCGTACACGATGCATTTGAATTTCCGATGGGTGTCGTCATCCATTGAACGCATCTCCGAGTCTACCGTATTTGAAAACTGCCGAATTGAATCAATAGGCTTATTAAGCCTTGCCTCCGCAAATTGAAAAAATTGCTCAGAGCTGCCGGCTACAGATCTTTTGGCTGTCTTCTTCCTCTGCCTGGGCGGTGGCGTTGGCAGGGGGGTAGAGGTTGAGGTTTCGACTTCCTCACACTCTTGATCTGCAGCCTCTGTGGTCTCGGACGTCTCCACAAACAGCTCCGGAGTAGCATCCTGTAAAATAAAAGAAAATACGTTAGGACCACGAATAATGATGACATGTCGCATATCTATATGTGTTCAAACTTACCAGATCCTGGCTCTCCTCCTCTTGCCTAATTGGAGGCACAGGATCCATGCTATTCTGTCCATGCGTTTTCGAATCTTTCTCCAGCAGGAAGTGCATCTGGTAGTACCATAACGTCGGCTTGTATACGTCATCGGCACCGGCTCCAGAATTCTGCGATTCAGTCACTTTTGCGTGCTCCTTCACAAAGACGGTCCCCAAATTCGCTATCTTCTTCTTCACACATTCCATGGTGGCATCACTTCTGTTGGCTTTAGCATAGGCCAGCAAAGCATTGTAGGCCTGATCCCTTTTCTGCTTGTTTGAAAAGTCTTTGCTGGTAATTTGCCACAGGCATTCATGGGCCCGATAGATGTCAATGAACCCAGTGGTGAATTTTTTGGATGAATTCTGCTTTGCCATTTCTGTGTGAATAATATGGTATAAAATGTAAAATACATAATTAACATATATGCATCCACCATTATGTACATAAACAGTCCAAACTAGGTCAGCTTACAATCTATTGTCCCTACCACATGTACATGCGCACACATTCACTGTTTTTTTTAGGGGGTTTGGAAAGACAATTTACCCCATCATAGACATGCAAGTAAACAACACATGACTAGCTTTTGCAATGTACCATCACCCCAGAGCATGCAAGTAAAAAACACATGACTAGCTTTTGCAATGTGCCATCACCCCAGAGCATGCAAGTAAAAAACACATGACTAGCTTTTGCAATGTGCCATCACCCCAGAGCATGCAAGTAAACGACACATGACTAGCTTTTGCAATGTGCCATCACCCCAGAGCATGCAAGTAAAAAACACATGACTAGCTTTTGCAATGTGCCATCACCCCAGAGCATGCAAGTAAACAACACATGACTAGCTTTTGCAATGTGCCATCACCCCAGAGCATGCAAGTAAACAACACATGACTAGCTTTTGCAATGTGCCATCACCCCAGAGCATGCAAGTTAACAACACATGACTGGCTTTTGCAATGTGCCATCACCCATCCCCAAACTTGCGCTGGAGGCAGTGGGCATCACATGACACCCTCACCCAGAAGCATGCTTTATTTTATAACATTGGTGGCACAGTGGTCGCCTCACATCCCCCCAAAGATCATTGTGCCCATATTCTTGCGCTGGGGGTGCAGCGTGCAGTGGGTGCAGCGCGCATCACATGACACCCTCACCCAGAAGCATGCTTTATTTTATAACATTGGTGGCACAGTGGTCGCCTCACATCCCCCCAAAGATCATTGTGTCCATATTCTTGCGCTGGGGGTGCAGCGCGCAGCGGGTGCAGCGCGCATCACATGACACCCATAAAGTTTACATTGGTGGCACAGTGGACCCCTCTCATTACCACCCCACCTGTGATCAGTGCGTTATTGGTGATTCATAGTGGATAGCATAGTACTTACCAGCTCCGGAGGGTTCACAGCGCGTGGTGTCTGACAGCATCAGCATGTGCAGAATGGAGAGGAGGGCTCAGGGAGTGTCCAGATGAGGAAAATCGCTGGTCACTTGAGCACAAAAAAAAGACACCACACAAAAGGCACCCGATATGCAGGGTCTTGCTAAACGATTTTACTAGATTGATGGGACATGCTCATTCTTCTTCTTATTGCGATTTAGACGCGCGGGGCCGCGCATCTATATCGGTTTAGCC
Organism: Crinia signifera; assembly: GCF_055691185.1. Taxonomy (NCBI): domain Eukaryota; kingdom Metazoa; phylum Chordata; class Amphibia; order Anura; family Myobatrachidae; genus Crinia; species Crinia signifera. The sequence continues at coordinate 171,332,510 of NC_139220.1, forward strand.
TCCACACACACACCGATGTATGCTTAGTTTCTAAGCGACCTAGCTAAATCGCTTAGAAAATGGCTCAAAATCGGCATGTGTGTAGGCCCCATTAGATGTCAATAAATCTTTGCTAATGGGTAATGGCTTTGCCAATTGGTCAATTCTTTGTGGTTCCCTTGCACCTATACTCACTCCTGTGTTTGACCAGATCTCTGAAAATAGTTTGTTACTGCAGAGTGTCGGAAGCTTCAATTATTTCCCTTCCTAAAGCTGGTAAAGACACCATCAATTTTATCCCATATACCTTCTGAATTCTGCTACAAATGTAATGCCAAATGTATTGCTAATTGCCTATATCGCCTACTTTCTTGCTTATCCGTCCAGACCAGGTGGTTTTCATGGTAGTATCAAAACCTGTGCGTTTACTCTTTCCTACCTTGGTTGTCGCTCTCTACAGGGTGCTTGAATGAAGACTATGTTGGCATTTCCTTATTAAGACTCCCACTTGATACAGATTTCAATGTACATTATAACATATAATCCATGCTCGTTATAGCAGCTCAGTAGCTAGGGTTTTTAGTAATGTGTTTCAATCTTCTGCTTTTCCTATTATAAATGGCCAGAGGCAGGCTTGTCTACATTCTGCTTTAATGTATGTATTAGCTGTTGAACCTTAAACTGCTACCATCCAAACACTTCCTACATTTGCCGCTATCACAGTCAAACCCTCCTACCCTTCAGACCCTGCCTACCCTTCACAGAATTTCAGAGCACTTTAGCACAGCCTGAAGATTGAAGCTTCTGTTGTCAATAGTCTCAGTGTGAGACATTTACATGTATTAACAAACACACACACACACACACACACACACACACACACACACACACACACACATATATATATGTATATGTATTCAATGCTCCGGCAAGCACATGGCAACGAATCCTGTTGTCAGGCTCGTTGCCCCTGACGGCGAAAATGGCCCCCTATGGCGAATTACGCTCCCGGCTTTCTCCCCTGCTTCTACGGCTACACTGCCACTGCAGGGGATGGAGCGGAGTCATGGCAAGGGAGCACGCTGATGCCGCCATTAGCCCCCGCGCAGCCTGAGGACGGGGACAGGTCCAGCAGTCCCAGTGCTGACATCTGCTATCACCGCGCTGGGACTGTCAGTTCGCTATGGGGGGAAAAAATACATTCTAAATATATTAAAGAGGTGCTTGAAATGCTGAAAATAAGCAAGACCCTTAAAATTTTATGAAAACTGATTTTTTTTTTTTTTTTACATACAGTTCACCAAAAAAGATGTCGAATGCAAAATGGAGAATCCTGGCAAAAATCACTGGAGAAAGCAGTTCTACATTTGAGCATTGAATACACTCTTGGCGAATTTGACTAAAAACCCAATTGAAAACCACCGGCGAATTGCACTTGGCAAATCGTCAGACATTCGCTGTTTGCTTGCAGTGAATTGTGTCCATTGAATTGGGCAAATCGTTTTTTCAGAGAGAAAATTCTCCGTTACCCTGGAGAAATGCCAGATTCGCTGTAAACTACAGAGAATATGAGGCATTGGCCAGTATTCAATGCCTCAGATTCGCCATAGTTTACAGCGAATCTGGCATTTCTCCGGGATTTCTCTGGGATATTTCTCTGAGAAAATTTGCCCTATTCGCGGCAAGCTAACAGCGAATGTCTGACGATTCGCCGCAATTCACCGTTGTTTTTCAATTATGTTTTTAGTCCAATTTGCCAAGAATGTATTCAATGCTCAAATGGAGAACTGCTTTCTCCAGTGGTTTTTGCTGTGATTCTCCGTTTTGCATTCGACATCTTTTAACCCCTTCATGACAGAGCCAGTTTGTGCCTTCATGACAGAGCCCTTTTTTTCAAATCTGACATGTCTCACTTAAGTGGGGATAACTTTTTTTTGCTTTTACTTATCCCAGTGATTTTGAGATTGTTTTCTCGTGACACATTGTACTTCAAGTTAGTGGTAAATTTTGGTCGATACAGTCTGTGTTTTTTTGTGAAAAATACCAAAATATCGTGAAAAAATGGAAAATTTAGCAATATGCAAAATGTCACATTTTCTGCTTGTGAGACAAATAATCATACCACTCAAAATAGTTAATAACTAACAAAGACCATATGTCTACTTTATGTTGCAATCATTATTTCAACCCCCTTTTCATTTTTTTGGACACTAGGAGGCTTCAAATATGACTAGCAAATTCTCAAATTTTCAAGAAAATTTCAAACTCTGATTTTTTTAGGGACCAGGTCAGTTTTGATGTGACTTTGAGGGACTTGTATGTGAGACACCCCCATAAATGATGCCATTTCAAAAACTGCACCCCTCACAGTATTCAAAACAGCATTTTGGAAGTTTGTTAACCCTTTAGGTGTGTCACAGGAATTAAAACAAAGTGTAGGTGAAATTTCAAAATTTCATTTTTTTTGCAGATTTGCAATTTTAATACATTTTTCTAAGGAACACAGTACATTTTACTAGAGAAATGTGACTAAAAATTGATTCCCCCAATTCTTTGGTTTTCATAAATATCCTATATGTGGCCCTAGTGTGCACGGTGACCAAACCACAGGCTTCATAATAGAAGGAGCACCTACTTGATTTTGGAGCCTCCTTTTTATGAGATTATTTTTTAGGCACCATGTAGGTTTCTAGGCACCATAAGATGCTAAAAGTTAGGAACCCCCCCACAAGTGACCCCATTTTGCAAACTACACCCCTCAGGGAATTCATCTAGGGGTATAGAGTACATTTCAAACCCCCAGGGGTTTCACCAATTGTGGTACAACTGGGCAGTGAAAATGAAAAAAATTAATTTTTCATTTTCACAGCTCAGTTGTATCAAAATTGGTGAAACCTCGGGGGGTTTGAAATGTACTCTATACCCCTAGATGAATTCCCTGAGGGGTGTAGTTTGCAAAATGGGGTCACTTGTGGGGGGGTTCCACTGTATGGGTGTTTCGGGGGTCATTCAACCAGAATCTGTGCTGCAAAATCCAAAAATCACTCCTTCCCTTCTGAGTCCTGCCATGCACCCAACTGGTATTTTTTGGTCACATGTGAGGCATTGCCGTACCCGGGAGAAATTGGGGCACAGATTTTGGGGTGCTTTGTCTCCTTCATTCCTTGTGAAAATGAAAAATTTTGAGCCAGATCTGCATTTTTGTGTAAAAAAATTTAATTTTTTACACAAAAATGCAGTTCTGGCTCAAAATTTTTAATTTTTACAAGGAATGAAGGAGACAAAGCACCCCAAAATCTGTGCCCCAATTTCTCCCGAGTACGGCAATGCCTCACATGTGACCAAAAAATACCAGTTGGGTGCATGGCAGGACTCAGAAGGGAAGGAGTGATTTTTGGTGGTGGAATGAATGGTGGGTGCTATGTCGCATTAGCAAGACCCCCGAAGCACCAATACAGTGGAACCCCCCCACAAGTGACCCCATTTTGGTCACCAGCTTTGGGAGGGGGGCTGGCGCTGCGGCTGGCGGGGGGGTGGGAGGGGTGCTGGCGCTGCGGCAGCCGGGTGGGTGGGAGGGAGGGGGGCTGCCGGGTGGGAGGGGGGGGGGGGGCTGGCGATCGTTGGTGATCGGTGCGGTATACACACACACACACACACACACACACACACACACACACATATATATATATATATATATATATATATATATATATATATATATATGTGTGTGTATATATATATATATATATACAGATAGCGCAGGCCTTATGCTTGCTGGCGAATCGCCAGCAGCATGCTGCTGGCGATCCGCCAGCAACATGGCGCGCCATCTGACTGAGACGCGCGTGCGTCCCCCACGCACGCGCGTCTCAGTATCCGGGCGGCCGGGCGCGAGGCGGACACAATACTGTCCGCCTCCCGCTCGAGGGGGGCTGGGGGGACCCGAGGAGGCTGTGGGGGGGTGCGGGCGCCCGGTGTGGGCACCGGGCGACCGAGGGCAGCACCGTCGGAAGGGGACGCGCGCGCACCTCGTGCGCGCGCGTCCCCTTCCGACACACAGATGGCGCGGGAGCAGGGAATGGCGATGGCGACGCCATCGCCATCCCCTGCAAAGATGAGCCCGGCCCCATCTGTATATATACATATATATATATACACACACATATATATATATATATATATATATATATATATATATATATATATATATATATGTGTGTGTGTGTGTATATATATATATATATATATATACATATACATTTGCAATACTTCTTTTTTATTTTATTTTAACTTTTCTAGCAGCATGATGCTGCTGCTGCTGCTGCTGCTGCGGGGGGGAGGGGGGAGGAGGGCAGCGCTGCGTGCGCACCGGGGGAGCCGGGGGAGCTGCTGCCGCTGCCGGGTGAGTGCCCGGGGGGTGGGAGGGGGGGGGCTGCACATCGGTGGTGATCGGTGCTGCACCGATCACCACCGTTTTCTGTGTTACCGAGCGGCTTAGCCGCCGGTAACACAGGAAACGCTGTGATTGACTGTTCAGATTTGAACAGCCAATCACAGCGATCGCCGACCGGGGGGGCACCCCTGCCCCCCCTGGGCGACGAGGGGGGATGTCTGCTGTCAGGGACAGCAGACATCACCTAACTGTCACTGCGTCTCTAGACGCAGTGACAGTTAGAAGTCATGACGTATATATACGTCATGTGTCGGGAAGTACTTCCCGACCATGACGTATATATACGTCAAATGTCGTGAAGGGGTTAAGGGTGAACTGGAAATAGATCTTTTAAATAAAGGTGTTTTTTTTTGTGAAGGGGCATGCTATTTTTACTCATGAACATATATTTAATTTAAAATTGTATTTTTTTTTTATTTATTTATTTTACACATTCGCCAGCAGGTAGCCGCTCATTATATATTCACTTCACACTACTCCTGCTCATTACATATACACGAGTGGGAGCAGTGCAGCAGCTCCCTACCCGTGTCCCCTGCCAGCTCTCCCGGGGGGGGGGGGGGTAGGGAGATGCTGTGTCCCCGGGAGCCCTCCTTTTCCCCACACATTCCTGCCTGTCGCCATCCCACGGCTCCCTGATGCATTAAATAGGGTGACAGGGAGGGCTGACAGCGAATGCTCCGGCCCTCCGGAACCCTGCGAATGTGCAGCGACTCCTAACCAGGATTCGCTGCACATCGCGTAATTTATCATTTAATGCTGCCCATTGAATACTGCCTGTAGTGCTCACTATAACATGCCTACAACTTTGAAGATATTTTTGAATATTAATCATTTTTTTTTTTTTTTATTGGAAGCAAACACCCACCTAAAGTCAGTACTTTTTAGAGACACTTTTAGCGGCAATTGCAGCTGCACATTGCTTTGGATAAGTCTTATAGGCTTGCCACATATTGCCACTGGGATTTTCACCCATTCCTCAAGGCAAAACTGCTCCAGCTCCTTTATGTTTGATGATAATTGGATTGAGATCTGGGCTTTGACTAGGCCATTCCAACACATTTAAATTAACCCCCTAAACCACTAGAGCATGGGTCCTCAAACTGCGGCCCTCCAGATGTTGTGAAACTACAAATACAAATTATAGCAAAACTGTGTCAAGGCATGCTGGGATTTGTAGTTTCACAACATCTGGAGGGCCACAGTTTGAGGACCCATGCACTAGAGCGTTGCTTTAGCAGTATGCTTTGGGTCATTGTCCTGCTGGAAGGTGAACCTCCGTCCCAGTCTTAAATCACAGGCAGACAGAAACAGGTTTTGCTCAAGAATATTCCTATATTTAGCACTATCCATCTTTCCCTCAACTTGAATCAGTTTCCCAGTCCCTGCTGCTGAAAAACATCCCCACAGCATCATGCTGCCACAACCATCTTTCACTGTGGGGTGCACTTCTGGCCCGGCCACTCATCTGCTGGTATTAAGAGCGTTGAAGTGGACGGCTTTCTATAGCGTCCAGCTATGGAAAAGCGTCCACCCTGGGGAAAATTTAGTGTGTATGGACCTTTTAGTATGTAAGCTATAGTATGTAACTTATGTTGTGTACTTATGGTATGATGTGCTATTTTGTATTGTTCTTATGCTCTGATACTATACTGTTTCTATGTTTACCTTGTATGGCTCTGCACATATTTTATTGTGTCCTTTTAAATAAAAGAGAATATAAATGCTGACATCAGTGATAAAGTAAAGATTTTTACAGTTCAGCTATAACTGCAAGAAGAAAAGCATATTTCTGCATCTCAAACAGGTAGAATGCCTTTTATCAAGCGTAATTTACCAAAACTCACCCCCCCCCCACCCCCACCTTCTCAATAGAAATATAAAGACACACTTAAATGACAAAACTACATCTCACCAATGATGTCCCAGGCGCCTCAATCAAACAGTTTGGATAAAAAAAAGCCAATCAAGAAACTTAATCAGACACTTTGTAGTGGAATCAGTGCATATAGGCCCTTTATTCTAGTTGATTCGGACAGGAACCGAGTGTTTTTAGCCCCGCCTACCATACGGATCGCTCACAGCGTCCGAACACGGTAAGACGCCGAGCGAACAGACCGCGAGTGGATGTTTCATGTGAACACCTCCTCCATCTGTGGGAACCTCCCCCATCCTCCGATGGTCGCCGACCATCGAATGATGGACTGAGCGGTCAGGCAGCACAGAGTGCTCCAGACCACTTGGACATGTTTCCATATAAAAGCAGGGATATGGGAGGGCAACTGACATCCGGTTATGTCAGCTTTCTGCCCCCCACACATGCGTCACTGCTGCATTACCATACGTACGCCCATGAAACGCAGGGCATACGCATATGGTAATGAGCCCCAAACAGCCCTTCACGCCCCTCTCCACCCCCTGCTCGGACGCCTCCGACCGATCATTTTCTGCATGGAACTCACTGATTGTTCGAATGTGCGAGTCATTCGCACATGCGCAAAAACGCCTCTGCACATGCGCAAACACCAAACATCGTCCATCCAACTGCGCACACAGCGGTCTGAATCAATCAGAATAAGGGCCGTAGTGGTGATTACTTTATCTGTTGTATGAATGGACCAGGAGAAGATTGCTCTATATTGCTTTATATAGTGTTCCTTCTAGGAACTAAATAAGGCAGGGCGCTGCTGCATGGGGCAGCATAAGAGGGGTGGACCGGGCCCCCTGACATCACTAAAGGGGGCGTGTCCGGGCTGCAGCATCACTAAAGGGGCGTGCCCGGGCTGCGGCGTCACTAAAGGGGGCAGGCCTGGCCACGACAAAGTCCCTGAGCTGCCGGGGAAGCGCCGGGCATCGCCATCTACGGCGGGCACACTGGCAGGACAGGCAGTAGGCTCTTTTAGTGGGGTGCTGCCAGAGGGGCCGGGTGCATTTTGTCCTTTAAAAATCGGGCAGGGGGCAGCACCCCGCTAAAACAGCCTAGCATGAACACAATTATAAGATCATGAGGAACAGTAGGCAACATTCATTAGTAAATAACATGAGGAACCGTCTAATGGCAATGTGTGAGATTAGACAGTGAGTAAACACATAAAATCAAAGTTTGCCAGAGGTGCATGATGACGACTGAAAATGGATGTTTTTTTAAGGCGGCAATCATTTACAAGGCAAAATAATGCTTTTTTAAATGTACCGCTTTGAAAAAAAAAAAGTGTTCTTTTGTCTAGCATTCCGCACCTCAAACCAACTCTGATGCAAATACATATGCCATTTATAGTCTAGACAAGGTTAATTTAATGCTGGCCTTTTTTATTCCTTCTTAAGTACATTAGGATATTAACTATAAAGATATATTCGATACAAAATGCTCTCAGTTCAGTAATTGTAGTTTTTATTCACAGGGAGATATTCGTTTTAATTCTAAAATGCTCGACAATGTCCTGATGTTTGTGTCTATCATATCTCACATTCCTACTCTTTCACTTGTCCTATGTGATGATTTATCTATAAATCTAAATAATAAAAATAGGATATTTCCATTTTCGGTACTAATATGTTAGTTGTGCGCCCACTAAGCTATTTGCTTAGTTTTACGCGGCCCCTTTTACTTGCATATTACATAATAAGAAAACAATAAGAATATATATTGAAATTATTAATAGGACAAATATGTGGGAGGTACTACTGTGCTGTTGTCTTTATACATTGGAGAATAACTGTTATACAAAGCATATAGGACATGAAAAGTGACATTGTGTAGTTATCTATACAAACAAAATAAAAATATAGAATTGTATCTAGTATATAGAATATTTGTACTATTACATATTATATCATTGTATTATGAGGACTACATTTTTTAAGTCTTCCAAAATCACTTCCTTGCTCTAAGTTAGCCATGCAGTGTTTACTATTGCAGCTGTTAACAGGCAGTTGACCCAATATCTGTATGAAAGTGATATCATGACTGACATAAATGTTATTTCAGGCATACAGACAGTAAGATGACTGCTGTTAGCCTTTAAATCTTACAGAGTTAAGTGTCCCTAAGTTACATACAGTATGTGCAATGGTAAAGCATACTTATATAATTTGTTATAGAAGTTGTTCCATAATCTCATTATTGGGAAATGGACCCCTATGTTTAATACACTGTTGGTTGCTATCAGGCTTTCCAGGGGTAAGTGGTGGCTTTGCCTTTTGTGAGCTTTTGGTGGCAAAACATTTTAAGTTTAAGATACCATGGTTTTTAGTACATAAAAGCATTATATCTCGTATACCAAAACATTGCACTTGTTCTAATTCGATAGTTTGCTACTTAAGTATCTGCCAGAAAACGTTAACAGTATTTTCATACATTTAAATGGACTTTGGGACTTAAATGGCAACCGTCATCACAATGCAGTCTACTTAATAATTTGATTAGAATGTCTATGTAAATGGCCAAGTGGTCATAAAGGGTTAAGTAGTTCTCATTTTAAAAATAGTTTATTAATACAAAGGACTAAAAAGGCAAGTGCTTTGTTCTGTTAATACTTCATATACAGCAGACTTCCCAAATGTGATCATCAAGGCTCCCCAACGGTCCAGGTTTTAAGTATATCCATGGCTCAGGTGGTTAAATCAAATTGACTGAGGTACTAATTGAGGGGCAGATTTATTAACTGGCGATAAGGGGAATCTGCGCTATCCCCATGCGCTAAAGCAGGGGATAGCGCTTCCCCTGATCTAAGACACCCGCCGAGCGGTTGTCTATTGCGCGGCGGTGTGAGGTAGGAGGCATAGCGCAGCTACGATATTTCGTAGTGCGCGCCTGCCTCCTGCCTGATGTATGAACGGTCAGCATCGCTGACCGTTCCACCGCCTGCAGCTATCGACTTCGACAGCTGTAGACGGCGATGCCCTATGCCTACAGCAGGGACAGTACTGTCCCTGCTGCTGGCTCTGTGCTGCGTTGGGATCTCGTGTGAGTGGCGAGATCCCACGCATGCACGGTCCAGATAAGGGGGGAAGAAGACAGCGCGTCAATGGTAACTGACGCGCTGTCAGCTGGAGGAGGCATCGCCGGAGGGGGGAGTTAACGCTCCCTCGCTTCGGCGCCAAGATCTTAGGAGAGCTTGTCGGTGTCCCCTCCTGCTTCGCCTCGCTACTGAGGCGAAGCAGGAACTGTTATAGCGGCGCTGTTAGCGCCGCTATAATAAATGTACACCTAAGTCACCTTTGCAAGCATGAATATACTTAAAACCTGGACCGTTGGGGTGCCTAGAGGACAAAATTTGGGAACCTCTGTTATACGGAGCACAGAATACAGCATATTTGAAGACATTTTGTTTTCTATAGCTCCAGTTATTGGAGAAAAAAATATTGATCTAATGTGCAGTAAATCTGTAGCTATGAAGTATAAATGTACATTTTCTACTGCTAAGAAAGACTAAAGAAAGCATTTTGGCAATTTTTTTGTTTTAATAAAAATGTTATCTATAAAATTGTACTATATTCTGTTTATGTCATAGAATTGCAATATGTATTGTATGTGACTCTTTCCTCATTTAGTAATCATTAATTCATGTATTATATCCGCAGTTCGATAACAGCCAACATCAGTGTATATTACAATTTATTACAAATTAAAAAAATACTTTTCTTTTTCAAATCTGTATACTTTTTAAAAGATATATTTGCTTTATTTTCTCTTTTCTTAAAAAAAACCCACATAAATGTCTTTCTGTGAACAAAAAATTGGCAGTATATATACATTATATGAACAGACTGCCATACCCAATGAATTAAAGGTAGTGTACAACGCACTGAACCTAAATATAATTATCCATGTAAAAATAATAAAAAAATCATTCATTTGCAGGAAGTATGAATTTTAGATTCATACCTGTCTTTGCTTGGATAGAAAAACAGGAACTTTTAACTAGTCAGTTACAGCCTGAGGTGCTAAACATTTCTGTCTAGCTTCATTGTCATCAATTGTTAATTGTTTACTTCTCTTGGGTTCTATCCATGAATTATGTATCACTGCATTATTTGGCATAGGATCAGCTTCCACAATTGAAACAACCCTTTTTTTCATTTTGCTTTTCAACACCTTTTGGAATTTTTGCCTTGTGAATGCGTACAGCAGAGGGTGGAAGATCGTAGTTCCATAGGCCATGACTAAAAAGCACAATCTGAGTTTTACCAAAAGGTCACTTGGGCCAAGACATAAAATTGTTGTATTCAATATGGAAATAGGCGTCCAACAAAATAAGAATGTTGAAATAATTAATAATGACATTCTGAAGACCCTCTTTTGTCTTTCACGTCTCTCTCTGTGCCTTTTCACAGCTCGTCGTAGGGCAATAATCACAGATACAGAAGTCCTTACTCCAAACACCACATTTCTGCCTCCACTGCTTTGCGATACATCCGTTGTCTCATGTTGAGTGGCCAAAGAAATCGTTTTTTTCTTCCGGACCTTCTTCTTTTGCCCGGTCGTAAACCTTGTGCCTATGCGAATGTTGAGAGCTTGAAGTATTTTGCTGTATGTAATTAACATTACAACAATTGTAAAAAAGAAAATGGGAATCTGCACTAATAGGTGATAATACATCCCAAGTTCTGTATGATATTCATTTGTGCTAACACACAAAAGTGTTTTGTTTTCCCAAGTATTCTCACTTTGAACGCTGAAAAAGCTAACTTCAATAAAAGGAATTAGAAATGAAAGAAAGGAAACTACCCATGTTGATGTCATCAATATAACTGCACGGCCCATGGTTAGAATACGATTAGCAGGTTTAACGGAGATGTCGTAACGATCCAGAGTAATAGCAAAGACATTGACCGCTGTGGAAACACTGGCAAAAGACACACAAGCTTCATGGAAGCAGCAGATCAATGCGCTGTTGTTCTCCAGTGGTAGAAGTAGGATTACAATAGTCAGAGGAATACATCCTACACATATTATTACATCTAACACATGGAGATTCATAGTAATAATGTTGCTGACTGAGTTGATAAGGTTGGACTTCATGCTGTAAAGAACCAGTACTGTGAGGTTGCTTCCAAGGCCCAGAACAATCTCCAGCATGAGGAAACAAATGAGAGAGATTTGGAAGCTAAGCGGGTATGACAGTGGTCTGTACATGTTGGCGCGGACGTCATTAATCTCATCGCGCACTGTTATATTAGCTTCAGACTGCATGTTGGTTCCCAGCATGGAAGTGAAGCACATCCTTTTGAATTAGGTGACATGAGTCCTGTGAAAAGACATAAAAAATGTAGTTCACTTTAAGTGTCATAAAGAAAAATAATTTCCTGCCATTTTTTTCTTGTTTTACATGAAACTTTGTATCTTTTTTTTTTAATTAATAGGCCTAAGAGACCTATTTGGATGCTTGAATTTTTAATTGTTTACCAGATAAAAATATTTTCTATAATTTGGAATCCCACACATTTAACCCTCTGAGTGCCAACATGAGAGAGATGTGCACGATATCCACAAAAATATACAGCATTGCTCACATTTGTTATGTCAATTAAAATAAAAATTGTACAAAAAAAATGCTATTTTCACACCTATTTTGACAAATACACTTGGGACTCTTCCCTATTCCTTTCCCTATTCTTTTTCACATTAAATTGATAATCAGTGCTCTGCAGTAAAATTTGGTGATCAGACTTCTGTGTAAGAGATTAACAGTAGCAGCAATTTATTGTACTTTACCATTTATTTATTTTTCTTTGCAATGTTTGTAATTTTAAGGACTCTCTGCCCCTGACGGCGATTTTTAAACCCCCCCACGGCGAATGCCGGGGGGGCAGCGGAAGGCAGGGAGATGGAAGCCTCCCTGCCTGCGCCGGACACTGTTGGGGAGAAGGAGGGCTCCTGGGAAACTGGCGGGGGACGTGGTGGAGGGAGTTCTGCGTTGGTCCCGCTCCATGCATATGTAATGAGCAGGACCAGTGTGCAGTGATTATGTAATGTGTAAAAAAAAATTAAATAAATATAAAACCAAATAGCATGCCCCTTCACAGAATAAAATTACTGATTTTTTTACACCAAAAAACAAAACAAAAACCCTTTTTATTTTAAAAGATCACATTCCAGTTCACCTTAAAAAGATGTTCAATGCAAAACTGTGAATCATGGCGAAAATCATGGAGAAAGGAGTTCTCCATCCTAGCATTGCATACACTCTCGGCGAATCACAGTGAAAACCCCATTGAACTACACGAGCAAATTGCAGCGATCATGAAACGGAGAACTGCCCGGCATTCACTGTTTGCTTTCGGCGACCAGTGAACACTGAATAGGTTGAATCAGATTTTCAGTGAAAAAGATTCACAGCAAGGAGTGAAAGCAGCCCGATTCACCCCAAAAAACCTGGTGAATCGGAAGCATTGAATACTGCCCAATGCGTTTCCATTCTGAGAGGAAACTCATCTGCAATTCATGTAAAAGATGTGTAAAAATGATTTTTGGTGGTGTGACTGGTAATACAGTAGAACTGTTCTGTCACAGTTATTGCAAATGATGCACATACTGACCATTTGATTCCATTTTTTTATGATTTTCATTTCAATGCCTAGTCACTAGTCCTTCTGCTTCTTATATCCGCTGTCATGTTTTTCATCTCTGTCAGAGCGAACAGGCTAATGAGTACTAACAGCTTTTTACAAGAATGTTGGATGGTTGATTCTTTGATATGTGACAACAAAGTCACTGGTATGATGTAATCTCCACTTTTACTTCAATTTTCTTAAACATGTATCTGTCAGACAAGTACACTTCACATTCACCATGAAAGTAGGAAACATAATGTATATATCACCCAGTTAACGATATCCCGTGGCTTCACGGGCATACAAAGTGTGTGTGTGTGTGTGTATGTGTATATATCTTTTTTTTTTTAATGTGCTCTTTATTTAGCTCCAACTGATTCTCAGCCCTTGCAAGTCCATTAATGTATGCAAATTTGCTTTAGTCTGTGCTGTAGTTGCTATAGTAACTAGCTGAAAGTTCTGCTAAGTTTAATGTTGCTAAATATTTTTCTGCAATGTTGTTACATTTTTCTTTCCAACGTGCCTGTTTCTGTATGACAAAGCATACACTGTGCTATTGGCCATCACAATCTTCTTTATCCCTCCCCCCAATTTAACAATTCACCAATCCATTAATATGTGCCTATACATTGTTGATAGTTTACAGTGGTTTGCAGATTCTTATCATCCAAATGTCAGATTTACACATCATGAAAGTTCCCATTTTTAACCCTTTGAGTGCCGACATCTCTGAGATATGTGCAAAACATCCACTAAAATGCCAGGGTCGCTCACATTTGTTATAATTTCAAATAAAAAATGTTGTGTAAAGATTAAATTACCTATACAACATTACAGGTCATTATGATGAATACAAATGTTTGCGTGGCAATTTTCACACCTATTTTGACAATTGCACTGGGCACTCAAAGGGTTAATAGTAAAATACTAGTTACTGTCTGCAAATCAGATGATTGTTCCCATACAATCTACAGACCCACTTGGTCTGTGAAAGCCAACTTCATGGACAACCTGATGTACAGAATCAGATAAAATTGCTAAACCAGCATCTGTAAATAGCAGAATTTCCCCAATTGATTGCTGTTGTATGGGCCCCATTACTTTAGACATTGCTGACATATACTTACTGCTGCGTTTTTTAAGGTACAAATTAGGCAAATGTGATTTACAATTTTAATTCTTTGTGTGAAATTGTAATCCATACTCCACATATAGAAAGCCAGCCACATTATCGATGGTTTTTGGACATTTTTACGTTTGTCTATCGGAGTTTGCAGGTAATACCTGTGATGCAAACAGCACCTTTAATATAATAGTCTAGTAGTGCTTTGCAGGGGTATATTCTTCTTTCTTTTATGTGACATAGCCAGATGTGGGTGGTGTGGTATTTTTAATCTACCACACAAGGATCTGCCGATGTGTTATAATGGGTACACACTTTAATGATGACTGTGCTGATTGAGTTAACACTCCGCAGAGCTATGTGTCCCCAGTTTGACCCGCTCTCTGCTTCCTGTGCTAGAAATAGCTCAATGTGTACTAGCTTCTATGGGATTGGGAGGTTTGCCCAATAAATAATAAAGAGTACTGTACCTAAAATGCGACCTTCCAATCCTGGGTGTTGAAGGAGTGTGTATAGGCCTAATTTAGACTTGGGCGCAAAGCACATTTTATTCTCCAATAGACAAAACCATGATGAACTGCAGGTGGGGCAAATGTAACATGTGCAGGGAGTTAGATTTGGGTGGGGTATGTTGAAAATGAAATCTAAATTGCAGTGTAAAAATAAATCGGACAGTATTTACCCTGCACAGAAACAAAATAACTCCCCTAAATCTTACTCTCTCTGCACATGTTACATTTGCTCCACCTGCAGTGCACATGGTTTTGTCCATTTGGGGAAAATATGACTTGCGATCAAGTTTGAATTAGGCCCTAAACCCATATTGGTAAACTCTACAGCAACAGATCTGCATATAAGCATGTACAATTGCCGGACTGTCCTCCAGATATTGGGTGATTAGGCCATGGATTGTATAGGTACAATATGTACCCAGCTTTACTGGTTTAGTTTCAACATCTTCTAGATAACCACCCATTACTGAGAGAGGGGACCCTGTTGCATGTAAACATTATATATGTGTGTGTATATATATATTTTTATAATCCCTTATTCTACAGATCATCCACAAATTGGCATGCAGAATGGACTGTATATTAAGTTATTGCAGAAACTGCTATTTGGAAAGGATAAAAACACACAAAAAAAGTCAAATAAATGTAAAAAAAAATATACAAAAAATATGGTCTGTTTTGTCTTTGCGTTCAGCTGAAAAATACCTAAAACCCTGTTTTTACTGTATGTGTATGTAACTGAGAGTGTTTGCAGAAAATGGAAAATGTGAGTCCTGCCAGATCTCATGCTGGCCAAAGATAAAGCATCAGTCCTGTGTCACAGGCGTTACATTTCCTGTGACGAGAGAGCATGTTGCGGAGTTAATTAACCAAATTCATTTTTTGAATCTATTACCTTAGAATTGTGGAGTTTGTTCCACAGAGACATCTACTAGCTCCCTGTGCTACTAGGCAGTGAGGATGTAATTCAGAGGTTGGCATCGTGCTGTTCAACACCTACCCAATTCCTTCTGCCATAAGGATCCTTTTAGTTTACTGAGGCATCCTTTCAGAGATTGAAACATGATGTCATTCACACACTGGGACAGCTGTTAAGATGATCAATATATTAATTTTTCGGCAGGGAGGGAGCTACTGTGTGTGGAGATCTAGAGCTCAATAAATGAATGTTAATTGAATGATAACATGATAGTTATCAATACTGTTGCTCAACATTCTTTTTTGGTCAGACACTTGTATTAATGAAACTTTCTGAAAAAAGCTAATCCGTATCATTGTTTCTATATAATAGGAACATCCAATGCAAAACAGCTATTTGTGCTTGTATAAGTAATTCGTATAATCTTGTCGGTAACGAAAAATACCTGTCCTACATTATTTGAGAAAACATTCTTTGTTCACAAATGATAATGTAATTTGTAGGCACTCCACTAACCATAATATGAAGGTGAAATATGGCCATTAATAATAGTGTCCAGTTTACTGTATATCGAGTATAGCCGCAATCATCCCTTTGCAGGATACATTAAGCCTATAGTGTAGCATTTAGACTTTCTCCTGCTTTCAGCAGCTACCGCCAAGGTATAATATATTTCAGGTATATGAAGTGCTCATTCTGTTCTCATGCAGACACACTTGCAAATAACGAGTCTGGATTGTGACAGATCTCCCAGGACTCGTCTGTGTTACTGTACATACATGCATGTCCCCTTCATGTTGTCTGATAATATTTTTGTGCCTTTAAATACTGTATATGTTAAAGTAATTGCAGACCAGTGTGCCGTTTCTCTCACTTTGTAAGGGCCATTATTGATGTGTACTAGTGCTTTGTACAAGTTGCCTTTTAGATTGTTGTCATCAACTGCTTATTGCAAACCCTGATATCTTACCCTTTGTCTAATTATATTTTCAGATAGATAAGATTATTGCACTTTGATTTTTATATATGTATATGTATATGTATATATATATATATATATATATATATATATATATGTATATGTATGTATTTGTTATTATTGAAATGTATTATATGATTATAGCCTGTGTACCTGCCATATGTTTTCCGAATTTCTTTGGATTATTTTTTATTGGTACCCATTTACCTTTATGTCCATCGTCCCTCCTGTACTGTTCCTGGCATCGACTGGTGGTCATGGTCCGAGACTCTGTGTACACAGTCTGCTAGAAAGTACTTTACAGCAGATGAGCAGACATAGTCACGTCCTCGGAAAAAAATGCCATGATTACAATTCTGTCTGAAATTAATTCCACTTGAATTTACCCTTCAAATGACGCAAAAGTGTCCATTGGCTTTTTTTTGGTTAATCACCCTGGATGCAATGCAAATTCAGTTCTTTCACGTCTGTTTCACTTTTGTCATAGCTATGTATGTAAATACACCAAAAAATTGCAGGATAATGCAAATTACAGTGGGTGCTGCAGTAACAGAACCCTATCACACAGACCAGTGTTAAGATAAAGGTAGTACAGCTTTGCATCAGTTACTTATTGTGTGTTCAGCGACTAATTATTTCTATTAAAGGCATTTAAATGTAATTATACTCTAATGTGAGCACTAGACACAAAACAGTACTTAAGAACTATTAATAAGCAAGTGTATGCAAAAATGCCACTCCTTTTGTAATTGTTTGTGTGTGTGTATATATATATATATATATATATATATATATATATATATATATATATATATATATATATATATATATATATATATATATATATATATATAAAATATGTTTTCCAAAATCCTGTCAGGGAAGAAGGCTCATAAAACGTTACAGGAGGGAGCTAATGCTGTGTGAGAAGTAAATACATCTCTTACCTCTGCCACAGATGAGAGATCCTTTGTGAACCGTTTGCAGTTTGAATTGCTTCATTTTGCTTACTTGTAAGCAGAGTGCACATGAAGCCAGGTGCTACATATCTCTCCAGAAAATGACCTTAATGAAAAGATGTTCGTGTGCTGAGCCATTGTTTCAGCATAGTGCTAACGTACAGAGCATGTACTGCTGCTTCCAGGCTGCTGCGGTCCCTCGTTCAGTCTTCCCACTGCAAAATCAATAAGCATCTGAAAATACATGATGAAAGTAATTTAACATACTGAAGGCTGCAGCTCTCAGGAGACATGAGTGAGGACCTGGTTTTCTATGGGATTTTTTTGTTTTGAGAAGAGCGACGGTGCTGGTTGTTCGGTCTGTTCTTGCAGAATGACAGCTTGCTTCGTTGCTTCCCTTCACTGCAGAGAGATGCAGTGCATTCACTAATTTTGATTGGCTAGATTTGCTGGGCTTTGGGATAGCATTACATTTTTAAAATTCTTATAAGAACCTGTTTTATATAATCCACTTTAAGTCATTCTTATTTATAAAAGGAAAAATAGTATCCACAGTAAACTGTTACTTATATATGTCGTCTGTGGAGATTCTAAGTTTTTTTGTTTTAACTATACAATTAGTATTTTACAAAAAATGCATTTTAAAGGAGTAACGGAATAGGGGAGTTTACAATATTTTGTATTTGTGTAGAATAAGGAGCCCCTGCGCTCATGCCACGCAAGTCACCGTTCAATATTGGATTGAAACTGATAAACTATGGAACCTTATTTCAACTGGTGTAGCGTTGTTCTTGTGAAGGAGTTAGTATGTATAGCAAATGTAAAAACTGTTTAATATATTGATATAATTGCAAGGAACACAGTTTTTCCATTTGCTGCTTTGGCGCATAATGTAAAGAATATATTTGTAAATATTAATGTTATGTCAGTTTACACAGATCTCCATGGCTTATTTAATATACGGTATATTATACAGTTGTTTGAGATTAGTAGCAGTGCATTAAAGCTGTGTACACGGTGCAATTGACGTTCGATACAGTTTTAACTATCCAATTTGACTGAGATTTTTGCAAACTGCTAAATTTAAGCCCCATACACACTAAAAGATACGTTGAAATATCTTTCTGAAAGCTGTTTCGTGGCTATCACCCCTATCGCTCACTTGTATACACTTGTCGATGCCGGCACCCCTTGCTGGCTCCCTGCAGTGCCAATATCTGCTTTAGTGCTTCACCTCATGTGTATGGTGCTATAGACTATCTTGTAATTTGGCTCTAGGCCAAATACATTCTACAGATGAGAAAAAAAAAATGGAGAGATGTGTTGGCTGTGCACTGGTGAACCACAACGTGTTGGGTCAACACAAATGAATAATTATTAGTAAAAAAAATAAAATATAATGCAAAGAGCATAAAAAATGTCTGGGCCAGGTGCATTGAAGCGTGTGTATAGGGTGGCCACTCTGTATAGGTTATCGGTTATACAATAACCATCAATCACCATCAGGTGGCCACCCTATACACACTTCAATGCACCTAGCCCAGTCCAGCAATGACGATTAATCGCAGTAGGAGTGGTAATTATACCCACAGTAATAAACTTTCTAACATTCAATTACTGCAATGATTGCACTTTGCTAACATCCATTAACAAATAATAACATCTATAATAATAGGACTGCATCTTGCTTGTCTAAATTTATCATCATCTTCTCAAGGACTCTACTAACTCGGCTTTACTGCTCTATCTCTGACTACCAAAGCCACGTTAGAGCAATCAGACTAATTATAGTTCTGTTTTATTATTTTTTCAACATTGTCCAATTGTTGTTTTTATTTCTATTTTTAAACTATATTCTATGCGTATTATTAAATTGGTTTATTCATTGTAGCGCAGTCCGATCTTTTGTCTTTTCATGTACGTTCTACAGACAAAATAGTCAAAATTAGGGATGTGCAGATCCGGTTTTACCGGATCTCAAAATAGGATCTTATTAGTTATCTGCCTTTCACGTGTTTTGGAGCCAAAACATGTGACAGCTGATAGCCAATAAGGTCCCATTTTGAGATCCAGGTAAATCCGCATCTGCACATCCATAGTCAAAATATACATGCCTGCATATTCTATTTTTCTATTAGATATGGACTAAACGGGGGGGGGGGGGGGGCGTGATTTGGCTTTGAATCTGCATTACATGTGGCTAAATGCTGTTCGACTGACTGACTATCACAATTGCACTGTGTGTGCACAGCTTATGACTGAGGTGCAAGAAAGATTTTCCTCAAACATACATGAAGTTCATTTACAGATGGGGCAGGTCCCATCTTTGCAGGGGATGGCGATGGCGACGCCAGCCGCCATCCCCCGCCAGCGCCATCTCTATAGCGAGAAGGGGACGCGCGCGCCTCTCGTGCGCTTCCAGCGCTTCCCCCGGGTCACCGCCTCTGACGGCACTTCCAGCGCTTCCCCCGGGTCACCGCCTGCCTGCACCCCCCCTTACCCTGTCCGTCTTCCTGAAGCGGAGACGGACAGGGTTCCCGTCGCCCCGCCGACGGAGATTGAGACGCGCGTGCGCGCGAGACGCACGCGCATCTCAGTCAGATGGTGAGCCAGGCTGCTGGCGGATCGCCAGCGGTGACGCCAGCAAAGAAGAGGCCTGCCCCATCTGTATAAGAGGTTAAACTTTGTTATTGAAGTAGGGTGTGTAATAACTTTTTCACCCATGGCATCCTTATGTTGGTTTATTGAAAAAAAAAATATGGATAACCTGGATTTTTTTTTTGTCATCGAAAATTAGATTTCTGACATTTTTAGAAGCTAGTTGTATAAACCCTGTGAGTACCAAGTGAATTTGTCAAAATAGGTGTGAATATTGCCAAGAAACTTTTATATTTACATCATAATGACCTGTAGTTTTTACCTTTTACAGAAGGAGCCGGGCTCCCTCTTGCTGGCGAATCGCCAGAACGTCACCGCTGGCGATCCGCCAGCAGCCCAGCGTCCATCTGACTGAGACCCGCTTGCATGTCTCAGTTTCCGGGCGGCGGGGTGCCGGGAACCCTGTCCGTCTCCGCTTCAGGGAGACGGACAGGGTTAGGGGGGGGGGGTGTGGGGAGGTGACGGGGACCCTGGGTGACCGACGACAAGCCGGCGGGGACCCGGGTGAAGCCGTCGGAAGGGGACGCGAGCGCATCTCGTGCGTCCCCTTTCGCAGATACAGGTGGCGGGAGATGGCGGCTGGCGTAGCCATCGCCATCCCCTGCAAAGAAGAGACCCACTCCATCTGTATATAGGAAATATAATCATATATATTCTTTCTAGAAGGTGATGAAATCTATTTTTCTCCCTTCATAATTCATACCAAAATTGATAAATGAGGTGCTATTTTAAAGATGAAGTTCTCTGCTTCTGATGAATTGTTAATTTGCAATTGTACATTATATTGTTTGTGTAAAAATCAAAGTTAAAAATTAACTTTTGGATCTAGAGTTCTTTCTCTGGATGCATCGATACAGGCCGGCGAAGATAATCAGTTTTATGCCCATGCTAAATTTTCGCATGGCCATCTAGTCTTTTTTACACAATTTTTATTTGATTTTGTATAACAAATGTGAGCGACCCTGGCATTTTTAGAGGATAGTTTGCACATCTCTCACAGAGATGTTGGCAGTCGAAGGGTTAATAACCATGTGATTATGTATTATAACAAAGGCATTAAAGCATATCATGAATATTCAGTAAATAGAAGTCTTCAGTCCAAAGGTAATGGTAATGCCAACATTGGCTGGATTCCTATGTACAGGTGCAGATCGGGAACTTTTTTTTCATCCTGGAAATTTATTTTTATTTGGTAAAGTTGACTTGTGTACAGTAAGTTGAACAAATGTAACTGTAGTTGGATTAGCATACAGGTTTCTACCAAAGAAAATAAAAAAAAATAAAGCAAAGAAATCGCATTGCTTCTACCTGTACCCAAAACTTAGATAATCCTAGTGAGATACAGTACAGAGAGCATCCTAGTGACAAAGATGCAATACAGAGTGCATTCCAGGCACTCATATAATACAAAAGTCATCACTGTGGCTGCCATAAGAAAGCTTTTTTGTGACATCTGCACAACACAATCACCTAATGATTAAAACCACATAAAAACAATAACTCCTTCAGCATTGCCATAACATAGTATTCAAAAGGCATAGCATCTTCTTAATGATCTTTATTAAGATAATTAACCCCTTAACCAAGTCAAACTCAATCCTAACTAACTCCCTTATTTTTAACATTACATTTACTTAGATATACAAACAGACTACTTTGGGCTAGTCAATAATAGGTATAGAATAAGTTAGTAACAAATGTTAAGATACAAAACCATGAGCCTATTTCACATAAAACTGTTTATGTATAATATAGGATAACTATGGAGTACATCTCTCTTGTTAACAGAGACCGATATAACAATGCTAAATAAATAAAGAAAGACATATTCCAAAAGCCAACATATTATAAGCACACACATCTTTTTCACTTGCATTAATCATCATTAATAGATCCTATACAATCAAGGAAGAAGCCTGCAGCTGGTAGTATAATCAGAAGAGAGGCAAGTAATCATCATAAATTCATACTTGTACATGTGCTAAAATATAACTGTCAGAATAATTCAAATAATTGCAGAGGTTATTTTTTTACGAGCGCCTCACATGCACACGCGCCATATTCTTGGCAAAGTATTAATTGTACACTCAGTATTCACTCACTTTTCCCCATAGCAAGTTATAAAATAGTGTAATAAGTCACACATCCATGCAAATGTATTTAGGAATTAAAAGTGTCTAACTAGCTTACTGAACAGTACAGTAATGTACAGTAGTATTAACCCCTTACCGACGCAGCCTGTTTTTGCCTTCCTGACAGAGGCCTTTTTTTCAAATCTGACATGTATCACTTAAGTGGGGATAACTTTTTTTTGCTTTTACTTATCCCAGTGATTTTGAGATTGTTTTCTCGTGACACATTGTACTTTAAGTAAGTGGTAAATTTTGGTCGATACAGTCTGTTTTTTTTGTGAAAAATACCAAAATGTCGTAAAAAAATTGAACATTTTGCAATTTGCAAAATCTTACATTTTCTGCTTGTGAGACAAATAATCATACCACTCAAAATAGTTAATAACTAACATAGACCATATGTATACTTTATTATTACATCATTATTTCAACCTGCTTTTAATTTTTTTGGACACTAGGGGGCAGCAGAGTCAAAATTATACAAATAACACAGTAAACGCTGCTTTTGGCTGTTCACGTTTGAACAGCCAATCGCAGCGATCGCTGAGGGGGGGGGCATCGGTGCCCCCCCTGGGCAATGAGGGAAGATGTCTGCTGTCAGGGACAGCAGACAACGTCCCTCTGTCACCGCGTCTATAGACGCGGTGACAGTTTAAAGTCATGACGTACATTTACGTCATGTGTCGGGAAGTACATCCCGACCATGACGTAAATGTACGTCAAATGTCGGGAAGGGGTTAAAGTAGTTCCTGCGCTACAGAGCTTTTACAGCTGTTTTTATCTATTATCCAACTCCATTGTGCAATTGAATATTTTAAAAATATTCAGTGAATAAAGCAAAGAAACCAACATCTACAAATGTATGCTATTTTGTCCTATGATTGCCATCCTATGAGTATAGATGGCAATAGTTCCTTGAAAATGTTTGAACAGAGGTGACAGACCTGTGGTTTGTCTGTTCTTCCTGTTTTTGCCCCAAAACTAATTTCCCACCATCAGGCCTTGCTCACAGTCTCTGGAGACTTAAATGTTATCCCAGAGCTCATGGTCGCTCATTATGTATTTGAACTCCATATACTGTAGTACAACACTTGGGACAAAGGTATGAACGATTTTTCCTTGTCCTTCAACAGAATTAAGTTTAATGAAAAGTTGCAACAAGTAAAACTGTTCTCCCAATTAATTTATACTAGACACTGGAATAGAGAAAGAATGATAACTAAGTTATATTTAGGGCGCCTGTTATTCAGATGTCAGGCCAAACAGCAACCAAAAAAAGGGGGACGTTACACCCCTATAATAGCAATCAAAAGAAACAAGAGTTGGTTGTGCTAAATGAATGACTTTCAGGTGTGCATATAATATAATCTAATCACATTTATTAACTGATGATAATATTAAAATAAACAATGATTTACATATACATTTGAATAAATATAAAAAAATTGCATAAATGCATGCCTCTGTTTTGTTATATGGGCAATAATTTTATAGTCACCCTTGGTGCCTTTAGGCTGGTAGAGCTTCTAGTGTCCCTTCCTATTAGGCGCATAGTTCCAAAATTGGTGTGGAGCTGCTGCTTTTGGTGGTAATAGTTGCTGGATATAATGTTTGGTGTTAATTGTAGGTGAGGCCTGTTTGCGCCCGGTTATTTTATAGAGAGGTGACATTCCTCCACAATAGTTGTTGCCGTAGTCGGGCTGGGGGTCCAGTTAAAGTTGGAAGCA
The DNA here is from genome assembly GCF_055691185.1 of Crinia signifera. Taxonomy (NCBI): domain Eukaryota; kingdom Metazoa; phylum Chordata; class Amphibia; order Anura; family Myobatrachidae; genus Crinia; species Crinia signifera. Next base: position 171,356,507 of record NC_139220.1, read on the forward strand.
GATAGTCAGGTCCATGATGTAATGCAGAGTGGGCTGGTATGGTCACTTGCCAAAGCTGGTATCGGCATGTAGGGTGTTACAGCCACAAAGGTTCCGGTAGGCTATGCATTTCGCTGCTTTAGCAGCTTTTTCAAGGTTCACTCTTGGGGTGCCAATAACAAGTTTCTTTTAGCTTGTAGGGGGGTAGGGGGTAGGGAAGGTTGGGCTAGATTGAAAATGTCTGCATCTCTTAAGTTTACCCCAAGTCTGTTTGGAGGGCTTCTCCTGTACATTGTACAGTTTGGATGTGTACTTCTCATTCATCAGCAGATGGTTTTCACCCCTTCATCCCCTTCAACCCACTTTCTTCATCCCCTTCCCTACTCTAAGCCCTGTCTACTTGTTTAGGTCTGATTTAGGCTGGCCATACCCTGCACAATAATTGTGCAACCATCAATGAAATGACTGGTATGAAAAATTATAGTTCAGTGTCTATACTTGAACAATATTCGTACACAGCCTGAAAATTGTTTTAAAAAATGTTGTGCATTCAGTTTCATTATCAAACTTGTATATTCCATCTAACTGTCATTCAGTCCACTTAATGGTGTAAATAAAGATTGCCTCAAGACGTCTTGCAGCATATGGCAGCATTCTGATCATCAGCTGTTGCTCTTCCCCCTAGTCTGTCTGCCGGGTATGTACTGTTCATGTAGTAAGTGCGTATAACCAGCTGTAGTATTTTGTAAACATTGTCAACTTCAAAAAATAGAAAGTTAATTAACATAATTTTCTTTGTCCGTTTGTTTTAAGAAATGCATAAAAAAAGTTCCAACTGAAGTCAAACTTTGAATTTGCTAAATTTGTAAATAAATTGGTGAAGACTGGACTAATTATATAATCTTTTGTTTAGCATGTAGCATTTTGTATGCCATGTAGTAGTTAACAGGGAGCTTCATCAGTGTGTGGAGTTTAGTAAGTCAGCAGAAGCCTGTTTCAGTCACCACTTACCGTCATATTTCTGTTCAAAGCTTAAATGAACAATCTTTTTAGTATCCAAGTACCCCATGTGTGCTATTTGCAGCAGTTCCCTTTAAAATGGCAGGTTCATAGGCATATGCATAGGCATATGTGTCAAACAGAGAGATCAAGTGGAGAGAAAGTAACAGCCACATCAACTGTCGGATACAGGCTTTGTTTGAATAATGACATTTACAAACTGATTTGTTGGTGCAGTGGGGCAGATGTATTAATCCTGGAGAAAAGAAACTGGAGATAAAGCACCAGCCAATCAACTCCCAACTGTCATTTTCAAACACAAGTTCATTGGCTGGTGCTTGCCTCCTTTCACTTTATCTCCACTTTATCTCTTCTCCAGGCTTAATACATCTGCCCCATTGTCTCTCTTAAAGCATATACCGTATATACTCGAGTATAAGTCGACCCGAGTATAAGCCGAGGCACCAAATTTAACCCCAAAAAACTGGGAAAACTGATTGACTCGAGTATAAGCCTAGGAGCCAAAGGAGAGGGGGAGAGGATTTATGGGGAGAGGATTAGGTGGAGCGGAGGAAAGTGGTAAAGATGCCAGAGCCAATAGTAGTACACACCAACAGCAAAATAGATAGCAGCACAGGTAACGGTCGGAGGCTGGCAGGAGGTCTAGCAGCACAGCAGGACCTACCACGAGATACATCACGACACAGCCCACTGACTGACAGCAGCCAGCAGCTTCAATCGGATGTCTGCACACTACAATGTGTGTGCTTCCAGGCCACTCAGTCTGCCCACCTCACCCTCCCCTGCTGGTGGAACTCTGCTGGCATCTGTAGTTCCCCTTCTCCTCCCACTCTGTGGGACCTGCGCTGCTGCGGAGTACCTGAAGTGTGCTGGGGCCTGTGGTGCTGCAGCGCCATGCGAGACGCCATCCCTCCCGCAATCGCCCTGGGCTGCTCTCCTTCTCTCCCGGCGGCTGCAGGTAGTCAGGGCTGCGGCTTCCTCCTTGTGCTGCTGTGTGACCCGGAGGTGGACTGTGCGCTCCTGGACGCGGCTGCTGGGCTGCGCCGGAGGACTTGTCAGTGTGAGTGGCAGCCTGCGCACATGCCGGGTCCCACCTCTGGCAGCTTCGTCCTCCCGTCTCCCCCGCAGTGTGACCCTCACTCGAATATAAGCCGAGGAGGGCTTTTTCAGCACAAAAAAATGTGCTGAAAAACTCGGCTTATATTCGAGTATATACGGTATACATATTCCCATTAAACACACCAAAAAGATCAGCATAACCTCCACCTGCTGATCCCATCCATGCTTCCAAGGACTGATACACTGGATAATAATTGCTCAATTCAATTTATTGCTCCATCACAAGTGCATGTTGTTGATGTTGGCACTATGTTGGGTTTATGTGGTTAGTAAATAGTAGACACCAACGTAAAGGAGGCATTGTAGACACACCAGCTAGATAGACCTAAACATGTACTACTATTTTCAGTCAAATATTATCTTAAGGTATTATCCTAAGTAGGAACCTTTTAAAGTTACATAAGGAAGAAATTGCACATTGGAATGTTCTCTTCAGATATTGATCACCCTGTGAGCAAATAGGATAAATTATTATTTCCCTTGAATACAAGTGAAGCACTGGAAAACGGGCATACAGTATATGCTGCTTTAGTGGAAGCAAATGACAAATTATAGGCTTACACTTTGTAACTACTGTATATACAACTTCTGTCAACTATAACATTTTGAAGTGGTTTGGCTCAATTTTGGATTCTAGTGTGAAAATATCTGGGGTGAATTCATCGCTGGAATTGGAAATGTATGGTACAATTGTGTTTCACTTTACAGGTCGAGTCTCCCTTATCCGTATATTCCAAAAACCAAAATATTCTGAAAACTTTGTTTTTTCTGAATATTTCGGCTCCCCCCCTCTCCCCAGCCTCTTTTTTTCATACTTACCTCTTCCCCTGACATCCTCTTCAGCGGCATCTCTGGTCCCAGGGTGCATGCGTGCAATGCACCTCTGGCAGCGGAGATGCCACTGAAGAGAATGCAGAAGGCCACCTTGGATGCCAGGGGACACTGTGGATGTTGGGGGAACATCGGGGCACCGACAGGGGACCAGGTAAGTATGAAAAATATATATATATTCCAAAATCAAATGATCGTGGTCAAATCAGCTTCTGTAATTTTTCAGTCTACTAAGGGGCATATGTTTATGAATCTGGAGAGCGATAAAGTACCAGTACTATCCAATAAGCTCTTAACTGTCAAAGAAAAAACTTTTCTGGTACAAGGAAAGGTTTTGTCTGCTGGTGGTTCCTCTGTGCACAAACCCATCACATCATTGTCAGTGAGGAGATAGACAGAGGAACAGCCAGCAGACTTCTCCCAGCAGTGTATAAATGTCAGCACAAGATGGCAGGTCCCATTACATTTGTGGTGTAGTGATGTGAACTGGGGCGTAAAGCTATGTAGTAGTTTGTGTGAGCATATGAACACAATGATCATTGGTGGGATTGGCTGCAATATCAGGGGCTTCAGCTAAATACTTGCCTAGGGCTCCAAATTGGTCAGGGTTGGCTCTTTTGTCAGAAGACTGATCAATGTGAACAAAGCTCACTGTGTCTCGATAAATGATAAAAGACTAAAGGGGAGATGGGGTCAGTATATTGACCAGGGTTTTAGTAAAAATGTAAAAATCAGAATTGATCAGTGAATCAGGGCGGCAAATTGAGTATGGGGTCACTGTCTGTATTAAAGTTGTCATTATAACTATAACTACACCAAATAGAAGGCTGTATCTGTCCTGGAACATATTGTGACCTTTACTTATGTGCAAAAACAAGATTAAAATTATTTCTGGTTTAACTGACATATTATAAACTGTGAAAATGTATCCAGTTACTGATAATACATATATATACCTGGTCACATTGGGATAAAGGTGCACTACTTTTTTCTGAAAATGTAAGCTCTTTGTGATGGTTGCCTATTATATATTTTATTTCACACTAGACTATTGTAAATACTAAATCTTGCTAAGGATTATTCATTTCTGTCAGCAGGAAAATCAAAAGAATGTTTAATATATAATGGAATATATAATTAATCATACCTTTTGTATGTAAAATATATAACCTCGAGGAGGCGATAGAGTTTACGGATTAGGTCCACAGAAACATACATGTTGCGGTATTTCATAGGTGGAAATGAAATCTCTTAGAACCCGCTTTGACAGTCACCCTCATATTATTCTCTTTGAAGTGCTTCCACCACTGAAAAATACTGCAACACAGCTAATTGTTTCTCCACTGTATGCTTTGCTGCACAAAACACATGCAAATACGCACACAAGATTAGTACAAAAATAAAGTACAGTAGAGCACAAAAATACAAAAAAAACTATTAATTTTTGTTATGCGTGAGCAATAAAGGCCAACTATGGGGGGAATTCAATTAGCCTTGTTAATTAAGCTAATTGGAGTTTTAGGATTATTAAATTATTTTCAAAGGCAACCCAAAGATTGTAGTTAATGGGGTGTTGTTTTGAAACCTAAGCAGGCTCGAAAAGAAATTCTCCTGATTAAATAGTCTGTTTTTGATGCTGCAACTGTGTAACCTGTAGTACCTGGAACTTATCCCAGATACTATGATTTAATGCCTGTAAACCAGGTAATTTAACAGGTCAGAAAAAGTGTCTCTTAACCGAATAACCCTGGCCATTAAAGAGCGATGCCACCCTTTTCCATACATGGTAAATTTCTGCATCAGCGTTCCCTCCGAAGTATAACAACATTTCAATAGACATTGGAAAGATAATCTTCTAGTATGTATGGGCCTTTACTGTTGTGCTACATTTGAAATCTCTTCATATGCTGAAAATAGTTAAAAATATGCTTTGGATTTAGATAATTTGCATTAGGCTTGCTTCTAGACGTGTTGTAGAACAAGCTTCTAGCCTGGTTGATACTGTAAAGTGCGGTGAGCTAAATCTGTCAGCTTTGATTATTTTCCATACCATAGCCATATCTGAAACCGGTATTAGGGGAAGGTCTCTTGCCTTAATAGTGAAATGAATGTGAAGTTTACCTGCAATATATATTTAGCCACTCTTATTAGCATTTTCTTAATTTTCTATGTCTTGTAGTGTTTTACGTTTAAGAAGACTTAAATACATGGAATATCTGGGCTATTTTAATTATAACATTGTAACATAAAATATATTTTAAATATAGATGACATGGGTGAAATTTAATAGGTTGAGAAGTGAGCGAATTGGAAAGAAATCTCCAGTTTTTTTAAATCGGCAATGATTTACACTGCAACACCAGTGTAAATGATTGCCGCTTTAAAAAACTGGAGATTTCTTACCAAATCTCTCATCCTATTAAATTTCACCCTATGTGTTATTTGTAAATAAAATATAATTATGTTAAGAGCTTTGACAGTGCTTTTTGCAAGGGGCTAATAAATTTCAAAGACATAACAGTTTTAACAGTAAATTATTTATATTTAAATATACCATGGAATACACCACTTTGCATATTGCAGTAAATGTAAGATTTCCCATTATAAATTCAGATGGCATCGGTTTGTAAGTCATTAACACCGATTAACTGGGGATTTTAACTGTTGGCTATCCTACTAGCTAGCCCTTTATCACACGTTATTAATGCTAAAAGGGGTTCGGACCACAGCCCTATATTTAGCAGACAATGGTATGTTTAGTTTAACATTCTTTTTGTATAGAGATCCTGTCCCAGTGGAGCTTACAATCTATATTCCCTACCACATGTACACGCACACACAGACATTCTAGGGTTCATTCTTGTTGAAAGCCAATTAACCTGTATATTTTTGGATTGTGGGAGGAAACTGGAGTACCCGGAGTAAACCCACGCAAGCACGGGGAGAATATACAAACTCTGCACAGTTAGAGCCATGGTGGGGATCGAACCCATGACCTCAGAGCTGTGAGGCAGTAATGCTAACCATTACACCATCCGTGCTGCCCCGTTGTAATGTGCAGGTTTTAAATAATAAGTTAATAGCAAAATAGGAGCTGGATTCATCATTAATGCACAGTGGTGGTTTTAAGAAAGATACAAATGTTGACCAATGAATGGACTACATTAAAAATGCTTTCATGAGAGTTCCTATTGGGCAGCCACTTAACTTACTTTAGAATAACCTGGTTTTCTTTTTTTTTTAAAGAATAATTTTTATTGGGTTTTCTGAATAAAGGAAGGGGATACAGAAAAAAAAAGAGGGGGGAGGGGGCGGGGCACAGGGTACAAATGACAATGTACAAAACGTAACATACCATGCGTATAGTCAACACTAATAGGAGGAATTTGCCTGAAAAATAAGGAAGTCAACTCCCATCGGAAAAGCATAGGGAAAACACAGCTACACAGATGTCAAGGGCCTCTAGATAGGAACTCTTGCCAACCGGACCATTTCCTAAGCAGTGAGGTGTGGGAAGGGGAATGCTGGCAAAAAATGGTTTCCATGGTGTAGTTGTGGGAAAGCTTAGATTTTATGAGGTCCACTGGGGGGGGGGGGGATCGGTTGTTTCCAAAACTGTGCAATAGAGGTTTTGGTGGCAATAAGAATGTGAGTGATTAGGTATCTATTATTGATGGGAATCGAATCTGGGAAAATATGAAGGAGTGCTGTTTGTGGGGACAAAGAGACCTGAAGGCCAGTCACCTTCAGTATGAGGTCCTCTACCCAGGTCCACAGGGCCCGAAGTACTGGGCAAGACCAAAAAATGTGAATCACATCCCCCACTGATCCGCAGCCTCGCCAGCATGTCCTAGACTGTGCTGGCCAGAATTTATGTAGCTTGGCAGGGGTTAAATATATACGGTAAAACAATTTTATGTACATTTCAACATGGGAAATACATTTAGACATTTTGAAGACAGATGTAAACAGATGGGACCACTCTTTAGCTTCTAGGGAGAAATTAAGATCACGTTCCCATTTTGAATGCAGCAGAGTTTTATCAGGATGGGTGGAGGCTACTAATGTTGAGTACCAAAAGGAAATGCCTCCCTTCCGGTAAGGGGAAGCGAGACGTGAGAGGAGGTGAGGGGGCACTTTGTGGGAGGGGTCGAACAGAAGGGGGTATGACTGCAACCAATGCCTAATTTGCAAATACTTATAAAAATCAGCAGCTGGGAGAGAAAAGGAGGTTTGCAGTTGTGAGAAAGACTTAAGGACACCGTCTGAAAATAGGTCACTGATTAGTTTGACGCCCTTGTTACTCCATGTGGATAAGTTTAAATCAGGAATTAAGGAGGAGAGTCCTAGTAATGTCATATTGGGTGATGGTAATGGTAGCAGTAAAAGTTTAGAGAGTTTGTCACAGGCTTTGAGGGTGTCCACAGAAGCTCTTGAGGCCTGCATAGGGACCAATCTTACTTTGGGCAAACACCACATTAGGTCTATCAAGGAGAGAGAGTTTAGCATGCTCGATTCCAAAGCCACCCATGGTTTAAGGTCAAAGAGTACTGACCAGTCGCTAATTTGGTTTATTAAGCATGCTAGCTGGTACAGTTCTAGGTTGGGATAGGATAGGCCTCCAAGCTCCTTGGGCATCATAAGGTACTTTTTTGCGATTTTAGGTTTTGCATTATTCCATACGTAATTATTGAGCACTGCCTGGAATTTATTAAGCCAATGGGATGGTAGGAGTCTGGGGATAGACCTAAATAGGTAGAGGATCTTGGGGAGAATCGTCATTTTAACCGTAGCCAGTCTACCCATCCAGGAGAACTCATGCGACAGCCAGTCCTTAGTGATGGCTGTTATTTGTTTCAGGAGGGGGCCATAGTTAACTTCTAATAGTGACTCCTCAGTAGCTGAGAGGTGTATACCTAAATAGCAAAGGGAGTGTGTTTGCCAGCTGTATTTATATTTAGACTGCAAAAGGGATAGTGTATTAGGTGGAATGTTCAGTGGTAGGACTTCAGTTTTAGTAGTGTTTAATTTATAAAGCGAGGCCGATGAGTAGTTCCGGAGAATGTTGTGCAACTCTGGGAGGGATGACACCGGGTCTGTCAGAAAGAGTAGGACATCGTCCGCGAACAGACAAATTCTATGGTGTGAACCATTAATGATTGGGCTAGTAAGGAGAGGGGAGGTACGGATATGTTCAGCAAGGGGTTCTGTCGCTAAAACAAACACTAAGGGGGAGAGGGGACAACCTTGTCTGGTGCCGTTGCTAATTCGGAATGGGGAGGATAGGAAACCATTACTAGAGACTCGGGCACTGGGGGATGAGTAGAGAGATAAAATAGCGTGGAGAAAACGGCCTGAGAAACCATACTTAAGTAAGACTGCCTTCATGTAGCCCCAATAGATCCTATCAAAGGCTTTCTCGGCGTCTAGGGAGAGTGTTACCAGGGAGGAACCAGAGCGGATATAATGTTCTAACACAGCCAAAGCTCTCCGTGTGTTATCTGGTCCTTGACGGCCTGGAACAAAACCAACTTGGTCTGTGTGAATTAAGCTAGGGAGCAGAGGGTTCAATCTGTTCACAATAAGTTTGGCGTATAGTTTAATATCGGTGTTCAGCAGAGCTATGGGCCGGTAATTTTGGGGATATGAAGGATCTTTATTTGGTTTTAATATGGTGATAATACGGGCCTCAAGCATTTCTGAGGGGAACGCACCTAGTGAAGTCCCAGACTCGAAGACACGCAAGAGCACTGGGGAAAGGGTAGGTTAAAAAGCAGTGTAGTAATTATTTGAGAAACCGTCTGGGCCGGGAGCTTTGTCTTTTTTAGTGATTTAATAGCGGTACGAACTTCTTCTTCCGTCCAGGGGGCATTTAGAGAGTCGAGGGATTGGGCTGAGAGAGTAGGGAGGGATATATTAGAGAGGAAGGCCGATATGGACTCTGGGGAGGGCTGGGGGACGCTGTCATCCTCAACTAGGTTGTAGAGACGGGCATAGTACTCTGCGAAGGCGTTGGAAATATCCAGTGGATTATTAAGTTTGGCGCCGGCAGTGTTATATAGAGTTTTAGTTGAAGCCCTTATTTGTTTGCCTTTCAGTTTCCTAGCTAGAAGTCGGGATGCCCTGTTTCCTTCTACATAAAATCTTTGGTTCAGTCTGGCAATATTTGCGTTAACCTTGCGTAGCGTGTAGACCTCCAATTCAGTTCTGAGCTTCACTAGATCTCGGAAAAGGGAGGAGTTATTGGGGTCTAATTTATGTCTACCTTCTAGTGTAAGAATTTGATCCTCCAAGGATTTCTGAATCGCCCTTTCCTGACGCTTAAGTCTGGAGGATATTTGAATGACAGTCCCACGTATTACTGCTTTAAGGGCACACCAAAAGTTGATAGGGGAGGTATCATCAGGGTCGTTATGTTTGAGGAAGTCAGTCAAAGAATCTTGGATTGTTTGTGTAGCTGCCACTGAAGACAATAGGAAATTATTAAATCTCCAGGGTCTAGTGGCTGGGATTTTATGGGTAAGGTCCCATGTTGCAACAAGGGGGGCGTGATCTGACCAAGTTATAGGGAGGATATTGGCTTTGCAAATTTGTTGTAAGGACCATTTGTCTAAAAACATATAATCTATTCTGGAGTATGAGTGGTGGACCCGGGAGTGGAAAGTGTAATCTCTCGTCGTGGGGTGTAAGGCTCGCCAGGCGTCAAACATACCGAATTCCAATAATAGGAGCCCAAAGGCCTTAGAGGTGTGTAGTGAGTGTGAAGAGTGGGCTTGACCGACAGGGTCGGTTCTGTCCATTTTGGGGTCTAGTACTAAGTTGCAGTCACCTAGGATGATTACCTGGCCTGCAGCTGTTTTTTGGACAGCGTTGAGGAATTTCCTGAGAAAACGAAGCTGGCCTGTGTTTGGTGCATATACAGAAGCTATAGTGACCGACTTGCCATCTAGTGTTCCAGTCAGTATAATATATCTTCCTAGAGGGTCAGCAGTTTGGGAGGAGGAGGTAAAGTCACAGTGACGGTTTATAAGGATAGCAACACCTCCTTTCTTAGTAGGGCCATTAGCAAAGAAACCTGTCGGATAATGGTGATCGGCCAGGGATGGGGGGGATGAAGAGGCAAAGTGGGTCTCCTGGATTGCTACTATATCAATTCTGTGGGAATGAAAATAGCGAAGGTCAGTCCTCCTTTTTTGGGGGGAGTTCAATCCTTTAGCATTAATAGACATAAACTGCGGCATGGTTATGTAATAGGGGGGAATTGGTGTAAGTGTGACCAAACATCATTGACATTTAAGCAAAGATAAGGTAAATACCCTGTGTGGGAGAGGAGGGAACTGGGAGGCAATAACCTGGTTTTCTATGGAACTTAGACTTTAGGTAACACCAGAGGTTGGATTTCAGTTTAAGTGTACCATACACAAATGAATGTTTTGCTCTTAGGTTAATGCATTAACATGGTATCCCATGTACCTTTGCAACATTTCCAATATTAGTGTTCCTTCTAGGAACTAGGGCGGGCAGGGCGGGGGGGTCGGACCGGGCACGCCGACGTCACTATTTTGGGCGTGCCCGGGCCGCCAACGTCACAAAAAGGGCGTGCCTGGGCCGTGCCGTGACGAAAAGGGGCGTGCCCGGACGGCGGAATCACGCAGAGGAGTGGGCGCGGCTGGCGGCGTCATGCACAGGGGTGGGCGCGGCCGGCGGCATCATGCACAGGGGGCGGACCCGGCCACCCGGAAGGCTGTAAACTGCCGGGGAAGTGCCGGGCATCGCTATGTACAGCGGCGCCGGGCTTCCCCGGTCAAAACAGCGGGGACAAAGGCAGGCAGGTTTAGCGGGGCGCTGCCAGAGGGGCAGGGCGCATTTTTCACTTTAAAAATCGGGCAGGGCGCAGCGCCCCGCTAAAACAGCCTAGCGGGAACACTAAATATTATCAGGGAATTTATTTTCTAGAATAAGATTAAAGGAAATATTTTTTTGTATTGGAAATCAAGGGTTTTTTTGCACACTGGTTCTGTGTTTTACCACCCAATAGTTCCAATGTAAGACTACCATGATGCATTGACCCAGAAATAGGCATGCTGGTATGATAATGTAGCTGATGGTTTTTCATCAGAAAGTAGGAGAGTTTGTGGCATATGTAATAGGATCTGAGTTTGCCGGAGGTGTGAAATGCTGCTCTTGGCCATTTTTTATAGCAGCAATTATTTAGAATGTAAAAACAGGTTTGTTTTGCATTGTAAACGATTGCTGCTTTAAAAAAATGTCCAATATTGGCCTTTATCCTCCCACCTCTAGCAAACTCCGACTTTATTACATATGCCCCTTTTTTACGTAAATTTAAGACGCATGTTTTGTTGGCTTAAGATCTGTGCTAATTTTATCAAGATTGTTTTGGGTAAGTGTTGGTCAAATGTGTATCCTTTCTAAGCACTTAAGAAATGCATATGTTCATTTTGAGTCTGTCACATAATTAAGGATTGATCTGAGAGAGAGACATCCATGTTGAACTTGTTGTAAACAGCAAGAGTTGAATTTCTAAGACACCACCACCACCACCACAGTGTCACCTGAGGTTCTAGAAAGTCATTATGTGTATGTAAGTGGTGCTGAAGTATTGCCTAGGGTATTGAATAACCTCATACCAGCCCTGGCACTAAGGCTAAGTCTAGTGAGGGCATGTAATGGAATTACCAATCTCTTGCACTGTGAGAACTAGTGCAAGTGTGCACTGATAATGGTGATGGCTATACAACCAAGTGTATGGATAGGGTTGATGTGGCACATAGATGCATATATCTATATACTGAATGGGAAAATGACAGCCTTTAGTGCCTAATTCAGACTTGACTGCAATTGTGAGAAATGACATTGGACTGCCAGGAGAAAGCTGCTGCACAGACCTGAAGAGTAACTGCCCCTTGTAAAATTGCAAGAGAATTTCGAATGGATCTCTAATTAGCATCCACTCTCAAATCCAATATGTAATTCATAAATCATCAAAAGAATTTTACGGTCTGTGCAAATATGAGTAGCATGTTTGTGATGGATCACATGCGTCCCTGTTGCCCGCCCGCCCGCCTCGCCGCCTGTAGGAAGGTCCCAGAATTTGTGGTCGGAAGGCCAGCTGGTCCGACCACCTGGTCGGGCCCGATGCGCCCAGGACCGCGCATCGGACCCAACTGCATGTCAGGGAGAGGCGATTTGGGCCGATTGGTATAAATTGGACCAAATCGCCTCAGTGTATGGGCACCTTAAGACTTTCACTAATCTGCGAGTAAGACAGGGTGGAAGTGGTCATATCTGACATTACAAACCCTCCTCAAAAACGCCTAGGCATGTCTGCATTTTTTCTGGCACACCAAGAAAACAGCATGTTACCACCCCTAAACGCCAACTTCCTGCTAGTCAAACCACAAGAGGATTGCTGTTAGCATCCATATGCATTTTCTGTTGCTAAATCCCCACATGTATGCGTGATGCAAAGGGATTCATGCACAGCCATTCGATAATCGATCAATTTGTAAATTCTCTAATTAGTGGTCAAGACTGATATTAGGCCCTTTATTCTATGTAAGCAACGCAAGTGCATTGTGTACAACTTGTGTCAACTCTGATATGACCCTTAAGTGTAGATTCCATTTGTCTATTCTGCAAATTGCATGTTGACTTTTCATGAACAAACAGGCCTCTTAATAAAGATATACAATTATCTTCCCAACTTTCAACTACAGAACAATGCTCAGATACTGGAACTGATGTATATGTGAAGTCAGTATCCTGTCATATAATCTATTGTATTTCAAAATTGGTGGCAAATGCCCTTAGTGGCAACATTCTCACCCCTGTGAGTAATTGCATCTCAGTGCCGCAGGACTCACAAAGCTGCATAGAAAAGTCTGCATGTTTAGTGCTAGATCAGACCGTTCGTGAGCTGTTGCCAGTGTTTATACAGCTTCTAATTGAATTGACCACTATATATTAATTAACTTTTTTTATATTCATTATTTATTGGTATATTTTTGATTATTTATATAACCGTGAAATGTGGTGACCTGGAAAACGTGAACTGTTGGGCGAACCACTGGCATAGGCTTCATTTATGTTTTTTTGTAAATAATAAATATATATATATATATATTTCAGATCCGTCTGCAGCATAATCAGTATCTCCTTGTGCTTTTGCTCAATGAGCAATCCACTGGGAACTACACACACTTCCCTTTAGAGATCATTGAACATCTGGCCCATGCTAACATGAGTTAAGGAAGCACCGGCATTAATACTACAGGCGTTAGTCAGAAACCCGGAGACAGTACACAGCCAGTGGCCAGACACAGTGGAGGTCCTCGATTCCTGAACTCACACTACTCCTCCGTTACGCCTTAATATAGGGACAGACATACTGCTCACTTCCTCTCCACTCGTAAGTACTGTGCATATCTGAAATTGAGAGGAGGGGGTACTCCTAAATGAAAAGCCTAATCAAGGGGTACGGGAGAGAAAAAAGTCTGGGAACCGCTGCTATAGAGTAGTAGCAGTTTTATTTTACTCTTACTTCTATTGTCACACACATGCATTCTTTGCTTAATATCCTATATTATATGAGTGCATTGTTAGCACAATTGCTTATTGTCTTACTAAGTTGATAAAGACAGTGAATGTGGAAAAGACCTATAGCTCTGTATGAAATATCAAAGCAACAATGGTACAATCTGCATGTTTTCTTGTCTGCATTTACTTACAGTCCTGCTACTGATGTACAACCTCCTAATGCGTTTTTGTTGTGCAGACATGCTGTGTTATAATGTGTCCTGACATGTATTACAGCGACTGCAGCAAATAATCACGCTGTGTCTTACAGGGATATTGACTACAGAGCAGAATGGGCAATAATTACTTATCATTCTGTGTAACATTTTACAGTCTCTGTGGGGATTAACTAGTAGCAAAGGTTATCTTTTTTTCTTCCTTTGTATTAATAAATTCTAATAGTATAAATTATTTCACAATTGATAAACATTCTTGAAGTGCCCTATGAGGACAGCTGTAAATACATATGAATAAATATGTCTATTCGTCTATCGTATCTTATTCGCATCGCACCTAAGTTTAAGGAACATGTTGGGCTGTGGAATTTGATTTAATTATGTACAACTTTGCAGATGAAGCACAACAGAACTTTGCATGAGAAAAAGCTGTCACACTTCACAACCGTGTAATCTGGGAGGGTAGTTTTGTTGCATGAAGTTGTTTTCGAGAAAGAATGATGGTCAGTTCGTCCTAGTCACCCGGGACCTGGAGTGCCAAGAGGGGCTGTTTGGAGTGACTGAAGCCACGGCTCTTATTCTAGTTGACTCGGACGGATGCGTATTTCAGACACTGAGTGTTTTAGCCCCGCCTGCCATACGGATCGCTCACACTGTCCGAATGCGGTAAGACGCCGAGTGAATGGACCGCGAGTGGCTGTTTCATGTGAACACCTCCTCCATCTGTGGGAACCTCCCCCATTCTCAGATTGTCGCCGACCATGCTACAGACCACTCGGACATTTTTCTGTGTGAAAGCAGGTTATGGGCGGGCAGCTGACATCCGCCTATGTCAGCTGTCCGCCCCCCACACGTGCGTTACGGCTGGATTGCCATACTTAGGCCCCGCGTTTTCATGGGAACGCCCATGAAACACTGGGTGTAAGCATATGGTAATGAGCCCAAACAGCCCTTCACGCCCCTCTCCACTCCCTGCTTGGATGGTTCCGTACAATCCTTTTCTGCACAGAATTCACGCCATGTTCGGACGTGCGAGGCGTTCGCACATGCGCAGAAACGCCTCTGCGCAAACACAATACATTGGCTGTCCGACCGAACACGCAGCTGTCTGACTCAAACAGAATAAGGGCCAGTGTTAGGACACAGCTGTATGACACTAATGTGTAATACATTGGTTTCTTTGAGGTATTCAGGCATATGTCGTCTTTTATTTTCAGCATGGTAATTGTTGGGATTGTCTTTAACCTCCATCTCGGCTGAATGAATCATTGTATTGCCTAGATGTAATCAGCGACTGGTATGGCAATTAGACATCATCACATTCAGCACTGTTGCCAGGTTACATTTACAGATGTGAAAAATAGAATATATGTGTACCGGCGCTGTGCTATAAAACTGTAACACATATAATAACAATCTATTCAAAAACACCTTTGTGTACAGAGCGTATAAATACATACAAAACTATATTAGAATAATGTTAATCCTCATTACATTGGGTTGGGATCATTTGGTCTACAGCATTATGGTCGACATGGTTCTAGGTCGAAAGGTCATTAGTTTGACAGGTCGTTAGTTCGACATTGTCTAGGTCGACATTATCTAGGTCGACAGTCAAAAGGTCGACATCTGGTTTTTCACCGTTTTTTTACCTGAATGTCAACACAGTCGACATGGACACAGTTTAAAGTGCACCGCATCCACTTGCATCGCTCGCTGCGCTCGCAATGCGTCGGGCACGGTGCTTCGATGCGATCGGCACACTATTTTATTCTACCACCAGGACCTAGTGGATGGTAGGGCATGAAATACCGCCTGTCAGCACATGTTGGCTCAAAAAACAGTGAAGAACTCCATGCCGACCTTTTGACTGTCGACCTAGACAATGCCGAACTAATGACCTGTCGAGCTAATGGCCTTTCGACCTAGAACCACGTCGACCTTTTCCCACGTCGACTTAGACCCATGTCAACCTTTTCCCATGTTGAACTAATGGTGTCGACCTTAAGACTGTTGACCATAATGCTGTGTAGACCAAATGACCGCATTCCATTACATTAACTTGTAGGAGAACCTCGAAGTTTTTGTTCTGTATGTACAGCAGTGGTTCTCAAGGCACCCAGTTGTTCAGGTTTTATAGATATCCATGCTTAGGCACAGGGGACTTAATTAGTAAAGTTAAAGCATAGCACCGTGGGCCTTATTTTGGTTCATTCTTTCTGACAAAATCCTTCTTAGATGGACAAAACCATGTGCACTGCAGGGGAGCAGATGTAACATGTGCAGAGAGAATTAGATTTGGGTGAGTAATTTTGTTTCTGTGCAGGGAAAATACTGACTGCTTTATTTTTACACTGCAATATAGATCTCACTTTGAAGTAAAACCCCACCCAAATCTAATTCTCTCTGCACATGTTACATCTGCCCCCCCTGTAGTGCACATGGTTTTGCCCATCTAAGAAGGATTTTGTCAGAAAGAATGAACCAAAATAAGGCCCCGTGTCCGAAGTTAGCGTGCGGTACACTTATAAGGTGTAGATGTTAACCTATATTGACGTAGACACCAAAATAAAAAGCAAAGCTCATGTGAACCTTTTCTATGTCAACCTTTTTCTTGTGTTGCCCTTTTGACCATGTCGACCTAATGCATGTCCTCCTTTTTTTGACAACCAATAGTGGTTGACCTATTGACTGTCGACCTGCTGACCGTTAGATTGCACAGTTAATGCGTTATTGAGCAGTCATTGAGGAAACAAGTCATTAGAAAAAGAAAATCAGAATTGCCTTGTCTGGAATGAAATGTGAATTCACATAAACACTCTAAATAAGTGAATAAAACGTATGAATTATTAAAGCCTTTCACTTTCAAGGGAAAAATTCCATGTTTTACGTAAATATAAATGTCTGTCATTCTTTTAATGTTCTCTACCCTTTTCCAATGGCTGCTGATGTTCCGGTGTGTAAAATAAAGTTGAAATATGGATTGTTTATATTAACACATAAATATTTGGTAATATTTCCCTCCATAAATTTACAGCAAGGAAAAGCAATATTGTACATTTCATATCAGACGTTACATATTTTTGTATCTGCAAAATGTATGGCAGGTATGTGTGTTTTTGTCATGTGCAGAGACCTGCCAAGTTTATATTACACTGTGGTCTATATAACTTTTATACGGCCTACACACATGCCGATATTAAGGCATTTTCTAAGCGATTTTGCTTAGTTTGGCAAAGTCGCTTAGAAAATGCCCTCACATAGGTGTGTGTGTGGGGGCTATATCGACAGCAATACGCGTCCCCACGCGCCCACGCGTCTTTGTCGCTGGCCGAGATTGATGAACAGTGTCCATCAATCTCGGCATCGCCAGGGTTCTCTCACCGCAAAACACTGGCACTGTCCGCTCACTCAGCACACAGAGCTGACAGCTCGCTCTGTGTGTGGGCTCTCATCTCTGTGTGCTGAGCAGAACGGCCCGACATAGCACAGCTAGGTCGCCCTACACACATCAGCATGTGTGTAGGGCCCATTAGACACACTGGTGGAATGGGTTGCAAAAAACATGTTTTTTTATTTTATTTCTGCTACACCATACTTTCACCCTACCCCAAAAAATATGGATACTGTATAGATAATTGTAAAAAATGTTATGTTTTTTTTTTTGGGGGGGGGGACGGGGACGGGGACAAGGTGTGTGTTTTTGAGAACATTTTTGATTGTTCTTTGCTCCCAGCCAGTACCATATTTTTATTCCATCCAAGCAACTAGTTGGATGAAAGTTGGTCTGATGTGTGGCCAGCATTACATGAGTGTTCCTGTTCCCATACACTTTCCACAAACTTCCCATTGTACAGATTCCATTTTCCATTTCTTTCTTTTAAATTGCCAGTCATGGATATTATTACATACATAAATACATCTCAAGTTACAAAACTATTATGTGTGTGTGTGTGTGTGTATGCATGTATGTATATAATGTAGTATGAAAAAGCAGGTCCTTATCAGGTTAATGTCCCAGCTTCTTGTTACTAATTGCAGCTCCCCTATGATTTTACTTTTTTCATTTTTGTAGCCCATATGAAAGAACTTCACAGCACAGCTCTAAAGTTTAAAAGTTTAAAGACATCTGTATTCAAATGCATAAAAAGCCACCAATTCCAAAGCCTGTGTTTCAATGTAGAAGCAGTAGTTTTCAAAGCATGCTACAAGCATTAGATTTCAAGGCATACTTGCCAGTACAGTAGGTATCACGGCGCCGGTCGCCATTTCAGTGCCCAAGTATCACTTAGAAAAAGTGAAAACGTCATCCATTGGCTTTTGCGTGATGCTGTAACGGACAGAAAAACAAAACACACATTTTTGTGTGTATGTATGTATATGTGTTTAAAATATATAGAGTGTGTGTGTGTATATATGTGTGTGTGTGTGTGTATAGTGGAAGAGTGGAAGAACTTGGAAGGAGTGCAGGATAAGTGGGAAAAATTAAAAAGTGCAATTCTAAAAGCAACAGAACTTTGTGTCAAAAGAGTTAGGAAAAACACAAGAAAAAGAAAGCCATTGTGGTTTGCAAAAGAAGTAGCAAGTATTGTGAAAGCAAAAAAGTTGGCCTTTAAGAAATTTAAGCAGACGCAGAATGAGGACAAAGAGGTGTATCTTGTTAGACAGAAGGAGGCTAAGAAGGTAATCAGATGTGCAAAAGCACAGGCTGAAGAGAAAATGGCCCAGTCAGTGGGTAAAGGGGGGAAAACTTTTTTTCGGTATATAAGTGAAAGGAGAAAAACAAAAAGTGGAATAATTAGACTGAAGACAGAGAGTGGAAGTTTTCTTGAGGGGGACAATGTAATAGCAGATAATATTAATAATTATTTCTGCTCAGTATTCACTGCTGAAAGAGAGGGGAAGGGGCCACAGTTAAGTTGCAAGTATAGTCAGAAAACTGAGGGAGAGACAAGTACATTTACAGAGGAGAAAGTCCTCACAGAACTCTCAAAACTGAAAGTGGATAAATCAATGGGGCCAGATGGGATACATCCAAGGATACTAAAAGAGCTTAAAGGGGAGCTGGTAAAACCATTAACAGAATTATTCAACCAGTCACTAGCTACTGGAGTAATCCCAGAGGACTGGAAAACAGCGAATGTAGTCCCACTGCACAAAAGTGGAAGCAAGGAAGAGGTAAGCAACTATCGACCAGTGAGCCTTACATCAGTAGTAGGGAAATTGATGGAAACACTCTTAAAACAAAGAGTTGTAGAATATCTCAAAACCAGCAATTTACAGGATCCAAAACAGCATGGGTTTACTGGGGGAAGATCATGTCAAACAAATCTTATTGACTTTTTTGACTGGGTGACTAAAGTAATAGATCAAGGTGGGGCTGTAGATGTAGCTTATCTAGACTTTAGTAAAGCTTTTGACACTGTCCCACATCGCAGACTGTTAAATAAACTTGAAAGCTTGGGATTGGATTCAAAGATAGTTGAATGGATAAGAGCGTGGTTGCAGGACAGAAAACAGAGAGTTGTAGTAAACGGAGTACAGTCAAAGGAGGGAAAGGTTACAAGTGGAGAACCCCAGGGATCTGTACTTGGACCGGTGCTTTTTAATATCTTTATTGGTGATATTGCAAATGGAATTGAGGGTAAAATGTGCCTTTTTGCAGATGACACAAAGGTATGCAACAGGGTAGACACACCAGGAGGGGTAAAACAAATGATTGAGGATCTAGGCAGATTAGAGAAATGGCAACTACAGTTTAATGCCAAAAAATGCAAAATCATGCACTTGGGTCTCAGAAATCCAAAGACTCAATATAGTATAAATGGCACTATAATGGAAACTACTGAGGAAGAGAGGGATCTAGGTGTCACTATTTCAGGGGACTTAAAAGCAGGTAGGCAATGTAACAAAGCAATGAAGAAGGCAAGTCAGATGCTTGGTTGCATAGGGAGAGGTATCAGCAGTAGAAAGAAAGAAGTAATAATGCCACTGTATAGGTCATTGGTACGACCTCACCTAGAGTATTGTGTTCAGTTCTGGAGGCCATATCTCCAGAAGGATATAAATACATTAGAGACTGTACAAAGAAGAGCAACTAAAATGGTGCATGCCCTACATCACAAAACGTACCAGGAAAGACTAAAAGATCTTAATATGTATACTTTAGAGCAGAGAAGGGAAAGGGGGGACATGATAGAAACTTTCAAATATATCAAGGGCTTTAACAAGGTACAGGTGGGAGACATTCTTCACAGGAAGAGGAGCAACAGAACACGAGGACATGCACTGAAACTAGAGGGAGGAAGATTCAGGGGAAATGCGAGGAAGAATTTTTTCACAGAAAGAGTAGTAGATAAGTGGAATAGCCTCCCAACAGAGGTGGTAGACGCAAATACAGTAGTACAATTTAAACATGCTTGGGATAAGCATATTGATATCCTTACAAAAAAATAAGGATCAAATATGGTTTGAGGTAACATGTTTAAAAAAAGGGGCAGACTAGATGGGCCAAGTGGTTCTTATCTGCCGTCAAATTCTATGTTTCTATGTCTATGTTTCTATATATATATATATATATATATTTTGCCTACAATTTGTTGCCAAAGTGAGTGATCATTACAAGTCCGGTGAAGGTGGAGTGCTGCATTCCTCTGTATGTTTGTGTGTGTGTGTGTGTGTGTGTATATATATATATATGTATATATATATATATATATGTATATATGTATATATGTATGCGGCACACGGTAAGTAAATCATACTCCAGCAGGAACTTAATGCAACGTTTCGATTTTATTCATTCAAAATCGTCATCAGGCATAATAGAAACAAACAGCCATTACTATATTTGATCCAGGCCCTTCCAGTAATACTCCCCATCAGCATGATAAAGAATTTGCACAAAATGTTCACTCGATTTTTGTGGGCGGGGAAAAAACCGAGGGTAAGATTGAAAATTTTACAAAAGGGTGGCAAAAATGGTGGATTAGGGGTCCCAAATATTCAAATGTATTATTTAGCTACGCATTTGGCACAGGCAATATTGTGGCATTCTAACCCAACGTTGCGAAGATGGGTACAGGTGGAGTCCGGATTACTCCAAATGCAGTCAATATCAACATTGTTATGGATACCACGTAAACTTAGACCCGTCATGACAAGTAACTTCCCTACGGTAGCATTTACATTGAATATTTGGGACAGAATTACAAAACGATATGAATTAATTACCAACCCCCCAAAATTAATACCCAAAAGAGATAACCCTAGATTCCCAGCAGGAAAGGATAAATTATACTTTAAGGACTGGACAGGGAAAGATTTCCTATTTTTTAATGAAATTGTAGAATCACAAGTGTTCCCATCGTTTGGAGAGCTACAAGAGAAATAGGGGCTACCCTCACATTGTTTTTATCAATTCTTGCAACTGAGGAGTTTCCATGGATTGATAGTGGGTGGATATAATCAGGGGAAGAAAACGGTGGTAGAGACTTTTTGCTATAAAAGATCCACCTCTAAAGGCCTTATTTCAATAGTGTATAAACTACTACTTAATTACGATAACCCGAGAAGAGTAGCACATGAACTGGCCTGGGAACAAGAGCTGGGAATTCGGATAGAAGACAACTGTTGGGAAAAAATTAAACAAAACATAGTATCAGTATCCCCATCAATTAGATATAGGGAAAGTGCATATAAGATGTACACACGGTGGTATAGGACACCTACAAGACTGGCACAAATGTATCCAAATATGTCCGGAAATTGTTGGAGGGATTGCGGGAGAAGGGGCACTATGACCCATATTTTTTGGGACTGTCCCAAAATTAGAGGGATATGGTTATTTTTACAAGATTTAATTAAAAAGGTCTTAAGAATCCAAATACCAGTAGGACCCAATTACTATTTATTGCCTCAAAATATTCCAGGGATATTAAACCATCAGCAAAAACTAATATGGTTCATGTGTGGGGCGGTAAAGATAAAGATTGCCTATCACTGGAAATCAACAAAGATACCATCTAAGCAAGCGATAACAGCAGCAATATGGGATACATATCACCTGGAATATTTAGCTAGTGTGGTTGAAGATAAACCTGCAATATTTAGTAAAATTTGGGCCCCATGGTTAGAATATAACGGCCTCCCTCCACCGTATACATACGGGCATTAAAGGGGGCAGTCATATGATACCAAAATAATCATGAGGGATAATATATGAGAAAATATTAAGATCATGTTACCAAATAGGCTCTATAGATATGAGTAAGGGGCCGTACAGAAAGTTAGGAAAGGGGTGGAGAGTGTGAGGGTATTCAATCCAGGTGTATTTGTCTCTTTTTTATTTTTTATTTTCTTTTATGTAAATTGTTCATCTTCTTAAGTTTTGGCAATGTTGTCCTGTGTGAATTTGTATAAAGATAATCAATGTGATATGAGATAATACACCAAGATGTTGTATGACTGTAATATATAAATTCACTGTTTGTACTGTGAAAAACGATGAAATAAAAAAATGAAAGGAAAAAAAAAAGAAACAAACAGCCGCTTACCTTATATCCCCTACTCCACCGTACACGCTAAAGCACGTTTCCCGCGGTAGCCTGTTCACGTCATCGGCAAGCGTCACTGCCCAGACCGCAACCATAGAAACAGGCATCAACAAGCAATACCAGCACCATGGCAACGGTCCATTAGCATTGACATCACAGCTGTCAGATGGAGAGCCCACACGCAGACAAACAGTGCAATAAAAATGTGATTAAAACAGTAGAAGATAGGAAAGGAAGCCGTGACGGCAATTAAAACTTGGCAATTCTTAAAGCAACAATAGCACAATGATGCAATATAATACAGAGTAACACATCATACAGATGTTACAATAATACATAAATCAAATACAGTAAAGTGATATAACAGTTGCAAAATAATTACCAAGAAGTCAGAAATGAAACAATATGTATCAATACATCCTACACAGGTGTATTTGAAAAAGCTTGAAAACCTTAGTATACTATAAGAAAGCATGAAAACCTAAATGGTCATTCAACCCATGTGACACCATAGTTTTCAAGCGGTGAATCCCCCGGGATTCACACTGAAGGAGGGCTAATGACCTGTTGCCACCACAGCGTTTTAGTGGGACAATGATAATATACCTTAAATTGGCCATGCTGTGACCAGCCAGCGCAAAATGTCTTGCTACTGGCTGGTTACTAGACCCAGATGACAATGCAGCATGGATGGCGCTCCTATGTCCAGCCATCCTCTCCCTCAGGGTTCTATCTGATTTCCCAACATAGTGGAGTCCACACGAGCATGAAATAAGATAAACAATGAAATGAGTAGTGCAGGTAACACGATGTCTGTGTCAGCAGCGTTGACAAGCGCGCTGCTGCGGTGCCGCCGCAGCAGCGTCCCGGCGCCCTTAGAAGGGCGGTCCGGGCACTTCCGCCCGGCGAGTCCAGGGGGAAGGACGCGACGTCCGCCCGGCTGCGGCGCGTCACTTCTGCCCAGCCGGGGGACTGTAGTGAAAGTCTGGCCGCGTCACCCCGTGGTTGCCAGGCAACCAGGGGACGCCGGGCGGCGCGCGCCCAGACAGCTGGGGCTAAATTAAAACCGGGTGAGGGCCGGATCTCACGGCGGAGGCTGATTGGCCAGCAGCACCCTTTTAAGGGGGCTGGCCCAACTCAGCCCCGCCGGTGATATTGTTTCTTGTGGAGAGTCAGTTACTCTCTGGTGTCCCGGTCCCTGCTCTTTTGACCACCCTGCACCAGTCCTGTGCCGCCTCCTGTGCCACTTGCTCGGCTGCATCATACCGCCGGTCCTGCGGTTGTTCCGTGGTCAGCAGCCGTGTCTTCTGGTCCCGCCGAGATCCTCCAGACGTGCACTTCTTCATCCATTGCCGCTGGTGTTTCCGATCCGGTTGTGTAAGTGCTCCAGTGGAGCCTGGTTCATTATTCTTTTATTTGTGGGCAAGCAGCCCTTATTCTTTAGTTGTTCTTTCCTGGTTTATGCCTGGCCTCTCCGAAGTTAGGAAAGGCGCATGCTAGGGGGTACTCGCCCGTTTTTGGGGTATCGGTATTTGTATCATTTATTGTAGGGGTGTCTTTGGTAGGCGAAGCCTAGCACCTTGCAGCCCGCGGTCACTGGTCCGGGACGGCCAACAGAGTCAGCGTAGGGCTTTGCCGTGGCCGTTCTAAACAGCGGTCCCGGCTGAGGGCTCAGCCCACCACCTACCTCACATCCACCCACGCACGTTACATTATCACCGGCCAAAAAAACAGATTATATAGATTTCATTTATATAATATACCTGTTTTGTCCGTGGGTGGTTCTGGGTGAGCAGAGCTCTCATTATGAATCCTACCTCCCCCCCGTTAGACGCCCAGGTTGCGGGTCTAACACAAATGGTGCAGGAATTGTCACTCCGGGTTTCTAATCAAGAGAGAGCACCTCGTCCATCTCCGGGGCCAATTCCTGAACCCAAAATGAATATGCCTGACCGGTTTTCTGGTAATAGGAAGGAGTTCTTCAATTTTAGAGAAAGTTGTAAGTTGTACTTTCGACTCCGACCAAGGTCCACCGGTTCGGAGGCCCAAAGGGTGAGTCTGGTAATCTCCTGGTTACAGGGAGATCCACAGACGTGGGCTTTTGGCTTACCTCCTGATAGCCCTGTCCTGGCCTCTGTGGACAATTTTTTCAAGTCCTTGGGTTTACTTTATGATGACCCGGATCGGGAGGCGTCTGCAGAGTCTCACTTACGAGCATTAAAACAGGGAAAGAGTCCAGTGGAGGTGTACTGCACAGAGTTCCACCGCTGGGCGAACGACTGTGGCTGGAATGACCCCGCTCTGCGCAGTCAGTTTCGGTGTGGGTTATCCGACACTATAAAGGACAGCTTGATTCAATACCCAGTCCCTGGTTCGCTAGATAAGCTCATGGAGTTGTCTATTAAGATAGACCGCAGACTCCGCGAACGCAGAGCTGAGAGAGCGTCACTCTCTCATCCCATCCCATACGTTTCAGAATCCTCGGAAGATACCGAGGAACCCATGCAATTGGGGTCCATTCAGATCACTCCCGAAGAAAGATCGCGCAGGATCAGCGCTGGTTTATGCCTCTACTGCGGGCGTAGAGGTCATCAATATCGCGCCTGCCCCAATAGAGCGGTAAAAGATCAGGCCAAGTGAGAGAAGAGGAGACTCACTTGGGCCTGAAGCTGTTTTCCTCAAATAACTCCTTATTGATCCCTGCGACCCTCGTCTATGGAGAGAGCTGTTTTAATTGCTCAGCTTTCATTGACAGTGGTGCTGCCGGTAATTTTCTGGATTCTGCGTTAGCCGAGAGTCTCGGTATCTCCGCCATCCCATTGAGTCATAGGATCACCATGAGAGGACTGGATGGGAGTCCTCTGCTCAATGGGGAAATTTCTTTTTGTACTCCCAAAGTACGGCTTTCTATTGGGGTACTTCATAAGGAGGAGATTTCTTTCTTTTTGGTCAAGTGTCCAGCCGTCCCGCTGGTTCTGGGTCATCCTTGGTTGGTCCTCCATAGCCCGCAGGTTGATTGGAAAACAGGGGACATTGTGCGGTGGAGTTCCTCTTGTTTTGATTCCTGCATAAATCCCTCTTTTCTTCAGGCCTCTGTGTCACTCTCAGCTATACCGCCAGCATACGTAGATTTCTCGGATGTTTTTTCAAAGGGTAAAGCGGATAAGCTTCCGCCCCATCGTTCCTATGATTGTGCCATTCAGCTTATACCCGACGCTTCCTTACCTAAGGGGAGACTTTATTCTTTGTCTATCCCGGAGACCAAGGCCATGAATGAATACATAAAAGAAAGTTTAGAAAAGGGGTTTATCCGCCCGTCTAAATCTCCTCTTAGCGCTGGATTCTTCTTCGTGGCCAAGAAGGATGGGTCCCTACGTCCTTGTATCGACTTTCGGGCCTTAAACAAAATCACCATAAAAAATGCGTATCCCCTTCCCCTCATTTCAGTTTCATTCGACCAATTGAGGTCCGCCACGGTCTTCTCCAAAATTGACCTCAGAGGGGCGTATAACCTCATTAGAATAAAAGCAGGGGATGAGTGGAAGACGGCATTTAGCACACACTCTGGGCAGTACGAGTATTTAGTGATGCCCTTTGGGCTGTCCAATGCCCCTGCCGTATTTCAAGACTTTATCAATGATGTCTTACGAGATTTTTTGGGAAGTTTTGTAGTCGTTTACTTGGACGACATTCTGATTTATTCCAAGGATCTAGATTCACACAGAGCCCAGGTGAAGCAGGTTCTCCAACGGTTGCGGGAGAATAATTTATTCGCCAAACTCGAAAAATGTGAGTTTGAAGTTCCCGAAATCGCATTTTTGGGATATATCATCTCAGCTGAGGGTTTTAGCATGGATCCTAAGAAGCTCCAGGCGATAGTGGATTGGGTACAACCAACCAATCTTAAGGCAATCCAAAGGTTTCTTGGATTTGCCAATTACTATCGACGCTTCATTTTTTCTTTCTCCTCTATTGTAGCTCCTCTGGTTGCTCTTACCAAGAAGGGTTCGGATCCAGGGAATTGGTCCTTACAAGCCAAACAGGCTTTTCAAACCCTCAAAGAAGCCTTCGTGTCCGCTCCTATTCTCAAGCACCCGGACCCTGAGCGTCCCTTTGTGGTGGAGGTGGACGCCTCGGAAATGGGTGCAGGAGCAGTGCTCTCACAAACCAACCCCAAAACTCAGATTCTGCACCCTTGCGCCTATATGTCTAAGAAATTCTCTGCAGCAGAGACCAATTATGATGTTGGTGACAGAGAATTGTTAGCCATCAAGTGGGCCTTCGAGGAATGGAGGCATTGGCTAGAAGGTGCTAATCATCAAGTAGTGGTATTAACAGACCACAAGAATCTGCAGTATATTGAAGCAGCCAAGAGACTTAATGCCCGGCATGCCCGCTGGGCGTTATTCTTTACTCGCTTCAATTTCATCATTTCCTATAGACCCGGTCCGAAGAATGTTCGAGCGGACGCCCTGTCACGGTGTTTTGTTCCACAACATTCCACAGAAGACTCGGTGGTCCCCATTCTCCCTGCCTCCTGCATACGGGCCGGCCTCAGGTTGACGCTAGAAGGGCTCATTCGCCAGGCCCAAGACCAGGCCCCTGCTCAGACTCCTAGAGGTCGGTTATTTGTCCCTGAGACTCTCAGGCGAAGAGTACTCACAGATTTTCATGATAGCAGGACTGCAGGGCATCCCGGGATTCATAAGACCAGGGACTTATTGGCCCGAGTTGTGTGGTGGCCAGGAATGTCCAAGGATGTCAGGGACTTCGTGCGATCATGTCTCATTTGTGCCAAACAGAAAGTGCCTCGGTCTAGGCCTTTTGGTGAGCTCATGCCGTTGTCCATTCCGGCAAGGCCATGGTCCCACATAGCCATGGATTTCGTGGTAGGCTTACCAATATCTGCCAACTGTCAAACCATTTGGGTTGTCATTGACAGGTTTTCTAAAATGGCACATTTTGTAGCCCTTAAGCAGGTGCCGTCAGCCAGGGAGTTGGCTTCATTGTTTCTGAGGCATATTTTCAGACTGCATGGATTGCCCACTGACATTGTTTCAGACAGGGGTCCGCAGTTTGTAGCACAGTTTTGGAGGGCTTTTTGTGCAACTCTTAAAATCAAACTGAGCCTGACGTCCGCTTTCCACCCTCAGTCCAACGGACAGACTGAACGGCTCAACCAGTCCTTGAAACAGTATCTGCGCTGTTTTATTTCTAAGTTGCAGAATGATTGGGTGGAGCATCTCCCCATGGCAGAATTTGCATATAATAATGCAGTACATTCTGCCTCTAAGGTGTCACCTTTCTTCGCAGTATATGGTTTCCACCCTCAGGCCAATTCTTTTGCTCAGGCTCCGTCTTCAGTTCCATCTCGGGTCTTTCACTTCAAGACCTCGTGGAAAAAGATTCAGGATGCTCTTAAGGAGACAGCATGGAAAGAGAAGGTGTTGTCGGATCGATTTAGACGCCCTTGCCCATTTAAAGTTGGTGACTGGGTCTGGGTTTCAACCCGAAACATCAAATTGCACCAACCTTCGGCAAGACTTGGGCCCAAGTTTATTGGTCCATATAAAATCATCAAGAGGGTTAATCCGGTCGCTTTTCGCTTATTGCTGCCTAAGTCCCTCAAGATTGTGAATACCTTCCATGCGTCTCTTTTAAAGCCTGTCTTCTTTTCTCATAAATTTCCCCGGAAGATCATCAGAGGGGTTCCTTCAGTGGATGTTCAGGGACAGCAGGAGTTCTTGATTGAAAAAATTATGGACTCCAAATTTGTCCGTGGTGCCCTTCACTTTTTTGTCCATTGGAAAGGGTTTGGGCCAGAAGAAAGGTCCTGGGTCCCCGATAGGGATGTCCATGCCCAAAACCTGAAGAGAAGATTTTTTCTGGAGTTTCCCCATAAACCTGGGGGTAGAGGTTTCAAAACCTCTCCTCAAGGGGGGGGTACTGTCAGCAGCGCTGACAAGCGCGCTGCTGCGGTGCCGCCGCAGCAGCGTCCCGGCGCCCTTAGAAGGGCGGTCCGGGCACTTCCGCCCGGCGAGTCCAGGGGGAAGGACGCGACGTCCGCCCGGCTGCGGCGCGTCACTTCCGCCCAGCCGGGGGACTGTAGTGAAAGTCTGGCCGCGTCACCCGGTGGTTGCCAGGCAACCAGAGGACGCCGGGCGGCGCGCGCCCAGACAGCTGGGGCTAAATTAAAACAGGGTGAGGGCCGGATCTTACGGCGGAGGCTGATTGGCCAGCAGCACCCTTTTAAGGGGGCTGGCCCAACTCAGCCCCGCCGGTGATATTGTTTCTTGTGGAGAGTCAGTTACTCTCTGGTGTCCCGGTCCCTGCTCTTTTGACCACCCTGCACCAGTCCTGTGCCGCCTCCTGTGCCACTTGCTCGGCTGCATCATACCGCCGGTCCTGCGGTTGTTCCGTGGTCAGCAGCCGTGTCTTCTGGTCCCGCCGAGATCCTCCAGACGTGCACTTCTTCATCCATTGCCGCTGGTGTTTCCGATCCGGTTGTGTAAGTGCTCCAGTGGAGCCTGGTTCATTATTCTTTTATTTGTGGGCAAGCAGCCCTTATTCTTTAGTTGTTCTTTCCTGGTTTATGCCTGGCCTCTCCGAAGTTAGGAAAGGCGCATGCTAGGGGGTACTCGCCCGTTTTTGGGGTATCGGTATTTGTATCATTTATTGTAGGGGTGTCTTTGGTATACCCCGTCGCGTTTGGCTCTGGTGTCTGTGACTTGGTCACACCCCCCGTCCTTGGTCTGGTGCCGCGAGATAGGGTGTTCTTTCCAGCTAGGCCCTATTAGCCAGTTCCTCCTCTTGGTCCGAGTCCCTGACGGTCGCCGTGGGTTTGTCCCAACATAACACCTGGCTGCATCGGGGTTAGAGTCGGCTTAACTGACTCTTTCGAACGCGGCGGCTACAGGCGAAGTCTAGCACCTTGCAGCCCGCGGTCACTGGTCCGGGACGGCCAACAGAGTCAGCGTAGGGCTATGCCGTGGCCGTTCTAAACAGCGGTCCCGGCTGAGGGCTCAGCCCACCACCTACCTCACATCCACCCACGCACGTTACAGTCTGATTGAATATCTTTTACCACTAAAAGGGTGACAGAAACTGTCACTAACTGTCATGTATCTGCAAGTGGTGCAATCTAGACATCTAAAGCACCCATTGCGCCGACCTAAAAATCCAGTGTTAACAGGCTTATTAGAGAGTGGGGTGATGTCCGTCCAGACCACCCAATCTCAAATGTTCTTGCCCCTAGTATAACAAGGCATCAAAGAAACATTTTTCATCCCAAGAGTTTCATCAGTACTCAGTAGAGCCCAGTGTTGTTTAGAAATCCTACGAATACCATCTCTGGCTAAACTATAATGATTGACCCATGGCATTTTCTGTGCTGTGGTCGTCACTTTAGTCTTGGGTATCAACAAAGAGGACCTGGGCAAAGCCAAGGCTCTATTTTTGGCACTAGTTAGTAACTCCAGATCATAACCACGCACCAGGAAATTTTTAATCATGGCATCAATCTGTGATACTGCTTCTGCATTGTCACTACAAATCTATGAACTGTGAGTAAGGTAATCCGAATTTAAGTATATATATATATATATATATATATATATATATTCACACATACAGCCAAAGAAATGAGTTCCACCTCATTTCTTCGGCTGTATACTTGGACCTAGGTCCCTAGGAAGTCAGTGGAGCCCGGGTACCCCTTTGGGGGCCCCCGGAGTGCCGGAGCAAGCGGTTGGATATATATATATATATATATATATATATATATATACATAACCAACAGTACTATATTAAACACCATCCACAATAAATAACCAAAACCGTACAATTAATGAATCCGGGGCAGATTGATTGGTTGTCCAGGAAGACTCAGACAGACATTTTTTCTAATAGGAGAAGGTAGAGTTAAGGTGCATATACACGGAAAGATTTGAAGCAAGATGTGGGCGTTCCCGATCGATCGGACAAATCGTTCCGTGTATCGTTCACATCGCGCGTATCCGCCGATCGTTAACATTGGTCTATGATCTTTCATGCATTCAGGAAGATCATAGACCAATCTTTGAAGTGTTTCAAATCGTTACGTGTGTACGCACCTTAAGAGAAACTGCTTTAGAATCTGTAATTAATCTTTTAATCATACAACACTGTAAGATGTTATCACAGTGATTTTACACCTTCTGGTTAGGTCACTTGCAAGTGTGACATGTATTTTTTTTTTTTCCATTTTATACATGTAATCAATTGGGTTCTGTGCTAATGTTGCTATATCTTGTTCTATATATCAGTGAAGTTTATTTTGATGGATGAATTGATATACTGAAGATGGACTTCATTGCATTTGTTCAACAGTTTTATTATTTCTCAAACATGTTAGTACTTTGAGAAGCAAACCGACCACAAAGTGTCTAATTGTCTTAACAAGATTTCAATTGTAAGAATATTGCTCAATGGCATAAAATGTCAGGCTTTTAAAATAGTAGTATATTATTCAAAGATTTTCTATGTGCTTATCTTTCCCAAAATGTTCTTTTAGCAAAATGTTAATAAAGCAAAACTTTAAGGCTGAATGTACATGGAATCTGAGCTGGAACAAAGGTTAATCTCTTAGTGAGTAAAGACTTAACAACTTCATTCAAAGGACAATGGGAAAGATTGTAAATTAATTCTTTTTTTTTTATTGAGAAAATTTTAATTTGTGATTTCCCTCTCCCATTGTCTGATATAGAGCCATTGTCTATTTCTGTGAAACTATGCTTTCCAGTGAACACATTAAAAACCAATAAAACAGGGGAGGTGGTGGAACATACTTTCTATTAATTGTATCTGACAGCCACTGAATAAATCAGACTTCAGTTTAGAGAAAGTTCACCCTATCGGGAAAGTTTGGTTAAATGCAATTATTTTTATTTATACAGGCTACAGCCAGGAGGGCCCAATACAGATGTAAATTGTGTTCTTCATGATCCATCCCTACTTTATAAAATGTATTCAACCAGCTATTCTCTATATTCACACTAACTTTAGTAAGCAAGTTACTAGACATATCACTGCCAAATGCAGCAATGTTTATCACTGAAGCATAAGACTTTAGTAATCAACTTGAATAACTCTTTAGCAACTTATTGCAGCATAAGGGCTAACACACATTCGGGACTAGAAGACTCCATTTTACACACAATTCAGCATATAAACCTACGTACACACACACACACACATATATATATATATATATATATATATGTCTCGTAGGAAGAAACAGACAGCGGCACTCCAAGGGTTTTCAACAGCGGGGTATCATTCACCCCTTTGTCAAGGTTTAAGTGCAATAACTTTATTGCACTTAAACCTTGACAAAGGGGTGAATGATACCCCGAAACGTTGGTTTGCTTTAATACACGCTGTTGAAAACCCTTGGAGTGCCGCTGTCTGTTCCTTCCTACGAGACTACCTGTTTGTTCCAGAAGGCACCCAGGTACTGAATCCCAGCTGAGGGAGTGCCAGGCCGTCTACCTCTCTCTCTCTCTCTCTCTCTATCTCTCTCTCTCTCTCTCTCTCTCTCTATATCTATATATATATATATATATATATATAATATTTACACACACACACACACACACACACATATATATATATATATATATATATATATATATATATATATATATATATATATATATATATGCAAACCACCCAACGTTACCCCAAAGGGCGATGAGTTTGACCGGCGGCACTCCACGGACTTGAAATAAATCAATTTATATTAGTACATAAAGATAAACCATAGGGCGACGTTTCAATATGTACATATATAGTGCACAGACAATAAGCTAATTTCTTAGTACTTATATGTTAGTTGGGCGCCCAATTAGCATACGGACGGTAACGTAGGGAAATTGCATCGCATGGACCATTTTAAGGGCATGCGATGCGATTTTTTTCATGTAATAATTTTTTACACCACAATATCGCATCGCATCGCACCTCCCGCAAAATCAAATGCAATTTTATTGGGTGTGCGATGCCATTACATTAGGTATACAATAACATGATTGTATGTCCTAAAAATAGCTTTTACACACCCCCCCCCCCCCCCACACACACTATCCACACCACCCCGAAGTGTGGTGAGTGCAGCAAGCCCTGCGAGGGGTGGCGGAACGCGTCCTCTGACCTTTTCATACCCCCACTATCCACGTCGGCGTGGAGTTGATGTTATATAGTTTGGCAAGTGGACGCGGATTACTTTACATGTATGCCTTGTGTCGCTGCGCTCGCCACGCTTTGGGCTCGGTGGCTCGCTACGCTCGCCACACTATATAAGATCGACTCCACACCGACGTGGATAGTGGGGTAATGAAAAAGTTGGAGGATGCGTTCCCGCCGCCCCACACGGGGCTCGCTGCGCTCGCCATGCTTTGGGGTAGCGTGGATTGTGTGTGTGTGTGGGGGGGGGGGTGCATTAAACCTATTTTTCGGACATACAATCATATTATTGTATACCTAATGTCATGGCATCGCACATCCTATAAAATCGCATGCGATTTTGTGTCAGATGCGATGTGATGGCCTGGGGCTGAGAGAGCAGTGAATAAATTGCATAGGAAAATCGCATTGCACATCGCATGGCCCTAAAATGGCCCATGCTATGTGATGGGATGCGATTTCACTACGCAGAATAGCCCACTAAGCAAATTGCTTAGTGGGCGCCCAACTAACATATAAGTACCAATTTCTTACCTCATGTAGAGAAATATATAGTGTAGTGACCAGCGTGCAGATCTGGCCGGCGTGAGACACCTGGCACTTCCGGGTTTCACCGTCAGTTACGGCACACCCCCCAAAAGGTGTGGTAATCCACATCACTGTGTCCTCGGCCAGAGCCCGATCTGTTGTACGTCAATACAAAATGTGAATAACTTTCATATATACACAAAATTGTGAAAAACTAAAACCAGTGCAGAAAAAATGAATGAACAGGTCATTCGGAAAATTAAGGCAGGGTGATGCTGCGTAGTGTAAGATGTGTGAGACGAGAATGAGTGATTATTTCTAATCCAATCGTGTAAATAAATGTGAATTGTATATAAAGTGTGAATTACAGGTTAAAATGTTATAATATTACATCATCGGTGTAAATCTATGTGACAATATATATGAAGTGTAAGATTAAAAAATACACACAATCGGGACATGCAAATGTACCATTAAATAATTGATTGCTATTCAATCATTAGGTGCTTGTATTAACATTATTAAATGTTATTCAATATCAATTGTATATAACTATTATTGATTATTATTTGCGTGTCCCTGTATCTTCTAAAATTCTCTCACACATGTAGGACAATTGAAAAGTCACAATAAGTGTTTATAATGATACTAGGCTATATGGAAAAAATGGAATCATAATAAATAGTTGAAAAAATCAACAAATGTTGTTCATATGTATCTAACTTGCATCACCGCACCTATATATCATTAATATGTTATTCAATGTGTTTAAGGTGACACATTATTACAGTTAGTTAGTTCAGTGTATTTATATGCCATAGATTATAGAAAGATGTTTCACGTAAACTTTTCATAAAGTCCATTAGGTGCTAAAGTATTCAAAGTGAGATAGTTTCTTCTGGCGGTCACCCCCCCTCTGTAAATTAGGGACATGGTCTATAATCTTGCACCTTCTTGAAATGTCTTGCCATGGGCTGTTCAATTCCTTTAGATTCTTTATTATCCAACGCAGCTCTAATTGCTGACCTATGTAAGGCCATCCTTGGTCTTAAATCACGTATCGTCTGGCCCACATACATTAAGCCATATGGACATATTATCACATACATAATGTACGTGGTGGTACATGTCAATGTATGCTTTAGATGATGGCGATATCCAGTATGGGGATTCTTTATGTATGTGCCAGGTTCCATAAAGCTGCATGTGGTACAGTCAGGGCAGTTTTTACAAGAATGTCACCTATGCTCCGTCCTCGTCGGTAAACTGGCATAATTGGTTTGTGTTTGAAACATGGAAGATCGGGATCCGTTGAAACTATTGGCCAAAGCTGCCTCATGGCCATAGGTAAATGTTCACATCTGGGAGTGAATCTTGTCACTAAAAGAATTTTGTGTTCAGTGGTTTTTCGTTGAACACTCTTCAGACTGGGGTATGCGCATAACAGTTTTAAGGGATAATAATCGTCTATAATTGTCCTTTTATTATCATTTCATAGAAGATAAACTAAGTTATCATGTACAAAAAAGTGTTCAAATGTGTTCACAAATTTAAAACTTATAGCCATGGAGGCATTACTTTTCAATCCAGCTTCGTTCGTGTGTGTGCGTGTGTGCGTGCATATATACTAGTAAGCCCACTCGAAGCAAAAGCTTCAAAAGCTAGTCTGCTACCTTCTGTGTATGTGTATGTGAGAAAGAGATGTAGTTTCACTCTCTGCCAGCAGATGGCAGTGTTTCGGAGGCTCACGGACACTAGACCTATATAGAGATAATTATTTGGTACTCTTTACCTAGCACGGCGCCCACGATCTTGATCGTGGGCATCGTGAGGTAAAAAATCGCGTCGGTCGCGTCGTATGCGGGCTAAAGATGCCCGGACGCGACGCGACCGACGCGATGGCCACGATTTCCCATTGAAAACCATGTTAAACATGGACATCGCGTCGGTCGCGTCGCGGCCGGCCATAAATGTGCACACGATGGCCGCGACGCGATGCTCACCATTTGCCATAGGAATCAATGTTAAAAGGCCCGATGGACACGATTTTCATGTTAAATGGCTGAATGGACCCGATTTTACCATAGGAAACAATGTTAAATGGGCCTTAGAGCCCAAATACTTACCCTGAACTCTGAAATGGCCCCCCCAATTGTTGACGCCACCCCACAATCAACGTCAACCCGAAGCGTGGCGAGCGCAGCGGTACGCGTCCTCCGACCTTTTCATACCCCCACTATCCACGTCGGCGTGGAGTTGAGAATAGAATAGTGTGGCGAGCGCAGCGAGCCACCGAGCCCGAAGCGTGGCGAGCGGACGCGGATACCTGTGAAGCTCGCGGGGCTCGCTGCGCTCGCCACGCTTCGGGCTCGGTGGCTCGCTGCGCTCGCCACACTATTCTATTC
Organism: Crinia signifera; assembly: GCF_055691185.1. Taxonomy (NCBI): domain Eukaryota; kingdom Metazoa; phylum Chordata; class Amphibia; order Anura; family Myobatrachidae; genus Crinia; species Crinia signifera. The sequence goes on from NC_139220.1 coordinate 171,391,937, forward strand.
TCAACTCCACGCCGACGTGGATAGTGGGGGTATGAAAAGGTCGGAGGACGCGTACCGCTGCGCTCGCCACGCTTCGGGTTGACGTTGATCGTGGGGTGGCGGTAACAATTGGGGGGGCCATTTCCCAGTCAAGGTTGCCTATTTGGCCTCTGTGGCCCATTTAACATTGTTTCCTATGGCCACATCGGGTCCATTGAGGCATTTAACAGTAAAATCGCGTCGGTCGGGCCATTTAACATTGATTGCTATGGGAAATCGGGTGCATCACGTCGCGGGCATCGCGGGTACATTTATGGCCGGCCGCGACGCGATTTCCATGTTTAGCATGGGTTTCAATGGGAAATCGCGGGCATCGCGTCGGTCGCGTCGCGGCCAGACATAAATGTACCCGCGATGCCCGCGATGGGCGCCGTGATAGGTAAAGAGTACCAATTATTTAAATGTAGTATGGTGAAGCAGAACATCAGGTTTATTGTATCGATTCAATGAATTACAAATCCTTACTAGTAAATTTAAATCTTCGCTCAATCACAAAATGCTTCAAGGATGTAAGAATTTCTTTATTTGATCTACTTATTTAATGAGAAAAAAATAATCTTTTTTCATATTGCTCCTAAAAAACGGTTACTATTTTCATTTTGTAAATTTAGTTTACATTAGACCAGTGGTTCCCAAACGGTGTGCCTAGGCTCCCTGGGGTGCCTCAGGACACTTGCAGGGGTGCCTTGGGTTGGTGGACCAGGATCAATTCATATTATTTATGGTCAATGTACCAGGCAAAACCAGTGCTGGTGGCTGCCAATCATAATATATGTGCACAAACAGAAGCAAATCCTGTCCATTACCACATAACTGTGACATATAAACACAATGCACTTAATTTAATTATTATTTTCTGAATTTCTCAATAAGAAGCATTTAGCCTAGGGGTGCCTTGAAAATATTTTGAAGCTCTAGGGCACCGTGATTAAAAAAATTTGGGAACCCCTGCATTAGACAGTTATTAACTGGAAGCCATGGCTAGTAGGTTAGGTTATGGCCAAGAGACTATTTGATGAAACTTGAGCCACAAGATTGGATGCAATTTTGAGGATTTGCTTAAACAATTTAAATTTTTCATATAAGGCTAAAAGCCAAATGTTTTAAATGTATTTCTTGTACCACATGTAATTATCTTTGAACAGAATAGTTTCAGTATGCCCATAGCTCTAATGAGATTAAATTAAAACACAGGCTGTTTTGTACTAGTATAGGGAAGACGGAAAGAACTACAGTAAGAGAACTGATTTATTACTGTGGTCAAATTTTGGGTACTTGTGTAGTTTTACAGCGCCAGCATGGCGCCGTGCGTCTGAGTCCCCTTGCGGGGCTCGCTTCGCTCGCCCACGCTGCGGGCTCGGTGGCTCGCTACGCTTGCCACGCTATTTAAAATCCACTCCATGCCAACATGTATAGTGTAGGTATGAACTATCCATGTTGGCATGGAGTTAAGTTACTTTTTTGGACATATTTCGTGGCGAGCGTACACCCGGAAGTAGCACGGCGCCATGCTGGCGCCGTGAAACTACACAAGTACCAAATTTTGTTCTCTGCAGCGAAGGGTTTTGTGCATGGGTCTTCAGACTGTGGCCCTCCAGATGTTGTGGAACTACATGTCCCAGCATGCCCTGACAATTTTGGCATGCTCTTATAGGAAAAAATGTGGCAATGCATGCTGGGACATGTAGTTTCACAACATCTGGAGGGCCGCAGTTTGAAGACCCATGGTTTAGTGATTTCTCTCTCAAAATTTTTTTTTTATTTTTAATCAAATCTTGGGCAAGGGGCAATTCAGTTAGCGCCCCTGCGGAAATGTTTCTGGTTTCTCTTTCTACCGCATAGAAGGACATCGGAATATTAGCAATTTAATCTTTAATCTAACAAAGAATGTTAAGCTGCAAAACATTTTCAGTACTATAGGGGCGAGTGTGGTGCGAGTTGCATTGCTGTTGCCAGCGTTTCCACACCATTGCAATAGAAACTTGTCCCTTCATGTAACTGTAGTACATATTTATTAATATATATTATAAAGATAGTTATGCCAATTGGAAAATTCTAAGATTCCATTTTTTATAGTAGCATTTGTTTTCACATTATTAACATTTTCGCTATGTAAGGCCATTATCTGCCCTACAAGAGGGATTCCCTTCTTTTCTGAGATTGTATGACTCACACTCTGCAGCGTTTTCTGATTGTATGACTCATAAATGATGAGTGTGTTGTGTTAAACCACGCATACTCTGGGTTTTTTATCTTTGTGGTGTTCACTTGTTGAATGCCTTGAAATGTTTCTGTATGAGACATTGATAATACAGTACGATGCTGCAATAATTCTCTTTCGTTTTCTCTTCAAGTTCCTAAATTTTGAGAGTGCTGTTCCTAATTTCCTTCAGTTTAGAATGGGCACCCATCACTAACTAGCTATCTATTATACCTTTCTGATTGCAAAAGCAGGGTCGGACCCGGGTTTTAAACACTGATCAAACCCGGGTCCAACCCAGGTCAGAGTCATTTATAATGCATTATTGACCTGGGTTATACCCTGGGTTATTGCAGGGTTTGTGCATTTTTACTACCCATGTTAAACCAGTTGATGTAATTTTACATGATTGGTCTCTGAGGTCGTAACAAAGGAGGGGATGATGTCTATTCAAATACGGGGTTGGGGAATGTTTGATAAATATAAAATAAAGCCAGATTCCGCTAACATTTTACTGATATTGCGATAAATTATCGCATCCCTGACTGTGCCCGTGTTTTGCCTACCGATTTCCTCCTCACACCTGATCTGCAGAAACTCCATGACCTTCATCATTCCAGTTTGACATGGCTGTACAGTGCAGTATTGTAGGTAGAAAGTGCAGTACAGTACACTTCTTGCTGCCAGATTTTAGCTGCTATGCTTGTCCTCACTGTGCAGTGCAGAAAAGTATTGAATGCTCTGCCGGCCTCAGCTGACTGGACACAAAAGCTGAAATCAATCAGCACTCTTTATACCGCTTTCAGACCACACTCTAGACCCGGGTTATTGCCGTGTCCTTGCGGCCCCAACACGGGTCGAGGTGCGGTCTGATAGGGCCACCTCGGGTGGAGCAACACGGGTGTTCAACTCTGGTAATGAACAGGTTTGAACACAGCCCTGACCCATGTCAGGTGCAGTATTCACTTGAAAAACGAAGACTGAGAGGTGATATGATTAGTATGTTCAACTAAAGAATGGGAAACCATAAGGAGCTTGGAGATGACTTATTCGGTAACAGGGCTGTACTTAGGATGCGCGGGCATGCACTAAGACTTGAAGTGTTAACGTGCGAGTGGCATTGTGAAACACCCAAATAAGGACCCTAGCTTCTGATTCCCTGATGACAATCAATCCAATCTGCCAGGGACGTTTTAACAGAGGAGGAGGTTCATGTGCAGACTCAGATGGGCCCCCTCCTCTTCACGGCACAGTGACATGCTCCAATAGCAACAGTTTGACAGAAAACCCAGAGACCTGATCTGCAGACCAGACAACAAGGTATCACAAGAACTTGATTGTTGCAGATAGGATCCATAATAAGTACTGTGCATTCACTCCTGCAACATTGGTATACAGATGGTAAAGACATTATATGCAAGTTGCAGGCCTTTCAAATGTGTGCACTAATGCACCGCATGCCTGGGGATGAATAAGGTTCCCTTTGTAATTGCACATACATACACAAACACAACAATGTCAACTTTGTCAAGGCTATCAACAAAGCCTGTTGATAGCCGTGACGGCCAGCTGACTTGTTGAAATTGACTATGTAGACATTCTGCATGTCCACATTGTAGAATTGTTGACGTACTCTATTACTTAGAATTCTGACCTTAAACCCTTTACAATATCTACAATTTTAAATGTTGACATTTTGCAAGTTTGACATTAATCATGTAAACATTTTAACAAGGTTTATTTTTTTTCTTAACATTGTAATCTTGAGACATTCATACATTGTTAGGTAAGCAGTAAAGTGTTTTGAATGCTGATGTACTGATGTACTGTAAAACAAGTGTGTTTGCACTTGCCAAGCAGAAATATAGTTATATATAGCTCCATACATTTTGTGAAGAATCCTATTTCATCACACCACCTGATTTCACTAATATGACATATGCAAGAAGCATCTCCTGTTTTAATTTACAGCCAGAGACGAGAAACCTGTAGTGCTATATGAATGGGGGCTTATAGGCTAGTTTTGCTTGGTTGTAAAATGTGGCGTTCTTGTAAAATACTCTACTCAAAAATCTGTGACGCTCACTCATAACTCATAACTAATCCAGCACACTTGAGCTATTGTGCACATCCCTGCATTGCTTAGATGCAGTAGTGATCAAATCTAACAGCATCCCCCCCCCCCCCTCACACACGTTGGACAATGGAACAATGGGCCTTATTCTGGTCCTTTCACAATAATATTTGCAGGGGCTCCGATGGTGGCTGCATGCGCAGGGTCATTTCTGCACATGTGCATATGCCAGGTGCGTGTGGCCACGGCGAACAGGGTGTTTGCTTGTCGCACGCACCCAAGTGTTGGGCGGGGGCGGCGGGTGGGGTCATTTGCATATGGGAACGCACAGCGTTTCATGGGTGTTCTCATGCCAATGCCCCGATGGTGCAGGGGACGGCCAGCTGACATCACCAGATGTCAGCTGCCCACCCACTTCCTCCCAAGCATCCACACATATGTAAGTGTGCACCGTAGCCAACCATTGAATGATGTGGGTGGATCCTGTGTAACATCCATTCACAGGACCCGCGAGGGAATCGCCCTTGCCAATGTGAGGTGGACAGGCCACTCTTCACAAGGTGGGGTTTTGTGGACCACGCAGCCTTGCGGATCAACCAGAATAACCCCCAATGTCTTGAAGGTGGACTGTCCATGTGAAATAGTGATAGTTGGGAGTTGTGCTTTTGGCAATATTTAAAAGAAAAATGATGCATTCTCCTTTAATACAAGTAATGTAAATGTGTTGCATTTCATAGCCCTGAATTGATGAAGTTGGATGAGGGTAACAAGCCCAAATTGATATACACAACATGAGCATGTACCGGAAATAACATGGGTGACATTAAAATGTGCTACTACAGCTTTGTGGTGCCCCCTCAGCATAACTGCAATGACAGAGTTTACTAAACATACAAGTGTATGTGTGTATTCTTCTCTTTCACATGGGATTCTATTTTATCTATCTCCTACTAGAGGGAGCTACACCTCTTACCCTTTTAGCATGCATTTCCTGTTGCCAAGAGAGCTTTCCTCTTGTGAAAATATTTTCAAGCCTACAGATGCTTGTAGGAATGCCAGTTCCGCTCATTGCTCTGCAGGAACATGTGTCACTGTGGGAGAGATGAACTGTGTGATTTCTTTTTTAATAGGCAAATGCACAGAATTCGAGAAGGAGTATATTTCTTCAATAATCCTGATTCACTCCATTGACTCAGCTTGTGCCAGGGTACTAATCTTTTCTGTAATCAGCATGAGCTTAGAGAGATGAATATCCCATGAGAAGACTTCTGTCACTTTGTAGAATTTTAAATTAACCCACGGTGGATTTTGGTGCTTTGTGAGACTTTAATGAAGAAGAGTGCTTTAATTAGGGAAATAAAGTCGCAGAGAACGTAGGCATCACTGTATATGGCTAATGAAGTGTCAGGATTCAAATGAGAAAATTAAAAACCAAGGATATTTATAGTGGTTATTTTACAGAATTAATGCTGGGTACACATATGACTTTTGCGATGGGAACCGGGGAGGGGGGTTCTGGCATCAGCAAATGCATACACACTTGTCGATGCCAGGCTTGACAAGCGGAGGAGGGTATTGTCTGCCACGCGGTATTCCATTCCACAGTATGGGTCTTGATAACCATATCCACCATCGTCCAACATCGCTAACGACCCATGGGAGAGAGCATTGTTAACAATATAGTGCATACAATATACATTCTAATACTGGTAACAATTGTCAGTATTGTGCGTATCTATATCGTTTCGTGGGTATGCATCATTAGTCTTGAGACTTTTAAAACACAAAATTACAATGGTATTTAAATACTACATAGTCGTAGCAGTGATACTTCTCCATATGTAGCAACATCTCTCCAAAAACAAATCTTTTACAGTCAGCAGAATTTTCTTTAATAATCTAATGTCAGAAATATTTTTTGTTTTTCGTTAATGTAATACTTCACTAGTTAACAAATGTTTAAACTGCAGAAACTTTGGCCACTATTGGGTTGTGAATAAGGCGGCACAGTAAATTGACCAGTTTGCTTCCCATTGTTCCTTGTGTTATGGTATAGGGGGCCTGATCCATGGGAAGCAAATCTTTGCAGATCAGGTAAATGCTGCCCCGCCAATGTCCTCCCCCACCCACCAACACCACCACCTCTGTGCATGGCTGCGAATATGTTCATTGAATATGCTTTGAGATGTGCACAAATCTGCATACCTGCGTGAGAATTTACTACACAAGCTACCAGCTTACTTTGAACTGAGTCAGCCCCTAAATGTGACCAATCCAAATGTCCTGAGTTTCCAGATTAAGCTTCTTAAAGACCCTGAGGTATATTGTCCAGGAGGTGCATGCTGCCTTCTCAAGGGCAGGCCTCCTCTCCTGGAGAGAAGTTATAAACAGTAGTAAATTACATATTTAGTAAAGAACCAGAATAAATTAGTTCAAACAGGTTAACTATTGTTTTAGGCAAAGAAAAATGTATTTTAATAATTGTGAGTTGTAACATTTGATTGGCAAAATACCTTTATGCCAGTCATGTGATTGATATTAATAGTCAACCATTGTGACTTGATATGGTAATTCAGCCTGCCGTTCCTTTTGTATTTTCTGTAAAATTTTACAAATAATCTCTAACTGCTCATTATTTTGATTGAGCACTAAGAGCAATTGAACCTGAAGTGTTAGCATGTTAACATGTCTTGGTATTTTTCTGAAATTGGTAGGTTTAATGCCATCTCATTAGTCCTCTTAAGAAACACTTGCAGTAAGTGCTTACACAAAGCAGCCTTACGTTTGAAAGACAGTCATTATATTTGTAGAAACATTCTTCTCATGTGGTTTCTTGCCGGAGTCACATATTAGAGTAAAATCCTGTTTGAGACCATTTATTAAACATATACATTGATACAAAAAATCTATTTAGAACAGCAAAGAAGCATTTAACTCATAGATTTAGGTTGTATCATTTTAATATTACACTTTTTAAGTTTAAAAAATATTTTTTTTAATGAAAAGAAAATATCAAAGTCATTAATGCTAAAGTTGGTATTGGAATTAACCCCAACCAAGGGTATATATTTCGCCATGGGCTATTCGATTTCCTACAGTAAGCCAGGGTGTGCTGCGGCTTTTTTGTTTCACCTGTCTCCGAAAAGAAAAATCTCTGAAATATTGGAAGAAATTGGAAGAACAGTCTGCTTTTCGCACCCAATGCTTTATCCCGGCCAAATTGAATATCAACCTGTGTTGTAGTTTAGCTATTACTGAGTTAAGAAAACTGGATTAACTTCACCCAAAGGCTTCACAATCACACAGAGTTCAAAAGGTATGTAAATGGGGTTAATGTAATTCAAGAATATTAACCCAGGATCATATACTAGAATGCATGCAAGTCTTCTTTGGAGATGACTCAAGACTTTTAATAGTTCTGCAGGTGCTGAAGCCATCATACACTACTTTGAGAAACTGTAGTTTTGAATGCATCTTAAAATGGATTCCCCCGTGTGCGATATATTAGCTGTGTGAACAAACCTATCTCAAGCACATCATCATGTGTGCACAACTGATTTGTCTCTGGATGATTTCATCCTGACATAATTCATCTGTTTCCTGGATCTTTGTTTTTTTTTAATAACTACTTTGGAAAAAAATGGAATAATTTATGCTTCAGGTCACTTGCAGCTTGCGATAATTATGAAATAAAGCTATTGCCTTCTGAGTGTCTTAATCTTTTAATTCTAGTTATCACAGAATAAAGCCAAATCACACGAAGATGGAATATTCAATGTAAAGGGCTGTCTCTCCTGTTGACTAACGTATATTTTATTTTTCGCTAATAATTTCTGTATGTTGTATTATCTAAAAATATGTCAGGGCTAGTTAAAAATACTTGAATGTTTTCAATGGGCTGTTGGAGGACTGGGCATCAAGTGTATGAATGCGGCATAATCATCTTGTACCTCTGTGGAATTAGGAGACTTTCCTGTTCACTAGGTGAGCAATGAGCCTTCAAAAGTGCACAAGTGTTGCGTATACAGTATTACTGGTCTACGCTAGGTACACACCTTAAGATGTCTTATGTGTCACCCCAATTTGTCTGCCCCTTCCATTTAGAATGTAAGCTCTAACAAGCATGGCCTGATCTTCTCATGTGCTTTTCTAAGAATATATCTCTGAGCACAAAGAAATTCTCAGGGTTGGTGCGCACAATAGACCAGGTGCAGCTTAGTACAACATATATAGCAGTGACGTGCAGTGGTGGCTGTGAATGGAGAGGCACTGTCACAGCCACCTCCGTACCCCTTTCCCCCTGCACCAGGCTGCCGCCGACACCCGCTGCACCCCACCCCCTCCAGCTGCAGCAGCCAGCAACCGCTCCACGCCGTACCTGGCCCCCACCAACACCAGTGCCCGCAGCAGCCGTCCCCCCGCCGCCACCTCCGTCCCGCCCGCCCGCCAACTCACCAGGTGTACTCACCAGGCAGGGGAGAGGGGTGCAGGCACACCGCACACAGGCAGGGAAGCGGGACTCGGGAGCCCGGGCACAGGTCAGAGGTCACAGCGGAGCAAAAGCGGCACTGTCAGAAGCTTTAATGACTGGGCTGCTGTGATTGGACAGCAATCACAGCAGCCCCTGTCAATTAGGCACTTCTAGAAGTGCCGCTTTTGACGTTATTTTTAATGGGCTTATTTAGCCCACTGCTTAGTCCCACCCCAAGACCTACTCCTCCGCTTCATCCCCTTGCAGTTCATTGTAGGAGGCACGCTTATCGGTGCCTCCCAAAGTAGGTTAAATAATCCAAACTAGTAAAATAATATAAAGAAAATACTTATGATACAGAATGTGTGTCATGGGTATATTATTTGTATTATTTTAAAACAAAATGACAGGGGAAGCCCTGCCTCCCCTGACTGCACGTCCCTGATATATAGAGTGAAATCCCACTTCCACTTAAGCAATAAATGGAACAAACAGAATAATATGGTTCCAAGCGCCACTGGTGTTCACAACATTAAATGCACCCGATGAGGATGAAAATAAATTAAATGATAATGTCACCACAAAGGGGTATGATCCCCTTAAATGTTGGCGGATGTCAATAATCCAGCAGACAGGTCAGCGTCAGCTCCATATGCTCTAGGTAGACATATAAAGAAAAGTGCAGATAGTGCAATATGTTTGATACATATAACATGTGTGCACTTACAGATGTAGACATAATTTAAAGCAGAGTACTGATTTCCCAGGCAAAACAGCAATCAAATGAGTCCCAGATGGAGAGGGATGGCAGCTCTAGGTCTGGACCAAGGAGATGCTTCAGCAGATGATCAGGGTGGTTACCACGGGATGGCAGTACAGTAAAAAGGAGGCACACTTTAGTGTGCCTCTGGAGAGCAGAGGGAGAGGCAGAAAAGGAGAGAGAGATGGAGAACAAAGCCAGAGAGAGAAATGAAGAGTAGAGGGAGAGCGAGAGTGACAAAGAAAAGGAGAGAGAGATATGGAGAGCAGAGGGAGAGCGATATGGAGTATGGAGAGCGGAGAGAGATGGAGAATATAGAGTTAGAGTGTGGAGAGAGACACAGAGACAGACATTGCTGTGTTTGTATATATCTCTACCCCTCACCTCAGTACAGGTATGACTGGGTTCCGATTAACCCCCCTCCCCCTTCCCCCATGGCTGTGCCATGGCACTCCAGGATTTAGGGGGGATGTCACAGCCTGACCTGAAGGGGGGGGGGGTAGCTGCTGCGAGGGACCTGGGGTACCACTCCATTATGGGGGGCACTGGTGGGGGCCGAGGCTAGGCCAGCAATGGGTCTGGGGCCTCCTGTGGCAGATGCCCCCTCACCTTGATTTCCGCATCACCTTGATGCCCCCTCACCTTGATAACGGGGGACACCACCAGGAGACTAGTAGCTGGGCAATGGTCGGGCCTCCTGAGTCGTTGTGCCGGCGTGTCGTAGTCATCCCGGGGGCCCTGGGAGCATGGAGGTCCTAGGGTGTCGGGTATCTGACAGGGTTGGGGACAAGGATGCCAGAGATGACGCGGGAAGAAAGATATGTGACTGTCAGGCTGCATGTTAGTGCCACCAGCCGCGGCTCCCCTGTGACAGTGCTGTGGCACCCCAGGGAGCTGCGGCGCATAGTTTGGGAACCACTGACTAATAAGATTGCATGCACTATTTTTCATCTTCACTGCAGCCTTGTGGTACAATTTTGTTTGCTGCATTTCTTGATATTTACTTCTGAGGATATATGCCATATGAATAAGAAATACCCTTATATAACAGACTGATAGAGACAAAACTTATTTGACAGAATTCTGTTGATCACCAGGGATTTTTGGGACTCCTTTCATCTGTAAATGTGAAGCCAAGAGACATACTGAAGTTGTTTTCTGTTTTGATATTTCACACACTGATGTTAACATTGCCTTTTGGAAGGCTCCCCTGCACAATAACAATTATTATTATTATTTTTTTATAGAGTGTAGTGTTTTTTAAACTTTGTCAAATGAACTGATCAATCAGATTCACTGAGGTTAATATATAATATAAGTGACATGCGGTGAGGTTGGTGACTAATGAGGCACCCCCCCCCACACACACACACTTTTGGAGCTGGCCCTGGTTCTTAAAATACAGTACATAGTGTTGGGGTCCCCCGTATTTAGGAACCAGCATTGGGCTCTTGAGCTGGCCCTGGTTCCCAAGTAGGGGGTACAAAGTGAGTAAGGGTCCCCCATATTAAGAACCATCACCAGGCTCCACTAGCAGGGGGTGTAATGCCATAGCTAGGGGATATGCTTCACGGGGGCTTGTTGCCAAAACATTACCCACCCTAATTAGTCAGCCCAGGCCGGGAGTTCTTTAGGAGGTTAGGACCCCTAAATAAAGGGGTCCCCCCTCTCCAGGGCACCCTAGGCTGAAGACCGAGGCTATCCCCCACACCCCTGGGCTATGAGTGCGAGGTTGATATCCGGTTCAAAAAATAATATTGTCCTTTACAGTGGGACAACAGGTCTCAGCACGCCTGCCCCACATGCTGTTACCACAGCATGTGGGACATTAAAGTCCCACGAGGGGGGGCTTCTGCAATGTCTCCACCTGGGGGAAGTGACCTTTTAAACTCTTTTGCATGGCCCCTGCCTTCCAGGGTTTCAGCACCTTCATCTGTGTTCTTACCTGGGAACGGCGGCCTTTTAAGCTCACGCTGCCGCCCAGCCAACCCACAGTGTACAACACACATAAATAATAAAAAATAGAATAAGATATTTATAACACATTGAGGGAAGTTACTAAGATGGGAGTTCTGTTTCACATGGGATGTTGGTATAGACGACCAATCAGAATCTACTTCTTATTTATTAAGTACCCCTTAATGGTTGCCCATAGTAGCATCTCATGTTAACAAGAACTCCCTATCTTAGTAAATTTCCCCCATTATGTGTTAGAAATATCATGTTTGTATTTTTTTTTAACTCATTTATGACGGGGGAGGCATTGCCTCCCCTGGATCCCCTGACTGCACGTCCCTGTATAATATGCACACACATGTAAATATAACATTACAGGTTAGGTACGAAATTGGAATTCATAAGACAGGCGGACGGATGCTTGCAGTCAGTATTCTTTTTCTCAGAATCCCGGCAGGGGCTGGGTAAGTGTACCTACCCTCTCCCCCACCTCACCTACACCTAACCTCCCCCAGCCCCCATTCAAACCCACATCCGTCGCGTGGCATAGTCCTAAAGTAGTCCAGCAAATTTAAGATTGGGATTTTGGTGTCAGTATCTACAGTTATGCTGCAACTCCTACACCAGTGTTTTGGCTGCGGGCTGGGATTCCGGTACCGGGATTTTGATTGCTGGCATCCATACAAAATCGAGGCATTGAAAACTGTCAAGATGCGGATAGTTGTATCTTGACAAATCTCAGTAAATACTGTACTTCACTCTACCCATACCCCTATCCTTAATGTTCCCTACCACAGCTTTACCCTAACGCCCTCTCACAGCCTAACCCCCCAACCACACTTCATAGCACTAGTGCCAACTGGCCGGCAGGAATCTGACCATCAGGATCCCATAGTTGTTGTTCTGTCAGGATCCTGACCTCATAGCAAACTGATAGCACAGTACAATTGTCTGGATTGTAGCAGTGGTTGCTAGTGTGCCATAACTTGATCTCAATCTAATATATTGAGAAATGCAGTACAACCTTGTATTGCCTGTCTTTAGCAGAGTCCTATGTCAGTCTACAGAGCACAGAGATCAGCTGCAGCAGAGGGGGACTGCTCATCAGTCCACCCTGACACATCCTTTGCTGCACTCTACTTTTGGAGAGGGGGAACGTTATCGCAAATGGGTTTCTAGATGGGGCTATCAAATAAAAACTATAACTGATCTCTGAATGCAATACTTGGGCCTACTATAGGAGGAGTCTCCCACAAGATCATCTTATTTGCAGATGATGTTTTACTGTTTCTTCTTAATCCAGACTTCTCCCACATTTACATTATGTTCTATTATAAACTGAACACCACTAAAACAGAGCTCCTCCCGCTTAATATTCAGAGGTCACGCTAAGGTGCCCATACACTAGTAAGATTTATCTTCAGATCTGGCTGGTTGGAACAAAAACATGTTTATGGATGAGTGACAGTTTGTCAGTTTTCCAGCATTTCCAAGAAAATACTCAACTGTCATTTGCTCTTATCCATAACCATGTTTTTGTTCCAACCAGACAGATCTGAAGATAAATCTGCATGTGTATGGCCACGATATGTGGATGTATCTGCATACAAAATGCTACGTTGCAGTTTCCAAGTCACAAACTGATTCTAGACATGCTGCATATGATTTTAACCAGTAGCTGCGTGTGCATATTATTAATAAAGGTGGCTGCCTACTAATATATGGATATATATATTTTATTGTGTATTTTTAATAACATTATATATTACATACCACAGATTTCCGCAAGGTGGGGGGCGATCCACGGCCCCCTTGTCTGCATTTCAGCATCGGTATTTCCATCGGGATTCAGACCGCCGGCATTTTACACCGAATCCATTTAAAGTATATAACCAGAAAGTTCAACAATATATATAAATAAAAAAAAACAATCAAAAATAGTTGAATAAAATGAAAAATTTCATGAGATAACTAAGAGTTGTTAAGGTAAGAGCTGAAGGTCAGGATGGGTGTTGGATGAGGATAACATGCAGTAGACAAGCGCATTCCAATGCAGGCATTGATTTATTTTTTTTAACCCCAGCAACATCTTTCGAGGCCGCATATATTTATTTCCATAGAAAAGTCCTTATTAAGCCTTTAAACTTTCTCTTATAAGACTCAGGGAAAGTCCACAGTGCATCACTACTATAGCTTGTAGCAAAGTCATCTTCATGCGGGCACACATAGACAGAAATAGTACTTTTAAAACCTGTTTATTTCTGAGTGAAAGTGTTAAATGTGGTGTTTTCTGTTCCAGTAACCACCTGTTACCCCCACCGCCCCCTTCTTCCCAAAAACCTATTTTGCTTACCTGTTCTTTTTATCCTCTGCCTTAGGGAGTGGAAATGTTTATGGTGTGCATAAGCTTGTGCGTATCGGAATATTTCTCCATACACGACCGGTCTACTGCTCTATTTTTAAGCACATTGTTTTCTGAAACAACGTGATCCTTAGACAACCTAACCACTTCCCAAACAAAAAGCAAAGGCTTTTATTTCATAATTCTATATAAATTCAGGGATAGTTCACATTGGTAAAATAGCTAATTGAAGTATTAAGGTGCCCACACACAGATAAATATCTGATGCAATCCAATATCTATCAAATTTCCCTAGTAATTCAGAACGCCCCTGATCATGGCCACAAACTATTGAGTAAGCGATCAGAAGGTTTACTAAATCCTTACGTGTGGCCAAAATCAGAGGTGTTCGGGTTCTGCTCCCCCCTGCTGCCGCACCTCTGCTGCACCCCGTCACTGTTAGATAGGTCTCTCAGCCAATCAGGTCAGCAGCCACTCATTAATTTGAATAGGAGTTATGTAATCTCCTACCCACTGGTGGTCTCTCTCTGTCTGCCAGCAACAGAAAAGCATCAGGAAGGGGGGGGTGTAACTTTTTAAATGATTGGTCATACCAATCGTCGGAAATGGCTATTTTGTTTTAAAAATATTACCGCGTGTGGGCATCTTTAAGTTGTAGTCTGGGAAGTGGTAATATACCATGACAACTTTGGGTCCACTTGAAACCTGCAAAGAAGGGGTAAATTTACTAAGGGTGGTATTCAATGTCTGCCGCTATTTCCGACAGGGGAAATAGCGCCTGCCACCTATTTAATGCTGCTGTTTCCGACAGCATTGAAAGGTGATTTTGACTCAACAGATCTGACTTTGAAATAAGTCAGATCTGTTTTGTTGGAAACAGCCGTGAATTGTCTAATTCCAGGATTTTATTTCAACAGCTTGCACTGTTGTCGCAGACAAGCCCACTTTACAACACTCAGGTGTTGAATATTGAATTCCACCCGTTTAGTTGTAGGCGAGCTGGCCGAAAATGGCCCAGGATTGTCAGGTCATTCCAATAGACAGAATCCCACATTGAATACCCCTCTAAAGCTTCTAAAAAGGAAAAGAGATGATGTTGCCCATAGCAACCAATCAGATTTTGTATTTCATTTTGTGGGATGTAATAGAGAAATTATAGACATAATCTGATTGGTTGCTACAGTATGGACAACATCACCTCTACATTTTTAGACGCTTTAGTAAATTATTATCCTCCAGCCATCAAATCGTTTTTTCCCTTGAACATTTCTGTTTTTTTTTTTTCATTCACCTCCTGTTTTAGGCTAGGGGTAGGAATGAAATAAAATTGTTTTCTTAGCATTCTCCTATAGGGTACACACATGCATCCTTATATGCTCAGGGTCAAGCCAAAGCCATAGGTGTTGCTTTTGACAATTTCCCAGGAATGCTTGTTACCTCCAGTTAAGTATGACGTGTACAAAACTTTTTTTAGAAGAATTTACTTAACTTTGCATCAGTTTTTGACATCTGCAGCAGTCAGGCGCATTTGTAAAATACAACAGAGCTCAATGCGAAGACTGATTTAAATAAACAATTCCACAGGTCATTCGGTTGAATGTTTCTGCTTCTTATGCTCTTATTAAAGGGAATGTCTTGGTACAAGTTAACATCTATACTTTTGTCTAGTATTGTGTTTCAACACCAAATCCTGCAGAGCTTAGAACACTTTTTACTTGAAAATGTTTTAGTAATTATCAATCTGAAATGTAATTTTATTGTGTCCAGAGACTTGTAATATTATGTGGGATGTTTTAGTTTGGATTTATAACTGGGTTACTGCTTACTTTGATGATTCATGTACCTATAGACCATTCTAAGCACACATCCTTTTTGTGGAATTGATTATACATTTTGCTCAACAAAAATATTTATCTAAATGATTTTTCTCTTTCACTTCGTGAAAATATTGTTTTGTAATTGCCCGTTTTAGATTGCTGCAAAGTATGAGAAAGTCATTGATGATAGCAGAAAACATTTCCCTTTTTATAAATATTTATTTATGTAAGTTTTTCTCATTCATTGATTTTGTGACAAATGGTGTGAAAGAAGTCAGTGCTTCCTAAAGTGGTTGTTTTATAACCTAACACTCCAAACCCTTACTGTTCTCTTGCAATAATGAGGAATTAAAAGCCTTCGTTTCAATTTTATGATAATGAAATCTAAGAAATGGTTTGTTTTATAGATTTTAGAAGGATAATGAGCAATTTTCTTTATGTATACAGTGCTATTTTTTATTCTAAAGTTAGGAGAGGCGTCTTTTGTGAATGGTGAAAAATTATATGGTTTGATTGACTTTGTGTTGTTTCCACGGGCTTTAGTAAACAGTGAATTAGGTTGAAATGTAAGAGTATGGGGTAGATTCACATCATTTTTTAGGGATTTTAAACCTCATTATTAAAGGCAAAATCTATCCTGTTCCTTTATTAACTTTGAAGCCTATGTACTGTGTATTTTTAAATCTGACCCGGGGTACAAGCAGTGTTCTACGTGGGTCGGGCCGGGTTGCTTGGCAGTCTGAATGGGAACCCTGGGTTGATTGACCCGGACACCATTCACTGCTATGGAGCATCAGTGCTCCCTCCTCCCCCGCCCTGTATGACTTGCCGCTCCCCTGCCCCGCCCCCCACCTGACATCAGCACAGCATGCTTTATCACAAATGCCAGGTTGCTCCCAGGCCAGAACCGGGTCTAAATCCCAGGGGCGACCCTGCATTTGCTATTTGAAAGAGGTATTAGTGAGGCTGAAAACCTGCAGCTCAGTAAATGAGTTAGTCATTACTTTATTTACTCACCATTTATTTAAGTACAGAAACTTGTTTATCCTAACAATTTTTTGTTTAAGTTGCTGTACAGCCATTATATACCTTTATTATATGAAAGTTCTGTTTTGTTTTACAGATTATCTTTCCCAAGGCCTTGATCTCTCAGGCATAGAAGTGATCGAGAATGATCTGCTCTTCATTGGTAGAGCTCGTCTTGAAGTGGAAAACCAGGCCAAGCGTTTGCTGGAGCAGGGAGTTGAAACTCAGGTAAGCAATCCCTTTCTTTCTGTATACCACTACTGAATGAATTTCCATTGGTATGATACAGTATATTTGTTTAGGAAGCTTTATAGTATTTGAGTATGGCCATTGCAAATCTTTTATTAAGTCCCAGTAAGTGATTCAGCATCCTGTTGGTCGTGATGCCAGCGTTCACAATACTTGACACCGGCATCTCTTAACCTCTAGAAGACTGGCACTGGAATCCGACATCTGTGAGGATGCATGCACTGCAGTATCACCACAATTCCGGGATGCCGAAAGAATGGTGAGACGTATTAGGGTTAGGCCTGGGGAAAGAGGGTATGTAAGGTTTATGCCCTAGGGGAGAGCTTAGGCTTCCAGGGGTGGGGAGGATAGAATTAAGCTGCAGGGTAGATGGGTTAGGCCAGTGTTTCCCAAACTGTGTACCGTGGCACCCTGGGGTGCCTTTGGAGACTTGCAGGGGTGCCCTGGATTGGTGGTCCATGTCCATAAAAAATATTTATGATTAATGTAATAGGAAAAATGTGGACAAACAGAAGTGAATCTTGTTCATCATCACATTACTGGCACTAAAGGGCCCAACATACGCACAGACTTGTAACGGGAGATTCAGCATGAGAGATTTCACTCCCAGATGATGAGCAACATACAGATGGAGTGGGTCTCTTCTTTGCAGGGGATGGCGATGGCGACGCTACCCGCCATCTGTATCTGCGAAAGGGGATGCGCGCACGTCCCCTTCCGACGGCTTCCCCCGGGTCCTTGTCGGCGGTCACCCGGGGTCCCCACCGCCTCCCCGCACCCTTCCCTAACCCTGTCCGTCTCCCTGAAGCGGAGACGGACAGGGTTCCCATCGCCCCGCCGCCCGTAAACTGAGAAGCGCGTGAGATGCACGCGCGTCTCAGTCAGATGGATGCCGGGCTGTTGACGTTCTGGTGATTCGCCAGCAAGAGGGAGCCCGGCTCAATCTGTACAGAGAGATTTGTGTGAGAGATTAATAATGGGAGATTCAGCATGGGATATTTCAAATCTGACACAACTGTCACAGAAAGTGATGTAAAAAAAACTGCACTTAATCACAAAAAAAATGTTATAGGGTATAGACAGTAATTTCCTAAATAAACTTAGTAAAATAAATTTCCTTAATAAATAAATGTTGGTGGCATAGTGCCCAGCCCCTTCCCCCAACCAAACAAACATTGGTGGCTAGTGGCACCCTCCAAAAAAAATGTTTAACGGCTTGTGGCACCCCGCAAAAAAAAAGGTTTAACCATTGGTGGCTAGTGGCAGAGCGACTGCTCTGAAATGGCCGGCGGGTCCATTCTGAATCTTGGGCAGATTCAGAATGGCTTTGGCGCGCATGTAAATCGCTGTGTGGACTATACACACCGCCATTTACAAGCGTTTTCGGGCATTTTTTGAGTGGTTTGTTTAAATCGCTCAGAAAAGCCCTGAATATCGTGCTGTGTGTGGGGCCCATAAGGATGAGATCTAAAAACAATTTACTCAATTTAATATTTTTTTTCTGATTTGATCAATGAGAGACTTTTGCCCTAGCGATGCTGTGAAAAAATTCTGTTACTCGGGGGCGCCGTGATTCCAAAAATTTTTGCAACCACTGGGTTAGGCACTAGTGGGGAGGGTTAGGGTCACACTGCGGGGAGGAGGGTTTGGGCTAGCCCACAGGGAGTTATTGTGAGAATATGTATATTTACCTGACCCCTGTTGCATTTCCCTCCTTTGGAAAGCCAGTGTTGGTGTTCTGAATGATGTTATTCTAACCGCCGGTCATCTGTATGTATTGCGTTGTACACTATTATTATATTATCAGTCATAACTGTATTCGTTCATACAAAGGGAGCTATTTATCAATGCTTTGCAAGATAAAATTGTAATAGATAAGGTATAAACCAATTAGCTGTAATTTTTCACAGCCTGTAAAATGTAATTTAGAAGCTGATTGGTTAGCACATAATCTCTCACAATTGTATCTCATGCCAAGCATTGATAAATATCCCCCTTTGCATGAAGACAGTTCTGGCTGATGTTGCTTTCACTGTGAGGAGTATTAAATGATTTCTGATGCTACATACAGTACTTCTAATCTTAACGCTAATATATTCATGTGGATGTTGTTATTGGTTGGTATTGTGAGCCCAAGAATAGTTTACATTTTTTAAAATTGATTTAGCCATGTTACCCTCGCTTTCAATATCTAGTATTATGCAGAGCCGGCCCTAGCCTAAATGACACCCTAGGCAAGATTTTGGCTTGTGCCCCTTAGCACCGCCACTAGTTCTGCCTCTGACCCTGCTCCCCTTTCCCAGCACCATCAACAGTCATCATAGCAGTCATCATTTTGGTGCTCCTACCCGCAATATTTTAAATAGAAACAGTGCATGCATTCGGTGCGCAGCCCAAATAGGGGTGTGTCCTTGCTGGGAAGGGGCATCGCCACACAATAGTACCCCTAATTCAAATCATGCCACACAGTAGCGCAACTTTAATTACATTATATCATGTGATGGTGTCCCTTATTCACGTTACATCACACAGTAGTAGCACTTTACCTTATATACATTACTCCTCACATTATTCACATTATACCCTTTGAAAAAAATCCTGAGAAAATATTATATTTTAAGCACCTCCATGGCCACACTGCAACCCAGCACAAAGCAGTGTGTGCTGGGCAGAGGAGAAGAGCTGCAGCTACTACTGTCACTTAAGGGGAGGGGGCCCGGGGTCCCCACTGGGCCCTTCCAACATACTTTGGCCTGGGTAGTTTGTACCCCCTACTCTTTTCTCTCGGCACAGTAATGCCCCTTACACATGACACACATTATTAATGTCCTTATAAACATAATGCCCCTTATACATTATGCCAACCTTTATTAATGCCCCTCATACACATAATGACACACATAATGCCCCTTAGACATATGTTGCACATTATTAATGCCCTTATACACATGACACACATAATGCCTGTTACACATATGTCACACATTATTAATGCATATAAACATGACACACATATGTCGAACACTATTGCACAACCAACCCACCCGCAGACAGCACTCGCACAGCCGCTAACACTGTGACCTCTGCCTTTGCTTGGATACAGATGTTTGCTCATACTTCTTGCCTCATCAGGCCATGCAGCTCCTGGACAGTTCTGCTAACGTTGGGTGCCTTTTTTTGCTGAAAATTTGTCTTATTTGCATTGTTATTTGACCAGGACACGGTTTGACAAGGAGCTTCCGATTATTAAAATGATATGCGGCATGCCTATATTCTGGGCTGTATTCAATGACTTTTATCGCCGGCCACGGCGATTCCGTTTTTACACTCGCCATCAATTCGCCAGCTTTTTTGCGGCGATTCGCCATGTATGTCGATTCGCCGGGACTCGACGAGTCACCCTATTCAACGTGGCTGAGATTCGCCGCCCCTAACGGCGAATCTCAGCCAATCCGGCGTATCCCTAAACAGCTCCATTACTGTAGTCAGTGTTTAAGAAATTGCAGTGAAATGCAAAAAAACGCAAATTACCCTGAAAAAACGATTCCAAAACAGCAGACTGCAAAAGCTGTGTTATCTTCTCAAAGGGCAAACGAAGGAGTGAGGTGGGGAGGAGATTCATGGGTAATTGAGGTGAATCATGGGTAATAACAATGCATTGTGGGAGAAAAAGAAATACCAGAAAAAATTAAATATATATTTATATGGCACTTCTACAACCATAAGATCACACAGGGGCAGCAAAAAATATTAGATTACACTTGCAGAGTTAAATTAAACACTTAAAACCAATTATTTCCGAAGTTCAGATAAAAGTTCACCATAAAAAGATGACGAGGGAAACCCGGTGAAGAATGGCGATAAAAACCAAGAAAAAGATTCGCCATCTTCTCATTGAATACACTAACTGCGATTCATGGCGAATCCCGGCGAGTCTCAATGCAAAATCCTATTGACAAAGCCCGGCGATTTGCTGCGAATAACAGATGGCGAATTGTCCGTCATTCGCAGGTCGCCATCGGCGAATATTGCTCATTGAATAGGGTGATTCGCTTTTGGACCTCCAAAAATCGCCAACACACACGAAAAAAGCACAGATTCGCCAGAAAACATGGCAAATTAGGCTCATTGAATACGGCCCTCTGTGTGCGACTGTGGCTGTACCTGCATAAGGAATGCTATGTTACAGTAAATTTCATGAATATACTATTTCATATGCAGATACAGCCTCATTCACACAGAATATAGGCATGCTGCATATCATTTTAATCAGCAGAAGCTGATGGTGCTCCTAGGCATTCCAAACGCCCTAGGCATTTGCATAGTTTGCCTATGCCTAGGGCCGGCAATGGTATTATGCATAAGATTCTTGTTTGGTTCTTGGCCCTGAGGTCATTCCCCACAGTGTTCATATTGAACACTGTGCTCTTAATGCAGAAGTGTTGAATTCTTCCTTAATATTAAAATGCATTAGGTTTTTGCCATAAATGTGACCATTTATGGACCATTTTAGTTATTTTAGTCATAGCCTTTTCTGTCTTGATGAATCCCAGATTCAAATATACAGTATATCTATATATTATTTTATAAATCCTATATTGTGCTTTTTGTTTTCTTTATTAATTTTTTTATAATAGATTTTAACAATAGTCACATTTATACATAAAAGGGAAAAACAAATAAAACAAAAAAGCTTCAGTGTAATCTGCTAACTATCCCAATGTACATTATGATTCCTCAGCTGCACTAGTTGGTTTCTGAATTCAGATGGTGGGCTTTGCCAGGGGGCAGGCTACCATCTTCCCCCTAGGACAGTGTAATCTAAGTGATCGATGGCCGCCTGACTGCAGGACACATGCAGAGGATGCCGCTGCTCAACTAGAGACATACAGCAGCAGGAGCTAACAAAAAATGGCTGGTCCCATAGCAAACTACAAAAAGATCGCCCTTTTCACCAATGGGGAACCAGGATTTCTTTCCCAGCATCCTAAGAGGCTAAAGAGTGAAATATGGGCGGGGCTTATCGGAAAATGTGCTTTTTCAATAAGAGCCGCCTGAAAAAGAGATTTTTTGCAGCCCCTGGACTCGAGAAGATAGAAGGCAGATGAGAGAAGTGGAAGGTGGGTGGAGATTGGAAGCAGGTGCGGGGCTCGTAGAAGTGTAGTCAGTGTATGTGTGAGAAGCAGGTGCAAGTCTAGGGGTATTGTAGTGTGCGTGTGTGGGAAGCATATGCAGGGCTAGGGGTAGTGTAGTTTGTGCAGGAAGCATGTGCAGGGCTAGCTGCATTTTGTTTTGCCCAGGAAGCATTTGCAGCGCTAGCTGTAGTGTAGTTTGTCCAGGAAGCATGTGCAGCGCTAGAGGTAGTGTGTGTGGAAAGCAGGTGCAGGGTTAAGGCCCCCATATACTGGGACAATTTGTCCTAAGGACAAGTCAGACCAGTTTGCCCCTGAGGGCCCCCGGCAGCTCCCCGGGAGGCTCACATGCTGTTTGGCACTTGATGTGCCATTTTTGCATGCAATAAATCGCATGGGATTTATTGCATGTAATCCCGGGAAGCTACTGCAGCAGCAGGGGGCAAACCGCTTCCCCCCCCCCCCCCCCGCCAGCTGGTGGTGGTGGGAAGCTTGTAGTGGCGGGCAACGTGGTCTGAGCTGCAGTGGTAGCTGGGAGCTTGAAGCAGAATTTTGCCGGGTGGCGGTGTGGGATGCGGCTGCTGAATATTTTGAAATGACTGGCCGAACACTGGCTGAGAGAATTCTCTCAGCCAATCAACGTCCTAGTTGGGGTCGTGTAATTATTGTTATTGTCTGATGATGTCCCAGAACAAATAGTTTGAGGACCCCTGTACTAAGCGATGTCTCTTTGTAGTGTTTTATAACTCACCTATAGTTTTAGGACATGTTTCTAGCTCCTCGACATATGTCACCATTTTGGCCACAGTTGGCTAATCTCTGTTCATCCAACTCCGGCTCTGAACTACAACACATGACTTGTGCGTCCAATCTGCATTCAGGGCACTTTCCCCTGCCCTCTCTCCTTGCCAGTGTAACTTTTGGTGAAACCTGCTTGTTCCTGACTGCAGATATGCATCTGCTTCTGGGTTATTCTCAGTGATACACAGATTCTACAGATTCAAGCTGGTCCGGTTGTGTTATTTAATCCAAGTCTCCTGCACTAGTACTTCAAGCATTTGCTTTCCATCAGCTGAGCCCTATCAATTCACACATGATTACTAGGCTTTACCTTTACCTGCAGTATCCAGTCTCCTGTGTTGGATCTTCTCTATTGTTTTATCTACTCTGTTGTGCAGTATCCTGAAGAGTCCATTTTCTAAGCAAAGTTTTTACAGGGCTCTAGCTCTGCTGTTCTTCCTTCTAGTATTTGTAGACTAGCATCCTAGACTTTAGCGTCTTTGTGCCATTGTCATTGTGTCAGCACCTACCTGTGTGTCAGCATATAAATATGTGTATCATCTACCTGTATGTTGGCAGCCATATATCAGCTTGTCTTATTAGCGTTTCAGTATGTCAGCAACTGTCTCTTTGTCAGTGTCAGTGTTTCGGTGACCATGTGTCTTGTCCTTGTGTCAGCATTTGTGTGTCAGCTTCTGTCATTGTGTCAACATCTGTGTGTCATCTTCTGCCAGTGTGTCAACTGCTATCAGTGTGTCAAATCTGTCTGTCAGCATCAGTGTGTCAGCATCTGTGTGTCCAACCAGGGCCACCGCCACCGAACAGAGCCCCTGCCAGACTGCCGACAATCTGAGCCACCTCCACACCGCCACCTTCTCCTCCTCCTTAGGTAATCTCTCTGACCCTGCTGTCTCTCTTTCTCTGTGTTCCTGCTGCCATTTTCCATGTCACTCTGTCCCTGCTATTAATCTCCCTGTCCCTTGCGCCCCTTTCCCTTCCCCTGCCATCCCTCTCTATGTCCCTGCTGTTCCTCTCTTTGTCCCTATGTCCCTGCTGTTTAATGTAATTTTTGGCTCATTCTGTGTGGCATAATGTGAATTCTGGCTCATTCGTTGTGGCATAATGTGAATTTTGGCTTGTTCTATGTGGCATAATGTGAATTGGCTCATTCTATGTTGCATAATGTGAATTTTATCTCATTCCGTGTGGCATAATGTGTAGAGGTCACTAGTATTAGATAGCATAAGGGGTCCTACTATTGTGGTGCATAATGTGTATAAGGGGTATATGGTGTGATACACTACACTTAAGGACATGCCCCCTTTTGAGTAACCACAACCACTTTTCCAGAGCCTGCATGCGCATAATGACAGACTTTTTCTATACCCTACTTCAAAATTTCAACTGCCACAATTGCTGAGAAAACCCTGGTGTTAGAAAGTATTCTATAGTTAAAGTGTTAAACAATTTTATTAATCAAGAGGGACCATAGACCTTTTAATAACAGTCTAGTAAATGTCCCTTTTATTTTGCTTTCTGTAGATAAGTGGTAATAATATTTCTTTAGAGACTAATGTATAGATTTACAATAATACCGTTTTCTCCTGGCTCTACAAGATGTTTGTGATCTTTATATTAAAAAATCACTGTATCTGTTGTATGAATTTGCAGAAGTGAAATAAGAGAACATGTCACAAACGCTAAACTGCAAATCATAGTTTATCATAAATTATGTTTATAAGTCACACACACAGACCCACAAATAGTGCCACTCACCTCCTGCTATATCCTAAAAGTTGGCACACTTGTAGAGTGATGAATAAGATCTCTCCCTCTGCTGTAGTGAGTCATTGAACAGTCAGACATCTGCTGCACAATTCCAACACCCACCTACTGTCTCCAAGCAAGGGTGCTATATCTCTAAATCTTTAATCCTTTCAGTGCTTGCTGTTATCTTACATTCAGAGGGGCTTTGAGTTACTAGCCAAGGTTCTATAATGCACCAGTGACCAATAGCAAATTAGTACTCAGTTTTATCTGAGTTGCCCTCCCATATGCTTGGGTTATACCGTAACTTTTCTTCCCTCCACTCCCTCTTACGCATTGCAGACCTTCCATTGCTGTGGCCATTGTGAATAAGCGAGTTTTGGAATGGCTGTGAAGACGAGGTCATAAAAGAAATAGGGATCATGCGCTGTAACAATAAGTTGCATGTCAGAGGAGGGGTCAGGTACTTGTTCTTGGTGGCGGTGAACAGCCTTCTTGCTGATGTAAACACCCAAAGACAAACTCCCATTATTCCCTGAAAAAGTTAGCAATTTCTAAATGAAAAAAAAAAAACCTTGAGTGTGTAAAGAAAAACAAAATCATGTAGCCCCCATGCACAACTTGCCTAACTGCAAAATGCAACCCCCACCCAGAAGGCTATTAAATGTAATAAAGGATTTGCTGCAATTAGATAATAGCAAAAAAACTTGTGAATATAGCAAAAAAATATCCTAAGCATGGTAAACCCCCCAATGATTGAATTACTGAAAAAGTGGTTAAATAGCTTGTTCTGTAAAGTTACAAATGCTTATTAGAACAAGTAATAGAGCATACAAAAGAATCATGCAGTAATATAGTATTTGTATTATACAAATAGGAAAATGCTATCTTTTTTATCAAATTTTTTGAAGAATGACATATGAGAGACAACGCAGATATTGGACACAATAAGTCACTTATAGACCACACTATCGGGTATCATTATGCTGGAGCTGGGGTTCATATGCAGCTGATTCAGCCATTCGAATAGAGCAGGGGTAGCCAACTCCAGTCCTCGAGAGCTACCAACCGTTCACATTTTACAGACAAGCTAGCTGCTTCAAAGGTGCACTCATTATTCACTGACACTTTAAAAGATCCACAGATGGAGTTAATTACTTATCTTGTGATTCTGTGAGGAGACCTGGAAAACATTAACGGTTGGTGAGGACTGGAGTTGGCTACCCCAGGAATAGAGTATAGCATGGGCAAGTGTTACACCCATTGGCACACATCTGTACTATTTTGGCTTCCGGAATGGAGGAATGCCTTATAATAGTAATGACAGTGTGCTTTTTTTTTATGCCTTTGATGTGGTCAGATTTTGGGAGAATAGTATACAGCAGGTATTCCTGATCTTCTGATCACTGAATTGTGCGGCTTCACTAACCTGACACAGGATGGCCACCCTACAGGATATCCACACACTCGCTTTGAAATGCAGCGTGCACCTGAAGGTTCCTGCTGCATTATAGCAAAATGTAATGCCACAAAAAAAATAGCTTGAGCATTTTCCGAGGTGTATAACAGGTATTCTTTTTTGCTTCAATCAAGATAGCGGATATTGCAAAAAAAAAAAAAAAGGTATTTGTCAGGATATTATGCAAAATACAGCCTTTTTTAACCGTGTAATGATTGTATAACTAGTTTAAGAGTATAAATATCAAACCTCTTGGTTCATAAGCACTTCTACTAGACTGTATTTGTACATTCTTTGATAAAGTGACTAGGCATGTGCAATAAGAATATGGCAGTAGTCTTGAAACAACTGCAATTATTTTTAACAAGAGCAGGTCTGATATTTCTAAAACAAAGACAGGCAATAAAATTTACTCTTGCATACAGCCTCGCTGCAAAAGAAATCTTGTAACATACTGATAGGTCTATTTGACAATCAGAGATTGATGTTTATTAATATTATTATTATGTTAATTCATCCTTTACAAATATGCAGATATGGGTATTAATTAAAAAAAAATCTCTTCCCCATTGTACACCTCATTTATTACCTTTTAACACCATTTTTAATGTCTTCATCTGCTGCCGCAGAAGCAATAATTGTACCAGCTCAGCTGGTAATGCTTTCATTCACTTCAAACTCTTAACCTTTTGTATCTGTACAAAACTACAAACGTTTTCTCCCAGTACTTTGGTCAAATTTTCAGTTAAGTTTTTTTTGCGGTATCTTGGCACACGTCACTTGAATTCTTGTACATTCATTTTAACTTGTGTGACTTTATAAAAACAATTTGTTTGAGTCACCTTACAGAGTCACTCACATAATAGCCATGCCCATAGAATGGATATTTTTAAGGATTTCTTTATGAATACATCCAGCTAGTAAATGTAACATTTGCACCAGATCTTTCATCAAACACTCAAAAGATTGGAGTTATTCATGAAGCAAAGGCCTTTGTATTTTTAAGACATCACTATGCCCAACAAATCCACCAGAAGAGTTTGAAGTTTCAGGTTTAGTAATTTAAACATTTGTACATTTAAAGTAATTGGGCCACATGACTGGAGTCTCTTTGAAGTGGAAGAGTACATACAGATGGGGCAGGCCTCTTCCTGGCTGGCGAATCGCCAAAACGTCCCCGCTGGCAATCCACCAGCAGCCTCGCCAGCCATCAGACTGAGATGCGCGTGCGTCTCACGCGCGTCTCAATCTCCGTCGGCGGGGCGGCGGGAACCCTGTCCGTCTCCACCTCATTGAGACGAACAGGGTTAGGGGGGGTGCGGGCAGGTGGCGGGGACCCCGGGTTACCGCCGACAAGCCGGCGGGGACCCGGGGGAGCAGCTGGAAGCGCCGTCGGAAGGGGACGTGCGCGCCTCTCGTGCGTGCGCGTCCCCTTCTCCTAACGATATGGCGCTGGCGGGGGATGGCGACCTGCCCCATCTGTACTACTGGGACAGAATGAGAACTAAAAGTGTCCCTGTAAAAATGTCTAGAAGTGGCCTCACATAGGCAACACCAAATTAAATGTAGGTGGAACCAACACCAACATAGGCAAGATTAATACATCCCTACATGTATGTGTAAGCCATTGGTTTCAATATGCCTCACAGTCTAGTGGCCCCCAGACCTTTAAGCAGCTGTGAAAATCACAACACCCCTCCCCCCCCCCACATACACACACACACATTTCAAATAATACCCTCCCCCACACACTAAGGCTGACCACAGACCCCAAAACCTCCATGAAGCAGGCGAACAGCTCATTACCATAAGCCCCTGAATATTACAGATATGTCCAACCCTCCCTAGTGGTGCACAGAAACACGCCAGAAATTCTTTCACCCCCAGATATAACCCACTCCTGTCCCATTAACAGATGTCACAATGGGTGTCCGACTTGGGTACTCTGATCTGGTATGTGGTCGTATTATCGACCACATTTAGGTCGACATGCAACTAGGTTGACAGGGTTCGAGGTTGACATGGTTGAAGGTCGACAGGTGTCTAGGTCGACATGATTTTTTTCACTGTTTTTTGAGCCGACATCTGCCGACAGGCGGTATTTCATGCCCTACCATCCACTAGGGCATGGTGGGAGAATAAAATAGTGTGCCGAGCGCAGCAAGGCACCGTGCCTGAAGCATAGCGAGCGAAGCGAGCAGCTGCGATTGACTTCCAACTGTGTCCATGTCGACTGTGTGGACATTCGGGTAAAAAAAAGCGAAAAAACCCGTCAACCTCGGGACCTGTCAACCTAACCCATGTCGACCTAACGCTTTGTTGACCTAAACCCACGTCCACCTTGTTCTATGTCAACCTAGACACATGTCGACCTAGAACCCTGTCGACCTAGTTGCATGTCGACCTAATGAATGTCGACCTAAGTGTGGTCGATAAAACGATCCACACCCCTCTGATCTGTGCTTGTGTGGGAGACAGGAGGGGGATGGGGCCTCTACCCTGGGCAGGGCCACATCTTTAAATAAAAAGTCATTGGCTGACAGGTGGTGTGTCAGCCCCCCAGAAATCTTTTCTGTAAGGTCTATGGCCAATCAGCCCTTGAAGATAAGGCATTTTGTGGCTTGATGATGAAAAGTAGTTAATCATTAGTTAAGTATACTTTAAAAAAAACTTTACTTATTTGGAATTGTCTCTATTAAACTTTTACCTTTGTTAGTAAAAAGAGATTCAAAGGGTCAGAAAGGCCTTGTCCATTAAAATTATTCTTTGAATTGTAGTCAACACAAAAATGTGATGATTATGTGAGACGACAGAAGTGTACATGTTCTATCACTATTGAGAAAACATCAATCTCGTGTCATCCTTAACTCGGATCTGTTCTTATCTTGCCCGCATTTAAGTTGTCTCAAAATCATGCTAAATGCATCTAAAGAGAATATACAAAATATAACCATATCTTGTACAAAACACTTCTTAAACTGTAATCTATGCTCTCATCATCTCCCTCTCACAATCCATCCTGAAAACAGCTTTGAGGCTAATCTTCCTTTCCACACTCTGCACTTATGTAATTATTCTCAACTGTCTCTTACTCTAACTGTGAAACGGCAAAAATCACTGGGAAAATGGCCACCAGTGCCATTTTCAGGTTATCCGTGCATGCATATTAGTAGTGTCCCCTGTAATGTAGCACGGGTGCCATATTACCAGAGACCTGTGCATGCGCAGTAGATTCTGATACAAATCGAGAGCCTATCTCACCACCAGAGAGGAGGGGCCCTAATCCGAGCCCCCTCCTTTCTTAAAGTGCTAATGATGTATCCTTGTGTATCAATGCCTATTTCCTTAAAGATTGTAAGTTTGCAGGCAGGGACTTTGACCGTCTGTAATGACCCAGTTTATTTTATCACAGTTTCCAATTGTAAAATGCAATAGAATTTGCTGGATTATGGGGCCGATTAAACCCTAATTGCAGGGTGGCGAATTTGCAGCCCTAGCCATTATATGAGAACCGCGCAAGGAGGGCTGCTTACTTCATTAGCGGGCCCATTCTCCCTGCAGCCATCGCAGCACTGAGTAAGTCTTGGCTTATGTAGCGCTGTACACAGGGGGCGGGTTGAAATTTATTTCCGATGGTGAGTGATTATGAAAGGAATTCCCCCTTTTCTCACGGCTGCATTGCCATGTGCATCCGTGCACACGGGCGGGTTCCTACTCAGGCAGGGAGGGGGCTAACTGATCACAGAACTGCAGCTCTGCAATCATGTTTTAATTGGCCACTATATAAGAAACGGTTAATAATAATACATGCACATCTATTACAATCACGCTATACACATCAAGAGGGGCTGTGTAACGTGACTGAAGCAACAATGTATGCGGACACCTCTGTCCCTCTATGCATACCCTCCAACATGACCCATTGCATTCGGTACACATTGCTCTGCTCATGGACTTCCCTGGTAATGTATGATTGCCAGAACCTGTGTGGAACTAGGTAATTGACGAGAAGAGTGTTTCAACACAGATGATGACAATCATGCAATCATACATTACCAGGGACGTCCAGGAACAGAGCATTGTGTACCAAATGTAATGGGTCATGTTGGAGGGTATGTCTATGGAGATGACTGTTTATGCTCTTTTTTTTGCCATGGTATTGCAAAGTGGCATTTAGCAAGGGGTCGTTTGGTCTCTCTGTTAATAACCAAGATGGAACACACGGTTTGCAAATCCCCAAAAAAGTTTGACATGAGAGACTCTAAAAGCTCAGCTCCCCAATCTTATTGTCCAGGAAATGGGAGCCTGTTTCCTACTTACTGGTCCATCAGCACTGGTTCCTCGGAACTCAACTGCAGTGTGGTGCCATTCTCCCTGACTTGTAATCCCTCTCCCCAGGTGCTATGTGGCCCACCAACATCTCTCCCCTTCTGCTGTTGTGAGTAATTCTTCTCCTGTCCGCTATGTGCTGCTTTGATTGCAGGCTATGGTGACCCTTAAAGTTATGCAGCACTGTTCTAAATTAGAGCTCCCAAGGTGTGCTCTAATTTAATGCAGCTGGCAATTCTTACCTGCTCCCTTGGTACTGCTCCTTGACTTCCTGGTTCCAACTTTGGCAAATCTGTCCTGATTTTGCCTGTCCACAGGTAATGCATTGCCTGTCTGGTTCTGACCGGTTTCTGTCAACTATACTTCAGTACATCACGCGGTGACCATACTTACTGCCTGCCTTCATAACCACTGTGTCCCCTTGTGCATGGGATCCCAGTCACATGGCCATGACCTGTGTATCGGGCGAAGTGAAACCTAAACAACCTTGTGGGTGTCCTGGTTAGGATTACTGCCTCACGACACTGTGTTAATGGTGTAGCTTTTTTTTAATATTTTTTTCTGGGCATGTGTAGGTTCTTTCCAGGCATTCTCCCTATCAGAAAATTCCGCTGGTAGGGAAAGAATTCTAGTTTGTGCATGTACATGTGTTTAGGGCAGACTACATGCAAAGCTTCCATCGTTTGATTCCATGATTCTGTTCTCTAACTCAAGTTCAACTTGGATAGTATTTGTTCTGACTGCACTTGTCTACCACAATTAAATATATTGTAAGCCATATGTTCATAGCATATTTAAAGACTTTAAATCTATTGCAAGACTATTTATATACTGTACAGAAGGTTCTCTGACTCACAAATCAACTAAGCATTACATTTGCAAATAATCATTTTAGAATATACTAAATGTTGCTTTTTTAATGCTTTTGCTTTTAACATTTGAGCTCTCCTTCTTTTTTATCTTTATATTCTTTATTAATACATTTACTTGCTAATCAGTGCTTTACAGTTGAACTATTTAAATTCTAGTAGTTAGACATTTTTAAATGACATTTACAATTTATTTATTTATTTTCAAAGCCAAATCATAATATTAGAATTCCTATTTAAACTTAAGTGATAGCAGTGGAAGACTTAGGAGGGTTTTCATTTTGCTCGCCTGTTATTCGACAGGTGGGATTCAATGTCCCGCCTGCCGGTCGGAGAAAAGGGGACATGTCCGGAGAAACACCGTGGATTGTCGAGATATGGTCGTGATCTCAAAAAACCTACAGCCATTCTCGGCAAAACAGGCCTGACTGTTATTAAAGTTGTGTCCATCCTGCCGAGATGCCTATTCTCTAAATATTTGTCCAGGGTCAAGTGTTTATATTTGTGCCCACATGACGCAATGTAGAAGGAGAGCTGAAGCACAGAGCATTCAAAACTCCCATACCTGTCACTAAAGGTTGTAGGCAGATATATATGCTTCATCAAAGCAGGCATATACAGCTGTACAGTGCCTTTGTTTTCCTTTTTACTTCCTGACCCATTGCATACTAATTTCTAGGCCAGGTGTCAGTGCTGCCTATAACCTTTCTTCGATATATTGCAGGATTGCACTTGATGTAATCTTGTTGCAGGATACAGATGCAGTTGCCATAGAGACCAGATATTTATTGCTCAAATAATCTTCAAAAAGACTCTTCGCTTGATGATATTGCTTGGAGGCATACAGATGTTCACAGCTATACACCTCTTCTTGATGTCACAGAGGATATTTACCAAAAAGAGTTTACAAACCCATTTTTATCCTAATCTAACATGCAATGCCACAGGGGGCAAGTTCTCCATGCTGTATTTGCCCTAGTATGCACACCTGTAACATTGTCCCTAATGGACAATAGGGAGTGGTCACTCCTTAGAGCCTAAGCACATCTGCAGGTGACCTTCCCATCTAGAGTGAGTATAATAGTTCCCCTTCAGAAAATCCAGGATGCTGCGAAGGGACCAAGCAGGCCTCCTTGATCCAACTGCATTCCAGAGATGGGCAAACAAGGTTCCCAGGGAGAGTTTCCTCACCACTGGAGGTGGACAGTGGGAACCAGCAGCCCAAAGAGAGCTCCAAATCTCTGTAGTATCCCAGGGCCAAATTTTAGTTATTTTTATTACATTTAAATACATTTAAAATACATACTGGGAACTCAGCTACACCAGGCCATACTTTAGCGCAGATGCAATGCACTAGAGTAAAAATATAGGTTAGTACAATTTTTATTTTCCCTGCATGTGCAATATTTGTCCCGTTGCTGGACATTTTGCGGTCAAACGGCATGCTATTAGGGTCTCCTCGTGCTTTTGCCCAACCAGCAAACCACTGGATAAACGGCAGATTGCCTCCTAACAGTGGGAGCAGACTATCATGGCAGCTCCATCAAAGCTTTGCTGAGCCTGCACTTTCCAATAGCTGACACAAACGGCAAAAAATAAATTTTGCAGGCATGCCACCGAAAGGTAGGTGTGTGCCAGTGGTACCTCCAGCTGTGCACCACTGGCGCACCACCTCTGGGGACAGATATGAACCACACGTTGCTCCCCAGACTCATACTTCCCTGGAAATCGTACGTGCAGGCTCTCCTGCTGCTGCCCCCCCCCGCTCGCTGACACCAGGTCCTGCTTGGGGCCGCTCGTGAGCCCTCGGGCGTTCATGTGTTCAGGCACCTCAACACACAAATGCCCGAGCACGCCAGTGCCCCCCTCTACCCCTGAGCAGCCGGAAACAGCCAAAGCCAACTGCAGCAGCCCCAGGGGAGCAGGGTCTTATGCATAAGACCAGCAGCCGGAGCTTGAGTGGTGAGTATTTCTGGGGCAGGACAAACCTGCCCTGGTAGATTGTTCCTGCCCCAGGGAAACCCATCACTCAAGGGGTTAATCCTACTGGCATAAGCGGGAACCCCGGAGACAGGACACAGCCAGGGGCCAGACACAGAGGGAACCAAGGACGCTCGGGATTCCTGAGCGCACACTGCTCCTCCACTACTTCTTAAATAAGGGCACACATACCACTCAATTCCACTCCACTCGAAAGTACTGTGGATATTTAAAATTTGAACGGTGCCACTGCTTATGAATACTTTTATCTTGGGGGGTGGAATTCATGAGAGGAGCGGATACTCTTAAATTAAAACCCTTATCAAGGGGTATGGGGTAATGGAGGGTGTGGAATAGAAAGGTTGACCGTTCATAGGATTACATTGTCTTGGTTGACCCCAAATGGTTGACAGGCCCAATGTCGACATAGACAAAAGGTGAAATAGTCCACATGAGTTAAAAAAAAAAAATTGTTGATTTTCAGTGAATGGAGCCCACCCTCACATCATATACTAATTCCTAATTTGAGTCCATGTGGATGGTTAAAAAAATGAAAACGTAAAAGAAAAAAGTATTGATTTCCAACCTAGATACAGTTCACTTGTCATCAGGATTATATAATGGAAATTAGCCACCTTGCTAGTAGCACTGTCCCCTAAGCTTCTGCTCTTTATAGAGACCTGGCAGATATGGTATTCAGAGGTCCCTGGAGAGGAAGCAGCCATGCATATTTGACACTTTTGCCTGCTGCATTCAAGATAGGGTGTACAATGGCAGACTCACCTGTTTTCAGGGAGAACAATGTTTTTAAGGAGTGTCTCCATGGCTCCTTTTTAATAACGGTTTCCTTTGTTTTCTGTTTTTTAACTTTGTCTTGTTGTATTGCGCTGATTATTACCTGTAATTTTCATTGTAAGGCTTTACACACTCTTGGTGGTGCAATATCAATAAAATATACTAATAAAAAATGTGGATGCCTAAGGGTTGGTGCAATTATATTTTGGGTATAACGGTCCCCAATGCTACCAAACCTATTTTGATTGACTGATTGGGAATTTGCTTATGAAGGTGATAGTTGCGTTTTTTTGTTTTATTACACATGCATGTGTGTATTATGTTTTTGTGTACATCTTTTAGGAAGTTTTGCTTTTCTTTTAATACAGTTTAACCACTGTGTAATTTGTGATAGTTTTTGTTTCTGCTTCACTGTATAAAATGCACGGTGACAAGGGAATGTTGTCTGGTTTATATATCAGTCACCAACGATGACTTTTTCACTTCCTGATATTACTTTCTTTGTTTGCTTTTGAATATTGTGTAGCCTTCTAAGAAAAAAGATGTATAGAAATTCCTCGTCTTCACTAAATAAATTGATCGTTGCCAGTGGATAAGGAAGTTCCGTATTATGATAAATTACATGTAAAAAATGGTTTTGAGTTGCCACGAGGAAGAGCATGTATAGCAATTAGCAAACCACTCTGAAAACCTGCTTTTGAGGATAGATTACATTTTGCTATTTGCTATTTTCTTTCCTTCTGTCCTCATTTTAGAACTATATACAAGCTAGGTTATGACAGGGGTCAGTTTGTTAAGTTAAAAGGATTGTTTTTTTCTGTTTTAAGATGTCTTTCTGGAGATTTGAAAGTTCAAAAAGTAGTTTTCTTATATATGTCAAGTGCTGTGGATTTTTTTCAGAGACCAGCTGGAAACACAGGCAGAGTGCACAAGTGAATGGGGGATGGGTTAGCTGCTAGCAGGCAGTACAGTTCAGCATGTTCCAGAGCGCACTACTCTCTAGTCCCCAGGCAACAGATGGAGATGCCTCTTGTTGAGAGAATTGATTTTTCGATTGTACGACATTACAGCAACATAAACAGTGTTTCAAACTCAGCTTGTACATTTATAGAGCATCTGAATAGTAGCATTTCTTAGTAAATTATGTAGTTTAAGTTATCTCTATATATAGGTGTGTTTAATTTAAAACAAATGTATAATTCTATAAAGGATTACAACTGCTTGTATGATACAGTTTTTATAGCTGTCAGCTGTTCCTGATTTCCACCAAAAGCTCCTGTTTTATTTAGCAGTTTAAAGTTATATTGTGATTTACTATTTTGTGTGCATTTGGCTGTATTTCTTTTCCTCTTTATTATACAGTACATACACGTGTAAAGTGAGTTGCAACTATATCCTTTTTATTTTATATTAGTGACAACAAATTGATTTTGTGTATGTCATATAAAGACGTCAATGACAGCCTTAGGGTTAGTAAATAGAGAAAAATCCATTTGATTCATTTCCTGGGATTTCAATAATTAGAACACCGCATTCAGAACAGTGCTTATGTTTTGCATGTTGAAGTGAACGGTTTCTATATTTAATGCTGTGAACTAACCAACTAGACAGGAAAGCGAGTTGAGTGATGGTATTAATATTGGGCCTGATTCATGGATGTAAGCTTTTGCATGAATTTGTGTGTGCGGAAATATGCTAATGCTGTAACCACCTACAAATGTATTGAGACAACCACAGGCAGCATCTAAAAGACAAGAGTCTGGTAGAAAGACACGGCTCCTACCCTTTCGATAATCATCCATCTGAATAACCCTGTGGTCCCACAGACTGGCCGTGGGAACAGAGACATTGGCACCTTTTTTTTATGTGTATAGTAGTGTTCATTCTAGCACCCGCCATCTTTGAAAACTCATGCAGTACCTTTTCTCTGACTGGGGTGTCGCTGTCTGCTGTGGTGTTTCTAGTACAGGACTGGTTTGCATATCTGTGCTGATATACAGACCACACTGTGCTAGAAGCACTACAGCAGACAGCGACACCCCAGGCAGGGAAGAGAAACTGCATGGGATTTCAAAGATGGCGTGTGCTAGAATGAACACTATATAGCATTGCAGTTGTAGCCTGAGGCATGCCCCATGAATGGTTGCGACACTTCTACATTTTTAGCTACCTCTCCCCGATACCTTACCCAAAATGTCTGATAATCACTTTGAGAATAATTTGTAACAATTATGTTATTTTTGTTTTGTACTAAAACATATCTACCTGGACATTCTAAATGTATTAATCATAGCATTGTAATAATACGTTTACCCACTGATGTGCAGAATACCCTTGAACATGCTTAATATAAGCGGCAGCTCATTACTTGTCTGGGGGGGGGGGGCTTCTTGGCTTTGCCCTTCGGTAGTTAGACAGCTCATGTCATCTGTAGGTGGGGCTGCAGTAGGAAGCAGACTGCATCAGCTGCAGCCCATAGAAGCCATAAAGGGCTGACATCATAGCAGGGGATTGAATTATCTGCTGTGGCAGTCCAGCCTAGCAGTCCCAAGGGAAGAAAACTCCTCCCCTGGAAATGCCTGTTTGGCTGTGATTAGCAGGGAGCGCTTCCACTGGGACATCGCTGCCACTGCTAAGCAGTCTTTGTGGCAGATTTTTTGGGGGGGAGAAGGGGGGCTGCAGTCCTGCAGTACATAGGTAAATTCACCATTGGTTCATATTGTTTCTTTTAGGTATGCTTTTGAAAAGGCAAAAATCACTTTTTCAATGTTTGTATTCTGGAAGGTTGAATTTAAATGACCACACGTAAGGCGCATACACACTAGACGAGATTTTAAACCATATCAACGATAACGACCAGTCAGAATGACATTTTGTTGTTTATCATCCAGTGTGTGCGCACTATATTGTTAGCGATGTCATAAACGACATACTCTGACGTCTGTACCTGCATCTCTATTTGAGGATATCATCAACTACAGCATACTACTGGAATGTGGCCACTAACTGTATTGTTTGTAAAATCACACAGATTGTATGCATTATATTGTTTGTCCAGGAGTTCAAGGGAAATTGTTGACAACATTGCATCAGCTACAGTATATGCACTCATTTTTTTATTGATTTGTTTTGTGAGTGGATCTATGAAAAACAGTAGGGGAATCGTTATATGGCCGCTACAACATTGGTAGTGTAAAAATACAGTTTTTTGCTTTCTTTCCCAATGTTTTCATTTGGCTAGCCTATTGGATTGACTTAAAAAAAATAATTGTTTTGATCGAAAATGCGGATTCAGTGAAATCTGTTTACAAAAATGGTGCTGCTTTCGCGGATTATGCTTCGAAGCAAATCCGTGATAAGACACAGCTCCTGCTGTCTTATTGGGGCTAATTAGATTATTAACCGCTATCATTGATCGCGGGCAATATCACCCATACCTTTATAGAATGGTGATATAGCTGCTACATTCAGGAATGTACCGTTTAATGATAACAAGTATGTTAGTAGATTTTATGCATTATAATATAATTCATGTATTATAGGTATTACATTACATTCTGTTACATTTTATATTCTGTGGGTCCTAGTATGTCTCTGTTTTAACATGATTTTTTTAAACTATTCATGTGCTCTAATAAATGTATTGCAGCCCTCTCTGTTCTTTTTCTCCCTCCATCTCCGCTAACCATCTGTTAACATAGCAAGGTCTTACAGTTCAAACACAGCAAAAAAGAAATCAATCAATCTGCATCCCATAATACATAAAAAAAACAATGTCATCCTCTATCTCTTTTGGAAGGACTTCTCTTATTTTGACGTGCAGTATGGTATGGAGATTTTTCATACTATCACATCTTCACTTTTATCTTTGTATGTGTTAATTTGTATGATCACACACATACACGCATATATATATATATATATATATATATATATATATATTTATATATATATATGTATGTATGTATGTATGTACAGTCACACACCCAATATATATATGCATGTAGGTTTGTTGCCCTGGTGCCCTCCAATGTGATGATATATGCGGGTGTCTACTTGGTACCGGGTAGGGTCCTTGCCAAAGCAAGAGGCGGCACTCGTCAAGCTTTTTCAAAAACAGTTCTATTGTGAATACAATTTAAGGCATTACAGCAGAGTTATGTGACGACGTTTGAAGACCATTAACGGTCTTTTCATCAGGTCTCAGTACAGAAATTACGTAGTGCAAAACAACTATGTAATTTCTGTACTGAGACCTGATGAAAAGACTGTTAATGGTCTTGAAATGTCATCACGTAACTCTGCTTTAATGCCTTAAATTGTATTCACAATAGAACTGTTTTTGAGAAAGACCGACGAGTGCCGCCTCTTGTTACTGCGTGGACCCTACCAGGTACCAAGTAGACACACATAGATATATATCTATGGCGCCATTTATCTCAATTGTTAACATTATTTAAACCCTGCTGGAATGCCCTGTGAGTACCCCTGATGAAGGCTGGCATGCGGCCGGCTGAAACAGCTGTTGGGACTACTGACAGGCTGGTAACCATGATGACCGTTTGAAATACATTCTCATTTTCTTTCACCAAAACGTAAGTGCTGGTTTTTTCTTTCCTTCCAAGGAAAAAAGTGCTGTTAGATATATATATATATATATATATATATATATATATATATATCTATCTATCACGAGGACCGGCAACAATCCACAGCACAGACGCTAAATCAACTTTGCTGGGTGCCCTTACTAAGGAAATGTAGGGTACAGGAGATGGCACGGTACTCTCAGTCAGAAATAAAGGTCTCACATGCTGTTAGTACATCAACGTTTCAATGCTTTATTCGCGTTGTCTTCAGGCTCAAAGATACAATAAATGACACAAACCTTTTGTACACCATTCATGCGCTAAACAGACGCCCCCACCGTCGAGCCGGACTTCCGGGTCTCAGGTGGATGACGTCATCATACTTCCGGGTCTCAGGTAGATGACGTTATCAACTGAGTAGTAAGATAAAATTAATAGTGCAACATATCAGTCCCTTAATAAATTGATATACATTGATGTTCTTCTGCTGTATTAGCTCCTGAGTGGTACTACTTTTTTAATTAATGAGTAAATGGAGTCTCTGAATACTCAAAGGGCATAGTGTTAGATGGGCAGGTCTTTAGGGATCCCGTAAGTTGAAAAAGCAGGTGAAATGGTGGTTTAGCCCACCTGACAATAGGTAATAAGCAATCCTCAGCTTTTTAATAGGGAGATAAATGAACAGCGGTAATACCTCTTACTGAATGAATCCAATCCTCACGGCAGCCAAGAGATGGTAAACACGAGTGTCAGGTGCAGCTCAAGCTACACCCACATCTGCCCATCTAACACTATGCCCTTTGAGTATTCAGAGACTCCATTTACTCATTAATTAAAAAGGTGATACCACTCTGGAGCTAATAAAGCATAAGAATATCAATTTATTAAGGAAGTGATATGTTGCACTACTAATTTTATCTTACTATTCAGTTTTTATGTATATTGTTTTTTTAGAATGAATTGTAGCTAACTAATAAATATATCCATTTATTTGTATTTATAAATCCTCCAGATGTGTGGCGCTCTCTTTTACATCTACATGCAATTCTAGGTATACGTGTGTATAATTTTTATTGTTTAGAGTAGTTAAATGTAAATTCCATTTCTGTCCTAAATAGCAATTTTCCAGAATTGCTCTTGGGAGCAGCCACCCATTGTGTCTATTCAACGCACGCTGTTACAGTGTGCGTATGTAATAGTGGAGCCTTGAGATTGATACCGGGCCTGATTGTTTTGCAGTTATTTTAGTGCAGGATGTCACCTGCAAATACAATTTGCCTTCAGACATTAATAAATCCTAGTTCATATCATATTTAGAAATTCACAGACCAAATCCACCTTTATAAAGAGGATTACCACTATTATCACACTGCCTTAACACCTTCATAATTTGGAATAATTATATAAAGACATCACTAGTCAAATAAAATGCACAAGTACACCTTGCTGATTAAAATGATATTAAGTATTTGTATAATGTGTGTGCGAATATACTGTAACATAACGTAGCAAATACAGCTGCAGTCTCACACAACATACATATGCCACATATTTGAATCAGCGCAGTCTGATTGTGTATCTTATTCACATCTTTGGGGCAAAATGCACAGTGGTAGTAAACATGCTCATGACTAGGTGCACATAGAAGGGCTGTTTAATGTGACCGCAGCAATGGTAATGGATGATGTATCTGTATATATAGTTTGAAGCTTTTTTTTTTTTAAGTTTAGATTAATTGAAGGTGGCCAGAGTATCATCTTTCTGTGCATTCGGTTTGGGTCTGTGACCGTCACTCTGTACTGATGCTCCCACCCAGAGGCGTAACTAGATATCCGTAGGCCCCATAGCAAAAGTTTGTAAGGGCCCCCTGTTTAGCAACTGATGGTGATAAATGTATGCAAAACATTAGTTTGACAGCAAAGATGGGCCCCCTTCAGCTCTGGGCCCCATAGCAGCTGCACCCCCTGCACCTATGGTAGTTACGCCCCTGCTCCAACCTCTGCCTTTTCATCTGCCACGGCCGCCTTGACCTCTGCCCGCTGTCTCTCCCCCCCCCCCCCTCCCCCACATCAGAAGCATGGGCAGGCAACGACCGCGTCACTGACACTGGGAAGAAGTATTCCAGGTTGGCAGCGACATATTTGTTTTTCGCCGTGGCAGCCGGCTGCTGCAGCGACTTTCAGTGCCCGAGTTACGTGACCACATAGCTCCCACCTAGTTACGGCCCTGATTTACCACATTAACAATGCAGAAAGTGTATTTCTGATTAATCTAATGCTCTCTTCATTGAAAAAAAACCCAATGCTTTTCTTTAAAAAATAAGGGCATTTCCAAGTGACCCCAAACTTTTTTTTATTTTGTTCATATTTCAGCATATCCGTATTTTCTCATTAACAGGGATGTATGTGAAACATTTTAGAATCCCTAATGACTATAATCATAATTTCCTCCCTTTACTCCAATACACTGGAGTCATCACATTGATACAATGGGGGTTATTCTGCATTTCTGCGCATGTGCAGACGTAGGGTGCATGCACCCACGGCAAACTTTCGGTTCGCCACGTGCACGCACCCATGACGGGGTGCCGGGGGTGCTGGGCTGCCTTATTACCATATGGGAATGCCCTGCGTTCCATGGGCGTTCCCATGAGAGCACTGGGCGTTCTCATGGTAATGGGGCGGTGACGCTGGTGTGGAGGGCGGGCATCTGACGTTACCGGATGTCCGCTGCCTGCCCATATCCGTGACAGCGTGCAAGTATATGTAAGTGACTTAAGTCACTTTTATATGCGTGCACGCACCACATCTTTCGATGGTTGCTGACCACAGAAAGATGTGGGCAGTTACCCGAGGCATACAAATGGATGTTTATGCAAAAAAAAAATTGCAGCCTGTGCGGGCGAACCTGCACTGCTAGGGGGGGCATGTGGGCGTTCATTCGCCGGGCGGGGTTTGGTGGACTCGCAAGGCTGCGAACCTTGCGAATCAACCAGAATAACCCCCAATTTGCACTGGGAGAGGTCACCTCCTGTTTTTTATCTATACTACAGGTTGAGTATACCTTATCCAAACATCCGTTATCTAATTTATTCCGAAAACCATACATTCCAGAAAGCACAACTGTGGGCATCTGTAACAGCACTACTGAGGACATGATCTGTAACTGCCACTAAATATGTGCAAGAAAATGATTGCTTAGAATTAAAATTCAGTGCCTGAGATAGTACACAAACTTTGTGTATTGTTTTAAAACCTTGTTTTATGCACAAATAAAATATATTTGTGTGTGTTTCATGTGTTTAATGTGTATATACAACATAAATGCAAGATATAATTATAAACATTTATTAACTCTAATAATACAAAATGTAAAAAAACAATAGAACAACTGAAGTAATTAATACATTAAAAATAAAAATGAAAATAAAGGATGGGGGAACAGGTCACAAAGGGACTTTGAGTGGTATTTTCATGGGTAGATTAATAGTCAGTTGTCACAGAGTAGCCCAAATATATAGGTATTGTATATTACCAATAGGGAAATCCTTCCACTGATGTCCGCTGTATGTATCAATATTGTGTCCTTTACAGAATTGGAAGAAATGCGGAGCTGAAGATGTTATGCTCAATATTTTGGGAGCAGATTTGATCCTGATGGCGACCACTAGCTTCTCTGGTGTGTCTCTTTAGGGAACTGGCGTAGTATCACAAATGATGTTAGAAACTTGATCCAGGTTCAGGTGGTGCTCTATATTTCTTAGGAATGGAGGCAGACCATCAGTCGGTGTGGGGGTCTCAATTTAATTGACTCAACGTGTTTCCCCGGATAAGTAACTTCCGGCTTCCTCAGGAGTGAATGATTTGGAGTGGGCCAAGTGCTCCTATATATACCACTTTCTTTAATTAGTGATCTGTGTCACCTGTGTAGGGCTTTGTTAATATCATAAAAACCGTCAAGAGAAAACAAATATATCTAATAGTTATAAAAAGGAGGCAGTCATAACAGTAATGTGTACTTATTTAATTCATTTAATTCATAGTAGTTTAGTTAGAAACCATAGTAGAAACACCAGAATGGGCTATTTTGGGATATTTGCCAACTACCCCAAAAATTTCAGTTGGCTGCAAAAAATTGCTATTGTACCTTTCTGCGGTAGCAAGAAAATGCATACTACAGCAATGGATATCCGCCACACCTCCCTCATTTCATATGTTGCAAGAAAAACTAATTCAAATATTTAAACTTGAATGGACTGAAACAACTCTACACAAGGAAACACAAACAAAGCTCTTTTTTGAGGTATGGGAGAGCTATATAGACACGTTCCCAACAGACATCAAACAACAAATTCATAAATGTTTCCACACAACTCTATGGTATGAAACCAGAATACTTATACAAGACCCTCCAATAGTTTAATCAAAAAAATATATACATGTGTATGTGTTTATGTATATGTATGTATATATGTATATATATATATACAATAAAAATAGGGGTAGAAGGCTTGGACATGCATGGCTTTTCTCTTTCCCCCCTCCCCTCCTTCTTTTTCTCTTTTCTTCCCACCCTAAATTTAACTCTCAATTTGTTTTTACGTTTATTTGAAACAAACTATCTTTATTCATCTGATTTGAAAATAACAAGATGAAAACATTAATAATTAACAAGACAATTCTTCTAATCTAAGAAAACCAGTCACGCAAAAAATGTAATCACAAATTTCATTTATTGAAGATTGTCTTGAACATAATGCAATTTGTATAGAAGCGGTTTTGTTGAATAGATCCCTTTATGTGTTCAAATGTAGTGATGTTGACGTTAATAGTCGATACCTATACATAATCTTTTTTGTTTGGTTCTCAAAGCATTGGACATATTTAATAATATATATGATCGATAAGAAAAAATTAAAAATACTTGCAATATATATTAATGTGAATGCTACACCACATTGAACTGTATAATTTTTGCAATAAAAACAATTTGAAAAAAAAAAAAGAAACCATAGTAGACACGCACAGCTGAATACTAATCAAATGGTCAGGGTTGAGAGTGATGCTGGGTCATGTGACCACTGATCGTTCAACTAATAGATT
This sequence comes from Crinia signifera, assembly GCF_055691185.1. Lineage (NCBI taxonomy): Eukaryota > Metazoa > Chordata > Amphibia > Anura > Myobatrachidae > Crinia > Crinia signifera. The sequence continues at coordinate 171,435,693 of NC_139220.1, forward strand.
TTTTTTTTTGTCCAGTTTCTGGTGCTCTGATTTTTTTTTTATTATTAGCGAATAAAAACTTACTCACGGGGCGTGGCCTGAGCGAGGAAGAAGGAGGAAGCAAGAAGCCAGAGCTCCTGCTTACCCTTCCAGCAAAGTGCTTTAAAACCCACTATTTGGGTAACCATCTGCACCCCTACCCACTCCAGCAACACCCCAGACCAGCGGGGGACAGTGTGGGAACAGCTTCGGAATCGGGAGACCCCTTATAGAGGTCTCTGCGGATTGCGGCCTAGTACCCTTACAAGCCGGGGCCTCGATTTTGAGCCGCACCCGCCGCCGGAGCTCCGCGGCGGCGATCGCGACGGGACAACCCGTTTTTCAACAAATATATGTTCCGGAGGTGCCCCCCACCACTGCCAGACATCACCAGGGGCTCTGCCCCCCCTCCTAGAAGGTAGGAAGAGCTTGTTTGGCAGCCTCAGGCGTCTCACTGAGGACGCGGCGGCCATCTTGGGAGCTGAGCCTAGCTGCAGCTGCGCTCCCCCTGCTGCTCCCCCAGCCACACACCTCACCCCAGACAGCGGGCAACGGAGGACAGCACCTCATAGCCCTTACCTGCACAAGCACCCCCAGAGGGAAGCGCCCTTCCATACCCCACACCAGGCGCTGGAGGCAGTAGAGAGCGGCCATATTGAGTGGGGCAGACACCCCTCACTCTCACCAGTCAGGGCTTCTTAGGCTCTGCGTCCATACAGAGAGACAAAGGGATCTTACTCCCTGACCTTGGGGGGCTGCAGGCTGCCTCATACCTGGCCCTCCTCCCCTGTGGCAGGCCCTGGTCATTTACTACCTGAATACAGCCACTCCTGTCCCCACTGCTGTGTCTGCTCTATATCGCTCTATATTGGGACATATTTAAAGGTACAGCTCTGCTTTTCATCGCCACTGACCTTCCTGAGGTTAACCATTGTGTGATCTGTCACACCAATACCTAGAGACTCAGAACCCCTGCGGTCCACCTTATTCTCCACCAGGGGTACTAGCCGTGGCAGGTTCAGCTTGAAAAAGAAAAGACTGCCCTACATTTTGGTCTCTATTATGGGGCTTCTCAAAGTGCTAAAAATCCTATCTATGCTAATTTAGCACGTATGACTCCTCCCGCCTTCTGCCAAAAGTAGGGGGATTCCTCGGTCTCACCTATGAAAACTGAACCCATTGTTATGTAACTTTCCATGAACGGATACCTTCCATAGCTGAACAGCACAATTGTCATGCCAGCCAAACGCTCCAAGACCCCAAAACCAAACCCCCAAATCTCCTTCTTCAAACCGCCCTCTCAACAACCTAGACCTAAAGACGTGATCCCTCCCGCCACTCCCACAACCTCTCATCTCCCGTCTCCCATGACAACTCCGGTCGCCTCGCCAGCTCCTTGCTCCATGGTGGTTCCCATGGGAGATGGAGACGCTCTGACGGTGGGCACGATGAAGTGTCTTCTAACCCAATTTAAAGATGACGTCACCGCGGAATTCCGCGCCACACTACAAGCCTGCCAACATTCGATTGACGACTTAGGTGGGCGCACTAATCACCTGGAGACTAAGATGGAGGAGGTGGTGGGGTCACACAACAGCCTACTAGATTCTCATAATGAACTTGAGGCGGAGGTCCGAGCGCTATGTGACAAAGTAACGGATTTGGAAGATAGATCGCGGCGTAATAACATAAAGCTGTGTGGCATCCCTGAATCGGTGTCGAATAGTAGCCTGCATGACTATGCTATCAACCTCTTTAAGGGGCTCTTACCGCAGTCTTCTACTGCAACCCTTCTTATCGACCGAATACATCGCTTGCCTAAGGCCAGGGCGGCTCCGGATAATGCCCCTCGTGATGTCCTTTTACGGATGCACTACTTCCAGACGAAGGAAGCTCTGCTTAAAGCTGCCAGACCATCCTCTGACACGGCTACATCCCTTGGGGATATCCAGCTCTTCGGGGACTTATCCGCCGCAACGCTCCTGAAACGCAGGTCACTGAAGCCTATTACAGTTGCTCTACAGAAAGCTGGTACCCCCTACAGATGGGGCTTCCCCACAAAATTGTTAGTGACGCGTGAAGGCTCCATTGTCCCTATCAACTCTGTAGAAGAAGGCCTGAGGCTACTACAGTCGTGGAACATTACTGACCCCATCTCCACTGGCTCCCCCAACCGCAGGCTTCAGCAGGACTGGTCTGTGGTTGAGTAGGGGGTAAGCTCTCCTAGTTATCTTGTTCTGACTGTTACCTGTTTGATATACACTTCTTTTCCCCATTATCTAAATGTGCATTAATGTCTGAGTGTATGTCTTGCTTAATATTGAAGCAGTTACCACGTTATGGGACTTTTCTCAGTTTTCTCAGTCAAGAATTTAGGGTCCTATTACCTACCTATATATGTTATTTTGTATTCCAGCTAGGATTGGTTTAAGCACCAATAGTGTGATTGTATGTCTTGCTTAATATTGAAGCACTTACCACATTATGGGACATCTCTCAGTTTCCTCAGTCAAGAATTTAAGGTCCTGCCATTTACCTATGCATGTTACTTCGCATTCCAGTTATGTTCGGATTAAGTATTTATAGTTATATGTCTTGTGGGGCTGAGGCCTCCCCCTTTCGTTAGAGTTATGCTAAATTACTGAGATACGGTAGAAGGTGGGGGGTATGCCACTACCCCCCCTACTCTATGTACACAGTCGCCTCGTTATGGCGACTGGCTAGGATCTCAAGAGAGATCAACTTAGTCTTTTTATTTACTTTCTGTTTTAGTTCCCCTATGTCTCCCCTTTATGTCACCTTGTACACCCCCTACTTATGCATCAGGTATAGTAATTTATACTCTCGATTTCATCAACGCCACGCCAGCTGTCCCTTATGCCCGTCATGGTTAACATAGTATCTATCAATGCAAAGGGCTTAAACTCCCCTTCTAAAAGAAAGGTAGCTTTAAATTATTTTCACAAACTAAAAGCACAAGTAGTAGCGGTCCAAGAGACTCATTTTCAAAAAAATAACCCACCCCTCTTCACTGATTCCAGATACCCTCACTGTTTTACGGCCAATGGTCCCACAAAAAAGGCTGGTGTAGCAATACTTATAGCTCAACACTGTACATTTCAGCTGTCATCTAAATATGAGGATCCGGAAGGGAGATTCCTGATTCTTGTAGGCCATTTAAATAATATTGAAACCACTTTGGTTTCGTGCTATGCTCCAAATGCCAAACAAATAGCATTCTGCAGAAACTTTTGCAGAACTCTCCAACAGCACATGAAAGGGGCCTTAATGATACTAGGAGATTTCAATATGGTCCTCGATCCTGGTATTGATCGTTCACACCCAACCCAAAGCCGGCAGCAGAGGCCACCTAATGACCCCTCCTCTAAATTTCGTCAACTGCTCACCGAATACGCCTTATTCGATGCCTGGAGATCCAAACACCCCTCAGTGCGAGACTACACCTTTTACTCCCATGTGCACAGGTCGTACTCTAGGATTGACATGGCACTGGTGGATAGAGAGACACTAGCATCCATTAGCAAGATTAGTATCCTCCCAATATCTTGGTCAGACCATTCCCCACTTTTGCTTAGCTGGGAGGTTAGTAGACGCACAATCGCCCCGGGCTCCTGGAGACTGGGTACACATCTCATAGCACAACCAGACGCTCGCCAGACTCTGTCAGATTCGCTGGACTCATATATCAAAACCAACTCCCCCTCGGATACCTCTGTCTTCACGCATTGGTGTGCGCTGAAGGCAGTGATCCGAGGCTCAGCAATACAAGTGGCATCTAGAATGAAGCGACAGTACAAACAACGCCAAGCCTCGGCAGAAAGGAAATCAGCCACACTAGAAAAAGCCCATAAAGCAGACCCTCATAATAAAGCCCTTTTTAGACAACTCCTAATCGCCCGGGATACAGTCAACACATTCTCCCTCACAGAAGTCCACCATAATATCCAAAGGCTTAACCAAAGATATTATACGCTGGGCAATAAGGCAGGCCGCCTGTTGGCCCGCAAATTGAGAGGCCGTAGAGCCAAAGAACGCATACATGCAATTTACACCCCCAGGGGTACCAAAGTAGTTGACCCTTTTACCATAGCCGACACTTTCGCGGAGTACTACTCGCAACTGTATAATCTAAAAGATGATCCCAACACGCCCCAACCAACTTTAGCTAAAATAAATAAGTTCCTTGATAGGCTAGACCTCCCCTCTCTTGACTCAGTGACTTGCGAAGCACTTGGCTCCCCGTGGACACTGAGTGAAGTAGAGGCGGCCATCGATTCATTCCCCTCAGATAAAGCCCCAGGCCCAGACGGCTACCCTTCTAATTTCTTCAAAGCATTTAAGACTACACTTGCACCTGTGCTCCTGTCGGTCTTTAACGAAGCCTCTCATTCCTCCTCCTTTCCTAAGGAGATGTTGGGGGCCCGAATAGTTACTATACCGAAGCCAGGCAAGCCGCCCACTGCGGTACAAAACTATCGCCCCATAGCTTTATTAAACACGGATATCAAAATATTTGCGAAGATGATAGCCAACAGAATATCGCCATTACTCCCCAAACTCATCCACCAGGACCAGGTGGGCTTTGTGCTGGGCAGGCAAGCGTCCGGAGGGTCATTAACCTAATGGAGTATTGTCAACTCCAGGGCCTCCCAATGCTAATTCTCTCCCTGGACGCGGAAAAAGCCTTTGATAGGCTCAACTGGGACTACATGAAGGCCACTCTCACTAGGTTTGGGTTCAAGGGAGGAATATTACAATCCATGTTGGCGTTATACTCCGCCCCATCGGCCTCGGTATTCACGAATGGCTGTTCTTCCACCCCATTCAATATTTCCAATGGGACACGTCAAGGATGCCCCCTATCACCCCTGATGTTTGCCTTGTCCATTGAACCCCTAGCGCAATGTATTAGATCTAGGCAATCTGTCGTTGGACCTGAGATTGGCGGGCTTTCTCATAAAATCAGCCTCTTTGCTGATGACATTTTACTATGCCTACTCCAACCTGAGGCTTCTCTCTCACACCTACACAGTATCCTAGACTCCTATACAGACATCTCCTTCTACAAATTAAATACGACAAAAACAGAAGCCCTTCCTATAAATGTGCCGGAGGAGGTCCTACGTAGACTAAAAGAAAAATACAAATACTCATGGCAATCAAAATCGATTAAATACCTGGGGGTTAATCTCTCTAGAGAAGGGGACCTAATGAACTGTAACTTTGACCCACTATATAGGGCATTTGAAAAGATCACAAAAGAATGGATGATGCAGGAAGTTTCTTGGGTCGGCCGTGTGGCAGCGGCAAAAATGGTTTTACTCCCCAAGCTAATGTACCTTTTTCGTACAATCCCTAGACCCTTCCCTAAAGCTCTGTGCAATAAATTTAACCGCTTATTATCCAAATACATCTGGGGCGGGGCAAGGCCGAGAATAGCTAGATCAACTCTGACTCTGGCCAAAAGTGTAGGGGGGGTGGCATACCCAGATTTGGAAAAATACCACTCGGCGTGTATACTTGGCCAGATTAGGGGCTGGTTCTCTAGAGATGCTCCCAAACCGTGGGTATCCATAGAACAGAACGCAGTTTTACCTTTCTCCCTATCAGACTTTCCCTGGATGCCGGGGGCCTTGGCTACCCGAGAAGCCAGGAACTGTAGAGCGATTCTGGCGACCTTGTCCGCTTGGCACGGTCTAATCCATAGCATTCAGGATAAGGCCTTGCCCACCCCGCAGTTATCCCTCCATTCCATAGCCCTCACGATTCAGGACCTACAGCTAAATACCTGGCGAGATTTAGGCCTGCAGTCTATACAGGATGTCCTTCTTGATGGGACTGTAGCCCCCTTCTCTTTCCTTCAATCTAAATACAACATCCCGAAGCAGGATTTTTACAAATATCTGCAGGTACGGAATTGGGTGCAGAAACACATGCCAAAATCCCCAGATCAGAGTGGTCTCCCTAAAATCCTAACATTTCTCCTCACTTCCCAGTCTACGAAAGGGAATATCTCTAGGTGGTATCAATATTTACTCAGCGTACAGCAAAAAGTGAAGTTCCCAGCACAAGTTAAGTGGGAGAGAGATCTTCCTAACACTTTTAACGAAGAAATTTGGGAAGCTATTTTTAAATCGAGCTTTAAGATTTCTGGGTGTGTAAACCACTCAGAAATGTTTTACAAACTGATTCATAGAATGTACTTCACCCCGGTGCGGTTACATACAATTTGGCCAGATGTCTCAGCTAGCTGCTGGAGGAATTGTGGAATGACGGGAGACCTTTTGCACATCTTTTGGCGCTGCCCTGCAATTCACACACTCTGGAGCGAGGTTTTCCTACTTATCTCAGAGGTACTGGGGGTGACTGTCCCAAAGGATCCTCTAGTGGCGCTATTCCACTATCTCCCCAAAGACACGATTGGAGAAGACAAATACCTCCTGGGTCATATCCTGATAGCCACAAAAGCTTCCTTGGCCTACCTGTGGAAATCACCCAAAATCCCTAACATATCAGTGATTATAAATAAGATACACAAACATTTTGTATTCGAGACAGTTGATCACGGTTTTTCCACAATGTCCCCATCTATACGCACAAAGTGGCTTAAGTGGTCCAAATATAGGGAGAGAACGGGCTGCCTCTCCACGCAAAACGTCCCGATTGGTTTGTCTTCCCTCAGATCCCCTAGTTTAAGCCCAAGGGCCCCTGCCCTGACTTGTGATTGACCCGTTGATTGCCAAGTAGTAGGATATTTATAACTTGTTGGTGTTGAGACATTGTGTACCTGATGTACTTCCCCCTTCCCCATACTCCCCCTCCCAATCTCGCCCTGTTTCTTTTTTCTGTACCCCCATCCCTCCTTTCTATTTGCTCAATTACTGTAATTGTCTTATATCATATGTTGATATTTTGTGCAACTAAAACAAGAAATATTTTCTCAATAAAAATCTAATGATAAAAAAAAAAAAACTTACTCACGTGGTTTTGATAGGCTGCCTATCCAGAAAGTGATATGTACAGTAATGCAAAATGTCATTTTTGTGTAGTTCATTTAATCAGTTGTTTTCTGGCTCCTCCTGGTGTGACTCCGTGTTCTTAGGCCATGAGTAGATTCCGTAGGATTATACAAATGTTATATTGACATCCAGTAGACAAAATGGGGGTTATTCTAGTCCATTCTTTCTGACAAAATCCTTCTTAGATGGACAAAACCATGTGCACTGCGGGTGGGGAAGATGTAACTTGTGCAGAGAGAATTAGATTTGGGTGGGGTTTTTCTTCAAAGTGAGATCTATATTGAAGTGTAAAATCATGCAGTCAGTATTTTCCCTGCACAGAAACAAAATAACTCACCCAAATCTAATTCTCTCTGCACATGTTACATCTGCCCCCTGCAGTGCATATGGTTTTGTCCATCTAAGAAGGATTTTGTCAGAAAGAATGAACTAGAATAAACCCCAATAAGAGGATTTATGTGGACTTTAGCAATATTATGTTTGTGGATTTCCATTAGGTCTTACTTTTATGTAAACCCTATTCTCACTCATTTCTACTTGAGCAAAGAATATCTGATGCTCTTGAAATGTAACAGCATTTATATATACACGTCATATACTTAGTGAGTGGATTTCATATCAGAATTTTAGTTGATATCAAACAATTTTCTTTTTGTTATTCTGCCATTCATGGTGAATTGTTAAGACATAGTACTGTATTGCAAAAAACCTGTATTATGTTTTGTTAAAGGCTGATATAACACAGCAAATTACAGTAGATTGCACACTTTTCCAGCCAGAATAGGCCAAAGTAAATGATTCAGAAATGGTTTTCCTGTCAAAAACAGAATAGTTTTGTTATCCAAACGCAGAACTGACCCGAAAGACCTACTGATCTGCTGCGTGTGACCACAGGATCTTTGAAATGGGTGTGCATCATTACGTCGACCAGAATTGGTTGACAAGGCGTAGGTGGTTTGACATTGTCATTATGTTGATGTGGAAAATGTGAATGGTTAAAAAGATTGAAAATGTTGACACAGACAAAATGTCAACCTTAAACATTGTTGACCTTTGACGCATCAAACTAATGCATGTGGATAACATGGGATCAACCTATTGACTTATCATCTGGATACCCTCTTCGCAACACTGCGATACCACCCATACTAAGCTTTTGCATTGGTTTTTATGCATTTGTTTTAGGGCTACCAGATCAGTCATGTACCAACAGATTTGAACTTCAAATACTACATAGCTCATTGATATTTAATGCAGTCATATTTATATATGCAGCTTTTAAATGACAAGTCTGCAACATGTATGTGCACCAATTTCACAAACATATACTATGCATTTTGAGTTACATGGTTGATCTAGCTATGGTTTTTGTTAATAATGTATATTATTTACTGAATGTAAAAAGAATATACATTATTGTATTTGGCCTAAATAAGTCATTTAATTTGGTGTAGTAGCGAAATGACCTACAATATCCTTCCCATTCTCTAATATTGTTTTGTTAAGTGCAGTTTGCAGTGGCAAACCAGAAACTAATCTTATTTGCAATTTCATTGTTGCTTGCTGATAGTTAACAGGTTCTGTACTAATCTATTTACAGGAGCTGTAGGATATATATCAAGCTGTAAATGACGGCATCTGTATATAAATGATTAGGTAACATTTTTCCCTACTAATCAGGGAATCACATTCAGAGTTTGATTTAATTATATTGTTGATGGTTATAAAATAAATAAATAAAGCAGCGTATGCACTTCACCATGTCTTGTGGAATAGGGCTGTGCCTTGCAGATGTACACCAGCAGAATATCTGACCACTGGCAGCGTATTCCTTATTCCTCTGCTGTGTACATCTAAAGGAACCATAAACTGTAAATGTCCATTGTCATTTGCCATTTGCTATGATTTTATGACCTGCAGTATAGGGATGTAAGATTTAGGCTGCGTTGGGTGGGGCGGCTTAGGTTTAGGCTCTAATATCAGAGTTTTAGGTCTAGGCACGAAGGCTATGATTCTGGTCTTTTCGACCCCCCCCCCCCACTGATGTTGAAGCTCTGTGCACATTCGTTTATGCGCATGTGTGGGTGCCTTTGGAGACTTGCATAGTCTCTGTGTCTCTTGCATAGGGGGGGCTTTGCATGCAGTTTTTGGGTGTACCCACTGAAACGCGTGCATCCTGCCTGCTGGGATGGGCAGCTGACATTACATCATGTCAGCCACCCACCCACCCAGTCCTCAGAGCAGGGCGCCGCAAATCTAAGTTGGATGTTTATGCAAAACATCCATTCGCAGCGTGGCGGCTATATTTTCTAGGCAGCAGGGGGTGGGCATTCGTTATGCAGGGAACAACCGCTGCTTAGTGAGCCATGCAGAATGACCCCCAAAGTGTATGTTTGGGAATAGATTGCAGTGAGTTATGGTGCACACACTCGATGGCATTCTCAGATGTGTTTTGAACTTTTTAGTTCAAAACCCATCACTTGTAGTTCAAATCGCACCGTGTTTATTTTGGCTTGCGATGCACTCAAAAAATTGATGCAAGCAGTACTGTGTACTAGATCGCATCTAGTTCAAATCGAGCGTTGTTCGAGCGTATCACATGAGATTTGAACTAGTTGCGATGCGATCTAGTAGAAAGCATACCATGTATGGGCACTTTTAGGGTTAGGCATCTATTCCTGTGCACCGCTGTCTGTGGTCCTGCGACCCTCCCTGTGTGGCCAGTCTGTATCCTTATGTGTCTCCCTCTGTGCAGCTCTATAGTTTTATAGCAATGCAAATAAGATACATTTTCATTAAGAAGACTCCCAACATTAGCAGAGTTGCATGGGAACTGCCAGCTCACTCATGCCAGGCATCTCGCTCTGCGTGGCATATTGAGGCTAGTATATACTAGAGTGTTCCTTATTTATATAGCAAAAAAGTAAAATAATTTTGGTATGATGCTCTCAAAATGTAAAAAATTTCATAAAAATGTCTTAATGTTCAGGGGTCACTCAAGGACCTGTAAACTAGCGGAATGTTATGTAATCATATATACAATTAATTATATATTAATTTATTAAAATGTTAAGCTTACAAGAAACTTGAGAATGGCAAATTGTCAGGTTATAAAAGTGAAATGTTAATGGCCCGTTATTCTCCATTATTCTGTTGACTCAATAACGTTCTGCTTAAGTTCTTTTGGGTAACGCCTTTGGTGGTCAGACACTATCTGGAGAACAAACTAAAGCTCTTCCTCATCCTTTGTTAGGTGGCCTGTAAATTCCTGGATCAGTGCGACGCTGTACTCGGCATGGTCGTTTGCTGTAGCTATAGCTGCTTTGTAGTCGTCCTTCTCTTTCCATTATGACTCAGGGATTTCGAGGAAAGTTTGAGAATCATTCAGTTTAGTGAGGAGAGACCTGTCCTCTTCTTTAATCAAGGACCACCCTCGTATACACATCTGTATTTTCATGTGGGGTCTATATATGTGGGTTTTTTTCTCTGTCAAGGGCACTAAAATGACAATTGTTATAGATGAGGGGTAATGGGTTTGCTGGCTTCTGCTGTGATCTGTGGTGATTGGTGCTGTGCTGGAAGAGATGGGGTGCTAAGTTAGAGGCTAAACTAGTGGCAGTGCTGGGGGGAATCAGCCAAAATCTTGCCTAGGGCATCAAAATGCACCAGCAAAGTCAAACCTGCATTGATGGAAAAACACTCGAAAATGGCTGCATTTAATGGGTTTGTCCAGATTTTTAGGCTAGCCAAAATATTCAGACAACATTTAATACCCCTCTTTATATTTAGCTGGAATTGAGTACCACTTTGCATCAAAACAACGTTATATTATTCCATTTATGTGAGGAATATGATGTTCTTGAAGGGTATGAATCTAAATGACTAATTAAACAGAGCACACAACTTAAAAGCTTACTGTGAATTTATTTATTGAATTGATTTCCCATACTCACTAACTAAGCCTCTATGCTGTCAGATGGTATGATTATAACATGGAGTAATACAATACAAAGATTGCTCCATAAAACATTAGAAGGGGATTTAACAAGTGCACTTTATGCAGGTTTTTGCATTTATTTATTTGTGCTGTGTTATACAATTGATCGCAGGAGTCTGGTTTATGCTCATACTTATAGATGTAATTTTATTTTGTCTCATTGGATTTTTATATAGTAAGGTAACATTTAAATTTCTTTTTTTCTCGCACTCATTTTATTTATCTATCCTACACCCTCTTTCCAGTCAATAATATTAGAAACCTATTGTATGTTATAGTAGCATAACTATTTTAATGTGCTGTCTGGGATTCCTCCTCTCACTCTGACCTCTGCTGGGGTCTGTTGCATCTACCACTGTTAAAAACATCCCTACCAAAATGGCCACAACCGCCTCTAGTGCCTATAATAATGGTCTGCTGTGAGGTGTTGGTTTGTCTTTTGCCAAGTGCTATCAATAGCCCCTGCAACGCCCCAGTTCTCACAAGCCACCACAAGGTCTTTGGGGACTATTGCTACACCACTGCTAGGTTATCCTAGCAGGACACCATTGAGGAAATTGTGCAGATGTGATGGCAGGAGAATCTTGTAGTTCCTGGGTAGGTGGAAGCACAGCTCGTACATATGGGTTAAAGGTACATTACTACTAAGAGTTTATCCAACTGGACAGTGGTGAATGATGCTTGAATAGAATGGATCTGACAGGGCTGATGCAATTGAAAAGATTTGAATGTGGTCATTTTGAGATATTTTGTTAATTTTTTTTACCCCCAATTGGCTCAGTGTCACATTTATTTTGATTGGATATTCCCTGTGTTCATTTACAGTTAAAATTCAGAATAGTAAAAATCTTGTTTAATATGTGGTATATAATAATATATTAGCTGTATATGTAGTATAAATTCTGTGGATCCTGAGCCTTGAAATGGTTCATTTCACCAATGGTTGGTTTTGAAAGGATCTTTCCAAAATTCATCCGCCACAGAAACTCAACTAGGTCAAATTTCAGGTATTTCTGTACCTCTGCGCTTTTGTTGCATTATTTGAACAAACCCAACATCCTTTCTGTTTTCGGTACTACTGCACATGTACACAAAGTGGTACCTGTGATTTACTTTGAAGTGCTTGATTCCCTTATTCTTCTAATTCCTTGGTTTTACGTACAAACCAGGAATCTGAATAAATGGTGGAGCCCTTAGCTATTGTGTAAGCAATGACTATAAAGGGTTTGGCTCTTCTGTACGGAATGCGTTACAATTGGGTAGTTAAGAGGGGAAGAGCTAAGTAGCACTATGGATCACCTTTCATTTTCTTGCCCCCAGAAAAGCAGCAGAGATCATCATTAGTGTTTAAAAAAAAAATCGTCTTATGTCTGTTTTTTCTTTGATATGCCTACCTTGCAATTGTATCATTGTGTCGAGCTTTCATAAAAACAGTTTATAAAAGAAAAGAAAAAAAGACCAATAACAGTCTCTTTAACAGCAAAGTAGCCACCCATTATTATTTAAATGAGCTGCCTATATTTGTTCTTTCTTTAAATTATCTAAGAATAAGGGTTTAGGTACTTGTGTATTATCAGGGCGCTCCGGCTACGCTACGTTTTCAGCATAGCCGGCTCTGTGATAATACAGAAGGTTGAAGGGTGGAATGCGACTGCCTGGGAGTCACCGTTGATTGTGGGGATCCACGCGGTGCCCTGGCTGGAGGAGGGTAAATATAGACCAGCCATTTTACCCCCACTATCCATGCCATACCCCCAGTATCCATGTTGGTGTAAACTACGTAAGAGGCTCTGGAGCTCTAAAAATACACAATGCTTAATATCCCCACTATCCATGTCATACCCCCAAGTATCCACGTCGCGTGGAGTTGATTCTATAAAGTGTGGCTCGCGCAGCGAGCCACCGAGCCCCGCACTCGCCACACTTTATAAAGTCGACTCCACGCCGACGTGGATATTGGGGATATTAAGCATTGTGTATTTTTAGGGATCCAGAGCCACTTATGTAGTTTATGTATCCAGCATAGTGCTGTATTGGTATTCTCAATACACCACTACGTAAACTGCGTAATGGGCGCCCTGATAATACACACCCTGATAATACACAAGTACCATGGTTTATAAATCGTATTTATTTTTCCCTTTCAGAATTAATTTACAATAGCTGCTCATTGGCTATTAATATTCCATATGAAAAGCTTTGATAGCCCTTACCTTCACTTTAACACTTTATTTTTCTTACAAATAAACTTGATCATTAAACTTTTTTTTTTGCTTACAGTAGAATCTTGTGGCACCACTGTTAAATGGATTTGTGTAGCTCTTAAATATTTAATGGACCTACATGAAAGCTCCCCATAAACATTTTCATTGATTTACAGACCTGAGGGAGACATGTAGAAATAACAAAAAAAATATGTAACTGTTTTTTTTACATAAAAAAGCCTTTCAAAAGATAGTTTAAAAGTATTTTCCATTGTTTTTCTCTGTGAAATATGCTAGAAGTATTTTCACGTGAATGCTGATGACACTAGTTGTTATTTCTGACTTGTGTTGACTTTTATTGATGTGTAATTTTTACATAAATGCTAATTTGTAGTCACCCACACCCATAACGTCCAATATCCTTATGCTGTCTACTGGCAAAGCTTTTACATTCACCACTTAAAAATAAATGTGGAGGTCAAGTGTGACCAGGAAAACCAATAAGATGTCAAAATGTCTCCTTCCACTCACATTAATATCAAATTATTATTACCAGTTTCTTATATAACACATACAAATTCAGCAGAGCGTTACAGAGAATATTTGAACATTCACATCAGTCCCTTCCCCAGTGGAGCTTACAATCTATATTCCTACCACATGTACATGAAAACACAGACATTATAGAGTTAATTTTGTTTGGAAGCCAATTAACATACCAGTATTTTTTATGGAGTGTGGGAAGAAAACCGAGTACTCGGATGAAACCCACGCAAACAGACGGAGAATATACAAACTCTGTACAGTTAGGGCAATGGTGGGTTTCGAACCCATAACCATTAAACCGTCCGTGCTGCCCTATCAAATGTATTGTATTTAAACTTGCTCATGGTTACCACTGGCATTATTAAATTCTAAAGGTCATTGGCGCTAAGAAAGGTAGAAATGCATAATTTACCTGCATTGTGGAGAATAAGCTTAATTCAGACTTGATCATAAAGCATTTTTTCTCAAATGGACTATGTTGCAGGTGCAAATGTAACATGTGCAGAGAGAGTAAAGGCCCCCATACACTATGCGATTTGGGCACGATTTCACCCGATTCGGATGAATCGGGCCGTGAAATCGGCCCAAAACGCACTTGCAGACACCCCGTCCGATCCGATGCGCGGTCCCGTGCGCATCGGATCGGGGTCGGACAGGCTGCACTTAAGATTTGCTAAATCTTATGTGCAGCCCAGCCCCGGAGCCATGCGGGGGATGACAGCGGGCGGGGGATGCCGGCTATAGAGAGCCGAGCAGGGGGAGGCTGCATAGGGAGCCGGGCAGGAGGAGGGTGACAGCGGGAGCAGCGCGCCGGGCAGGGAGGATGACGCTGGCTGCCGGGCAGCGGCGGGAGCCGGGAGGAACACACTAACTTGAAAGAAAAAAAAGCCCATACAGATGACTAGCAAGCCATTGATTGGCTGAGACCTCTCTCAGCCAATCAGCGATTGGCTGAGAGAGGTCTCAGCCAATCAATGGCTTGCTAGTCATTCTGTATGGGCTTTTTTTTTTTCCAATTAATTGTGTTCCTCCCGGCTCCCGCCACTGCCCGGCAGCCAGCGTCATCCTCCCTACCCGGCGCGCTGCTCCCGCTGTCACCCTCCTCCTGCACGGCTCTCAATTAGCCGGCATCCTGCTGCCGTCCCCCGCACGGCTCCCTCCTCCTGCAGCTCCCCGGGGACCGCATATGATAAATCCATGCGATTTATCATATGCAAACCTTGGCACATCAAGTGCCTAATCCTGTGTCCCCCTCCCGGGGAGCTGCAGGGTGAAATCAGGTCCGACTTGTCCTTAGGACAAGTCGGACTAATGTATGGGGGCCTTTAGATTTGTGAGAGTTTTTTCTGTGAAGAGAAAATACTGGTTGCTTTGTTTTAACATTGCAAATTAGATTTTAGTTTGAACACATCTTACCCAAGTCTAAAGCTGGCCATACACCTGAGCTATGTGCACACGATCCACACACTTTCAATGTGTCGTGTACACTGTGCACACGATGCTCAATCCCACAGGTTCTGAGGTTGGCTCTCAGATCAGATGTGCTGCAGGTCTGATCCATCGGCTCTGATTGTGGTCGTAAGTGGATTGTATATGCTTCTAAAGCACATACTGTCGCTTGCTCGACTGCACTTACAACCTGCATACAACAAGGTCACATGTTACATTTGCCCCTCCTGCAGTGCATTTGTGAACAAATGTCTTTTGAGATCAAGTCTCATTAGGCCCCATGTCCATAGCAGTTAATTGTCTGCAGAAGATTATTTTAAAAGGTGCATATTTATCACAATCCACATCTCACATGCAGATGGGATATGGTAAATTTGGCCAAATCTGCTGTCCGTTTATGGAATAGTTTGCAAGGATGTATCAATTAATGCAGCAAATCCTCTTACTGCATCTCAGGGTATATTTAATCAAAATGGTACTGCTTTGGGGTGTGCAAGCTAATATTACTTTTATTTTCTCCCTAACGTTTTTCTTACATAATGATTATTCTGCATTATGAAAAGTATATGGCTGATCAGTGACTGGATTCAAGCTCAGCCTTCACTTCCATCAGGCAGAAAAGCCTGTGCAAGAATTTGGAAACCAGAGGGAAGCCCTGATAAGGCTGTCTGGAGATAGCATTGTTATCATAGGGCTACCTATGTTTTTTTTACATTTTATTTTTTTGTTTATTCGGGCAGTTTTAATTTCCCATTTACAGGCATGGGAAATGTGATCTAATTAGGTACTATTATGTTAGTTGGGCGCCCACCAGAGCCGGCCCTAGCCTAAATGACGCCCTAGGCAAGATTTTGGCTGGTGCCCCCTAGCACCGCCACTAGTTTTGCCTCTGACCCTGCTCCCCTTTCCCAGCACCATCAACCCTCATCATAGCAGTCATCGTTTTGGTGCTCTTACCCGCAATATTTTAAATAGAAACAGTGCACACATTCGGTGCGCAGCCCAAACAGGGGTGTGTTCTTGCTGGGAAGGAGCATGGCCACACAATTTTACCCCCAATTCAAATTGTGCCACACAGTAGTGCAACTTTATTCACATTATATCATGCGAGGGTGTCCCTTATTCACGTTACATCACACTGTAGTACCACCTTATATACATTACTCCTCACATTATACCCTTAGAAAAAAATCCTGACAAAATATTGTATTTTAATCACCTCCATGGCCGCACTGCAATCCAGCACAAAGCAGTGTGTGCTGGGCAGAGGAGAAGACCTGCAGCTGCTGCTGTCACTTAAAGGGAGGGGGCCCGGGGCCCCCACTGGGGCCTCCCATCAGACTTTGGCCTGGGTAATTTGTACCCCCTACTCTTTTCTCTCGGCACCCCTGATAATACCACACAGTAATGCTCCTTACACATGACACACATTATTAATGTCCTTATAACCAAAATGTCCCTTACACATTATGCCAACCTTTTATTAATGCCCTTCATACACATAATGACACACATAATGCCCCTTACACAAAAGTTGCACATTATTAATGCCCTTATACACATGACACACATAATGCCCATTACACATGTTGCACATTATTAATGCCCTTATACATGACACACATAATGCCTGTTACACATATGTCGCACATTATTAATGCATTTATACATGACACACATAATGCCCCTTACACATATGCCGAAGACTATTGCACAACCAACCCACCCGCAGACAGAACTCGCACAGCGGCTAACACTGTGACCTCTGCCTCTGCTTGGATACAGATTTTTCCTCATACATCTTGCCTCAATAGGCCATGCAGCTCCTGGGCAGTTGTGCTAACGTTGGGTGAAAATTCATCTTATTTGCATTGTTATGAGCAGCACACACAAGGAGCTTCCGATGATTAAAATGATATGCGGCATGCCTATAGTCTGTGTGCGACTGTGGCTGTACCTGAATACGGAATGCTATGTTACAGTGATTTCCATGAATTCACTATTTGATATGCAGATACAGCCACACACAGAATATAGGCATGCTGCATATCATTTTAATCAGCAGAAGCTGCTGATGCCCCTAGGCATTCCAATGCCCTAGGCAATTGCCTAGTTTGCCTAAGGCCGGCCCTGGCGCCCACTAAGCTATTTGCTTAGTTTTCCGTGTCCGCTCGCCACTCTTTGGGCACGGTGGCTCGCTGCGCTCGCCACACTATATAAAATCATCACCATACCGACATCGATAGTGGGGGTATGAGCGTAGTAACTATAGTGGGCGCTCAACTAACATATTAGTACCTCTAATTAAAATAAAAAACAGTAAATTGGAGGAAAATTATCCTCCAATTGCATAAAACAAATGTTAAATGGCATGTATAAAAAATTTTGGATCCCTATGCTATTATTTATTTTCACACTTTTAAGAGGCAATCGCTACAATCAAGCGATTTCTGTAGCTCTCAGTTTGTCTTCTGTACAGGTCAACAGATAGTTTGGTCCATTCTTCCTTCACATACTGCTCCAGCTGTTTTATGGGTGCCTTCTCCAAATGTCATTTTCCAGCTCTTTCTGTAAATGTTTGATAGGATTCAGAATAGTCCATATTTTTTTTTATATCCATTTCTGGATTTCAGTTTAATTGTGTTTTTTAGTCATTATCCTATTGAAGAACATATGACACATACCCATGAGACAGAGCTTTCTGACACTGGGCATGATGTTTTGTTCCAGAATGTCATGATTCTTGAGATTCCCTTGTTCCCTGCACAGATTAAAAGCATCCTGTGCCAGATACAGCAAAGCAGTCTCAAAACATAACCAATCTTCCTCCAATAGGTATGGTGTCCTTTAATTTGAAAGCTTAATTATTTTTCTTCATTGAAGAAATAGCTGAAAAGACTTGTCAGAAAGCTTTCACATTGACTCCTCTGTCCAAAGAACATTCACAGAAAAGCATTGTGTGTTATCAAAAGGTGTTGGCTTTTTTACATGCTGTTTTTTTTTTCCAGAAAGTGGAGTCCTTGTGACTCTCCTTCTATGGAGCACATTGTTGCTTAAAAAGCATATAATGTTATGATCAGACACTGACCATTGCAAATATTATTGAAAAAGGCTCCAATTAGAGCCGAAACACGTTGACAACATTGGGCTGGATCAAAACGAAGTTAAGGCGGTAACTGTGATATTCATATATAGTCTGCTACTATTTTGGGGGATTTTTACCTGGCACGAATATTTTTTTTTAATTAAAGCAAAAACCTGAATTTCAACTGATTCTGGTACTGGGCCAAAACAGTAGAAAATAGTAAAAAAAATAGACACTCTCCCCCCAGCTTCTTCGGAAGCAATGTGCACATATGCAGAGAGAGTGCTGCATGATTGGTCATTGTCCACCCTTAGCCACAGCGCTTTGGGGTTTGAAAGGGACCATCATACATAACAGAGTTGTGACACTTACATTTGGTAGGTCTGTCAAGCCCAGAATCTTCACATGCAGACTTTCTGGACCCAGCAGAGGATTTTCGGCGGCCACTCTAAGCATGCTTACTCAGGTGGCCAAAGGCTGAAAAACGTTGCAACTGATAGCTGCGATGGTGATCCGATGCCATGTCTTCGGAAGCAGCACTCGGATAAGTTCTACATGCAGAAGGCATCTTTATCCTACAGATGCCTCCTGGAGCGTTAGTGTATTAGTTGTACAACATTGCACAGCTTCCCTGTGGCTGTGCAATGCTATACAGTACATCTCTAAATCAACCCATGGTTTATATTTGACAGAATTCCTATAAACTTATGTCCTGATGGTATCTACTCCTAACTCATCCTTTCAATTTACCCAAACTCAACCAACCTGTGCGGAAGAATTGTGGGCATAGACTCTTTGTCCCATATATGGTGGATCCAATACCACCTTATAAATCGTTCACTAGGCTACAATATCAGGGAATCCGAGAATGAAGGGTTGAGAACTTAAATTCATAGTTTCCAGATCTTGAAAAACTGTATGTCTGTAAAATAAAACAATGTGCTTCTCAAGTTGCTGTTTTAATTTTAGTAGTAAGCTCTGTGTCTATCATTTAATGGTATGATTTTCTGTATACCAGCAGAGAACTATAAGCTTTAAAGCACATTGTCTGATCCATCAAGACCGAACTCTGAAGTAGTAGCATAAATGTATATAGTAACCAAAGCACTGGGTTTGTATAACCACATTCTGAAAGATTATCTTCGGAAGATGAACCAGTAATGCCGGCAAAATTGCAACCCCACTGACTCAAGCAGAAGGCTAGCAACAGCTTGTGTTTACAATTTCCCAAAGAGCTGAGAATGTACTACACCAATGCTTATTTCAAAAATTATTCAAGAAGGAGAAAAAAGACAGCAGTCTGTACTAGGAAAGCATATGAGTTCCTGAAGAGCTTTGTCTGACCTCTCTATATATTTAGATTTGGCTGGTCTTTTGTGTTAATTGTTTAGTTTCATAGCATTAACATACAAATATACGCTGATCTGTTACTCAGTGTAGCCTTGGCCTCTTACAGGAAACCCAATTTTTTTTAGTACATTATGTTTATAGATGGAAATGTGATTTATTATTTTGTTCATGTTGAATAATGCTGGGAGTAAAGGTTCCGTGTGAGCACCAAGAGCTTGAAGCAGGAAGTTATACATTTAACTTTGCATTTATTGAGATTGATATTCTATCAAAATGGTGGGAAGTTTTATTCTTGGATTATGGTGACCAAATGACTTCAAGTACATTAGGATTCAGGAAGTTTCCTATGTGTATTAAATGATCCTTTTAATGCCAATCACATCTTTTTGTCATGGATCTTTAAATTTTTTTTTTTTTCTTTTTATGACTAGTAACTGAGTAAAATCACATTTAAATGTGAACAAATACAAATTTTAAATTTTAAATACGGTCTATGATTGGGTACTGAGTGAAAATCTTTGGTAATAAAGTAAAAATGTGTGAAACCACATTCACAAGATGACGGTTCTATTAAATGTGTTGCACTCTGCAACTGTGTGTTTACCTTCTAAATTGGTAAATGTATATTGACAAGCAAACTGAAGTTGGTTTCCAACTCTGCAGAAGTGCACCGAGTATGAAATTATCCCCCCCAAAAAAAGCTGTGTAACTGCACAAATATAGGTACCTGACCAAAGCAGAAAGGAACAATCATACCTCCCAACTTGAAGAGAAGGAATTAGGGACATCTGCGCGTGCATGAAATTAGGGAGCGTTGCCTACCGGTAAGGGGGCATGTCCTATGAATTGCATCATTCCCATAAGGCCACGCCCCTGTTTTCACTGCTGTGGGGACATGGCCAGCGGCTTCAGAAGCTGCTGGCCTGCCCCAGGTTCTCTGCTTGCGGGATTAGACAGCATCTATTCACACAGACTCCGGGAATCACTCACCCAGGATGGTATAAAACCAGGCACAGTGTCAGTCACTCTGTAGCCTTGAAAATGACAGCAGAGGCTGTCGAAATGCGTTGGTAGACAGAGTGACTGAGACCCACTATTCTCTATGTTATGTCCTTATTCTTATAAGGTCATTTTTCAGGTATTTTTTATTTTATATTCTTTCACTTGTTTTTAAATTTTGCTTTTTAGAAATAAAAGCATTGTTCAATACTAAGACGGCCGCCACCTTCTGTTTGCATGCACTGCTCGAGATCAGAGCCAGGTTATGGGAGCTTACAGAGGAGACCGCTGATATATAAAAAGATACCCAGATAGGAGTATCCCTGTGTTATGCACAGTAAGTACGGTACGCATAATAATTGTTCACAGATTCCCACACCCCTGGTGATCCTGTTAAAAAAGAAACCTTTACGCACAAGCGCATTAATGGTTCCCGCTATCCTCCAAATAGTTGGATCATTATTATCAGTATAAAATTTACGGTTCCTTTTTTATTTATCTGCACGATACCCACAATGAGGGACATCCTGACAGAAACACTTATCAACTACAGATCCCGTCATAACGAAACCCAGATAGGAGTCCATATAACACTCCAATTGTGAGTAAAAAGTACGCATCCTTGCCATCTTCTCTTGTGGATTAATTCAGTTACGGTTTTGAATAAGAGTCAATTGACACATTGTCCTATATATTCTCTTCCCCCATTTAATCCAACATCATCGGAGTCAAGCGCCTTCAATATTTTTTCTACAAATTTGACAAAAGGAGAAAACTGCAGTGAATCTCCATCAATATTGTGGCAGCAGGGACTCCGTGATTGCGCCTTGGGACTTTTCTTTACTTTTTTTCGAGCATCTATTCACCAGGTGAGGGGGGGACATCCAACTGCCCCCCCCCCCACCACCACCACCACCACGGGACACTGCGCCCCCAGGCGGGACTCTTGAACCTCCCCCAACAATGGGATGTTCCTGCGGAAAGAGGGACAGTTGGGAGGTATGGAACAATATCTCTGCTACTCCGCTGCATTTTGTCCAATTTTTATACAGATGCAAAATTTGTATTTTTGTTTGGCCTCTCTACTAGAATGACTCACTTTCTGGAAGTTCTAACAGGCTCTCAGTATCACGCCTGAGGGTTGATCCTGACCTGTCTAGGTGCCTTTCCTGGGGCTGGTGTGAAAAGGAAATTAGGAGGCTTGATATGGTTCATCCTCAGATGAGTGGGAGATGAAGTCCCAGGCCCGAAGGCATGCCTAGATAATTGAACTACAGAACATGCAGATTTTGGTCCAAAGGGACCACAGCTTAGCCTATGAATTGTCAGGAACCAAAGAAGTATGTGATTGGACAGGAATCGGAGGTTAGAGCAGGAATAGGCTTGAACCAATCAAGATGAAAAAAGATACCACAGGAATGGAGTAGTGGATAGTGTTGGAGTCAGCTGGGACTGATGGAGACAGTGTATCGAAGATATAAAGGCACTGATGGTAACTGATATCGATGATACTGTCTGACTGGTGACTGGTAGAAGCTGGTGGTACGTGTTGAGTGGTAAAGCAGATTAATAAGCAGTGGTTGTTATTCTGATATTGCGAACATGTTCTCCCATCCTCACTTTAAGTGGGCGGAAGTTCTCCCAATGTAACATAGATCTCAAGAGCATCTAATTAAATACACTACATTCTTTGTGTGACGTGATAAATTCGTTGATTTTGAGTTTGACACCATTGACTTCAACCTCCTCTAACTTTCTCATATGCAATACAAGCTCCACATCGATGAAAGCCTTTAGTTTGTATGCCCTTCTTAATTTGCTTAGCAGGGTAAATACTCCGGGTTAGGGTATTACCTAAATTTTGTGCTTTACGGTAGATAAAACATGGCTTATCTGTAGATAAAAAACATTGGCATATTTTAAAATTGGACCCAAATTTAGGACCCAACCTCCCATATAAGCCACGTTTTATCTACCGTAAAGCCCAAAATAAGTATAAGTATTCATCCTGAGCGCTGGTGAAGGGTTGTGTCCCCATTATTGTATTCTTATAGAGCTAGTATGGATTTGTTGGAGTTATGTTCAGCCATGCTTACCACAACTCTTTCCATGCTTTGGTAAGCATGACTCTGATGTATCTAGTATCCTTCAATATAGCACTATCCAGCAGGCTTTGATAAACCCAGAGCACTATGCATTCCGAGGAAGAGATTCTGTAGTTCTGGAAATGTTTTCAGAGCTTTATGTCCTATAAACCCACCTGTTGGAGACACTAGGATGGCATGACATAGGAATTCCTGTGGATTAGTTATTACATGGTTTGAGCCCAGTAGAATAAATCTGAAACACAGTGACCCAGAAAATCACTCATCTCAGTTTAGCGCTTAACAGATTAATGTAATACCAGATGCACAAACTTTTACAAATGGTATACTAAGCACAAAGTGTCTGGCCCAGAACATAAAATGTATTAATATCTTTTTTTTAAAATGTGTTCCACTGTATGTCTTCTACATGGTATTTGAAAAATGTAGTCATAATTGTTTAAAATATTTTTTGTATGGATTTTCTAAATTCCATCTACTGTAAAAGCACAACCATTCTTTGTTGTTAATATAATATTTTAGCTCATATATTGTTACAAAATGATATATCTAAAGTTTTTTTGCTTTTTTTTAATCAAGTCTATTTTATTGACATTTTAGAATTAAGTTTAACAGATAAACAAAAATACAAATAAAGAGAAAAAAAAGAAATATTACATGCATTTCCATTGGTTACATCAAGTTCTGAAAGAGATTTCACAAGTAAATATGTATGTGAAGAGGAAGGTCAGCAATAGCACATGGCACAAAGTCGGTCAACATGACAGTGGGCACATATATACGTTCCGGATCATTCAGGTGTGTCGCGAGAAAAGTTGGAGTTCTGCCATAGACCCCAGATTTTGTCATATTTCCCAGGACAATTACGTTTGGTAAACCTAAAGCACTCATGTGATATAGTGGTGTTAACCAACGCTACCCAGGCCTCATGAGAGGGTGGGTCGTGACCCATCCACGTGCAAGCAATACACACACGGGCCAGAGTGAGAAGGTTGTTAACGTATACTTTAAGATGTGTAGACAAAGATCTTCAGATCCAATCCAAAGACACATATATGTGGGTTCAGGAGAGGGACTTGTATACCCATGCTATGAATGCTATTCACCACCGCATTCCAGAATGAGGTTACCCTAGGACATAGCCACAACAGATGCCAGAAACCAGCAGCAGAGGTGGAACATTTAGGACAAATGTCTGACGCTGGTCCTACAATTCTAGAAAGCCTAACCGGGGTCCAATAGACCCTATGTAAGATATATAACTGTATCTGCTGGAATCTGGCATAGGCTGTCGCAAGTCTCGGCAAACAAGAATATTTTGCCAATCCTCATCCTCCAATTCCCCCAGGTCAGTCACCCATTTAACATGCAGAGCATTTAAACCATCTGGGCTAGAGAGGGAGAGAAGTGAAGAATACAACACTGAGGCAAGAGTCTCTTTTATAGGGCATATCACTAACCAAGACCTGGCCCGGGGACTCCAGTAATGATGGGACCATATCTCCCCACTGCGCTTTTAGAGCATGACGAAGCTGAAGATAGCGAAAAAAATAAGGCCTAGATATTTTATACGTGGAGACAAAATGTTCAAAATAATGAAGAACTCCATCCTGGTATAGATGTTCCAATGCAGAAACCCCATAAAAAATCCAACCCATGCTACCCTCTAATAGACCGTTTTCGGGAAAGTGTAAATTATTCCAAATGGGGGAGCACAGGTCTATATTTTGGACTGTCCTTAGTTGTGCAACCGTAGACCATATTTAGGACGCCTGATGCAGCAAAGGGGTAAAGCAGGCATTCGAGACCCACACCAAAAGAAATTGGAGTAACGGGTGACCCGCTTTGTCCAGGAAAGCCACCAGTAAATTACCATAATCACCCGGAGTAACCCACTCCCTCAATTGAGCCAACTGCGTGGCCAAGTAATATAGGGGCAGATTAATTAAGCTCGGTGAAGTGATAAACTGTCTGTGTTTTATCACCGGCCAATCAGCTCCAACCTGTGAAGTTACAGGCTTGGTTTGAAAAATGACAGGTAGGAGCTGATTGGCCGGTGATAAAAACCAGACCCTTTATCACCTCATCAAGCTTAATAAATCTACCCCATAAATACATGTCAGGAAGTGCCAGGCGCCCTTCATTTCGAGACCTACATAATGTTTTGACCACTTTACGCACCCTTCTAGCACCCCATACAAAAGAAGCAAAGCAGCGGGAGGGGGGAGACATGCAGGTTGCGAACATGACATATCTAACAGGTATAAAATCATATCATCCGCATAAAGGCCGACTTTTTCCTCCTGCCCAGCCACTTGTAATCCCTTTACAGCAGAGGAACTCCTAATAATACGTGCTATGGACTCTATAGGGAGTGCAAACAGCAGAGGGGATAGCGGGCACCCCTGCCTAAAACTTTGTTTTACATTTATGAATTTGTTTTTTAAATATTTACAGAAAAATGCAGCATCTTGGGTGTACAAATAAAATTGATGAATTTCTACATTAAAATTGCAGTGTAACCTTCTACTTATTGACACTTTTAGATTAGAGTTTTTTGTATTACTAAAACAAACTAAAGGGGTGTACACACTGAGCAATTTTTGCTAGTAGCGACTTTAACAAAGCAATTTGACTAAATGCACCAGCGATTTTGACTAAGCAATTTTGGCTATGGGCGATTTTGACTATGCTAGAATTAACTAGTAGAACATGTTTAATTATGTTAGTAATTAACCGAACAGCTCAGTGAGAGTAGTCAAATGATGCAATGTACTTTCCATTTAATCCCAATTCTGGGAATCGTACGGCGCAGTGTACAGGTCTGAACTATATAGTCTTGCCTGCAGTGTCTATTTTTCTATTCGATATCGATGCAGTGGGACGTGTGTTCGATTTGACGTTTGATTACAGTTTGATTTTCGATAAAAATTTTGCTTTTATAAGCAAAATCTTATCGAAAATAGACCAAATCGAACCGTATTTGCCTGTTGTATGTGGAACATACACGCATACATTTATACATACATACCAGCATTTAAAGCTTTACAAACAGATAAAAGTGGAAGGGAAGGCTTTGCCGAAGAGAACTTAATACTTTATTTTATTTTAAATGTTATTAAAGCATGTCAACTAGTTTAGGTAAGAGGCATATGACAATAAACTACACAACTACATTTTATCATCATTTCCAGGGACACAGTGCTGCTGAGCAGGTGCATAGAAATACATTAAAAAGTAATTGTACTAGATCATCTATCTATCTATCTATCTATCTATTTATATATATATATATATATCTATAGATATCTATATAGATAGTAGTAGATAGTAGAAACAGTGGTTCGGCACTCCCTATAACAAACTGCGGCCGGTGCCTATACAGAAGGCAAATTGTAGGAACACAGTGGTATGGCACTCATAGCCAATAATTAATAAATTGAAGAGGAAGCCAGGTTGATAACAACGTTTCAATTTATGTAAATTTCCATCAGGTTATAAATACAACAGTGCAAAACAGTACCTTTATAGAAGGAGCCACCGGTAAGAGTGAAGGTGAGACGCTCGTGCGAAAAAAGGAACCGCCCCAATGGCGCAAAAAGATTGCGTCATAGTTGAGGATGGCAAAGGACGGTTGCCAGGGAGATACAAATAACAACACTCCAAGGGAGCATTACGTAATGAGAGAAATGTGTAAATGAAGTATATACAAACTCACCAGAGACTTTCAACTTCACTCAGTAACGGTGCGGCACAATATAAAACACAAAACATGATCAGGCAGATACAAACGGCTATACAATAATTTATACTTCATTTACACATTTCTCTCATTACGTAATGCTCCCTTGGAGTGCTGTTATTTGTATCTCCCTGGCAACCGTCCTTTGCCGTCCTCAACTATGACGCAATCTTTTTGCGCCATTGGGGCGGTTCCTTTTTTCACACGAGCGTCTCGGCTTCACTCTTACCGGTGGCTCCTTCTATAAAGGTACTGTTTTGCACTGTTGTATTTATAATCTGATGAAAATTTACATAAATTGAAACGTTGTTATCAACCTGGCTTCCTCTTCAATTTATTAATTATTGGCTATGAGTGCCATACCACCGTGTTCCTATATATATAGAGATTTATATATATAGATATATATATATCTCTATATATATACATACATGGAGAGGGGGATGGGTCGGCGGCACTCGCAAAATAAACTCAGACCACACCAAGTGGATAACCAACGTTTCAAGGCCTAGAGGCCTCTTTATCAAGGTGCAAAAACCTGAACATTGATAAAAAGGCCTCTAGGCCTTGAAACATTGATTATCCACTTGGTGTGGTCTGAGTTTATTTTGCGAGTGCCACAGACCCATCCCCCTCTACATACTGACAGCACAGAGCTGCCATTGGAAGGGCACCGCTTTATTTTCAACTCACTTGACTTTGCTTGAAGTGCCGCCCCCCTAGAACTATATATATACATGTGTGTGTATATATATATATATATATATCAATCCAATGACCCCACAGACGTGGGAATAAACAGCACTCAAGGAGACTTTGGTAAATGCCAAAAAAACGTGTAATAACGAAGGAGGTGTGTGGGGGACGTTTCGGGGTATAAGCCCCGTCCTCAGCCCCAAACCTACAGCAAACATGTATAGTACAAACAGACATTATATACTCACCTGGTCCTGAGGTCCCCGCAGACGCATCCACAGCCCGCCTCCGTCCGCCGGAAGTGACGCGCAACCCGCATCCTGTCAGCGTCACAAGGAACAGGTTGCCAAGCAACCTGAAGCTTGCGCTCCACTGAGCAGC
Source organism: Crinia signifera (assembly GCF_055691185.1). Taxonomy (NCBI): domain Eukaryota; kingdom Metazoa; phylum Chordata; class Amphibia; order Anura; family Myobatrachidae; genus Crinia; species Crinia signifera. The sequence continues at coordinate 171,463,305 of NC_139220.1, forward strand.
GGCGCGCGCGTGTCACATATCCTAGCGTAACAGGCGCTGGCTGCGGCGTGTAGCAGGGTCCCCCAGGCCAGGTCACATTGAACATAACATGCAAAGAAAATAAAAAAGACACTATTCACCACCTGGGTCCTGCTCCAAACTACCTCACAGCATGAGACCTCATGTATGGACGACCATCCCGGATCCAGTGTTCCCCGTGGCACCCGATAGCGCCACCTAGAGTCCTGGTTGCCAAGGGACCAGTCAACCAATCAGAGTGTCGACATAATGTTGGTGTTAGGGCATCTTGAGCCAGATTCAGCGATGTGTCTGAAAAAAATAAAGCAAAATGTTAAAAACAATGAAAGACAAGCAGAAATATAAGGTACATAATATAACCACAACAATGAGAAGTAAGCATGGAAACCTCAACCTAAGGAGTTCCAATTGATCTTCTCGTTGAGCCCATCGGGGTGGATGGTACCCAATCTGAAGATCCATTCCGACTCACGAATGAGTAATTTTTTGGACCTATCACCCCCCCGTGGGGACTCTTTGATATGGTCAATCATGAGGTATTTAAGGTCGGAAATGGAATGTCCACATCTCTTGAAGTGGCGTGACACCGGCTGGTCAACAACCTTGCCACCAAGTGTCTGGTTGATGGCCGACCGGTGGGCCGCCATTCTCTCCCTGAAAGTGCGGGAAGTTTGGCCTACATAATAAAGCCCGCAGGGGCAAATAATAATATAGACCACATGTGACATCCTACAGGTGAGTACCTGTCTGATGTCATACATTTTTGACCCATGGGGGTGCTTGAATCGTTTGCACACAATTAGGTGCTTGCAGGTCTCACACGAAAGGCAGCTGTAGCAGCCAGGTGCCTTCGTGTACGTGTTGGGAGGTTTAGGCATACCCATGCCGGTGATATCGGCCTTGACTAGGCGATCCCTCAGGTTGGGGCCCCTGCGGAATGCTGCTAGTGGTCTCACTGACCTCAATCCAATTAGATCAGGGTCAGTTTTCACAATTGGCCAGAGGGCATTGGTAGCATGTCGGATAACTGCACTGGAAGTAGAAAAAGAACTCGACCAGGGCAGAACCGACGTCTGATTTCTGACCTTAGGAGCAAGCAGATCATTACGGGACATCAGCAAAACCTCTTGTTTCTGGGACAACAATGTGTCCAGATTATAGCCACGAGCCAGGAATTTGGAAACAAGTAGATCCAAGCGTGGTTCAACCGCGGAGCGGTCACTGATGATGCGAGCCACACGCATCATCTGAGACCGCGGGAGTCCGCGCTTGAGGGCTGGTGGATGATGACTGGCCCCCATTAAAAAGGTGTTTCTGTCTACATCCTTGAAAAAAACATCTGTTTTAATTTTGTTATTCACAATGGAAACAGCTACGTCCAGGAAATGTGCTGAGACTTCACTGTGAGTGGCCGTATATTTAATGGTGGAGGGACCAAGGTTGATATCATGCAGCAAATTTAGAAGCGCCTCCTGCCCACCCGTCCACAGGATGAAGATATCATCAATGTAGCGGGTGAACAGGAGTAAGTGGTCCCTGATGGCGGGAACATCGAGGAATCTAGCCTCTTCCTCAAAGAACATAAAAATGTTAGCATAAGAGGGGGCCACAGGAGAACCCATGGCACACCCTCTCAGCTGTAGATAGTACCCACCGTCAAACAAAAAATAGTTTCTTTGTAGCGTAAGGGACAACAACTCAACAAACAATTTATGGTTAAAAATCACAGGATCAAGGAACTGACTGATGAATTTTTGTACAGCCTCCAAACCCCCAGTGTGTGGTATGGAGGTGTACAAACTGCATACATCTAAACATACCATAATGGTACCATCAGGGACCTCATCTATCTGCCCTAATAATTGTAGGAAGGAGGTGGTATCCTTTAAAAAAGAGGGTTTAAGATGTAGCAGTGGTTGCAGCAAATGATCCAACAGTTGAGATACATTCTGGTATAGTGAGTCCCGGGCCGATATAATGGGCCTACCGGGTGGTACCAGAGGGTCCTTGTGCACTTTAGGCAAAGAATAAAGTACAGGAACCACGGGGTGATCCCTGTAAAGTGCTGACTTGAGTTTAGAAGAAATAGTCCCATTAGTAACGGCTTTAGACAGGATGTCTCGCAGTTCCTGTTGGTATTTCAGGGTAGGATTAGCTTGTAATTTTTTGTAGACAAGAACATCTGAAAGTTGTTTTTGTAATTCCTGGCGATAGGAAGAGATATCTTGGACGACTATCGCCCCGCCTTTATCGGCGGGTCTGATGACAATGTCGTCGTACTTACTTAAAGCACTCAGCGCCTGGGTCTCAGGCCTGGTCAGATTATGTTTCATCTTGGCTGGTGCTGACGAAAATTTTGTCACTGATTCGTCCAAGAGTCTGCCGAAAGTCCTGATAGATGGATTCAATGATATAGGGTCAAACCGGGATTTGGTGACATCAGATGATCCTATCCATGGTTTCATCCGCAAAACCACCAAATCCCGGTTTGACCCTATATCATTGAATCCATCTATCAGGACTTTCGGCAGACTCTTGGACGAATCAGTGACAAAATTTTCGTCAGCACCAGCCAAGATGAAACATAATCTGACCAGGCCTGAGACCCAGGCGCTGAGTGCTTTAAGTAAGTACGACGACATTGTCATCAGACCCGCCGATAAAGGCGGGGCGATAGTCGTCCAAGATATCTCTTCCTATCGCCAGGAATTACAAAAACAACTTTCAGATGTTCTTGTCTACAAAAAATTACAAGCTAATCCTACCCTGAAATACCAACAGGAACTGCGAGACATCCTGTCTAAAGCCGTTACTAATGGGACTATTTCTTCTAAACTCAAGTCAGCACTTTACAGGGATCACCCCGTGGTTCCTGTACTTTATTCTTTGCCTAAAGTGCACAAGGACCCTCTGGTACCACCCGGTAGGCCCATTATATCGGCCCGGGACTCACTATACCAGAATGTATCTCAACTGTTGGATCATTTGCTGCAACCACTGCTACATCTTAAACCCTCTTTTTTAAAGGATACCACCTCCTTCCTACAATTATTAGGGCAGATAGATGAGGTCCCTGATGGTACCATTATGGTATGTTTAGATGTATGCAGTTTGTACACCTCCATACCACACACTGGGGGTTTGGAGGCTGTACAAAAATTCATCAGTCAGTTCCTTGATCCTGTGATTTTTAACCATAAATTGTTTGTTGAGTTGTTGTCCCTTACGCTACAAAGAAACTATTTTTTGTTTGACGGTGGGTACTATCTACAGCTGAGAGGGTGTGCCATGGGTTCTCCTGTGGCCCCCTCTTATGCTAACATTTTTATGTTCTTTGAGGAAGAGGCTAGATTCCTCGATGTTCCCGCCATCAGGGACCACTTACTCCTGTTCACCCGCTACATTGATGATATCTTCATCCTGTGGACGGGTGGGCAGGAGGCGCTTCTAAATTTGCTGCATGATATCAACCTTGGTCCCTCCACCATTAAATATACGGCCACTCACAGTGAAGTCTCAGCACATTTCCTGGACGTAGCTGTTTCCATTGTGAATAACAAAATTAAAACAGATGTTTTTTTCAAGGATGTAGACAGAAACACCTTTTTAATGGGGGCCAGTCATCATCCACCAGCCCTCAAGCGCGGACTCCCGCGGTCTCAGATGATGCGTGTGGCTCGCATCATCAGTGACCGCTCCGCGGTTGAACCACGCTTGGATCTACTTGTTTCCAAATTCCTGGCTCGTGGCTATAATCTGGACACATTGTTGTCCCAGAAACAAGAGGTTTTGCTGATGTCCCGTAATGATCTGCTTGCTCCTAAGGTCAGAAATCAGACGTCGGTTCTGCCCTGGTCGAGTTCTTTTTCTACTTCCAGTGCAGTTATCCGACATGCTACCAATGCCCTCTGGCCAATTGTGAAAACTGACCCTGATCTAATTGGATTGAGGTCAGTGAGACCACTAGCAGCATTCCGCAGGGGCCCCAACCTGAGGGATCGCCTAGTCAAGGCCGATATCACCGGCATGGGTATGCCTAAACCTCCCAACACGTACACGAAGGCACCTGGCTGCTACAGCTGCCTTTCGTGTGAGACCTGCAAGCACCTAATTGTGTGCAAACGATTCAAGCACCCCCATGGGTCAAAAATGTATGACATCAGACAGGTACTCACCTGTAGGATGTCACATGTGGTCTATATTATTATTTGCCCCTGCGGGCTTTATTATGTAGGCCAAACTTCCCGCACTTTCAGGGAGAGAATGGCGGCCCACCGGTCGGCCATCAACCAGACACTTGGTGGCAAGGTTGTTGACCAGCCGGTGTCACGCCACTTCAAGAGATGTGGACATTCCATTTCCGACCTTAAATACCTCATGATTGACCATATCAAAGAGTCCCCACGGGGGGGTGATAGGTCCAAAAAATTACTCATTCGTGAGTCGGAATGGATCTTCAGATTGGGTACCATCCACCCCGATGGGCTCAACGAGAAGATCAATTGGAACTCCTTAGGTTGAGGTTTCCATGCTTACTTCTCATTGTTGTGGTTATATTATGTACCTTATATTTCTGCTTGTCTTTCATTGTTTTTAACATTTTGCTTTATTTTTTTCAGACACATCGCTGAATCTGGCTCAAGATGCCCTAACACCAACATTATGTCGACACTCTGATTGGTTGACTGGTCCCTTGGCAACCAGGACTCTAGGTGGCGCTATCGGGTGCCACGGGGAACACTGGATCCGGGATGGTCGTCCATACATGAGGTCTCATGCTGTGAGGTAGTTTGGAGCAGGACCCAGGTGGTGAATAGTGTCTTTTTTATTTTCTTTGCATGTTATGTTCAATGTGACCTGGCCTGGGGGACCCTGCTACACGCCGCAGCCAGCGCCTGTTACGCTAGGATATGTGACACGCGCGCGCCGCTGCTCAGTGGAGCGCAAGCTTCAGGTTGCTTGGCAACCTGTTCCTTGTGACGCTGACAGGATGCGGGTTGCGCGTCACTTCCGGCGGACGGAGGCGGGCTGTGGATGCGTCTGCGGGGACCTCAGGACCAGGTGAGTATATAATGTCTGTTTGTACTATACATGTTTGCTGTAGGTTTGGGGCTGAGGACGGGGCTTATACCCCGAAACGTCCCCCACACACCTCCTTCGTTATTACACGTTTTTTTGGCATTTACCAAAGTCTCCTTGAGTGCTGTTTATTCCCACGTCTGTGGGGTCATTGGATTGATATGTATCTCTTCTCTGGCACCTGGAGCATTTGCCTATGAGACACTAGGAGTGCCGGCAGCATTGGATGGCTATATATATATATATATATAAATTCCAAAACTGCCGGCACTCTGTATAAGCAGCAACGGTCCCCGGTGCCCAAATAGTGAGCAATACAATATCCAAAGGAATAATGGCACTCAGGAGGCAAATGACAATTTAGAAAAAAGCAGATATAATGTCAAGCTTTCGGGGACTTAAACCCCTTCTTCAGGACAAACCTACAGCACAGATACAAACATGAAAATGACATTTATACTCACAACCTGAACGCTCCCACTGCGTCCAGCGCGGCACACGCCGTCAGACTCAGCCAGCAGGATATCCGCACACATGCTTCCGGCCGGGGCTAGAGGTCCGGTTGCTAGGCAACCAGCACCGCTTGCGTCCCAGCGTGTCATCCAGCGGTAACTTCCTCAAGCCAGCCTGCATCACGTTAGCCATCGCTGACACCTAGGAGATAAATACAAAAACCACATAACATGAATACTTAAACAAATATAAAACGCAGAATACGTATAATAAACGGACTATGAATGGCAACCAATATGACAGTGACTTTAAACTACAGCATTCCAGTTTATTTTATCGTTGAGACCATGGGGGTGGATGGTATTTAACCTAAAAATCCACCTGGATTCAGCAATCAATAACTTCTTAGCCCTATCTCCTCCACGTGGGGATTCAGGGATATGGTCAATCATAAAATATTTCAAGGAGGCCAATGAGTGACCTTTGGCCTTAAAGTGACGAGCCACAGGCTGATCTATAGATTTACCCAAAAGGGACAAATCTATAGCAGATCTGTGGAGACCCATCCGCTCCCGGAAAGTTCTGGTGGTCTGGCCCACGTAATAGTAGCCACAGGGGCAAACTATCACGTAGACCACATGATCTGACCTACAGGTGAGTACCTGTCTGATCTGGTACTCTTTTGAGGTATGAGGGTGTTTAAAAGTTTTACACGGTTTAAGGTACTTACAGGTAATGCAAGACAGGCAGCTGTAACAGCCTGGGGGCTTCACGTAAGTGTTGGGAGCTCTAGGGATGCCCATGCCGGTTATGTCTGTCTTCATAAGCCTGTCTTTCAGATTGCGGCCTCTGCGGAAAGCTGCTAGAGGGCGCACTGAATTAAAACACCTCAAGTCAGGGTCACTCTTCACAATGGGCCAAAGCGCTTTGGATGCTAAATGGATGACAGGACTGGCAACCGAATATGTACTGATCCAAGGTAATACTTTGGATTCCTTGGGTTTCTTAGGCTCCAACAGAGCGGATCGGGACATGGACATCACCTCTGCCTTCTGGTTACTCAGTAGGCCAACATCATAGCCTCTAGCTGTAAATTTAGCAATAAGGTGATCCAATCTATCGGATAAATCCGAATGGTCACTCACAATACGGGCAATCCTCATCATTTGGGACCGAGGAAGACCCCTCTTGAGGGCCGGAGGATGGTGGCTAGAGGCCATAAGAAAGGTGTTTCTGTCGACATTTTTGTAGTAAATATCAGTGGACAATATCTGATCCTTGATACACACTGAAACATCGAGGAACTGCATCACCTCTGAATGACAGGAATATGTAAATTTAATGGGTGAGTCCCTCGAGTTAATGTCGACCATCAGTGTCTCAAAAGCCTCCTGTCCACCCGTCCACAAGACAAACACGTCGTCTATGTAGCGGGTGTACAGGAGTAAATGCTGGCTGACCTCTGGATTATTGAGGAACAACTCCTCCTCTTGTTTAAACATATAGATGTTGGCATACGAGGGTGCTACCGCGGAACCCATGGCACACCCCCGTAGCTGTAGGTAATACCTACCATCGAAAAGAAAAAAATTTCTTTCCAGGGTCAACTCCAGCAACTTCAAGAACAACTGATGGTTGAACACCGTATCGTCCAGATACTCAGACAGAAATGACCGTACAGCCTCCACACCTCCATCGTGAGGTATGGAGGTGTACAAACTAGCCACATCCAAACAGCACATAATAGTGCCTGGAGGAACAACAGATAATGCAGACAACAATTGCAAAAAACTGGTGGTATCTTTAAGGAATGATTTTTTGAAAAGCAAAAGGGGCTGTAACACATAATCAAGGAGCTGTGACACAGCTTGGTACATAGAATTACGAGCAGCTATGATAGGACGCCCAGGAGGATTCCTGGCGTCCTTGTGCAGCTTAGGGAGAGTATAAAGCACGGGGACCACAGGTGCCGCCACACTGATTCTGTCCCGAACTTTAGAAGGCAGTACACCCTCTGCTACTGCTGTGGACAAAATCGAAGTCAGTTCTTGTTTGAACCTTGGGGTAGGATTGCTGGGCAATTTCTTATACACCACTGTGTCGGCAAGTTGACTATAGATCTCAGCTCGGTAGTCACCAATGTCCTGTATGACAATGGCCCCGCCCTTGTCGGCGGGCCTGATCACGATATCGTCATATTCACTAAGTTGTTTTAACGCCAGGGACTCCATCTTTGTCAAGTTCTTAGACACTTTACCCGGAGCTGAGTTGAATTTAGAAACCGAATCATCCAGCAATCTACCAAACGTTCTAATGGAGGGGTTGGTGGAAACCGGGTCAAACTTTGAACCAGAACTGGAGGATAAAAAATTATCAAATAGTCCCCGTGTAGCTGTAGCTGACTTGTGTTGAAAAAACTCCTTCAACCTGAGTTTTCTCATAAATCTGTGTTGATCACATCTCCATTCGAATTGATCAAAAAAATTTGTGGGCACATATGTCAATCCTTTGTTCAGGACAGCAAGCTCAGTGGTGGAAAGGCAGCGTTTGGACAAGTTGAAGATTAGGGTTTCATCTGTACTTTGCGAGACGGATTTCGCCTGGGCTCGCTTGTTTTGTTGCCCCCTACGGGTGGCCGGCCTCTTACACCCTGGTGTGTACCAGGGGCTGCTTGGCCTAAAGGGACATGGGACTCAGTGGTGTCATCAGACTCTGACACAGCGAAATCGCTGTCGCTGGTAGCATTAGCATTATGCTGACGGTCCCTATTCTTCCTTTTATATTGCCAGGGTTTGCGACGACGGGCTCCCGTGTCGGCATTCCGCTCAGAGCGATCTCCAGTCAACCAACCATAGACTTTATTATCGTCATAATCAGCTTCAACGATCTGCCTCTTATTCCGTTTGAACTTCAGCAAGTCCCTCTTATATGCTTCACACTGTGTTTCCAATTTTTGGAGCCAGCTCGCATTTGCTGGGTCATTCAGAGTGGAGTGATGATCCATCTGAAACTGTGCAATTTTAGCCTTAGTCATCTGCAGTTCCCGTCCAGATTCTTCGACTACTAGAACCATCAGGTCCATGGAGGCACGATTGAGTATGCCCACCCATTTGCAGACGAAGTCAGGGCTATGTCGCCCGATCGTGGGTGTATTCTTAATGCGAAACCCTCGCGGAATTTTGTTGGCCCGATAATAATCGGACAGCGAGGATCCATGCAACAGGAAGTCAATCTCACGGCGTCTTAGTTTGAACAGGTGATTATGCACTTCATCAATGCTCTGTTCTGCGTCGGATAGTAGTGGGTCAACTGCAAATAGGATGCCATTAATCTCCGCAGGAGTATACATAAACTTAGTACCAACAGGTACAGAAATATTCCGGCATCCAGGTGCGTCCTGGGATGCCCTCACCTCTGAGTGGTCCATGATAACACAAGGATCCAGACAGTCAGGGAGTAAAGATAAATGTCCTTTAAATGAAGATCATTCAGTAATATAAACAGTCAAATTTCAATGGGTGCCCTGCAACAGTACTTCGTGGCAATGCCACTCCGATATGGATAAATTCCAAAACTGCCGGCACTCTGTATAAGCAGCAACGGTCCCCGGTGCCCAAATAGTGAGCAATACAATATCCAAAGGAATAATGGCACTCAGGAGGCAAATGACAATTTAGAAAAAAGCAGATATAATGTCAAGCTTTCGGGGACTTAAACCCCTTCTTCAGGACAAACCTACAGCACAGATACAAACATGAAAATGACATTTATACTCACAACCTGAACGCTCCCACTGCGTCCAGCGCGGCACACGCCGTCAGACTCAGCCAGCAGGATATCCGCACACATGCTTCCGGCCGGGGCTAGAGGTCCGGTTGCTAGGCAACCAGCACCGCTTGCGTCCCAGCGTGTCATCCAGCGGTAACTTCCTCAAGCCAGCCTGCATCACGTTAGCCATCGCTGACACCTAGGAGATAAATACAAAAACCACATAACATGAATACTTAAACAAATATAAAACGCAGAATACGTATAATAAACGGACTATGAATGGCAACCAATATGACAGTGACTTTAAACTACAGCATTCCAGTTTATTTTATCGTTGAGACCATGGGGGTGGATGGTATTTAACCTAAAAATCCACCTGGAGTCAGCAATCAATAACTTCTTAGCCCTATCTCCTCCACGTGGGGATTCAGGGATATGGTCAATCATAAAATATTTCAAGGAGGCCAATGAGTGACCTTTGGCCTTAAAGTGACGAGCCACAGGCTGATCTATAGATTTACCCAAAAGGGACAAATCTATAGCAGATCTGTGGAGACCCATCCGCTCCCGGAAAGTTCTGGTGGTCTGGCCCACGTAATAGTAGCCACAGGGGCAAACTATCACGTAGACCACATGATCTGACCTACAGGTGAGTACCTGTCTGATCTGGTACTCTTTTGAGGTATGAGGGTGTTTAAAAGTTTTACACGGTTTAAGGTACTTACAGGTAATGCAAGACAGGCAGCTGTAACAGCCTGGGGGCTTCACGTAAGTGTTGGGAGCTCTAGGGATGCCCATGCCGGTTATGTCTGTCTTCATAAGCCTGTCTTTCAGATTGCGGCCTCTGCGGAAAGCTGCTAGAGGGCGCACTGAATTAAAACACCTCAAGTCAGGGTCACTCTTCACAATGGGCCAAAGCGCTTTGGATGCTAAATGGATGACAGGACTGGCAACCGAATATGTACTGATCCAAGGTAATACTTTGGATTCCTTGGGTTTCTTAGGCTCTGGACGGGAACTGCAGATGACTAAGGCTAAAATTGCACAGTTTCAGATGGATCATCACTCCACTCTGAATGACCCAGCAAATGCGAGCTGGCTCCAAAAATTGGAAACACAGTGTGAAGCATATAAGAGGGACTTGCTGAAGTTCAAACGGAATAAGAGGCAGATCGTTGAAGCTGATTATGACGATAATAAAGTCTATGGTTGGTTGACTGGAGATCGCTCTGAGCGGAATGCCGACACGGGAGCCCGTCGTCGCAAACCCTGGCAATATAAAAGGAAGAATAGGGACCGTCAGCATAATGCTAATGCTACCAGCGACAGCGATTTCGCTGTGTCAGAGTCTGATGACACCACTGAGTCCCATGTCCCTTTAGGCCAAGCAGCCCCTGGTACACACCAGGGTGTAAGAGGCCGGCCACCCGTAGGGGGCAACAAAACAAGCGAGCCCAGGCGAAATCCGTCTCGCAAAGTACAGATGAAACCCTAATCTTCAACTTGTCCAAACGCTGCCTTTCCACCACTGAGCTTGCTGTCCTGAACAAAGGATTGACATATGTGCCCACAAATTTTTTTGATCAATTCGAATGGAGATGTGATCAACACAGATTTATGAGAAAACTCAGGTTGAAGGAGTTTTTTCAACACAAGTCAGCTACAGCTACACGGGGACTATTTGATAATTTTTTATCCTCCAGTTCTGGTTCAAAGTTTGACCCGGTTTCCACCAACCCCTCCATTAGAACGTTTGGTAGATTGCTGGATGATTCGGTTTCTAAATTCAACTCAGCTCCGGGTAAAGTGTCTAAGAACTTGACAAAGATGGAGTCCCTGGCGTTAAAACAACTTAGTGAATATGACGATATCGTGATCAGGCCCGCCGACAAGGGCGGGGCCATTGTCATACAGGACATTGGTGACTACCGAGCTGAGATCTATAGTCAACTTGCCGACACAGTGGTGTATAAGAAATTGCCCAGCAATCCTACCCCAAGGTTCAAACAAGAACTGACTTCGATTTTGTCCACAGCAGTAGCAGAGGGTGTACTGCCTTCTAAAGTTCGGGACAGAATCAGTGTGGCGGCACCTGTGGTCCCCGTGCTTTATACTCTCCCTAAGCTGCACAAGGACGCCAGGAATCCTCCTGGGCGTCCTATCATAGCTGCTCGTAATTCTATGTACCAAGCTGTGTCACAGCTCCTTGATTATGTGTTACAGCCCCTTTTGCTTTTCAAAAAATCATTCCTTAAAGATACCACCAGTTTTTTGCAATTGTTGTCTGCATTATCTGTTGTTCCTCCAGGCACTATTATGTGCTGTTTGGATGTGGCTAGTTTGTACACCTCCATACCTCACGATGGAGGTGTGGAGGCTGTACGGTCATTTCTGTCTGAGTATCTGGACGATACGGTGTTCAACCATCAGTTGTTCTTGAAGTTGCTGGAGTTGACCCTGGAAAGAAATTTTTTTCTTTTCGATGGTAGGTATTACCTACAGCTACGGGGGTGTGCCATGGGTTCCGCGGTAGCACCCTCGTATGCCAACATCTATATGTTTAAACAAGAGGAGGAGTTGTTCCTCAATAATCCAGAGGTCAGCCAGCATTTACTCCTGTACACCCGCTACATAGACGACGTGTTTGTCTTGTGGACGGGTGGACAGGAGGCTTTTGAGACACTGATGGTCGACATTAACTCGAGGGACTCACCCATTAAATTTACATATTCCTGTCATTCAGAGGTGATGCAGTTCCTCGATGTTTCAGTGTGTATCAAGGATCAGATATTGTCCACTGATATTTACTACAAAAATGTCGACAGAAACACCTTTCTTATGGCCTCTAGCCACCATCCTCCGGCCCTCAAGAGGGGTCTTCCTCGGTCCCAAATGATGAGGATTGCCCGTATTGTGAGTGACCATTCGGATTTATCCGATAGATTGGATCACCTTATTGCTAAATTTACAGCTAGAGGCTATGATGTTGGCCTACTGAGTAACCAGAAGGCAGAGGTGATGTCCATGTCCCGATCCGCTCTGTTGGAGCCTAAGAAACCCAAGGAATCCAAAGTATTACCTTGGATCAGTACATATTCGGTTGCCAGTCCTGTCATCCATTTAGCATCCAAAGCGCTTTGGCCCATTGTGAAGAGTGACCCTGACTTGAGGTGTTTTAATTCAGTGCGCCCTCTAGCAGCTTTCCGCAGAGGCCGCAATCTGAAAGACAGGCTTATGAAGACAGACATAACCGGCATGGGCATCCCTAGAGCTCCCAACACTTACGTGAAGCCCCCAGGCTGTTACAGCTGCCTGTCTTGCATTACCTGTAAGTACCTTAAACCGTGTAAAACTTTTAAACACCCTCATACCTCAAAAGAGTACCAGATCAGACAGGTACTCACCTGTAGGTCAGATCATGTGGTCTACGTGATAGTTTGCCCCTGTGGCTACTATTACGTGGGCCAGACCACCAGAACTTTCCGGGAGCGGATGGGTCTCCACAGATCTGCTATAGATTTGTCCCTTTTGGGTAAATCTATAGATCAGCCTGTGGCTCGTCACTTTAAGGCCAAAGGTCACTCATTGGCCTCCTTGAAATATTTTATGATTGACCATATCCCTGAATCCCCACGTGGAGGAGATAGGGCTAAGAAGTTATTGATTGCTGAATCCAGGTGGATTTTTAGGTTAAATACCATCCACCCCCATGGTCTCAACGATAAAATAAACTGGAATGCTGTAGTTTAAAGTCACTGTCATATTGGTTGCCATTCATAGTCCGTTTATTATACGTATTCTGCGTTTTATATATATATATATATATATATATATATATATATATATATATATGTGTCTAGTGTCTGTTAGTCTCCAAAACACTCTCTCACACATGCACAAACAAAAAAGGTAGCACACTAGCTTTTAAAGCTTTTGCTTCGAGCAGGCTTACTAGTTTAAAACAATCTGCTTTGATAAAGCACATAGAATAAGAAAAGTAGTGTATAAGAAATTGTGCTAACCTATCTATAATTTGTGTTTTTAATAGTTTTCCTAAAATTTGAAAAAAAAAAAGATATGGTTTGCTCTGTTGTGTTTTGTGTGGCAAAGTGGTCATATTGTTTATATCTCTACTTTTGTAAGCCAATAAAATTATTAATGAAAATAAAATTATATTTATGTGGCTTCCAAATGACAGTCTATAACTGTTACTTAGAACCCCAGATAAATTTTCAACACCATACTTGTAATTTCACATAACGCCATATGGGCCTAATCAGCATCAGAGAATTTGCAGTCTGGCCGATAATCAAATGACTCCTTGTGTTCGTTCACATTGAGCATTCGTGAAAGCTTTAGACTGGCGCAGATGGAAAAAACTTTTTGGTGTTTCATATTTTTTTGCAAATGGATCTTTGAATGCATTGCTATTTGCTCTGCATTCACAATTTTGCAATGGGTGTTTATTCTTTCTTTCTGGGTGGCAATTTTTTTGATTGCAGGCAGCTGCTTTTTCTCTAATTAGAAATCCATGCTGAATTAGGCTCTTTGTGCATTGTAATTATGAATGCCACAAAAAAACAAAGTTTGTTCCAAAAAAATAATATACAGAGTAAGAGGTATTATTCTGCTGTGTAGTTGACCAAGACAAAGAAATTGAGACATTTTAACTAAAGACAAGAAGTAAATTCTGGGGCCAATAATTATATCTTGAAACTATCCCTGGAAATTAGCGATGGGTTTTCAACTCTGTTCTTAATTGAAACAACTGCAAGATTTTCTGTGCTAATTATGTGTAATTTTCCTTCCTTAGAATCCAACACAAGTTGGGACAGCTCTTCAAGTGTTCTACAATCTGGGAGCACTGAAGGAGATCATCACTAGCGTTGTGGAAGGCTATTGCACCACACTAGACGAAAATATCAACAATGCTCTAGATATCAAAGTTCTGACGCAAACATCACAAGCTGTCCAGAGAGGTATAAAATAAGTTTTAATACTTAGAAGAAAAATCTATCATTTCATCATTGCAGCCAGCTGGGAACCATAAGTGTTTTTCTCTTGTTCTTTTATGCAGTTCTATTTAAATACAGCATTACTATTTTTTCATATTGCACCCTTAGCATCAAATTTTTAGCAGTTTTTTTTTTTTTTTGCTAAAAGCTATTTTATATACAAAATTCTGTTTGATTGAAATGCATTTCTAAGTTTTTTTTTGTTATGATTTCATTAATTTTCTAGTGAGCATTTCCAGTCTACACAAAATATGTAGAACATTTCATTCTTTAGATTTCTATGTTCCTTTGATCTCATTTTAAATCGCAGGGAAGATTTTTAAAAGGTAATTCATATCTGTTTCCATGTTTTACATCTCCATTTGTTTCCACATGGTGCTTTGTTTTGTAAATTTAGACATTTAGCACCAGGTTTTTATTTTTACACATGTAAATGACCACCTATAGAGCATAATAGTGTGCTTGTTCTTTCTCTCATCATTTGTTTACTTAATAAAAATGTTTTACAAATGCAAATTAGGTATTCAATTGAAGCCACTGCATACACAATAATTAAATTATCAGAGTGACAAAACTCTGGGTCCCATTGTACATATTTTGCTAAAATAAAATACTGATAATCCTGTTACCAATATTTTATGTACGGGTTTTGTCAAATTGATGGTAAAAATAAGTGAAGTTTATTTCAAGGTTTGTGTAATTGGTAATTAATACAATTCCAATTTGACAAACTCTTATAAAAGTTATAACTCGTATGGAAAGAATTATCTATTTTATTTATTGTGTTTGTAGATTAATTACTGTAAATCAAATGTATAAAAGACTAGATCAGATATGCTGCGGTGCTATGATCTGGAAGCATGTGCAATAAAACAACACAAAATAAAAAGTTTAACTTAAATTGCAATTGTAGCCGACTATGTGTGGTTAGATGGAAGAAGTGCATGCAAGTACAGTAAGGCAGGACCAAAACTAGTGTTTTTGTAACCTAGAGCAAGGCAGTAATTTGGCCACCCCCATTATTACCATATTTTTAAAAGGGACAGTATGGGGTAT
The DNA here is from genome assembly GCF_055691185.1 of Crinia signifera. NCBI lineage: Eukaryota > Metazoa > Chordata > Amphibia > Anura > Myobatrachidae > Crinia > Crinia signifera. The sequence goes on from NC_139220.1 coordinate 171,478,697, forward strand.
CACATGGATTGTCCCTGGCACCATGACACTCCAGGTCTTACAGTAGGGTAGGAGGACTCCATACTACAAAGCACCAGACCCCCAAATGTGATGCTGGATCTCCCCCTTCTGTATAGCCACTAGCCTGCTATCATGGTCACTTACCAACTGGTACCCTTGTCCATTTATGAATGAAAAATGTGGGTCCCCATCGGGGCTTGGATTCAGGGCAGTGGCAGTATGTAACTCTACCCTTACCCCAAAGATGGTGGTTGTACCTGTAACCATGGTTACACTTCCCAGGGGGGACATGAACACCCACACAGATCTCCAGTATCTGTTGCCCACATTCCTTTCTGCTAGGTACTGGCAAGTCTCCCCCAGAGATATGACCTACAGTACATTGAGTCATCAAACTTGTTTCTTGTGGGTACATAAACCCTGGTGCAAGAATCATCCTGAAGAAGATAATTATCAGCTTGGACACCCATTGCACCCACTAATAAAAAGAAAAGGCAAACCTGTGATCAGCGTTAATAACCTAGACGTTACCAACACCAAGCAATGACAAATTGGGCTGGTCTCAATGTGAAATGAAATTCACAATTCCTCTCAAATCAAATGATTTTTGGTAATGATGATTCACATTAAAGAACTTGGCAGACATTGGATACACTCTAAAATTTGATGGATTTTGGAATATTTTTTATCTGAAAGGCTCCTGCAATCTAGCAAACCGCTTTGTTCTGATGTTTTTGCATCAAGTGATCAGCTAGAGCTGGGGTAGCCAACCCTAGTCCTCGAGGGCTACCAACAGTGCATGTTTTGCAGGTCTCCTCACAGAATCACAAGTGAGCTAATTAGCTCCATCTGTGTATCTTTTAAAATGTGTCAGTGATTAATGAGTGCAGCTGTGCAGCAGCTAGGTTGTCTGGAAAATGTGAACTGTTGGTAGCTCTCGAGGGCTAGGGTTGGCTACCACTGAGCTAGAGAATGTGGATATCGTGAGTTACAGGAGCTGGCTCTTGAAACATTCTTTTTTTTTTTTTGCTACATTTTCCTTAATATGGGGGTTACATAGAAACATAGAATTTGACGGCAGATAAGAACCACTTGGCACATCTAGTCTACCCCTTTTTTAAACATGTTACCTCAAACCATATTTGATCCTTATTTTTTTAAGGATATCAATATGCTTATCCCAAGCATGTTTAAATTACTGTATTTGCATCTACCACCTCTGATGGTAGGCTATTCCACTTATCTACTACTCTTTCTGTGAAGTAATTCTTCCTCACATTTCCCCTGAATCTTCCTCCCTCTAGTTTCAGTGCATGTCCTTGTGTTCTGTTGCTCCTCTTCCTGTGAAGAATGTCTCCCACCTGTACCTTGTTAAAACCCTTGATATATTTGAAAGTTTCTATCATGTCCCCCCTTTCCCTTCTCTGCTCTAAAGTATACATATTAAGATCTTTTAGTCTTTCCTGGTACGTTTTGTGATGTAGGCTATGCACCATTTTAGTTGCCCTTCTTTGTACAGTCTTTAATGTATTTATATCCTTCTGGAGATATGGCCTCCAGAACTGAACACAATACTCTAGGTGAGGTCGTACCAATGACCTATACAGTGGCATTATTACTTCTTTCTTTCTACTGCTGATACCTCTCCCTATGCAACCAAGCATCTGACTTGCCTTCTTCATTGCTTTGTTACATTGCCTACCTGCTTTTAAGTCCCCTGAAATAGTGACACCTAGATCCCTCTCTTCCTCAGTAGTTTCCATTATAGTGCCATTTATACTATATTTAGTCTTTGGATTTCTGAGACCCAAGTGCATGATTTTGCATTTTTTGGCAATAAACTGTAGTTGCCATGCTCTTGACCATTCCTTTAATCTACCTAGATCCTCAATCATTTGTTTTACCCCTCCTGGTGTGTCTACCCTGTTGCATACCTTTGTGTCATCTGCAAAAAGGCACATTTTACCCTCAATTCCATTTGCAATATCACCAATAAAGATATTAAAAATCATCGGTCCAAGTACAGATCCCTGGGGTACTCCACTTGTAACCTTTCCCTCCTTTGACTGTACTCCGTTTACTACAACTCTGTTTTCTGTCCTGCAACCACGCTCTTATCCATTCAACTATCTTAGAATCCAATCCCAAGCTTTCAAGTTTATTTAACAGTCTGCGATGTGGGACAGTGTCAAAAGCTTTACTAAAGTCTAGACAAGCTACATCTACAGCCTCACCTTGATCTATTACTTTAGTCACCCAGTCAAAAAAGTCAATAAGATTTGTTTGACATGATCTTCCCCCAGTAAACCCATGCTGTTTTGGATCCTGTAAATTGCTGGTTTTGAGATATTCTACAACTCTTTGTTTTAAGAGTGTTTCCATCAATTTCCCTACTACTGATGTAAGGCTCACTTGTCGATAGTTGCTTACCTCTTCCTTTCTTCCAGTTTTGTGCAGTGAGACTACATTCGCTGTTTTCCAGTCCTCTGGGATTACTCCAGTAGCTAGTGACTGGTTGATGAATTCTGTTATTGGTTTTACCAGCTCCCCTTTAAGCTCTTTTAGTATCCTTGGATGTATCCCATCTGGCCCCATTGATTTATCCACTTTCAGTGTTGAGAGTTCTGTGAGGACTTTCTTCTCTGTAAATGTACTTGTCTCTCCCTCAGTTTTCTGACTATACTTTTATATACTTTTATTTTAATTTCTTTGGTCCCCTGTGCGTTCGCAGGGGACTGATGTTTTGTATCTGCGCTGATGCGAACTACATGTTCGCTACCTTGCTTACACCTGGTAATGCGGGCAAGGGGGGGTGTGTGTCTGCAGTGGGGTGTGCCCCCCACTGCAGACGCACACTCCCCTTGCCCGCATTTCCAGGTGTAATCAGGGCAGCAAACATGTAGTTCGCATCTGCGCAGATACAAAACATCAGTTGGGAACGCCCAGCATTTCATGGGATCATACTGTTAAGATGAACATTGTACAAGTTGATCTTGCTGACCAAACAATTTTAAGTATTGTTATCACACAGAACTATCCCAGATCTGGCCCACAAATCAAAGCACCAATAGTGCTGTCCTAATCCCTTCTTAATCCTGTCCTCCCCATCTCTTGTCTGGTACCTGTACCTGTTTTTTTGCACTCTTTTTGGCTCGCTGGCTTGGACAGTTTCTACTTCATCCAGGCCAATGCTCTGCTACTCTAGGCCCCAGCTTTGACCTACCTTACAATTCACCAACTCCTACAGCATTCCTGCATGCTGATTCTATCCAATCCCATGGATACTGCTGCCCACTCTTTGGAGTCTCAAGAACTCTGATTGCCCATCTTTGGACTTCCCACTTTAGGAATTCTACCACTGTCAGGAAAAAAATGCAGAGTATACCTTTGCAACCCCACAAACCTTATCTTAGCGGAGGATATCAGTCATTTGAACTACTGTCAATGAATTTGCATGTATTACATTCTCTCCAAAAGGGTGTAATCCTCCTCTCATCCATTAAAAATGTAATTACAATGTTGCAACGCTTTCTTGCAGATGTTTTTTTTCTTGCCTGCAAGCTACAATACTCCTTAAACTCAGATTTTGCTCCCACTGTACATTGGAGGTCATTCCGATCTATTTTCTTTCCCGTGTGCTCGCACGGGGGAGCAATGTTTTGCTACTGTGCATGCATTTATGCACATGGGCCTAACACAAATGCTTCATTATATGCTGTGAAAGAACCACACACAAGAATGTATTGAACTGTATACTTGCTTTTATTTTGTATATATACAATATTATACCCAAAGGGTAAAGCCTTTTACAAATAAAAATAATTTTATCACATACTGTAGTTATGAGTTACTCATAGCACACTCTGAACCCCTCCCCTTTTTGTCTTCATCTCTAAAAACTTAGATCCCACCTAACGGGATCCTCCAGAGTTGCGGCTTTAGGTTATTTGGGTGCAGATAAGGGTACCCCCCTTGCTTCTATTTATGCACATTTTCAGGCTCTGTATGCAAACGGACTCGACAACTTGTATAGTCACTGGCCCGTTTACAGATGGAGTGGGTGGGTCACACCCACAGGAATGTCCCGCATTTCATGGGCGTTCCCATGCTAATGGCACCGAGACGCAGATGACGGGGGCGGGCAGCTGACATCACCAGACATTGACTTAGATTTGCGAACCCTTAAGAAATCATTCGATGGTTGGTGACCATCGAATGATTTTGGCCCCACACAGCTGCGAATGGATGTTTATGAAAGACACCCATTCGCATGCGTGCAGAGAAAATTGGTGTGCGATTGGGGGGCGGCCATTCATGTGGGCGGCTTTAGTTGGCTCACAAAGCTGCGAAAGTCAACCTGAATGACCCCCATTATCTAAAGTGGAGGAAAGTCCAAGTAATTGGTATTCTGTGCCAGTTTATAGTCCTATACTCCTAATTCAGTTTTACATCTTCTCCATTTCCTTTCAGCTCAGCAACAAGTATGTTTAAGATTGCATCATTTTGTGAAGCAACTGTACCATGGTCTATGGTACAGTACCAAACAAAATTAATTGCTTTCCTGTGAAGATGTACTGTCTGGTCTACATTTGGGGATTTTCAGAAAATTCTCATAGGTACTAAAAGAACATACACTGATCAACTTCTGGTGGTCAGCCAGGGAAGAAGCAAAGTATTATGACTTCTGCTCCTCTCCAATAAATATGTTTGATTTTTTTTGTTGTTCCTCTCATTCATACACTTAACATAACGAGAAATGTAAAGTTAGGGTTAGCAATTCTTCTCATGACTAGATAAATCTTAAATTTGTAATGCCTCTACAGTACATTATTGAATATTTGTCTGTCATCTTTTGTATTCCTGAAGTTTTTGACTCATTAGTATTGACAGCACAAGGAGGAAGTAAGAAAAACCCCCACCATACTTAATCTGGAGATTTATATTGCTAAACCTAAGTCCTTTTGTGTACTGAGTACCTCAATGGGCCAATTTCTTTCTGTAATCCCATCTAAAATAGCTGCTGCAAGTGGTTTTAAATTATTCATTTAAGAAAAAAAAAAAAACAATTACAAGTCTCCCTCTGCAAAAACCTAGTTAAAGTGTTTCTTTGTTAAGGTCCATACACACTGGGCGATTATGCCCAGCGTGTATGGACAACGATGATCACTATTATCGCTTGGGGGAAAGCCGCTCAGTGCATAAACACTGAGAGGCTTTCCCCCAAGCGATGATCACTATCATCGCTTGGGGGAAAGCCGCTCAGTGCATAAACACTGAGAGGCTTTCCCCCTGCCCGGCGCTGTCAGTGGGGGAGGACGGCTTTGCATAGCGCAGCGCTATACAAAGCCGTCCTCAATGACGCTCATATGCTGGTAATACAGCACTCACCAGACTACAAACACAAGTGTGTCTCAGGAACAGGATGTCCCTGCTTTATTGGTCAAAAAAGGAGCCTGCCGACGTTTTGGTCCATCTGGACCATTCTCAAGGCAGAAGATATCCAATTCAGCATATCAACAAAACAGCATAAGGAGACAGGGTATATATATATATATATATATATATATATATATATATATATATATATATATATATATATATATATATATATATATATATATCCCACTATAACTCTACCCATGTAAATGTAATGTATGTTTGCACCTTTTTTGAAGTAAAGCTTATGGAGCACCTAAACCCTGCCTGTCATTTATCCCACCACACGATTACACCAATGAGCAGAGCACTGCACTAATCCAACCATAAAATTCTTCCCAAGATGTCATCTGACACTGCTAATGCACTAAAATGCTGAGAATCTGAGGAAGAAGACATGCATGCATGCAGGCATTCATTTATTTATTCATTCATTCATAGTGTTTATTTATTTTTTAAAGTCTCAACTCAAAAATGGCAAATGACCAAGATCACATTCTCATTATGAATGTTGATATACCACACCTCATAAAATGCCATCAAACCAGATGATGTGTAACAATGTCCAGTAAAGCGCTCAATAAGTGATCTCCAAGAACAAGTGAAAAAAAGTTTTACCAATGTCTGATACACCTCTTAATATTGCAAGTAGTCAACAAGCACACCATACTGTTACGCCCTGGAAGCTTTCATTATGCTGACCGCATCTGAAATTGGTGTTCATCAGTCCTTATTAAACATGGTAAATGTTAAACAATTTCTAGAAACTTACTTACATTGCAGGGTTATAATCATCCTCTTCTCCATTGCAGTCATTTCTTAATTTCTTGCTCAGAAGGTAACATCAGAGTTCACAAATGTCCTCAAAGCACAATTTAATTTTGGAGCCTGGCAACTCTGGCTTGTGTACATGACATTCTGGAGCATCAGATGGCTTGTGGTGTTTGTGGAAACTCAGCACAAAGCTCATTAAGTTCCATGCTTACTGAAGACCACACAATTCTCCTTTTCACAATGAAAATTCTTAGTAGGCACAGCAGGGCATAGCAGCGCCCAGAGCAGCATGGGTAATAGCAGCTGTCACCCATGATACTGTGGTAGTTGGCCATGGGCTCACACTGTAGCTTCAATTACAATTAATGTAAGTATTGAGGCCAGAGTTATTTATGTAATGAGTGTCAGGACTTTCTTTCGTATTAAGTTAGAGCTTTCATTTATTGTATTATTTTAAATGCTCACTGAGAACATGTAAATACAGGAAGGTAAAATCGCAACAGGGGAGTTCCCTTTGTAGCCACTGCATTTTCAAAAACACCTGCATCATGCTTTGTTATATCGAAGGAGACTATAATCTTTTTGCCTTTTTAAATGTAGTTGTCTTCATTTGTTTGGTTAGGAGCCCCAGGTCGTGCAGCTATGCCCCAGCCAGGGAACACAGCTGCTTTTCGAGCTGCACTTTGGACAAATCTGGAGAAATTAATGGACCAAATTTATGCAGCCTGCGTCCAGGTAATAGTCACACCACACGCTTACTGGGAGAAATGCTATAGAAATTGTGATCTCACATATAAATGTGTATTGCAGGTACAGCATCTTCAGAAGGTCTTGATGAAGAAGAGAGACCCTGTGTCCCATGTTTGCTTTATTGATGAAATTGCAAAGGTGAGCATCACGTTGCAAAGTAGACATAGTTCTCATTTAGCAAGAAAAGATATATAAAAGACAGTCCCAATACAATGAGAAAAAAAGGTAGGAAGAGATTTTGACTGCGCTAAGAAAATATTGAATAAAAGTGGTCAGGTGTGTCAAGGTAAAGAATAAATTTAATAATTAAAAAATATGTAATCTTTGAGAAGACAGATATTCAGATCAATAGTCACCCTTAGTTTACAAATGTCCTTGTGGAAGGAGGCCTTGTTATAGTCCATCCTTTTGGATATGAAGAGCCTCAAGAAGCAATGTTCGTGAATCTGTGTGAAAGGAAGGTGAAGGGGTATACTATAATTTACACTGATTTACAATGGAAAACAACTAGAAATCATTTTGTGTTTCAATGATGGAAAGACTGATACATGATCTATATTTCAAAAGGGTTTTTAGTTTCATGCAATTTATTTCTTTAAAAAAAAGAGACTTGTAGCAGTAATCAGATAACAAATTGAGGCTCTACTTGCCTTGGTAAGGCTTTTCCATATTAGAAATGTCCAGATTGTGTAATACTTGCCTTTTTGTAAAATCCAGTGGGAGAGTCAGTGAGGCCCTCTCTGGCCCGATTTCTGGAGAAATACCTCCTCCATGGGGATCCTCCTGGGCCGCTGAGTTCACCCGGAGATGGGACATTCCGTGGGGGCGGACAGACTTCACAGTCCACCTTAGGGCTTTCAGCCGGGGCCTGCATGCCTGGAGTCTCCACTGCAGTGCAGGCAAATATGGACCTCCTCTGTAGGCCTGGGATCCTCCACTCTAGGCCAGGATCCTCTTCTCTGCATTGGCGTCTGCCCGGGGTGTAGCGGCTGGGGGTCCTGCTGGCCAGGATCTTCCCATGCATCGGCAGCAGCTCCTCAGGCTGGTGGTATCGCTGCATCAAGTAATGTAGACTGCTTAATAGATCAGTTAATGGACTAATGTGTATATACAGTATGCATCATAAATAACTAAATTGCTATTAACTACATAATATTGTTGAAAGTGAAATGTTAAAATGGTATTGATGATTGTAGAAGTGGTATTACAATAAATAGTTTTAAAGCACATTTTGTTTAGACAAAACAAAAGTGAAAAGTGTATTGAGAGACACATTACATTAATTATTTAAGGATTTCAGAGTACAGACTAGCAATTTATAACTCTGTCAAAAGACACCAAACCAATTAATATGAATTTTAATCCATCCACCCTTAATGAGCTTCATACTTTGTGAACGAGAAGGTTGAGGATCAAAACGTAATCAGATTTAGTCTGATCCCTTTACTGCTTAGGATTAAAACATACAATATGCTATGTAGTGTAAGTAGTATATTTCTATTCTTATTCTTGTGAAAAACGTGAGCAGAAATATATAAAAAAAGGAAATAATTATACTCAAATTAAAAAGATAGCATTAAGTAAAGTAAGTATAGCATGCAGCCATCGGTCTATAATGTTTTACATGATCACCAAACTACGTATTTTGGTACGTTGTGTATATCTAAATTTAAGTAAAAACTAACTCCCTAAACACACCTACCACCACCTTATTCATCTTCCTCTTATTCAACATCATCTTCATATTTTACTCCTTTTCATCTTATTCTGCTTCATGGTGGCTGTTCAGTCTCTCACTAAGCCGTTTGGCAAATTCGAAACTTGCAGCATAATCCTCCTTTACTTTCCAATAATCGATCTTGATACGATGTCTGAAGAACGGTATTTATTATTCAGTAAAGGGATCACGTATATATGCAATGATTGATTAGATGATGTAATAACGTAATGTTGCATAGACGTGAATTGTTATATTGATGTGAAGTTGCATATACAAGTGAAATGCGGTAAAACTGTAAACAAAGCATAAACATGCATTTACAATTTGCACATAAGATCAAAGAAGAAAAGAGATGTCCTGTATCGGTGCACCAAATAAGAATAAAACTTAACCTTTATTATTTATTTTTTAAGAACTGCGAGATAAAAGTTTTGACATATAACAACAAACAAGGGTGGGGGTTCACACAATTTAAAACCAAGGTGGCAGGCAGATGTTGCAAGAACTTTAATCAATACTGATGTGTCTTAGAAACAGTGTGTTCCTGGTCTGTGCAGAAAAAGAAATATAATGTGAGAGCGGGTTTCTTTCACAAAAACCTCTTCTGTATTGAGCTCTCAGTGACGCATGCTCACATATCAATGAGTGGGGTTGGCACACCTACAGAATGAAGGTAACATCGGATGGGGATCAACACACACTGGGGTAATTGAACAGTGTATGAGTGAATTATCACTATTAACTCATGATAGGAGGATCCCTTCGATGCTGTGGCCCCCTCTGTATTGGCGTGCTTTGCTGGTGCAGACTGCCCACAACCTTCTAATGTAGGTTGCCTCGTGTACAGAGGTACACTATCCAGCATGGAAACGCTCTATTGATGGATAGTATGGGCTCCCAGTGGCGGGGGTTAAATTTGTGCACCACCTGGGTATCTTGCTGCACAAGGCCAATGGAGTCGCCTCCAAGTGGAATAACACACTCAGTCGTGAGCGCCTTTACAAAGGCTATTGCGGCAAGTCACTGTCTAAGTACATAATCAAAATGCATAAATATGAAAAATAATAAAGACTGCAAACATCTGCCCATGCACCGCTAGCCGGCACGCGCTTCGCAGATTCAGCTTCCTCGGGCCCTGAGGAAGCTGAATTGATTAAAGTTCTTGCAACATCTGCCTGCCACCTTGGTTTTAAATTGTGTAAACCCCACCCTTGTTTGTTGTTATATGTCAAAAATTGTATCTCGCAGTTCTTAAAAAATAAATAACAAAGGTTAAGTTTTATTCTTATTTGGTGCACCGATACAGGACATCTCTTTTCTTCTTTGATCTTGTAAACTCCTTATGTCCGATGGTAGCACACCCCCACTATTGTACATAGTAAATGAAATACAACAATCAACCCTAGGGGGTCCACCTATTTCCAATTGTGTCTTGTGCGACTAACAAAACCCCTCTTGTACTCTACAATTTGCACATAGAAAAATGCAAGGTAAACATGCAGTACACATAACATTGTGCATACAACCTAACATTGTGGGTAAAGGACATGCTTTAGTCTAACTAATACAGCTGGCATGCCTAACTGTCTAATTAGGTTCATGGTGACACAGTTTTGAGTGATAAACTCACCATCGAATGCTGTATCAGGCTGGACCATGTGAAGTATGTCTGCCTGAGTCCATGTGGAGAATGCAAATGGCTACTAGCATCATCTATAGCCCAGAATGCATTGCTAGCTAGCTACAGAAACTAAGAGGGACAAACTACTTCTGGTATAGATCTGTGCTGACCACAGGAGGGAGGGGATTATGCAAATCACAGAAACAATTGAACACAACAGAAACTGATGCTGAAAGGCATGCCAGTGGCAGTAAGATAATTGCACAGTTACAACCCCGCTGTCCTAGATTGCAGCATCTGTGTAAAAGCTGCAATTGTGACACACCGAAATACCTACAGCAGAGTACAGATTATTGACATGGTGTGACAAGAAATAATCCATACTACTCAAATTAACAATAGAGAGCTGGTTTTAAATAAATTGACAAAGCAACAAGTCAAGTTCTCTAATAAATCGAATCAAACCAAAAATGTCTCCTACTAAGAGTGGCTGAGTATCCTTTCAAAACTCAGAGAGTATACCATGTGGTTATCTAGAAGGAGCCATAAAGCTTGGAATTAAGTTTTTCCAAACCACAGATCGTTTGGGTCATTAAATAAGGTATCCATATATTGCATATAAAACAAATCAAATAACATTTCTTTATAGAAGTGAAGAGCAGGTTTTCAGGGATAGTGGATTTATTGTGTTCTTGACTCCTGGACAAATAGCTAACAATAATACCCTTATGCCATTTTTAATAAAAAATTGTATAGATGATGATGGTGTCTGCTGCAATTTTGTTATGCTTTGGATCGTTTAGCAGCCCATTGTCAGTTTTTTTGAAGCCCAGTTTCTTCTTATCAGGTTCATTGGTGCTGGTTCCTCCTGAGTAGCTCTTGCTATCAGTCTGCTATCTGGCAACCACCTTAGTAATACACCTTCCCTCTGCTGGTCTTCTAATGCCAAAGCTGCTGCGAGGTTGTTGGTGTCTCCTCTTCCCAACCGCTGTGCGGAATGCTCCAGATTGTTACAGTTGGTGACTGCAGGTGTTCCCAAAGGGATATGCATACTGCTCTTCTCCATTTTAACAAGGCATATGCAAATGTGGTGTCAGGTTATCACCAATTTCAAATCTCCTCCCTTTATAAGGTAGACTCTGGGCACTATTCAGTTCCAGAGTATTAGGCTCACACCAGGACTTCAGCACCTGTTCTGCCGGAGCTTCCAGTGTACTTACTCACATCCTGATCCAGACTGCATTATGATTCTTCTTACCTCCTCCCTTGATACTGCTTCTTGTGACATTATTCTCCTGGATGAAATTAAATGGACCTTGCTGTAATACAAATTACAGCATAATTAAGGTTGGGGAGTTGTGGGATTTCTGACTTTTATACTGTGATGAATTACAAAAGGACACAGTATAACTCAAATATGGCTGCTGGTATGTGAAGATTAGCTAAAAATAAATAAATCAGGCCGCCCACCTATGAAAAGAATGGTGGAACGCAAAAGACATGGCCACCAGCAACTTTTAAATGCAAATGAAGACGGCCGTGGTTATATTATTACAGCATTATAGTAGCCATCCATGGAAAACATCAACACACCTGAATAAATTCCGGGGGCCAGAGCATGTTTAATACCTGGCAAGATAAGATGGTCGCCTAATGGAACATAAGCGATAGCGGTGTGTGGAACGCACGCGTCACTTCTGGTTGGTGAAAATGCGGGTAGGATGTTTTTTCGGTACTTATGTAGTAACTGGGCTGCCGATTTTGAAATCGGGTCCATCGCATCGCATCGCACCCGACCATATCGCATGCGATGCGATGCGATGCGATGGACCCGATTTTTCCATAGGATTCAATGTTAAAATGGACTGAGTCCATTTTAACATAGAATTCAATGGGAAAAGGGGTCCTTTTCATACCCCTACTATCCAAGTGGGCATGGAGTTGGATATAAACCTGTGGCGAGCGTAGCGAGGCGAGCGTAGCGAGCCCCGCGAGGGGACACAGAATACCGTCCCCTCGCGGGGCTCGCTTCGCTCGCCACGCTTCGGGCTCGGTGGCTCGCTACACTCGCCACAGGTTTATATCCAACTCCATGCCCACTTGGATAGTAGGGGTATGAAAAGGACCCCTTTTCCCATTGAATTCCATGTTAAAATGGACTCAGTCCATTTTAACATTGAATCCTATGGAAAAATCGGGTCATCGCATCGCATCGCATCGCATGGTCGTATGCGATGCGATGCGATATCGCATCGCATCGCATCTGATTGTATGCCTTAACTTAAGGCATACAATCAAAAAATCGGCAGCCCAGATACTACATAAGTACCGTTTTTTCTACTAATTGAGATGAGTATAAATATTGGATTCTTGAGAGACCGATTCTGAGGAAGGAGCCCTGCGATTTCGTCGAATCTGACCCGGCACATTGCACTTTGATCACATAGCACTTTATCCACAGCAGCACTTTCAAGCCTGGGGACACCCAGACATTTAAATAGACGGTGGGGGTGCTGAGCATTCCAGCCAGGGACCCTTCTTTCTAATTATGGCAAAGCCCACGGCAGCACCAATTTAGGGTTAGACCCTATGCACTTTATTATTGTCCCGGGCTTTGATGGATTTTTGTGATCTGGATTTACATATCAGTGTTGGTTTGCTTCTTTAATGTTTTATGTTTTATTCTATCCATGTATTAATAAATTGTACCTCTTGAATTAAGAGTGTATCCACAGTTTATTTTTAAACACCTTTTTTGGGACACTGCGTCCCCTCGTGTGCTATTGTTTTTGATCACAGTATTGTCAGGGGAGTATGTGTTTTTCCTTTGTACACTATATATATGACATTGTTCTAATTTTTGCTTCCCCTGGTTCTACATTGTCCTCTTGCCTGACTATATATTTACTGTTGGCCATGGGATGGCAGAGTAATAGTACAGCAGATCCTTGAAGATGCCAAACAACCCAGTGCTTAACAAATGGTGTAGTTTATTTAGCAGTAATGTAGATGTACAGCCAAACTTATGCAGCCCACACACGCACCGATCCTGGCGTGCGTTGTGGGCTTAACTAGCACACATAGCATCGCATCGTATGCCTTGTGCATACGATGTGCATGCGATGCTATGCTAGAAAAGGCTAGTACAAAAAGTATGTGCAGCACATACTTTTTGTACTGTACGATGAGGTGCCGCGGGAGCGCGCACCCCATCGTACAGCATCGCACCGCCCGCATCGGTGCGTGTGTGGCCTCCATTAGTTATGCATGTAACAGACACTCATCATGGAGCAGAGTTGGATCATGCAGACCATCAGCAGAAGACTGTAGTGGTGCGTTATGCAATGAGTATGACAGTTGTGGATTGCAGTATTTGCTATACTGTATATATTGTGTATTTATACACACTGGAAGGAACTAGAGACGCCTTCCTCCTTAACTAGCACCCGAACACCTGTCCCAGATTGTTTTTAATTAGGTTGGAGTCCAACATTCAAAACTTTCAGCTTTGCACTGTGAGGGTAAGTCCTACTATATATATATATATATATATATATATATATATATATATATATATATATATATATATATATATATATATATATATATATATATATATATATATATATACTGAGTGTTAGTCTGTGGGACTGTGTTTGGGGCGGGGGGGCTCTTTGGGCTGCTGTTGCTGGGCTGCTCCATGGCATCATATCGTACACTTTCGATCACCCCTTTAGTTTGTTTAGTATATATGTAGCACCCTCCACATTTATTATTACCTCTTACCTAGGTAAGTCTTATCACATATAATTTCCCCTATCCCTTTTACTATCACTTACATTTCACACTAATGTGATGCCATGGGGTGGTTCTGCTGGGCTGGCCTGAGGGGCCCTGTGCCCTGGACCTGTCTCAGAGTAGTGTTAGGGACTTGTCCTATTGAGGTAACCTGGACGCGGTGGACAAGCCCATAATAATGGCCATCATTATGCTAATAACCTCAGAAATGCAATATAGCAATGATATTAAAAGGTCTAGCATTTAGATTTAGTGTGCACCTGCAAACTCCTCCTCCTGCTTGCTGAGTATTTGCAGGTTGTCAGACTGTAACAAAGTGAAAAGATGGTGCAGGTGTACCGATGTTAGTCATCTTGTTATTAAATAAAACCTCCCTGCAGCAGCCAATATGGAGATTGCTCAGTAGTGCTGTTATGGCTTAATCAAACTACCTCTTTCCAGTACACCCCACGGTGACTAGTTCCTGTGCACATCTTAACTTTCTCCTGAGTCCACATAAATAACAATTATACCCATATAAGCTAAACCAGTGCTATCCAAATTTGCTATTGTATATTATAGTTTGGTATTCATTGGCCAAATAGTCTTATTTGACGTATTAAAAACGTCAACCTGAGTCTATGTTCTATACTCTAGCCAACCTTTACTAGACCAAAGATATTCAATTTAAGATGCCTGGGTTACTCAATTCCAGTTATATAATTAGCTTGTCACACAGTTTTGTTTTAAATCTGATATTATGCATAGACAGCATTACATGATCTTTTTTTCTCTGCTAAGGTCAAATAGTTCTATGTACTGTAGTCCTTTTCTTCAGACGCTGTGGAAATTATTTTGGATATTTTGTATCCTGTTGAAGTCTTGCGAGAATTATTTTAATAAGTTAGCTCTACAATCAAATCAAGAAGCGTAGAAGCATAAATCACAGCATAAAATACAGCATGCCAGGAAATAAATTCAATTATATTGCTTTCCTTGTCATGGCTGAACATAACATATGTACAATGAAATGTTACCTGAGTCACTGCTTATTAACACAAATACTGTAGTGTCAGTATGTAATAGATTTCAGTAATATTTTCTGTAGCATACCATATTTTGTGTAGCAATACAACTTACATTAATGCAGGGGTCCTTAAACTATTTTGCTCTGGGACCCCATTAGACAATAAAAATAGTGACCGAACCCCAGCAAGTTACTGTCATCAAATCACATGTGTAGTCAACACATGCATGGCAGCATTGTGGAGACACACAATGATGGGAGGAGTCTGAAGTAACAGACAATGCAACAGATTTTTCAGAATCACTGACTGAGATTAGAAAAGTCATCAGCTTGATGGTCAGCAACATGGAGTCGCAACCCCATGCTGAGAAGGTCGGGACCCACTTTGGGGTCAGGACCCACAGTTTGACAACTGCTGCATTAATGGTAGCCATGCTTCATGCAAACATTTAGGGGCATCCTCATCATCACTAATGAGCCCGTTAAAAAAAAAAAAAAACAACATGCAGAAACTATGGGTGACATTTAATAGGATGCGAAAATTCGATTTTTTGAGATTTTTTCGACGAAAACGTCAGAAATCGCACTTTTCCCCGATATTTGCATATGAGATGCAAAAACCGCGAATTTTGCAGCAAAATCGCTCATTCTGAAAGTGCGATTTTTAGTCGCGCCGATACTCGCATCCAGATGTTTTCCCATTGAAAAGCATACAATTTGCATATTTAATGAGATGCGAATTCGGGAAAATGTGTCTAAATATCGCCAAACATGTAGACCAGGTTCTGACAGGCGAATTGGCCAGAACCCTGCACAGATCATTGAGATCACAGCGCTGCCGTGTGATCAAGCTCCTGCGAAACGCGCGTCACAGACTCGGTCACGTGTGCACACGTGACCGTCAGAGCGGTCTCCTGCATAGAATTTGAAAATACCCGATTGCAGCTTCAGGAGACTTCGCTTCAGCTTACAGGACTGGTAACGAAGGATCCCCTCCCTGTGGAGTAATACTGTGCCGATTACTTTGGCCCGGCTCCCGATGCAGGGCAGCGCTCCTTCCTTTTATTTATTTATTTATCACTTTTTTCTCTGCGCTGTAATTAAGCACATTTGCTTCTCTCCTCTGCGCATATTGTTAGCGGTGCAGTGGCCACACAAGTGGCAATTTGGTCTAGCAGATTGCTGACACATATTTGCCTTTCCTCTCCCCTTTGTCCCCTTGCTAGAGACACAGTGTATTTTAGACACTGACGGCTGTTAACACATTGGAATCTGTATTGCCGCCGCAAATTGACACACAGGGTGTCTTAGAACGATCAGGGTAATTGGACCGGCTATTACATATACTGTAGTATCTGTGTCTACTTAGCATAAAGGGGATTTTGAGTATCAAACAGTTGCTGATGCTGGATGTTTGGAGGATTTGACAAGCACTGAGCGGCTTGTATCTGATTGTACCCAAGTGTGTGTGTTTAAGCCGGACTGACAGGCACTGAGCAGCTTGCATCTTATTGCACCTAAGTGTGTATGCATGTGTGTTTAAGTCGGACCGGACGCAATTGGTGATATTCACATTGGACCCCTGGGACTGTGACACAGATAGCGGATAGATAGAAGCATTATTGATATGCTCCTTGATCAAATTAGAAACGCAGCTGTGCCACAGATTAACCAGGACTATCTGAGCCAAACAGTATTTTAGACAGCATTCTGCACTATTGTTAGGGTAATTAACCCGGTAACTTTCTGCTTACAAAAATACAGACTCGCTACATGTATGGCAACAGGTCTGCTACACAGTTGATATGTTGCCATCTCAGGTTACAGAGTGGCTAGACTATTAACTGCACATGACAGCCAAGGAAGAATAAATCATTAGAGAAATTAGAATTGTATATATGTAAATAATACCAAAAAAACTATTTTTGATGTGTGTGTATATATATATATATATAAGAAAGTTGTTTTTGCTTTTTCCGAGATTTTGAGTTGCGCTGACCCATGATTATAATCCTTATCTCAAGTTTAATTGAGAATATACCAACAATGCCCCTGGGTCAAAAGCATTAAGGATATATGATGGTCAGCTTCCAGAATTAAGCGCATATATACACACACATCAGTCAGATCAACTCCTGTAAATAACCAATAAATCGCAAGGACAGATCAAATTATAATCGTCAATTTTTGTTTTTTAACACTATTTATTAATTAGTGTAGACACTCAGCAAATATATATAAAAAAAATCACAATAAAAAATTCACTAAAGCATAAAATGCATCTTTATTGAGCAACTTTGAGTTTGGGGTATTAAGAGTGCACCCCACCCGAGTTTCTTTTTCTTTTTCTTTTTGTTTCCCTTGTTAAACTTATAATAACTCGGGGGTGCACCACTGACCATTACATATATCAAACCAAGGCCAGTGGCAGAGGCTTGTTTGTAATGTTAAATTTAGAAGCCATCTCATAACTATAGTCAGTTATATCCCCAACCTACTATCCATACCATCTAAAAATTATCAAAATTATTCAACCCCACCTAGTGCAGGCTTCCCTCACCAACCCTCTCTTTTAGCAAATTATAACATACAGTACTTTTTTTTATGCTTGTACTTGCTTTTGTTTGTTCTTGGTGGGAAGGAAGGGGAATGGAAAGGGGGTCAGTCACCACAGTCAGAGGAAAAGTTTGAGCTTGAGTCAAGGTGTCGCTGTGTTAACCAGAGTCAAGTCCTCACTTTCCTCATTTCTCCCTTTATTGTAGCAGAGCATGACCTATCTCTCTAGCCTCTCTGTGCCTTACTTTAAAATTAAATAACCTAAGAAACATCTCTGTTCGTAAGGTACTGTATAGGTGCTAACATCCTAGCAGACACATTATAGATGATATCATTTTCTGACCCTTTCATGCATATTGTGAGGGAATTACTGGGAAACTAGTTGACAATATGTGCATTATACTTAGATTTCCATAATATTGGTTAAACTTCAGGAAATGTTTTTTTTTCAGCTACAATAAAAAATGATTTCCAGTATCACTGGAGTGACTATAGGAAAGTTGATGTGCCTTTATTCCATTAAGCTAATTAGGTAACAATTACCATTAGGTAACATTCTAATAAACTGCAGATGTTCAAGTTCCTTTATCGGTAAGATCGGTAAGAAGCTCCTTTCCTCAATCTCCTCAGATGAACTCTCAGTGAGTTCAGTTGAGGAGATTGAGCAAAGGAGCTACTTACCGATCAGCGGGACGAGTGTACTGCAAGTTGCTGAGGGATGGTGGTGCCCTATAGGTTCAAGTAACCCGGAAGGAAGATTCTAAAAAAGACCTTCTAAAAAAGACCTCTGATATGCGCATTTATGACCTATCTAATGTGAGTGTGCTGATTGAATTAAAACAACCTGAAGTGCCTCACAGTATTGCACCATGGTCTTGTCTTTTTGTTTTTGAGTCTTTTTAGATCAATATTCTGACTATCTGGACTTGTACAACCAATTTATTGTGTAAGTCATATTGCATCTCGCCAGTGGGTGTACCATCTCTTTTATTTCTGTTTACACCACAACAGAGAGGCAAGGATTTTTCCCCAAGGCACATATAGTAAGCAGAGTCAGAATTTGTTTTTATTATATGAAAACTACCGTACAGGGTAAGGTGAGGCAAAGTGCTTCAAGAAATATTCTGGATAAGGTTTTGTGATATAATTCTTTATATCACTATAAAATTCAAATAGGATTAAATGTAGCAATGGTTTACCTCAAACTAAGCAGAAATCGGTTAAGGCCGGTCTTCTCCTTGTTAAGGTGAAAACAGCTTACACTTATCTGGTCTACTTACCTCTGTTTGTCTCACTAGAGCTGATGGCAGAGTAATACCATAATCTTGGCAGGCTCTGCAACAAGATTATGATATTATTAGATATTTCGCTTGAATAGAATTGTCTACTTAAAGGCTTTTCATCTGTTTACAGAAGTGATGTGAACTCACAATTCTCACCATGGTCTTCACTCTCAATGGGTTTTTTTTTGCTTCTCAAACAGGCTGCTGAACAGTAGGAAAATTGGTAGCACACAACTATCAATGCATTATCTTTCCATACTATAAGTAGGCTGCACCTCTCTTTGAGACAAATTGGTAAGATGGACAGTTTACAAATAACCTGTGATCACTTGACCACGGACCATGCCAACTTGTTTCTCAGCAAGTTCCATGTTATCAGAGCTGTCTAATAAAAGCATGATTATGAGAACTGAAGGCTAGAAATGACTCTCCACCTTCTATCTCCATGAGCTAATGAACATATAATGCATCATGTCAGAAAGTAGATAAAGTATTTTATAGAAAGATCTCCATATGGCACGCTTCGGGCTCCGTGGCACGCTGCGCTCGCCACACTTTCTATTCTCAACTCCACGCCGACGTGGATAGTGGGGGTATGAAAAGGTCGTAGGACGCGTACCGCCGCCCCTCGCGGGCTCGCTACGCTTCGGGTTGGCGTTGATAGTGGGGGTGATACAGTGTGAAAACTGACATTTGGGGTGCATTTTACATGATTTGAACACATGTCCATGATTTCTGTGAAAAATGGCATCGCATCGCATCACATGCGATGCAATGGATTTTTCCCTGTACGATGCCCATCGTGGGAGCCGCGATAGTGTACAAGTACCTATTTAAGTGCCATATGCATAACCCCCTTCTTGACCTACAAGCTATGCTGTTACTGGTGCCTGTCCTTGTGTTTCCCTCCTATGTCCCTATAGAATTTAAGCTTGCAGCAGGGCCATTTTACCTCCAAGTCTGTCTGTTGTTACCCAGTTTGTTTTATCTCTGTTTACAATTGTAAAGTGCAACGAAATTTGCTGCGCTATGTAAGAAACTGTAAATAAATAATAGTTGGGAATACATGGATAAATGTAATAGCCTCCGGCAGAGGCATTTTAACAGAAAAGGGGCACATACTGTATGCAGGCCCCTTATCTCCACGGTGTAATAGGCTGTGGCATTGTGCCAAAGTGTGCTGCCATGCACAGGTCTCCAGAAACATGTCACCCGTCGTGTTCTGGAGAATAATTTTGCTACTGTGCTTGCACGGCTTCCAGTTTGCATCTGCAGCCCCGACTCATTACACCAGAAAGGTTAGTAATAAAATATGGGTGTGGTGTATGCCCATCTGGGCAAAGGGGGCCTATGTGCACCACACACATTGCACCCATTATAGAGACACCAATGGCCCCTGAGTTTTATGTGAGTCTAAGCATTTATTTTAATGCACCAATCATTTACTAGGTAAGACCAGCTTGGTTTTGCCTTGTAAATGATTGCTGCTTTAAAATAGACCATGCAGACTCACTCAAAACCCAATACCTCTATTAACTTAGACATTATTAGACTTAACTCACAGTGGTAGATTAATTAGAAATATATTAGTTTGCCGTAAAGGAGCAAGTAATTGTAATATTTATTGTTTTATCCATATTTTTGTTTTAGGATGGTCAGCCAGATATTTTGTTCACATTCTGGAATTCCGTTACCCAGATGCTTTCATCTCATTTTGAGAAGGCAACAAATGGTAAGTTTGAAAATTTAAAAGGTACAGTAGGATTAAAAAACAAAAAGACATTGCATGCAAAAAAGGTAAAATGCAGATTTTCTAGAGGGGTTTTTGACATGCTTGCATGGGGAAAGCGATTAAACAGGTGTAGCGGCAGTATTTGTTCCACCACCGGTTCTGTTTTCGCCATCTGTGGATGATAACAGATGATATCATTAAAATTATGTTTTAGTCTTTGAATAGAAGAAAACAAGAAAAAAATTATCCACAGCACTGGCATATTTGGGCTTAATAAATTCCATAAATCAAGTCACAATTATGTGTCGCTGCTTGTCATAAACAATGCTTGCAAGGTAACAAAATACTTGAGCTTCTTGCAGAACTTTCAATATATTCAGAAAATATTCAGGCACAGTTGTCAGGATAGTATTAAAGTTAATAGCCTAACCTCACATGCATGGAAATTAATATGTATTCCTGCTAAATAATCTTTAACCAACTTGTAATATAATGCAGGATGGTTAGAACACATATACAGGTCACTTATTTAGGAACTCTCTGCTGTAGTTATGCTCCATTTTGGACCAGCAGGTGAATAAGTCCCAACATTTCTCTTTCCATGTACACAAATTCCCTTTAAGCATGCAACTTGTAGGATGGTGAGGTACAGTAGTAATGTCCCATAGCAGAGACGGACTCATGCTGCAGTCCACATGGCAATGTCGGTCACTCCTTGGTGTTTATTTTTTGAATGTTGGATGGCAGTGAATTTGTCAAAATTGGTATGAAAATTGCCAAGCAAACATTTTTTATTCACCACATTGACTTGTAATGTTTACCTTAAATAGGTAATATAATATTTTTGTACAAAACATTTTTTATTTGAATATATATAACAAAATAAAGCGACACTGGCATTTTTAGCAGATATCGCTCATAGAGATGTTGCCATGTTTAGCAGATATTTTGCACATCACTAGAGTTGTTGGCACTCAAAGGGTCCAGCGCAAGAATGTAGGAAGATGATACTAGATGCTTAGAAGTGAATATCAGATGAGAGGCAGCAGTGGACCATGTACGTATTTTTGTCCTTTAACAACTTTTTCTAAGAACAAAGACTTTTTTTTTTTTAATTAAGGGGTTTAAATATTTGTTAATTGCCAACCATGCAGTAATCATGAGAGCGTTATTGGCGAGTATAGAGGACTTCAGGGCAACTGAAAGCTGTTTCTCGCATGTACCTGGGGCACAGATGGACAATCTTTGGAGAAAATGTGTATGCCCCATAATTTAGTTCACATCATTATCATTGTTAATTAGCATAATAATGCAGAACTTGGGCTACTTTGCATATGGTATTTAATGAAAGTCATATTTAAAAAAAAATCCTTTAATACGTAAAAAGATGCTACTGAAGTGCAGTGTTATGTCTGTAAAGGTTATGATATAAGAGGGTTCTTCTTATCTCCTTGATATGCCTTCTGGGCATTTAGATGTGAAAGCCTAAATAGGAAATATTTAGCTTATTTGTTATTTTATCTTCGTGAGAGACATCTTATACCTATCTAGTCTGGTATTACCCCGGTTATGTCTTTTTTTGTTCTCTAGCTTCCACTTTCCTGAAACAGGCTTTTGAAGGAGAATATCCTAAACTTCTGAGACTACACAATGATTTATGGAAACGACTTCAGCAGTACAACCAGAATTTACAAGGTTCCTTTACAAGTAGCGGGAGCTCTGATCTCATACCTGAATTACAACAAATAAATGATGACGCACAAGATGTTTTCATAATAAAGAAACAAGATCATGAGTGAGTTTATATACATCTGATAACTGTAATTTACTTAAAGTGCTCAGTGGCTCTGCCCGGCCCAGGGAAATGCTGTGGGGGGTTTAGAGAGCACTCCCCCCCAAAAATTGCCCAGTGGGGAGCGATGCATTTTGGACTACATCGCATCGCATGCGATTTGATGCAATCCGAAGCTAGTTCAAAAAGTATGTGCAGCACATACGTTTTGTACTGTGCGATGGGATGTGAGGAACTGCAGTGTACTTTACAGTCATGCAGACCATTCTGTGTGGTGGCTCCCTGTTCAACAGCAGTTTTGTTAGTTATCACTACAGAGGGGAATAACGGTATATTAGAGAGTAATGTAGTACATGTGGACCACATTTACTTATTGAATTGTTTATATTGTCTTATTTCTCTTTCATGCATAGGGGACGCTGGAGTCTCTGAATACAATGGGGTATAGATGGGTGATGGGGGAGCCGACACTTTAAATCTTGATGTGTGTGTGTGGCTATCTCCTCCCTCCCTATGCCCCTGCACAGACCAGTTTTAGAAATGTGTTCGGGAAAGCCAGTCACACTCTTTCTCTGTCTCAGAGAGAGGTAACAGAGAGGGGGGTTCTCTCTGTTACCTCTCTCTCTCTCTCTGCCAAACACCACTCTCTCCTCTCTATCTCCCTACCTAACCCCCCACTCATCCATGCGCCGCTGGTCCTCTCTCTGCCTGTTCCAGGAGGCCGGCTCTCATTTTTGCACCACCCTGCCGCTGATCTCATCTAGTCAGTGCCATCGCTGGACCTCTACCTTCTGTTGCTTTGTACCCAGATGGGGTTCACCTGTCTCTTATCCCTGCCACCTCTGGATCCCTGCTACCTCTGAACACTGTCCCCCACTGTCACTTTCCCTGCCTCTAGCTGTCACTTGCTGTCCCAACTGTCAATCTCCCTGTCCTACTGTTATGGTCTCTTTCCTTGTGTCCCTGCTGTCACCGTCTCTTTACCTGTGTCCCTGCTGTAACTTTTACATTTGCCGTGTCTCCCGCTGTGACTCTCCCTGTATTCATGTCCCCGCTGTCGACCTCCCTCTCCCTTCGGTCACTTTCTTTGTGCCCCTGCGGTCACTCTCTCTGTCCCGGTTTTCCTGCTGCCACTCGCTCTCTTTTCCTGTAACCTCAGACTGCGGAAGAGTCCATGTGTGCAGACCATGTTAAGGATTCCAGTGCAGCTTCTGGTACATAGTCTGGCACAACTTATGTAGTGGATGAAAAAATCTTTTGTTTTAAAGGATGAATTTTTTCAGAGTAATAAGCGGTCGAGGTCTTGAGGAAGCTTTAGTGAAACAGTCGTTGGTAGTTAGAATAGGGTGAACATGTGTAGTTAGCTATGGTAGCTGCAATATATAGGATATAAGAATATAAGATGTGTACCACGCTAGTTATAAGCAGTGTTTGGTTCATTGTTAGAGTTCAGCATTTATCTGTGATCAGTTGCTGACAGCGGCACGAGCGGGTAGTGAACGCCGGGAACACTGACATAGTGTTACCCGGGACCTGCTTTCCTCAGTAGCGGCGCAAAACCTAGTGCGACCGCAGTGCGTGATACTGCCGGGAGCACAGTAAAGCGCTGCCCGGGACTAACTCCGATAGACGGCGCTGGGAGCACACACACTGTGCTACCCAGGATTTGTGCTGATAAAGCGGTAACGCAAGATCATATGCGACCGCTAAGTGCCTGTCCCTAACAGCCCGTGTAAAGAGGGTAGTCCCTATATGCTGAACACGGGGACCCCCAGATAACACTGCGGGCATTGAATGATATTATCACGCTTATATGACACAATACTGTAAGAGAGCACTGCTTAAATCAGGTGTCGCGCACAGCGCGATCCTATAAAGGTACAAAGATTATCACAAACCCTTTAGTCCAAGATTGGGAGAGGGAATAGTGTGTATGCACACACAGACCCTGAGATCCCAACTGGACATGTATATATAATACAATAAAAGTGTGTTGTGTGCGCGCTTTATAATATAAATAGCACTGAAACAATTATACAGTATATACAGACACAACAATAAGGGAGATCTATACTTGTTTTGTACCTACATAGAATATTTAACTGTTCAGTAGAAATGATATGTGTATGAGAATTAAAACATTAAACAAAGTGTGCCGATCTAAGGCACGTTTGAAATCTGTATGAACTGGATGTTTATACCAGACGAATAAAATAATACGCTGAATATATTTATCACTGCACTTCCCGGCGGTAAAACCGCTTATTATCGGGTATTTAGAAGAGGTGGGGAGCACCAATTGGGGTGCAAGTATAAACCACTCCAGTCTCATCTGTCATATAACGACACAGCCACTCTGATCCCAGCGAGGATTTGGCTTATTTTTGGGTAACAGAGACTTTATATATACGGGCTGCATGACAAGAATTAATTTAATTTTATATATAAGGAGAGGTATAAATAATAAACTTACAGTATCTAACTGCACCTGTTCTGGCGATTAATCCGCTTAAATACAGACACAGAGATATGCAGACTTGATAACATACAAACAAAGGATACCCCTCACTTAAAATGAATTCATAAAGGTCCTCCCCGTACCAATTCAGTGCAGATGTGCAAAATTACCATTTATTAGCGAGCATTATCATATCCCTGGACGGAATAACGTGGCTCACGAGAGGAATATTGACAATAGTACAATGCCTCTGTATTCTCAGTAAAATCCTATGAACTACATGGACAATATATTTGTTTGCATAATTGCAACATAATAACAATAGCAGAAAGCAGCTACAAATAAAGGCAACTTCAGCCAAAAATTGAGTAATAATCTGACATACACATGTTCATCCTTTTCTCTTGATTTTAAAATTTGTACACATTTTTTTTCATTCTTTATCACTCTTTCTATTTTTTAATATTTCACTCTGAGACAAGGTCATATGGTCTCCTTTGAATTGAGAGACCCTTTTTAAGTGAATAAATAAAAGTTACTTCTTATGGAAAATAATTAATTAATATTTGATTCTCAGTGCACCCTACAAAATACTTCTTTTTCTTTGTGGGTGTATAGGTTAAACTTTAAGTAGTGGGTAGCACCCCCAGATCATTTTAGGTGAAGACTCGTTCTCACCTAAATCTTTGAAAATAACTGGGGGAGGAGAATCCGAAGAATAAAAATTAAAAAATTAAAAATACTGGTGCGGGAATTCCTTTTCTTGAGGTCTCAGACCAGTCTGGACTTGGATTATGGCGAATTGCCTGATTATGTATCAGATGAAGAAGTTGCAGGTCTATCTAGTGCCTAGTCAGGGGAAATGGTTGAAGACAGCAGGATGTTTAATATGGATATTGTATAGATTGTATCTATAAATCTATGAATTATAAGGATCCAACTAAAATGGATCAGAATTCTCTCTTTGAGGATAGGTCCAAAAATGATAGGTCCTTCACAGTTCATAAAGTTATAAAGGATATCCTGCAGAAGGAGTGGCAAGGTGTGGATAAGTGTATCGGTAGTATGAGAAGAGTGGAAATATGTACCCAATATGTGAAGCGTTTCTTAAATGGTGTGCCATTTCCAAGATTGATGCAGCAGTAGCTGAAATAACCACTAGGAATACTATTCCCCTAGAGGACGTTGCTACTCTCAGAGATCCCGTGGAGAGTGCGTTTAAAATACTGCATATCTCTAGTTCAGTCATTTTAAAATTTTAAAATCAGGAGTTGCGGTTGCCTCGGGGGCTAGAGCTCTCAGGTTATGGTGTTCTTCACTGCAAAATTATGTGTAAGAGAAGGTTTCTAGAGAGACTATGTGCAAAAATCTGTCAGTTATTCAAATTGCTATTGTTTACATGTATGAGGCAACGTTAGATGTTTTGGATTATTCAGTCAAGTCTTTAACCTCTGGTATTCTGGCTAAAAGAGCCTTATGGCTCAGGCCGTGGGCAGCAGATTCTCATTCTAAAGGGAGACTGGCCGTTACCTTATGAAGGATCATTTTAATTTGGAAGTAATTAGGTTCCTTAATCCATAGGATGTCAGGATGAAAATCAGTGAGATTACCACAAGATAGTCGTGGTAGATACATGGAGAATTCCCAAGGCAGCAGTTCAAGCAGGATATATCATATACACCTGGTCACCCCTACAAGGAAAGGTTTTTCCTAATGCTTCCAGATCTTTTTTCAATCTATTCAAAGAGGAAGTCAAAGACAATGACTGTCTTCAGTCTGACAGGGACGCAAGTCGCAGGAAGAATCTAAAGGTTTGCGGAACTATGGATAAAAAATTATTTCAGAGGGCTATCATTTAGATTTTTTTCGCGCCAAGGATAGACCAGTTTGTGGAATCAAGACTGCCAAATCCAGATATGGAAATCTTGTCACTACAAAAGAGTCTGAGCAACTTAATCAGCTCTGGTGTAGTAGAATGAGTTCCGAAATCAAAGGAAAAGAAGGGGTTTTATTCTTATCTATTCATTGTGCCAAAGCTTCAGGAGGGTTCAGGACCATTCTGGACCTAAGAAGCTTGAACAAAAGAATAAGGAAGAGAAAGTTTCGGATAGAATCCTCATGGATCTGAGAAAGAAAGATTTCCAGGTCTCGATAGACTTGCCGGATGCCTATTTTCATATCCCTATAAAGGAAACGGACAGAAAATGTCTAAGATTTAGCATGAACGGAATACACTATCAATTCACTTGCATACCCTTTGGTCTGACGTCATATCCAAGGGTTTTTACGAAAATCTTAGTGTCTCTAATCGCATGCCTCAAAAAACGGGGCATTGCGATATGGGCAGGTGCAGTGTCTGGATGGCTGGTTGCGGGGGTACTGCGTGTTTAGGAGGACCGGTTGTGGAGGTGCCATATGTGCCTGCATTAGTACTGTGGGTGGGGGAGTGGCTGATGCAGGGTGGCCACGGGTAGGGGAGGGTGTCCGGTGGTGCTGTGGGAGGGGCGGGTGTGGGTGTGCTGTAGGTGGTGATTACTTACTTACACACTTTATCACTTGCAAGTCTTTGAGCGATGATTTTTTCCTGATGAGAGATTGGGGAGGGGTGATATCGGCAAGTGCTTCGCTGATAGCCTTTTGGCCCCGATCCGTCATTCTATGACTCCGCCCAGCGTTATACACACAGTCACAGAGTGACAGATCTGGGCTGTTATATAGGAGATTGTGACAAGGATCACAAACACAGGGTCTCGGATGACAACTTGTTTATGCTCAACAGCAGGTGACAGCATAGCAGGTTACATTCATATGCAGTTGATATCACAAGCAGTAGCATACAGGTTCACTGAGCATAGCAGATTCTTAAAAGGTCCCTATACTACAACACCCCCGGCCTATCGAGAGCAAGGTGACTCTGCCCTGGAAACCCTTATAACAGGAAATCCCAGGTGCTGCTGTTTACACCTGTTATTCTGCTACTGCTACCAAGGAAGAGGGAGGGTGGAATGCGGAAGTGGTCTGGTGGAAGGTCCGTTGGTGCACACGGACCTTCCACATTTGGGACACCGGAAGTTCGGGTCTCATATTTCCGGAAGTGGGGATCCCAGCGCCCGGAGGTGGTGGCTGCAAACAGAGTTACGGTATTTATTTGTGTTGTATGTTTGGGCGAGTAAGGTGGACTCACATTTTTTGTTTGCATATTGGATTGTACCCTGCAGACAAGGCTGAAGCTCCAAAAGTACTCAGCATTTATTCTTTAATACACAAATGTTTATCTCACTAAAATTGTGCTGGAATGCCTTCTTGGATCAATTTGTATTTATTCTGAAGTGCACCCACTCTGGCTGATCTGGTTGTAAATATGAATTCCTTGGAGGGTATCCGCTTGCTGAGATAGCATATAGAATTCCAAAGACAAAGCAGCACTCCATCCGTTGTCGAATAAGTTGATTTAATCGTACGCAGCAACGTTTCAATGCTCATACTGCATTGTCTTCAGGCTCACACTGCAACAAAACCACTTTTTCTTAAATACCCAGGTGTGAAGAGCACATCATTTACCGGTCTCAGCAAATGCCAGGTGCAAAACTGTGACATCTTAAGGCCCATACACACTTGCCGATTTTCATTGAAAAATTGCTCAAAACTGGCGTTTTGAGAGATTTTGCGCTGAAAATCAACCAGTGTGTATGCCTCGGTGATGAACTGCTAGCAATGATGCGCGCTTCCGCATCATCGCTAGCAAACTCGGCTGTCTGCTGGTTTTACCAGCACGTCTACCGATGATGGCTGTTTTTTCAGCCATCATTGGTAAGTGTGTACGGCCGCCGGGCTGAAAGATGACAGACTTTCAGCCCGGCAGACCGCCCCACTCCCTCCCCCCGCTCCCAGAGCCTGCTCCACATGGAACA
Source organism: Crinia signifera (assembly GCF_055691185.1). Classification (NCBI taxonomy): domain Eukaryota; kingdom Metazoa; phylum Chordata; class Amphibia; order Anura; family Myobatrachidae; genus Crinia; species Crinia signifera. Next base: position 171,507,534 of record NC_139220.1, read on the forward strand.
TACTCACCGGCTGACACTGACGTGCTGCACCGCCCGCTCCCCCGCCCAGTCACATAGCAGTGACAAGAGAGCACTACGTATCCCACAACGCCCCGCTCCGCTCTCCTGCCCGGCCAGCCACACATCACTCACCGTGTCAGCGAGGCGGCACTGATTTAGAATGCCCCGCCTCTCTCCCTCCCCCTGCACGGAGACCAGCAGCAAGGTCTCCTGCACTGCCCACAATGATTATTAGCCAATAATATATATATATTACTGGCACCCCCCACTGCCCACCAATGTTTTTTTAAAGTATAAGCCAGTAATATATATACATTACTGGCATAGGCCAGCAATGTATATATAACTGCCACCACTACCCACCAATGGTTTTTTAAAGTATAAGCCAGTAATATATATATTCGTTACTGACACAGGCCAGCAATGTATATATAACTGCCACCACTACCCACCAATGGTTTTTTAAAGTATAAGCCAGTAATATATATACATTGCTGGCACAGGCCAGCAATGTATACATTACTGGCACCACCCACTGTCCACTAATGATTAATAGACAGTAATATATACATTGCTGGCATAGGCCAGCAATGTATACATTACTGGCACCACTGCCCACCAATGTATATTTTTTTATGGTGGCAATGTATACATGGCTGGCGCAGGCCAGCCATATATACGTTACTGTCACCACTGCCCACCAATGTATATTTTTTATGGAGTTAACATATACATGGCTGGCACAAGAACAGAAATGCCCCAAGAACAGAAATGCACTGAATACAATGGCCACTGCTCCCAGCCTTGGAATTTAAACCCCACCTATTATGTAAATACTCCTTTATATAAAAGATCTTCAGCGAAGTCTTTCGCTTCCTGAACATCTCTTGCTCTTTGGGGAAAATAGCTAATTGTGTACGCACTACTTTGGTGATAGATATATCAATCAGAGATTTTGGCAAAGTCTTTTGAAATGAAAATCTTCTAGTGTGTATGGGCCTTTACTGTAATAATATCATGAGAGGACGCATCCCCTTCTATGATACAAATAGAATAAAATAAACTACCTATAATTAAAGTGCAACATGCATCAATTACTAAATGCAATAAGGACAATACATACTGTATACACATGAAAAATGAAAATATACACACAGCAGAAGAGATATTATTGATATATACAGTACATTAAAAAATGATGAAAATATGTGAAAATTTTGACCCAGGTTAAGTACATATCAGTGGCTAGGTCAAACCGACATTGCATATTGGTACTTGTTTCCTAGCACGGCGCCCACTACTCAATTTACATAGTGGGCTATTCAGGGTAAGGAAATCTCATCGCATGCCATTAATGGATAGTGGGGTTAATGAAAAAGTCGGAGGACGCGTTCCGCGCCCCTCGCGGGGCTCGTTGCGCTCGCCACACTTCGGGGTGTCGTGGATATAGGTTTTTAGAAAAAAATTATATATCTTTTTTTAAATTGTTAAAAAAAATTGCATCGCATGCGATGCGATTTCCTTACGGTGCCGTACGTAGAACATCTGGGCGCCGTGCTAGGAAACAAGTACCTGCATATTTCTTAATATCTGTACATAAGTTAAAAAACCATTCAAGCATATAGCATGTATGGCTAGATCAACTCAGCCCCGGTGATTTAATTTAACCCTTTAGGCTATATCGTCTTTAGTCTGATAATCCAGCGTGCTTCACACTGGAGTAACTTGAGACCCCGGTATCCTCCTCTCAGGGAATCAGGGACAAAATCTATCATCCGATATTTTATAGCGATATAATATAGTGATATTATGCAAAGTTTGTACATAATGCCGTGCTACTGACTGTTCACTTTGACCTGAGTTAATGGCCTTTTTGATAGCTGAACGATGCGCGGCCATACGTTCTTTGAATGTCCGCTCAGTTTTTCCGATATAACTCAGGCCTCACGGTCAAATTATTTGATATACCACAAAACGTGAATTGCATGTTAAGGTATGACGAATCTGCAATGCCGTCCCACTATGCGGGTTATAAAAGGTTGCTCCCGGTATTAGAAATTTACAAGTGACACATGTACAACGTATGCAGCCTGAATGTTTAGGTTTTTTTTATTTTTATTTCTGAGTGTAAATTCGTTTTTACGAAAATATCCCGTAGACTACGATTGCGTTTGTAGCAAGCCATTAATTTAGTATTCTGTAACTTCAAATCGGGGTCAGATTGTATGATAGGCCAAAGTTTTTTCGAGACCCTATTGGCTTTCAACGTTAAATGTGTTAACCCATGGTATGATGTCGGTTTTATGGGTAATCTTAGGTTTAGGCGTAAGTACATCTATGCAATGATAGAACTTTCTGTTTGGTCATTTGTATTTCGTTACGATTATAGCCTCTGGCAGCAAAATTATCTATTACTTTATCCATGTTCGGTATGACCGTCGGTATGAAATCCCGACGGTCGAAATCCCGACATTTAAAATCCCGGTCAAAATACCGACATATAGAATGTACCAGGTGAAACAGTCAACATGACTGTCTGTCAACAGGTCGCGAGGTCGACATGGGTTTTTCACTGTTTTTTTACCCGAATGTCGACACGGTCGACATGGACACAGTTGGAAGTGAACCGCAGCCCCTCGCATCGCTCGCGATGCCATGCTGCGCTCGGCACACTATTTTATTCTCCCACCACGCCCTAGTGGATGGTAGGGCATGAAATACCGCCTGTCGGTACATGTCGGGTCAAAAAACAGTGAAAAAAACCATGTCGACCTGTCGACCGAAAGTCATGTTGACTGCTTCACCTGTACATTGTCAGTATTTTGACCTTGTCGGGATTTTAAATGTCGGGATTTTGACCCTGTCGGGATTTTGACTGCATCCCCTTTATCCATCTGGATATTCGATCGTGCCACATCAGAATTAATGCAGTGGACTCTAAGTAATTGTGAATAAGGGAGACTACAAATGGAGGTTTTTGGTATAGTCAAGTGAATTATTCCTGTCAGGTTTCGTATACATCAGGCATTTCCAACGTTGGCCCTCCAGATGTGAAACTACACATCCCAGCATGCTTTGCCACAGTTTTGCTATTAGAGAATGCTAAAACTATTGCAAAGCATGCTGGGATGTGTAGTTTCACAACATCTGGAGGGCCAACATTGGACATGCCTGGTATACATCACGCCCCCGATATTTATGACACAACAGAAGAGTTAGATCCCCACAGCGCTAATTCACAGGATCCTTGTTCACACTGTCTTGTCTCCTCTCAGCCTTGAAACCTCCAGAAGTGGTTATTCAAAACACCGGAAAGAGAGAAAACAGTCTCCTAATTATCATCAGCCAGTATTAGTGCGTCAGTGATCCGATAGGTCACTTCTCCAACTCACCTAGACCAGCTAGGAGAGGTTCACATAAAGGTATCTTTCAATAGGACATCACTTGAAAGGCACAATCAGAAATAGACTCACCTAGGGACAGAGCCCTATATACATCCAAAGGTTTCTTTGCTTGATGGAAATAGGCACCGGGATATACGACTTGATACAAAGTATAAAAGGTCACATTTATTGTATAAAACAGGATACTCCAGAAACAAACTGAATACGATATTGATCGTGCAATGTTTTTATCGCATCGCATGCCATACACCCGATGGCATGCGATGCAACGCGATTTTAGACCCCTATTCGATTAAAAATTGTATAAGCACCCTAATGGGTGCTTTTAAGCACCCTAATGGGTGCTTACGATGTTAAATGCACCCCCACGCCACCCCCCACTATAAAAGTGAACCCGAAGCGTGGCGAGCGCAGCTAGCCCGCGAGGGGCAGCGGTACGCGTCCTACGACCTTTTCATACGCCCACTATCCACGTCGGCGTGGAGTTGATTTTATATAGTGTGGCGAGCCCCGCGAGGGGACGCGTATACCTGTGAACTTATGCGCGTCCCCTCGCAGGGCGCGCTGCGCTCGCCACGCTTCGGGCACTATATAAAATCAACTCCACGCCGATGTGGATAGTGGGGGTATGAAAAGGTCGTAGGACGCGTACCGCCGCCCCATGCGGGCTCGCTGCGCTCGCCACGCTTCGGGTTCACGTTTTATAGTGGGGGGTGGCGTGGGGGTGCATTTAACATTTTAAGCACCCATTAGGGTGCATTTAACATTGTAAGCACCCATTAGGGTGCTTATACAATTTTTAATCGCATCCCATCGCATTGTATGCCATATACAATGTCATACAATTTTAAAATTGTATGACATTGTACAACATTGCGCGATATCGCATCGCATACCATCGTATGCCTTATGGTATGCGATGTGATGGGCACCGTGATAATACACAAGTACCCTAGTTGTTATCAGCCCTTCATCAATCTGTATGATACATCCAGAAAATGTACCTCAGTATTGCTCGTATCAAATGTCAGTTTGATAGGACTATTGCTGGCATTTGTTAATAACAGAAATTAAACCTTCAGCCAGGCCTTTCCAAAATACCAATAATTCATCTATGTAGCACGTGTAGAAGACTACACGCTCTGCTACCATGGGGTCATTACAGAATATATCCTGTTCTACATCAAACATTACCACATTTGCAAATCACTGAGCAACCGCCGCCCCTATAGCGACCCCTACTAGCTGTAGGAAAAATACATAATTCTAAAGAAAAACATTTTTAGTTAGAATCAGATGCAGTAAATCAATAATCCAGTGCGAAATTTTATTATTGAGAAACTTTCTCATAAATGACAGTCCCGTTGCATGTGGGATGACTGTGTATAAGCTTTGTATTTCAGTAGTAATTAAGCAGATGTCAGGGTCCAGTCTGGTTACTGTATGTCTGCTAATTTTCTTAGGAGGGTTCAAGTGTCCAATAAGTATCTAGTATGCGCAAGTATATATGGTTGTAGTATGCTGTATATAAAAATTGATGTTGGCTAAAACAAGGATCCCCTTGCTGCCACAATAGGACGGCCTGCAGGATCTACCCTCCTCTTATGGGTTTTGGGAATACAATAGAAAATGGGAACCAATGGGTGGGTAGGTAATAGAGATTCCATTAATTTTTTTGCAATGAAGTTTCTATTCATTGATAAAATATTAATGAAAGCTCTATTACCATCACACACATTGGTTCCCATTTTCTATTGTGTTTGTCCATAGTGTCATAGACGCCAGTCACTGCTCATTTCATGATGTTTAGAGAAAAAGACGGTACTTGTTTCCTAGCAGGGCGCCCACTAAGCTATTTGCTTAGTGGGCTATTCTGCGTAATGAAATCACATCACATGCATCGCATGGCTTTTTGTGCCTTGCGATGTGTGCGATGCGATCTCAGTAGTTAATTTATTCACTGCACCCTGAGTGAAATCGCATCGCAGAGCACCACTCTCCACGTCACCCCGAAACGTGGCAAGCCCCGTGAGGGGCGGGGGAACGCATCCTCCGACCTTTTCATACCCCCAAGGTCGGAGAGTGCTGCTGTTTTAGGTGTTTTACCATATGAACTACTGAGATCTCATCTCACATCTCACGCCACAAATAAGGGCCAAGCAATGCGATTTCACTCAGGGTGCAGTGAATAAATTAACTAAATTAACTACTGTGCTTAAGTAGGAAATCTGGGCGCCCTGCTAGGAAACAAGTACCAAAAAGATAATGGGATAAAAGTCCATACATTACTCGGAACCAGCCATAGTTCCTCCAGCGGCTATGCCGGGTCGGAGTCCCCTGACTCCTTTATTCAGGATGGGTGGCTGGTTGGCGTGTCCTGTTAAAGAGCCAAAAGTGAAGTGCAAAAGACAGGTTATGCCTGCTTACCTTTTAAAGAAGAATAGATTCCCGCTGTAGCCCATTGCCGCCCGGCCGCCGGTGGTCGCGTGTGTCATCTCCGGACGCTGCTCCCGCCGGCGTCAGTCTGTGGCAGCTGCGTCCAATGACCACATCACTACATTCCTCCCAGTTACCATGGTGAACGGGGAAGCTTCCCCTGCTCACCGCTGCACTGGGCCTGGGGGAAATCTATAATAGCAAGAAAGAAAGAAACATAACAATTCATCTATACATAAATGCTGCCATAACTCGAGCAAGGGGCTATTACAGTATATAGAAAACCAACTAAATCATATATCACATATCTCATATCCAAGGTGCAATATAGTTGGTTTTCTATATACTGTAATAGTCCCTTGCTCGAGTTATGGCAGCATTTAACAGATAATTGTAGGCGCTCGAACTGTCTGAACCAGTATCCGCAAAACGGCTGCACTTGTCAAGTGTTCGAGAGCAGTAGTTATTAATGTTTACAGTGAGTGGACTACCAAGCAGAAAACCGGGTATCAACGTCAGGCTTGTGGTCGTCACAGACTGCTGAATGCTAGATCTGAAAGGAGACTTGCCAGATGTGTCCAGTCCAACAGAAGAGCAACAGTACGTCAAATTGCGGGGAATCTTAATCAAGGAGCAACTGTGAAGGTCTCTGAACGAACTGTTCACCGCACATTACACCATAAAGGCTATGGAAGCCGACAACCTGTTTGAAAGCATCTACTGTCTGCCTTGAACAAGACAGACATCTCCAGTTCGCAAAGGAGCACAAGGATTGGACAGTAGATGACTGAAAAAGGGTCATGTGGTCCGATGAATCACGTTTTCAATTACACCAGGCAGGTGGCAGGGTGCGAATATGGAGAAAACAGCACAAAAGCATGGACCCCAACTGCATTGCCACAACACTTCAAGCTGGTGGAGGCAATATTATGGTTTGGGGGATGTTTTCTTGGCATTGTATAGGTCCTTTGATTCCTGTGTAACAACGTCTGAATGGCCAAGGGTATTTGAGTGTTATCGCAGATCAAGTACATCCTGTTAGGTTAATGATGTACCCTGCTGGGAAATGGATACTTCCAGCAGGACAATGCACCCTGTCGTAAAGCTGGTATTGTCCTCAGATGGTTCGAAGAGCATGACAGAGACTTAACCTTTCTTAGTTGGCCTGCACAATCACCAGATCTCAATCCAGTTGAGAATCTGTGGGATGAGATCAAAGAGGACATTGGGCAGCTGGATCCAGTACCATCAAATCTTAAAAGAAGTGCAGCTCATCGGATATGGTCTCAACTTCCTCATAACACCTACCAACATCTCATAGAGTCCATGCCAAGAAGAATCCATGCAGTATTAAGGACAAAATGTGGTCCAACATTATATTGAGGGGGTGGTCATAATAATTTGGACACTCAGTGTATATTCCTTACAAGGGATCGGTCATTATGCATACCTAAGCTCAACCTACAGAAGCTCGCTTCTTGAGAAAGAAACTCTACATATTGGAACAATCTGTGCAAGATTCTTTTTTCCTTACCCTTTATATATTTCTGAATACCTTAGTAGCACTATCTTTGGTGAAACAGTGACCTGCAGCAGAGGTGGTGCACTGAACTTTAGCATTCCTTTTTGTTTACAGTTTTTTAACTGGTCTGTGGAGGGGCATAGATGGGGAGAAGCCAGTCGCACATTAAGATTTAAAGTGCTGGCTCCTCTAATCACTCTTCTATACCCCATTGTATTCAGAGACTCCAGTTTCCCCTGTGGACTCGGAGAAAGGGATTTATCGGTAAGTACCAAATCCTGTTTTTCATAACGTTTGGGAAAAGCAACATATTCCTATATTAACTAATGCATATGTAACATGACCATAGTTCTACTTTATGCCAAACATATTATTTTGGAGAGCTTCGAAAAAGTTAATATGGACATTCTGTTGAAAATGTAAAATTTATGACAGAGTACTATGAGTGGAGTTGGATACGAGGGGTTCACAGAAACAGGAGTCTGCTCAGACAAAAGTCCCTAGCAAGTCAATATAATTTGAGTTAGCAGTTACAGTTTTGTGATAGCTTGTGTTAGCCAAAGAAAGAAACATTGCAATAAGCAGTGAGCAAACACTTCCTTCAGGTTAAAGTGGATACTGATTCCAGTACAAAGGAGGTATCCAAAGTAACATATTTCTAGAGTGATTTCACTAATCCACCTACAAAAATTAAAACAACTAATGATTTATATAAGTACATCCTTGGGTTATTACCCAGATCACATACATTTCTTAAAGTATTGTCCCATAAACATCTTCTTTTCAAGGTGCAATCACATTCCATATTCTTGAAAATATGTGACAAATCAATATATGGAATAAATTATTCTCATAACGTACAATAGTCATTTAGAAGGTACAGGTCTTCGCAGACCAACTAATATATAATCACCAATTAATTGTGTGAACTGTGTACAGTGTACAGTTTTGGTGACACATCCGAAATGAAAAACTGGATGGTAATTCCCGGAAGATTTTGCTCCCACTCCAGAGATGTTGCCCTCCCGATGTTTTGCCAATATTTTTATTTTTTATATCCAATGTTAAAAGCAGGGAAAAAATACATTTACCTCTGAAGACACAGGTTTAGTGAAACCTATGTGTTTTCATCCGCTGCAGCCCTGAGGAGTGGCAGCTCATTACAGCTTATGGGGCTGGTTGAACATCCCCCAGGGATACAATATTGCCTCATATACAGTAGTCTCATTTGAAAAAGTCTGTCATTCTAGAATCTGTCAGTATGTTAAGCATACAGTAGTCTTTTCTAGAAGTCAGTCTTGAATTTTATTATGAAGTATGGCATTACTCCAGTTATCAGCAATTGTATTGCAAGGTAATCATGGCAGAGCAATCCTAGCAAAGGTACATTCTTAAATATGGATATTAACATTATTGTTTTTCCTTCTTAGTCCAGAGAAAACACTGAAGGACTCCCTGCAACTCTATGAAGCTGCCTACCTGTCTAAATCTTTGTCTAGACTTTTTGATCCCATTAACCTGGTCTTTCCACCAGGGGGTCGAAACCCCCCCTCAGCTGATGAACTTGACAGCATTATTAAAACTATTGCAAGGTATGAGGCATATAAACTTGTGTCAAATATATATATGTGTTAATAATATGAAATGGCATGTGCATTATATCATATTATGGGGGGTATTCAATTGGGTTCGGCAGTTTTTTTTGCTGATGCAGTTTCAGCTTTTTTAAATAGATAAATGTATATCGGCAGAAAATAGTTGAAAACAGACACATTTTTTTACTGTGCCGATTTTACCTAAATTCAGAAAAGCATCACTTTAAATGAATAGAAAATCAACAAAAACTTCAGATTCCTATTGGATTGGATTACCAATCCAATCATTTGCATTTGTCAAGAATCTGTACAGTCACTGAACTTCATTCTTTATCATTTAGCCCAGAAATGCTCTATAAGGTTATATGGAGAGTCTAGGATATGTTGTTCCCTTTACATTTTTGGCACAGTACCGGCATTGCAAACAGCTGTAAGTACTGTATGTACAGGAGGTCCGCAACAGGAAATAATCCTACTCAGAGTAACAGTTTTGAACACCATTGGGGAACATCAACTCTTTTTGTTTATATGTGTTTTATATGTGTTTTTATTATTTTTTTTGGTACTCTTTACTTAGAAGGGCGCCCATCTCGGCCATCTCGGGCATTGAATGCACTAAAAAATCAGGTGCGATGCGACAGACGAGATGCCCGAGATTTCCCATAGGGAACAATGTTAAATGTCTCAATTGACCCGATTTTCCTGTTCAATGCCTCAATTGACCCAATTTTTCCATAGGAAACAATGTTAAATGGGCCACAGAGGCCAAATAGGCACCCTGAAGTGAATAATGGCCACCCGAATTGTTAACGCCACCCCACGATCAACGTCAACCCGAAGCGTGGCGAGCGCAGCGAGCCCGCGAGGGGCGGCGGTACGCGTCCTACGACCTTTTCATACCCCCACTATCCACGTCGGCGTGGAGTTGAGAATAGAAAGTGTGGCGAGCGGACGCGGATACCTTCACAGGTATCCGCGTCCCCTCGCGGGCTTCACAGCTGTCCGCGTACCCTCGCGGGGCTCGCTGCGCTCGCCACGCTTCGGGCTCGGTGGCTCGCTGCGCTCGCCACACTTTCTATTCTCAACTGCACGCCGACGTGGATAGTGGGGGTATGAAAAGGTCGTAGGACGCGTACCGCCGCCCCTCGCGGGCTCGCTGCGCTCGCCACGCATCGGGTTGACGTTGATCGTGGGGTGGCGTTAACAATTCGGGTGGCCATTATACACTTCAGGGTGCCTATTTGGCCTCTGTGGCCCATTTAACATTGTTTCCTATGGAAAAATCGGGTCAATTGAGGCATTGAACAGGAAAATTGGGTCAATTGAGACATTTAACATTGTTCCCTATGGGAAATCTCGGGCATCTCGTCGGTTGATCGCACCCGATTTTTTAGTGCATTCAATGCCCGAGATGCCCGAGATTTTTTACTAACGATGCCCACGATCAAAATCGTGGGCGCCCTTCTAAGTAAAGAGTACCTTTTTTTTTTTATTATACTGTACATAGTATTGATCTCATTCCTTATGTCCCATGCTATACATCTGACCTGTTTTTATTGCGACTGTCATATGCATAATTTCTTTCCATGTACCAAGTTTACTTGAATTAGAGAATCAGGCACTTATGTATTATCTGAACTCCCATGTTAAATGCACCCCATTTTTTCATACCCCTACTATCCAACTACGCATGGAGTTGATTTTATATAGTGTGGCGAGCGCAGCGAGCCCCGCGAGGGGACACAGTCTCATAAGAAAACCGGGAGCCCAGATATTACATAAGTACCGAGAATCATGATCTACCTGCACTATATTTGTTATATCTGAATGAAGGTTTTGTTTCTGGAATGTAGGGCAAATTAACTCCCCTCAGAAAAGGAAAAAGGTATCGAGTAGTGATTTTGGTACATCATAATGTGATTTTAGAATTAGTATTATTCCTTGCTGACTTAGAAGGCAGATATCGGCTCTCAGAAATTAAACTTGCTAATCGGCATTATCTCTTTTGCAACTTCTATGCTCCAAACATTTGCTCTAAACTATTTTTCAAACGCTTGATTGCAGCACTGCATTAAAAATAATAACAGTGACTCCTTATCAGCTGAACCTCTTCTTTTCTGACAGGCTTCTAAACCTGTTATTAGAGGACTAATATTATCTTCTGTTTCTGCATGTAAGAAAACTTTGGCACACGATTATTTGCAGGCTCAGAAGCAATTAAATGTGGTGTGCAATATCATAATTTCAACATTAGCTCTTCCCATGAAGGTAAGGTGTAAATTAAACCAGGCCAAAATTACTTTTGATGCAGCTTTTATTAAAATTGAATCTACATACTCTCTCCGGAAGGATTGTAGATTTTTTAAACTTTGGTAACAAAACTGGTAAATTACAAACAAACTTTTTGCATGGACAATCCACCCCCCCTCTCCCCCCCCCCCCATGGTAGTCCGCCATTTTATGAAACCTTCTCCCTGCTTGCACTACTCTTTTGCTTTTTGGGAGAATGTCATTATACCAGTTGTTTCCCACTCTTCATATGAACTATTGATCTCCCTGATTACTAAAGACGAAGTTTGAAAGGGAATTGTTGGCTTAAATCCAGGTAAAGCTCTGGGGCCTGACAGCTTCACGGCCACATTTTATAAATTACTCTCTCCTCGTATTGTACCAATGGATATTAGTCTTTAACTGTAGCTTAGACAATAACTTATTACCACATTTTTTAAATTCCGCAATTATCAAAGTCAGGTATTGAAGTAAACCTGGATCCTACAGTGTATATACCCATTTCACTCCTAAATTTAGATTACAAATTTCTCACAAAAATGTTAGCAAACAGACTCAAACACATCTTACCCTATTATACACATGGATCAAACCGGTTTTATCTCTGGAAGGAATTCTGTAGTGAATGTTCGTAAAGTACTCTTGGGTATATGTCACACCTATGGTCCGAAGAGCGATTCTTTCCCTAGATGCTGAGAAAGCTTTTGACATGTTATTGTGTACTCACCTCTTCAACACCACAGGTCAAAGTTCTAATTTTCCCTGAAATTTATTTAACAAATTATACCAGTCTTTTAATGGCTTCTTGTCTGATTAATTCGCAATTCAAAGAGGGACCCATCAAGGCTGTCCACTTTCACCATTATTATTATTATTACCCTGATATACCAAGGAATTGGTGTAGGCGCTATAGATCTACACCTCGCCCTCTTTGGAGATAACCTGCTACTCTTTCTTTCTGACCCATCTCTTGGCTTTAGATGATGCCCTAAATCTCCCTTTCTCCATCAATGCTCTTCTCCACACTCCTAAAAATAAGTTCCTGGAAAAAAACTTACAAAAACCCATTATTTTGGGACACTTATTGTACTTGGCAAGCCATCAACAAGAAATTCAAACATAATCCTGGTATAACCAACAATATTTCTTTATGGGGTAACCCTATGTTTCAGCCTCGTTTGGATAATCAGATTTACATTCAACTTCACAACAAAGAGATTAAAGCCACTGCTGATGTAGTTGACCCAGAAGGCAATGTAATCGCCTACACAGACTTCACATATAAATGTGATCTCACCCTTCAATGTTTACTTGCTTTTTTACAAATTAGACATTTTATACTTTCACTCCCCTCTTCGGGCATTATTACTCCTCAGATAGATCTCATACAAAGAATTTGGAATTTATTGTCTAAAACCCCCTACAAAACATGTCACCGTTACCTTGAAATGTTATCTCCCTCCTTTCCTGCAGTCTGCATGTGCACAATGGAGTCTTGGAGTCATGATTTTCCTTCCACAAACCAATTACTCAACACCCACCCCGAACACGGAGTATATTAAGATCTTCTTATCTTTAGGAAGTTGATATTAAATCAATTCATCATGCCTAGTTCTAACAAACTCAACACAAACACATTGTATTAGGAGTAGCAGAGCTTTGTCCCAAGTCTGTTTTACAGCGACTTTTTCACATCAATGGTGGGAATGTGGAAAAATTAAAAATTTTGGTCTAAATTGGTTAACTACATAAATTCTTTCTTTGGTGCAAAGGTCACATTAGAACCTATTTCTTTTCTAGAAAAAGCCACCCAGTGCATGGCGAAACGCGTTTTCAATTAACTATATCACTATAACAACGCCATCCTTACTCCCACTAATTCAACCATCAGCCAGGACTCCAGCAGCACATACCAGCAGCGGCAAACACACGGTGGCCTCAAGCAATGGCTGGAGCCTGTCTACCGTCTGTAAGCTGTCAGTGGTGAGGTTCTCCGCGGAGGCTCGGATAATCACGCGGGGTCTAAGGTCAGGCTGCCGGACATACAGTGCTCTACACGGCATTGGATCATTTAGAGGGATTGATGTCCTCAGACAGACTAGATAGATGCAGGTCACTGGGCTAGATGCAGGTCACTGGGCCGTGTGAGCCCCTCACACATGCTGGCAACATCAGTCTGCCTGAGGATATCAACCACGCTAAATACCGGTGGTCTGAGCATCCTTGTGAGGGAATTTCATCCATCTATTTACTATCCACCCAATGGATAGCTTTGCTGTGGCATGCCTACTGAATGTTGGTTGCTTCTCAAACTTTGGACACCAATCTACCAATTAAGAAAGATTGCCTTTTTTGCACATCAGACCATAGATCTGAGGCCACATCCATATTAAGTGCACAAATCTATTTAAGACCAACAAATCTGCCAAATACATAGGATTGAACCATCATTTTTGGATCAATTTATTATAAGTGTTTGCCTACCTAGTGTATATTGTGATTTTTAACGTTATTCTCTTAACCAATATCCGATTTTATTTGTGTTTAGTGTATGCTTTGTTTGATATTCATGTGTGTTTTGTGACAGTAATAAATTGCTTTCTATTAACACTGAGCGGTTGTTTAACCCAGCGCCCTACGTATTTTTTCTACTTCTTACTTTTAACCTTGGAGGTGGGCAATCCTCCATCGTGGTGGCTGTTGAGTTTTTTACATTACACGCCAGCTTGTCCTAGTGCTGAAGACATTTCTCTAGACAATTCACTGTACCTGACGTGGAAAAAGGGGTATTGATGTTCTATAAAAATGGAACGCTTATATTAACACCTTAGACAACCAAGTACAGTCCCAGATTTTCCTAATTTTTTTAAAACACTGATTGGTGGTTGTTTAGGAAGATTTCTGTTGGATTATTAATGCCTACGTTCTTGATTCCTAAATAATTTATATATGCTCTGCTTTTTCAAGTCATATTCTCTGATTCATATGTAACTCTTCAATTCCCTCTCCCTTCCCCACCCTTCTGTCTTTCCCCACCCTAAGGGCTATTTCACACGCTCTGGCTCCTGCTGGGCGGCGAAACTCCGCACGGCAAAAAGCTGTGCCGCACACCGTAGTTAATAATGGACACAAATGTCCATCCACACCAGCTGGCCACGGCCCGGCCGCCCGGTTGCAGCCGGATCCCACCACTGGAAGGCACGGCTGCCGGGCTGTGGCCATCCCTACCATTGTAAACTGCTGTGTGGGGCACGGCTTCCTGGCCGTGCGGGGTTTCGCCGCCCGGCAGGAGCTGGAGCGTGTGAAATAGCCCTTACGTTTTTTTTTACTATTCAGTTTACTATCTGATTTATAGCAGTGATATTTCTATGATCCATAAATATAAACAATATTTGTTTTCCTTAATGGACCTTTTTTTTTACATTACAATATCGACAATATTGGAGTACACATTTGCACTTTTTTATGGATGTAGCCATCACATTAGTTACGTTATCCGGGATGCCTAGACCTCTCTAGGTCCTGTAGGAAGTCAGCAGGAAAAGTGCTTGATCGCAGGTATGTGCCACTGAGACTGCTGGTGGTATAAATCCCAGACAGGGCTAAAATGAGTTGTACGGTCCGGGTTTTGGGTATGCTTGTGTTGGTTTGCTACTTTCCATTCCTATAGTACACACCAGGTTAATCAACTCCTGAGCTGGCAGTTACGGTGCAGTTCTGGGAGTGATTGACAGGGGGAAGCTGTCTGTGGGCAGGGTTGGGGAATTGTGTGTTGAAGAAAGCAAGCTAGAGAGAGCTGCTGCTGCGGCAAGTATCTGTCTGGGACCTGCCAGTACAGAGACAGGGTGAATGCCTTGGTCTATGCCTGCCTGTTCTGAAGCTAAAAGAGCAGAGACATTGTGTTAAAATTGAGTGCAAATAAGTTTACTAATTGCTGCTGAAGAAAAGCCTGATTTGTTTTGGACTTAATGTGCTGCCGATAAGCCTCCTGTTCATTTGTTTATTAATAAAACCCTGTCTTGCTGCAACCAATTTCGTTTGGACCTACCTGTCTTTGGAGCAAAGATCTCACAGTCCCTACTGTTGACATTTTCTGGACATACTTTTTTTATCAAAGAATCCATAACTGTTTTACATACACATCTTCATATTGTATCTATATATTTGTTCGATGTTCTGTTTTGGATTACTCCGTCGATGTAGTACTACTGCTATTACTATTGTTATTCAGAATGTTATGTTTGCAAAACACAATAAATAAATGTTAAAGAACATGTAAAGGGTGCACGAGATCTCGTACCCTTTGTGTGCTTTGAATTAGCACAAGGCCTGATTCAGACCCGTTTCCAGATGTCTGAAAACCGCAGATCGCGATTTCCGGACATGTGTGCATGCGCAAAAACGTAACTGTGCTCGCAGTTTAAGTTCTGATGGGGTGCTGGCAAAGCAGCGTCACTGTGGCAGGATACATTATTTTCTGGGAGCAACCTGTAAAACGCAGACATGTTTGGACCGCTCCGGAGAGGACCACAGTGGCCTCGTGACATCACACAAAGCCGCTGCGACCCAAAACATGGCCAACCTGTGCCTGGTTTTGCAGCTAGCCTGTGCAGCCATGGACCTGCCAGTAATGTGCAGATCACTCATACTTATAACACGTGCCTGTAAATTTTTGCATGCACATCAGTGGGCGGATCCCCTGCTGCAAGTATCTCAATTAGCGGCAAGAGACTTATGCATGATATTTTATCCAGCACCCTTACTAGTAATTCCAGGCTGAAAAAATACTACTTACTATACTAAACCCAAAAAAGAAGAAAGCACGGATTATATCAAATGTTCTAGACACATGAGCTTAAAGCAGAAATAACCTTTTCATAAATCCATGATTTCCACTCTGTTTCCTATACATATAAAACTGTGGATTAGACCCTGAAATTACAAGACCATGAGCAGTATATAATGAAATTTCTAGACTTGAAGGGAGTCCCGCTAAGCGACATAAATAAGCATGTTATGTTAATGCACAGCTCAAGATAGCTGTTTCTTTATGTAAATAAAATGCCAGACAGGATTTATGGCCATGGCTCTACATAGCTGACTTTATCGCAGCTGTGGAAACATTTAACATTTGAATTTATTTGTATTTTAATTTATGAATAAAGCAGAATGTTCTGACTTGTCAGACTTACTGACTGCTCATAGTTACTTAATTGGCAATTAGACAATGTGAAAATGTTAAGCGATACATAAAATGAACCACACACATTTTTATTCTCATTTTAACCTCTGATTTTCTTATTTCTTCCAAGCTTTCTAGATTTGTTTTCTTTTTTTATTAAATATATTACATTTTATTCTAAACGAATATGTCTGAAAATGTGTTTTTGGCGAATACAGGTTTGCAAAATTGGCTGTTAAAATATTTTCTTGTGATGGTAAGGCCCCATCTTGTTTTCTCTCACATTTATGTGATTGGCTAAGCACCAAAACCCAGTTAAGCCACAATGCATGAAAGACTAAACGTTAGACTAGTCCATACTTCCCTCCCCTCGCGGAATGGCCAGGAGGGTCCTGAAAATCAGCTCCCCCTCCCAGCCCCCCAGAAGGGTGGGCAAGCTTCATCATCCCCACACCCCCACCCTCTGCCGGTCAAATATAGCAGCTGTTTCGGGAGGGGGGGCTAAAATGCAGCAAATCACGTAATTTAGTAATACCCCCTCCCCAAAGAGCCGTGAATCACGGCATTTACATGACTGAGGGCGTTTTCTTAATGGGGGCAGGGTTTAATGTCGACAAGCCACGCCACCAGAAAAGCTGCAGGAGACTCTAAAGGTAGGCAAGTATGGATTAATCATATATCTGCCTTAGTCTTAAATTGCGTACACACTATATGACTTTTTTTTAACAATATGCACAATAATGATATTATCATGAATGTCATCTAGTATTTGTGCACTATATCATTAATAATGCCTGCTCCCACAGATCGTTAATGATCCCCCCCCCCCCCCTGTCATCTGTACATGTAGCCAAATTTTGACTATCATCACCCAGAGCCCCTGACGCGTTGAATAGGGTGAGCCGGAGGGCTGTCGTGGACACGGAGCATGGTGACCGCACGGCATAAGTAAAACGGTGTGTGTTAAGCTGCGCTCGCCGTGCAGTTGAATACTGCTAATAAACAGAGGCAGCTAGAGCATTAATATAAAACTGCATAACAGTCGAGAGAAAATGTAAAAGAAACATACGGTCATATATAGATGAGTAGGGTGTATATACTGTATATATACCACAAGCAAGTGACACTGGGTATCTCCATAAATCAATTGCAATACAGTACTTCAAAACCTGAAGCTGCAAATCGGTTATGACCCTACAAAGGTAATATAAAATATATAGTGAATTATTAATTATAGATAAAGATGAACAATAACCCCCCCCCCCCCCATAAAATAGGAAACACTTAAATTGTATTTGGAGACTAAATGCAGTAACCAATAAAACCTATGGTAGAGAATATATACCTAGTTACCAAAAAGAAAAAGTAAATGAATCCCAAAACAAACCTACCCCAAAAAAACCCACCCTGTAAATATACTACACTTTATGATTGAGTTGCATCTTCTAAAAGTGAGGCAAGTGTGAACCCTTTTGTATATCACATTTTGTGAACAGATACTATGGCCAGATTTATTAAGCTTCAAAAAGTGATACAATGAAGAGCCAGCCAATCAGCTACTACGTGCCATGTTACAGGCTAAGTGTTGAAAATGACAGGTAGGAGCTGATTGGCTGGTGGTTTATCACTCTCCAATTTATCACTTTCTGAAACTTGATACATTCGGCCCAATCTGTTCAACTATAAAGAAGAGTCACTCAATCAACACAATTAGAAACCAACTTATCCTTAAACATAATTCTTATTTAATATATATACATATGGTTGCTATGGGCAACATACCATCTTCAATAAAACTCCCATCTTAGTAAATTTACCCCTATGACTCTGGACATTCAGAGCATTCTGGTACAATACCAGTGTTAGCAGTGCACATTCTCATGTGGAACAGAGTTAGTGGTGTGGTCTTACCATTAAGTGTTCTTGTCCAAATCCTCCATTCTCCTATTATTTCTATTACAAAAATATTTCTCTGTAGTCATATAATTTGGAATCCTGAGGATCCACGGCTCCTGGGCAATGTTCCCTCTAATTTTACGAAGGCTGTGTGCGGCAAAAGATTTTGGCTGTGCAACTTTGGAAGGAAATTTAAAATTTTGTGCGTCACTTATATATAACTGGAAAATGACGTTCAGCATTTGTGTTAACTTTACTTCAAAATTATATTAAACATTTAAACATTCAAAACACAGCACACCATGTAGTTAATGGGTGAAGCACACATTAATTGAGTCCACAACTGCAACAAGGGACCACTGCTGCTTTGTGCGCTCTGTTGTAATGTCTGTGCGCACGCTCGTCGAGTTGTGTGCGCGCGCACGTGCGCACAGCTTAGAGGGAACACTGCTCCTGGGTATAACTAATTAGTATGGAGGTATAGCCACTGCATTGTTGTGCATCTGGGAACCCTCTCTTCAAACATATTATGTAGTGGCTTAATATGTAACAGGCAGTTGTAGATATATAGTATGTTATAATACAGTAATAGAGTACTTATATTATATGTTGGCAATTAGTGAGCAGTGTTTTGGAATAGGTTAAGTGCATGGCGATATGAATGGCAAACAAATACGATGTTCTGTGTTTGGTTGTCCGTGTTTGTGGTAGTTGCTTGCTGGAAAAGGTGTCTTGGTTTTCTTGTCAGGTAATTTAAGGACAGTTTTTATGAAACTTTGAATTTAATTTGTCATTCTTCATTTATTTGCAGTGAAATGAATGTGGCTGCTGTAGACCCAAATCTTTGCTGTGCTGTCTCCAGAAATGTAGCGAAGACCATTCAACTTTATGGTGTGAAGTCAGAACAACTTGTAAGTCATTTCCTGATGTATGTTTTCCTGGTTGACCTCAAATGTGTTAATAATCTAAAGCAAATTCGTAGGAGTTTTAGGGACACCGGCAACTAACCATGGGGCTCATTCATCAATAAGTGATAAAACTCATTGAGAATGATCAAATTCTTTGCTTATGATAAATGGTGTTCCAGCCAATCTGCTTCCAACTGTCATTTTTCAAACAAATGGCAGTTTGGAGACAATTGACTAGAGCACTATTTATCATATACAATGACTTTCAGCACTCATAATGACATTTATCACTAGTTTGATAATTTGACAATATTAGATTCCCTTGTTTTTAATGAATGCCAGTTTGCTGTCTGTGAGTGTTCCTTAAATGTATAAGCTACATTAGTGTGTCATTCATTTATGGTGATCTTGACTTTAAAGACAGACTCAAGGGAACTAGTAAGACCACCTGTGTCTTCCTTGTATCTGTAATAATTTATTCTCTGCTCTCAAATTTTTGAAAACATTGTTTGTTTTGAAGCATCACATGTATAATAAAAGATACAGTATCATTGTACAGTAGCCAAAAGATCAATAACAATCAAAATATCATTTATAGTTATGAATTATTATATGAAACATGTATGGACAATAATCAGTGAGATAAGAGGAAGAACAGCAGGTTTCAATTATTAATTCAAACCTAAAAGAGAAAATGTCCATCCCACACACTCCCCAGGAATATCTCTCATGCTAGTGCAAAACAAAGTAGGAGGGATTCCAAACATCTCTTAATTCAACTACCAGGAGGTATAATGTAGGCTTCTATGAATTTTACTCTTCATTTCCAGGTAGGGTGTTGTTATACTTTAAATAAATGAGGCCAAATGACTGTATCAAATACCTTGGTTGTATCCAAACTAAATAAGGTATTCTGTGGGTAGAATTGGAGGATGCCTCTGTTCGCATTTCTAATAAAAAAAAAATCCCTTCTCCTCTATCTACTTGAAGCCTTAAGATACAAGACTAGTGTCAGGTACATGATGAATAAGATTATTTCATAAACAAGATGTTCCTTGCAAGCAAGAATACCCTTTTCTGTTGTTTTATGACAACTTATTTTCCATGCTTTGTAATTAAAGAAAAAAATGTGTAGAAAAGTTTTATTGCAATCTGTTCTCTCACCCTCCTGCGTGCATGTAAAGGAATTATTATTTTTCTCTATGGTCAGATCCACCTGTGTCTCCTTAAGCATACATGCACAAAATCTAGGTATCGTCACACCTCTAAATTTCTAATGATCTTGAGAGTTTTTTTCTTTAAATTTCATCTATTGCCAAAGACATAAGTGCGGAGAGGGTGGAAATAAGTGACGAGAGAGAAAAAACATTCTCTTTATTGTATATTTCCTAATGACAAAATACATTTATTTATTTACTGTTTCTTATATAGCCCAGTAAATTCTGTTGCGCTTTACAATTGGAAACAGTGATCTTACAAACTAACTGTTTGTAAATACCCAAAGGTAGGAGGACCCTGCTCGCAAACTTACAATCTATAGGGAAATAGGCACTGATACACAAGGATTCATGACCCAGCAATCTTGGTCAGGGTTCAGCAGGATGAAAAGTGTGAAAAGGAAAGTGGTGGAGGATATGTGTGGACTGTAGAGTGCGGATGTGATTGTATATGAGAGGTTTATGAAAGTTATGTGGTTGTTTCTGGATTTTGATAGGCTTGCATGAAAAGCTGAGTTTTCAGGAAACACTTTAAAGATTGGAGAGCCTTATTGTGCATGGAAGGGCATCCCACAGAGTTTCTGCAGCCCGAAGAAAGTCCTGCAATCGTGAATGGGAGCTAGTAATGTGTGTGGATGAAAGAAGTAGATCTTGCGAAGAGGTCGTGTTGGGAGATATTTTGCGATAAGACATGTACATTTTTTATATAGCCTCGTGTGAGCCCTGAGGTACTCCAACTAATAGATATAGCAAAGAGGAGGTGGAATCAGAGAAACAAACACTTAAAGAATGGTTAGGATAAGTAGGATTAGAACTTAGAGTAATAAAATAAAATAAATAAAATACTGAAGAACTTATACATACTGTAGATAAAGCGCTTATTTCCTTTACTCAAATAAGAGAAGTATGAGATACCTAAATTCGAATTTTATATAAATATCTTCAAGTTAGACATTGGATAGACTCCTTTCCTAAAGCACCTGCGGTGCTGAGGAGTATCCCAGAAAAGATCTTTAACCACCTTAACCCTGAGTGCCAAGTGAATTTGTCAAGATTGGTGTGAAAACTGCCAAGCAAACATTTTTAGTCATCATAATGACCTGTAATGTTTACCTTTTATAGGAAATACTAGGTGATTCATCACGCCCTACGGGCGCTCTTCACACCGTCGTAAGGGGCTGCGCCCCCTTAATTTGTGAACATTTGTATTGTGAAAAATATGGTTAGAATTGTATGAAAGATGGCCTGCATTGCAACTTAAGTTATAGGTGAAATGTGTTAAATAGAGAGCATATGATTTGGAAGGAAATATAATCTTTTTTACATAACCATTTTTATTTGACTCCATATAACAAATGTGAGCAACGCTTGCTCTAAATCACAGAAATATATTATCTTACATATACTATAAATGTATAGCACAGTTTTGGAAGAAGGAACAGATTCCGAGTATGTCAATGATCATTCGTAAAATAAATGACTGTTATAACATGGAAAGAAGTAGTCACCATAAAAAATTGGCCAAAAAATGGCAATTGTGGCCACTATTTAGGAATATCACAGATAAGCGGTGATGAGGACAGAAATAGGGATATGGAACTCCCTTTGTGGAGACATCTCAGCTATGGCTACTATAAACTGAGTTAGGTATATTGATTCCTCATCTTAAAGATATCAATAAGAACATATTGAGGAAGGGATGAATGAGGTACGAAAGGAGCATTCTGCTCATGGGGTTTTTTGAATTGTATGTTGTATTTCCTTGTTATGTATGTATTGTACCTATCTTATTGTTTGTTTCCTGTATTATGTTAAAATTTTTGTATTTGTTGTAAGAGGAAGATATACTATTGTCCTCGCTCTACGCTTCTATGTAATGTATTTTTATGAGAAAATAAATAAAAGTATAAAAATAGTAGGATAAGCACCAAGAAAGGGCTGTGTCTTGAAGACCTAGTGATTGTGTGAGTAGAGAATGGTCAACAGTGTCAGTGTAGATAGTCTTATATGTTAGGGAGTCCACTGGATTGCGAGATTTACGTAATTTATGTCTAACTTTCCGTGAGATTTTTGGAGTGCCGCAGTTGGTGTCTAGGCCTACGTGGAGTGTGATGGGTAGCTGGAGCCACTTTATCAATGTTTTTTCAAGAGTCTGGTTTAGGTGTGATCAGGGCCGGTGCAAGGTTTCAAGGTGCCCTAGGCAAAGGTTCACCATGCCACCCATCCTTTCTCTCAACATCCTCCACCCAGCCCCAGTGGCGTAACCAGACATTTTGTGCCCACTCTGACAAAAATAAAATTTATTTTTCACCTACATTCCCGTTTCCATGGGTTTCTTGCTCATTGCCAGGGGTTACATGCTCACAGGTGCGCCAGTCATCCCAGTAACTGGCTTTTCCGGGTAGCGCTATAGAATGGCGCTTCCCTGACAGATGCAAGAGGTCCAATAGCAAGAGGCCAGGGGACATTTTCCCAAAACCACATTATAGTTACAGTAAATATAATGCCATATATAATGCAAATATAATGCCATACAGCAAATACATGCCACTACTTGCCGTATTTATGCCATCACATACCACATTTGTTTTATCCAAATGCCCCTGGTGTCACAACAGCCTTTCACATCCCCCTTATGTAACAATGCCCCTTATGTGTCATCACTGCCCTCCGCAGATCCTTCAATCCCCTAATAATCAATTTAAGCCCATGAATATTTTGCTGTTGGAGCCAATTTATACTTTCCTTCTCCACCAAGGCTGATTTTTTTTCCAAAGAACACTGACTATTCTATGACATGCGCACATAGGGCCTAATTAAGCATGGATCACTAATTAGGGAAAAAGCAGATGACTGCGAGTAGAAAGCCACCGTCCAGACAAAAAATGACAATTGCAAAATTGCGCATGTATTATAAATAGCGATATATTGACAGATCCATTTACAAATCCCAAAACATCGGAGGATACTTAGCATTTTAGCAAATGTGAGTTGGTCTGAGCTGCCAGTAATCTGCGACTGAGATGGTCTGGAAGTGGTCAGTGCTGACTTCAGAGACCATCCCCAAAAACAGGGCACGCCTGCGTTTTTTTGAAACACAACAAGAAAACACCATATTTCCACCCAGAAATGCTGGCCTCCTGTCACTCAAACTGTGACCACTATGTAATTGGATATTTTGTTGCAAATTGCGTAAGCACAATTGTTCAATATAACCCAAATTGTCAGTGCCAGAACATCCAACTGTTTAAGACACCAGAATTCCGATATTAGGCATCCCAAACCGTGAGTATGTCGGGCTAGGGTAGTGTGCAGCCAGGGAAGGGGGTTAAGTTTAAGTACTCAGGGTTAAGCTGTGGGGTGGCGTTAGAGGAGGAGGAAGGGATAGGCACTTAGAGAGCGGTTAGGGTTAAGCTGCGGGGGACATTAGGGAAGATGGGGAGGGGCACTAGTGGGGAAAGTTAGGGTCTGACTGCAGAGGGAGAAATAGGGTTAGGCTGCAGGAAGGAAGGGTTGGAGGGGGGAAGGAAAAGTATACTTACCTGACCCATCAGGATTCCCTCCTATGGGATGCTGGTTTCGGAATCATGACTGTGAATAATCCGCATGTATCCCCTTTTATCAATACCTCTGCAGCTGCAGGAAGGTGACACATGAGGAGCAGTAGTATAGATGCAGGGACCAACATGTGTTCCATTCTCTCCACTGCTTAGAACCCTACCTGCCCCACATGTTATGCACCTTTTGTGTTTGGGAGCACTTAGCTTTCACCCCTCAGCCTCCAGTAGTAGCAGAGGGGGAGGGGTGGCACACATGTGTTGTATTACCTCAAGAAATGGAAGTATATAAATGCAAATGCAGCAAATTGGAGTATCAGTTTGTATAGACACAGGCACACAGTGCATTAGGCTACTTACCCCTAGGTAAGAACCAGCCTTTCACTCTGTCAGCACTGGCAGATGATCCCAGCACAGCTCCTCATCTGTCTCATCTAGTGGGTGGAGCTACAGTACTCGGCTGGACATGAGGAGTAGGAAGGAGGCAGCAGCAGGGGATGGGAGCTGGCATGCTGGCTGTGTACAGGAGCATTACAACACCTGTTGCCAGCATCTTTCACCACTTCCCTAGTGTACATCTGAATGTCCTAATGGGGAAGGGCAGAGATGACCCGCTGTAAGTGTATACAGGTACTGCAATCATAATTTGCGTGTGCTTAGGTGCCACCATTGGTTGCACCATTGAATCTAGCACTAAGCTAAGTACAGATCATTCGTCTGCTTATCGACTAAGTACCAACTTAATATTGGTTAAATCCATAGCTTATCTGTGTATGGTTATTAGGCATGCCTATCCATTTATTGTCTACTCCTAGCAGTATAATGTGCCATGTCACAATGGATGAAATGTCCAGCAGTATGAGCTGCGCATGTACCGCTGCTACCACCACCTCTGTCAGGAACTATACCCCCCACACACACACACACACACACACACACACACACACACTCACAGAGTAATCGATGCTCTCTCCTGTGCAACTGGTCATGTGATCGCCAGTACCTGCACTTGTGACAGGAGGGTCACTCGATTTACAGGAGCCTCTCGGCCAATCCATGAGAGTAGTCAAGTATGCTTTTTTGTTCCCTTATTTGAATATTTGTGACTTTCTCAGTTATGGCACATTTGCTTATATCGATAACATTTGTTTGTACTTATGTACTAACTGGGCTGCCGATTTTGAAATCGGGTCCATCGCATCGCATCCGACCATATCGCATGCGATGCGATGGACCCGATTTTTCCATAGGAGTCAATGTTAAAATGGACTGAGTCCTTTTTAACATGGAATTCAATGGGAAAAGGGGTCCTTTTCATACCCCTACTATCCAAGTGGGCATGGAGTTGGATATAAACCTGTGGCGAGCGTAGCGAGCCACCGAGCCCGAAGCGTGGCGAGCGGACACAGAATACCGTCCCCGCGCGGGGCTCGCTTCGCTCGCCACGCTTCGGGCTCGGTGGCTCGCTACGCTCGCCACAGGTTTATATCCAACTCCATGCCCACTTGGATAGTAGGGGTATGAAAAGGACCCCTTTTTCACATTGAATTCCATGTTAAAATGGACTCAGTCCATTTTAACATTGAATCCTATGGAAAAATCGGGTCATCGCATCGCATGCGATATGGTCGTATGCGATGCGATGCGATATCGCATCGCATCTGATTGTATGCCTTAAGTTAAGGCATACAATCAAAAAATCGGCAGCCCAGATAATACATAAGTACCCATTTGTTGAGACAGAGCAGTGTATTTGTTGTGCATAACAGTCTACCCTGACTTAAATTGTGTTCAATGGATTTTTACCTCATTGGAAAGGATATTGTGCATCTTGGACAATGCTAAAGAGGATTAAACAAGTAGCAAAGTCTTAAGTAAAGCTGCCTAATTGGCTACATTGAAAAGTATTAGTGTCCTGAGAGACTCTATGAAACATAATATATTTCATCGGATTATTTGCATATTTTTAACTGCTTCAATAACCATAACGATCTACTTTAACTGTAGCTGTATTGCATGCCTTAAATACTGCTGTAGCTGTTTCAGCCTTGCTTTTAATATAGACTGAGAGGCTGAAATTGTTTAACACTTTTATAGTATAAAAACAACATACGTTATTAGCTGTATATGGTTTCTTGCATTTTGACAATTGTTAAACTCTCAATTCAGTGGAGCCTCCGCTATAAACAAAATCACATTTTGCTGGTGGTATTCTGTTGTAACAAATATTCATCCTTCTGCCACTAGATGACTTTCTTAGCAGGTCGTATTCATTTGTTAGTGATGACCATGAATTGCTTTCAGTTTCACCAGCAACTCTCAGCCAACAGTGCCAAAGATACTGTGTTCCTTCACATCCCATAGTGTTACTGTACCCTAATTCTCGGCAATGTCGGATATTACCGCAAGAACAAAATAACTCAGAGACAGCAGACTTCTTTTGGAGAAAAATGTTGCCGTATGGATTAATTGCCTACAGTACCCATCTGTCACTATGAGGCATAGTCAATTACCCCCACTGTGTTTACTACATTGGTAAGGCAAGAGGTTTAATACCTAGTGCTATTCAACTATCAATTTAATTGACTAGCCCAGTGGTTCCCAAACAGTTTTTTTTAAATCACAGCACCCTAGAGTATCAGAATTGTTTTCATGGCACCCCTATGCCAAAAGTTTCTTACTGAGAATTTTTTAAAAATATATAATTAAGTAAATTGTGTTATTATGTTATACTTCGGTTGAATTTTGTGGTGAGGGACAGGATTCGCTGTTTGGCCACATAGTTTATGAATGAATTTTGCTTATTACATTCAGTGAGTCGAGAGGGGAGTGCGGGTACTTTTTACATGAGCCAAGGTCTGCTGAAGGGGTCCGGGTCCCTCTCCTCCATTGCAGCACGACCTCTCTCCCAAGTTTAGCACACGCTGCTCAGTGCCGTGTGCTGAACTGGGGAAAGAGACAGCTGCAGGCTGTCCTCTCTCTCCCTCTGTGTGTGCAATAATTAGCCCGCGCGCCACCCTGTACAAATTACCGGTACGCTTATTTTTTTCACGTGGGTCACGTCCCAACCCGGAGGACACACCCTCTTCATTTTACCGGGGCTCAGTTTAGCTGTCAGCGCCCCTGGCAGCAGCCTGTCCTCTCTTTCCCTCCCACCCGCCACCCAGCACCCTGCGCAAATTACGTTTATTTTTTTCCACTCCATTTTACCAAGGCCCGGCCAACCTGTGGGTGCCCCTGATCACATTAACCATAAATATTTTCAATTAGTCCTGGACCACCAACCCAAGTCACTCCTACAAGTTCCTTTTTTGTTTTTTATCCCTGTACGTGGTGTATTTGTAAAATGTGAATACATTTATGGGTCTTATGAATACAACCATAATGGCAACGGATATATGAATTATTGTCAGCTATTTCACAATGAATTTATTTAGTTCTTTGAGTGCTTGAATAATAAACTATTTTTGTTTCCTTAGCTGTGCACTCAAGGAGATGCAAGTCAGGTTATTGGTCCGCTCACAGAAGGACAACGAAGAAATGTTGCAGTTGTTAATTCACTTTACAGACTATATCAATGTATTCAAAAGGTAAGACATTCTATCTGCGAACATGTATACGTGCTCTCCTTTATTTTATGTGTAAAATGTGTTTTTAGAAATATTTATCAACTTTGCAAGAAAAAGCTGTAGCTGAACAAATGTATAAAGATACAGGGCCTGCTTCAGATATATTGTAGGTGCTTAGGGGAAGGGCTCAAGATTGCACACCTTGAAAATAATGTGAGGTGCTACCTGCTGAGACTTGTAGTGCAGCAAGCAGAAGAAGGAGAGTGCAGGTACACTCTAAATACAAATGCTGAACCTATAAATAATATATCTATATTGTATTGCATTTCAGAGGTTCTTGGCATAATGATGGCCATTATCAGGCTGGTCCCTAACACTACTATGGGACAAGTCCAGGGTAGGGTACGGGTACCCCCCCCCCCCCCCAGCCAGCCCACCAGAACTGCCACATGGCATCACATTGGTGTGAAATTAAAGTGATAATATAGGGGAAATTATATGCAATAAGTCTTACACAAGTAGGAGGTAATAATAAAATACTGTGGGTGCTGCTACTGCATCCACTCTAGTAACATTGCCTGAGGTGCAGGTCAATAATATGAAAATGCTAGTTTCAGCACTTTCAGACTGTGCAAACCAAGAGATGCTTATTTTCTGCACACATTGGCACCAAACAGTCCACCATTGACACAACAAAACCTCCAACATTGACACTTGCATATTTCAATTTATATGTGTGAATGTTTGTGTGTGTGTGTGTGTATATATAAATGTGTATAAAACAGACCTCCTTCACGTGGGACCAGCGTCTAGAGCTATTTAAGGTTTGTTGTATGTATGATTTATTAAGCCTGACGAAAACAAGTTATTGTTGAAACGTTGCTTTACTTGCTCACGAATTTAAAGATTGCTTTTTACACTGAAGCTGGAGTGCTGCGTTAATTTGTCTGCTATATATATATATATATCAATAGGAGGGGTACCCTTTCAATGCGCTACAATAAAATGAAATGAGTGGGCAGCAACTATGTAGGTCCCCCCTGTTAGTGGGGGAGAAGGGGGAGAAATAGCAGACAACGTGCGCCCTAATCAGATGTATCCACCACCAAAAGAACAAATTGTGACCATAAGATCACAATACAACAAATTTCATGTAAAACAGATAAAAATGACAATAAAACATTTTTTTCATCTGTGTGGAGTCATAAATTCAACAACGGTCAAAGTACAAGGAAACCCAACGCGTTTCGTCGTTACAACGACTTCCTCAGGGGTAACCGTCTAGGTGGTAGAGGAAAGCAATATTACTTTTACATTTATTCACAACTCAATGGTAAGTAAACCTGATGATCAGTACTTAGGATTTTGAAGGTACATACCCGCAGGCAACTTAACTTTTGGATAAAGATGTTTCTTTCTCAGTGTAATACGGCTTTCAATTCGACTCAGTAAACAAATGTGAGGGAGTGGACCCTTTGTAGATCTCAATCCTGATGCATAACTGCATCTAAAATGTAGTCTAAAATATATGCGTAATATGTCAGGAGGAGAGCAAGTTTAAATGAACAGAAAATGAATATAAAATATATAAATGGAATAAGCACATACCAATTTCCATATAGAACAGGGGAAAAAATGGGGGAATATCCCGAAGAAATTCAGATAGATCCTTAGTATAGTAAAAAAATCCTACAATATTAATGAGTATCATGAGTGGTGGATTGGGACCAGTAAATGATACACAAAGTTTGCAAAAGTAGATGTCAGAGATAATTGAGACACCATGTTCCAGACAGGTACAGGCAAATAGACATAAACTATGTACAATATAGAATGGGTATTAGGGAAAAATTCCATTTAAAAGAGACCTGACCAAATGAAAACTACTAAAGAGCGGACCAAATGTCCAGTATACATCACAGAAAAAATGTATATAATTAACAAGCCATAATAATTTGGAGAAAAAAACAGTCCTTACATACCTCAATACGCAGTGCTAGGCAGTCATATGTTAGACCAGACTCCAGGTGATTGAACTGAAGCAACGGTCGAGATATATATATAGTAAGCTGTGGATGACATCACTTCCTGTCAGGAAGAGATTGTCAAATGTGCGATAAACCGCTAATATAGGAAAATATAAGGAACCCTATAATAAGGGATGTGGCGAGATCCCTTCCCAGGGTAGAACAATCACGATGTGGTTAGGAGTGGACCGTTACTTAGTCCATATCAGCTCGCGGTCTCCCGCGTGCGTTCCAGGATTGCGTTCCACGCGCAGTCACTTCCGTGACTGTGCTTCCGCTCTGGATAATACGGAAGTCCAGACAGGGTTATGCGTTCCAATTTCGTTGCCGGAATACTCCCGCTTGCGTTCCAATAGGGGCCGCGTCGCTTCCGTGACGTAGTCTCGGCTGGTGATCTCGCCACATCCCTTATTATAGGGTTCCTTATATTTTCCTATATTAGCGGTTTATCGCACATTTGACAATCTCTTCCTGACAGGAAGTGATGTCATCCACAGCTTACTATATATATCTCGACCGTTGCTTCAGTTCAATCACCTGGAGTCTGGTCTAACATATGACTGCCTAGCACTGCGTATTGAGGTATGTAAGGACTGTTTTTTTCTCCAAATCAGCTCCTACCTGTCATTTTTCAAACCAAGCCTGTAACTTCACAGTTAGGAGCTGATTGGCTGGTGACAAAAACCAGACACTTTATCACTTCACCGAGCTTAATAAATCTGCCCCTCTGTCTGATACACTGCTATGTTCAAGGGTTTTCCTTTGATACTCTACAGGTTATATTAAAATGAGCTCAATGAGCGTTTTAAATATTATTATTCTAATTTTATTTATAAGGCGTCACAAGTGTTTCGCTGCGCCGTACAAAGGAACAGTACAGGCACTACTTTCAGTCTAAAGGTGCCTTCACACTAGAAAGATCTGTGATCTTAAGATTTATTTGAAGATTTTGAAGTATTTTAAACCTACAGGTGTGCTGTAAGCTGCTTGTGATCCCTCTAGTTGAGCTTTCCCCAAAACACCCACAGTGCATGAATACAAGAAAGAGATATCACCAGAGGATCCACAGGCGCTAGTTCTCATTAACAAAAACAACGATCCCTAAATATTTCTCAATGAATCTCCAAAGAAAGAAAAAGAAAGCTGTTTAAACCAGTTCCTTATAAAAACAAAATGGAATTCTTATGACTCGTACCACATATGAGGAAAAAAAAGTTTGGCGCTTAACCACTGTGTAGT
Organism: Crinia signifera; assembly: GCF_055691185.1. Lineage (NCBI taxonomy): Eukaryota > Metazoa > Chordata > Amphibia > Anura > Myobatrachidae > Crinia > Crinia signifera. Next base: position 171,538,375 of record NC_139220.1, read on the forward strand.
ATTGTTGCCCTGGTCCCCTGCAGCTGCAATATTTTGGGATGTTCAGTCCAGAGACAAGAAAACAAAGAATACGAAAAAAAATGAAGCTGCGCTGGGGATCTGGGTTAAATGTTTTAATAAGACCATAAATCTAGTTAATCAATAACCTGAAACAATAAATAAATTAAACAATAATATACATAAAGCAAACTAATATAAGCAACATAAAATATATAGTAAGTATAAAAAGCAACAAGAGGCCGGCCCATTAATTAGCATTTTTGTTAGTTGTGGTATAATCAGGGCCTGCGCCACCACTAGGCAGCTTTAGGCATTTGCCTGGGCGCACCGGCCACTAAAGGGTGGCACTTGGGAGCAGGTCAGCGACGAACGCCCCCCCCCCCCCGCCCCCCTTTAAGCCTGGTGAGCCCCCCGCCGCTCATGATGTTAGTAGGTTATGTGTTTTTTTGAACAAATAAAATGATGGGTCAGGCAAGACAATTGCAGGTACCTGTTAAAATCACACAGATGTAGGAAAGGTGCTGCTACGGATGTCATGGTGGGCAGTATAACTAGTATACAAATGGTATAATTTCTGTGCTCTCATCTGCCAGTATCTCAATGTTTCAGGAACGTAATGCATTTGGTGGTAGGTTTAAAGGTTAAGCCAAGATTTTTTTTTTGTCTCTAAAATCTATCCTGTTTTTAGTAATGTAAGACTATAATATGAAATGCCATATTTGTCATTTTTATTCTATGTATGTTACATTTATTCTTTATTGCAGAGATGGAAAATGATTATTATTATTATTATAGTTTGGTGCCCCACCCTAAAAACAAAAAAAAGTATAGTGTTTGTCTTACAGAATTACTGTATATAATTAGCATTCTCAACCAGTCTACAACGGTTTGTGGGTCAGGGTTAGACCCATGAAATGTAGCCGCCCGGTCCCATCCCACAGTCCAGCAGCACCAATGGGTGCACCGTTGTTTGCTGTAAAGCAGTCTGCGCAGTACTGGTTGGACACCATCCTGTCACCTATGACAGGTGTTAGGAGGGCTCCTGGGATAAAGCCAATTAAGTATGTAGCAGCAGTGCGTTCACTGTTGTTTTCTGCAGTGCAGGCTGAGTAGTACTGAACAGAAGCCATCCTGCCCCCTATTCCAGGTGTTAGAAGAGCTCCTGGGATAGAGCCAATTAAATATTCAGCAGCAGTAGGTGCACTGCTGAGTTATGGTGGAAGAGCACACCTGGTTCTGCTGTAAGCCACATACTGTATATGCTGCTGTATATGCAGCTGCCCCTACAGTGCTTGGAGACCAGAGCCAGGCTTCTCCATTTTCTTTGGGACATATACCCCTGCTCTATTGATTATATTAATTGATATTTATTGAAGAGGAGAATTTTATGCTGATAATTTTATAATCAAATCCAGAAAAGGTATCCTGATAAGTATATTAGTTCTCAAAAATGTGCAAAACGGTACTGTACATGTGTGGCATCAGTTCTGCAGCAACATGTCTATGGGAATTACTGGAAAATTGTGGCAATTACTTAGCCAGAGTGTTCCCAACCTGCGGGTACTCTGCACACCGGTTGGAGTTTTGAAACTAATATTGGTGGAAGAAGTCGTTTCCCAATGGCAGAAGAAGTCCCCTATTGCCATTGCATCACTTTTGGTTCCCTATGCCGCGTCATAAGCATCTCCTTATGCTTTTGTCTGAACAGCAAACCACTGGGAGCTGCCCTCGTACAGTACCTCAGAAATCTTTTGCCCCGCACTGACATGGGTGGATTAAACAGTGGTATTAATCCTATAGGCATTAGCGGGATCTCTGGTAAGAGTACACAGTCAGCGGCCAAACACAGAGGGACACGATTCTTGACTGCACACTACACCTTAATACAAGGACATGCATACTGCTCACGTCCACTCCAATACTGTGGATATTTCAAATTGAGAGGAGGGGGTACTCATAAATGAAAATCATATGTGGAGAGAAAAAAGGTTGGGGACCTTTGACTTAAGCTGTAAAGTGGAACATACAGTATACAGTACATTGGTTTACGCTACTCCTCTATTTAAAGAAACATTGGTGTATCTCTTGGTCTTTCGTTATAACCACAATAAAATTCTGTAAATATTCCGATAGAGTGGTGTGTAGTTTTCTGGAATGCCTTAAAATAATGTATATAATGTAGTTGACATATGAATTGCATACATTGTGGGAAACTGATTTGCACAAGTCATTGTTACATAACTTGCATAAGCTATGTTCTACTGTAAATGTTATCTTTGGTATACAGAAGATGCATTGGATAAAGGAGTGTATTAAACCAACTTTTGTCGCCAGGAAAAACACTGCCAGCCTAAACAGAAATGATAATGGTCAAAATATCTGTACAGTATTTACTGTTAAAATTTTTAATTGTTTAAAAATGTTTTAAAGCGATCTTTAAAATAGTTACATTTACTAATTAAAGTCAAATATGAACAAACTCTATGAGGTCAGAGCGCTGAGAAGGGAGTTTACAGCGCACTGTTGGGATGAATGAGAATGACTCCATCTCTACACTGCACATGTGCAGATTTCGTTCTGCGATACTGCACGCAATGCAACCTAAGCCGTCACAGCATGATTGATATGTTATGGCTGTTGCATAGTCACCATGATGCTCACAGGGAGGGGGCAGGATGGACATAGGCAGGCGGTGTTCACATGCAAACGCCCTAGGTTTCCTGGGCGTACCCACAAAAACAGCTGCCGGGGGCAGGCGGCTGACGTCACAGAAGGTCAATTGCCCGCCCCGTTCTCGGACCGGACGCCACAAATCTACATCAGCCCAGACTGACTTAGATTTGCAAACAGGGTAGAAATCATTCGATGGTAAGTGACCATCAAATGATTTCAGCCCTGTGTGCTACCCTGCAAAACAGCCATTCGCAAAGCGGCAGGGGGCAGGCATTCATGCAGGCGGCGTAAGTTAGCTCTCTAAACATTGAAGTTACGCTGCTTAGCGAGTCAACCAGAATCATCCCCATAGTTTACTCTTTCCCTCTTTTCTTTTTATTTGTCTTTGTTTTGGGCCTTTCACAACATTCAATTCTGTTAAGTGTTACATGGGTTATGAATATCGTCCTGCTAGTTCAGCTCTGCTCTGCTCCATGCTGCCAGTCAGTCTTGACTGGCTGATTGCAGCACCTGTGTGAGACATGCTCAGCTTGCCTGATTTAGACACCATTCCCTGTCAGAGTATAGGTTCACTAACCTGCTCCAGTGTGTTTCCTGTGCCTTGTCCTGAATCCTGGTTACTGTGTATGATCCCGACTATTCTCCTGACTATTCTCCTTCCTTATCCTTGTGTACTTCATTGTTACTCCAGCCTACCAGTTCCTGACCTCAGCTATCCTAGTTACTATTCTATTGTCGGCTCCCTGCATACTGCATCAGTTATATATTGGCTAGTCCTGTGACCATTCTCCTGCCTGCTCCTGGTGTACTTCTTCAGCCCATGTATGACCCAGCTTGTAACTGACCCTTCCATATTTGCTCCATTGTACGAGTTCCTGACTTCTACTGTTGGCCAGCCTATTACAACCACGAGAATGCCTGCGTTCACCCTGCCAGACTACCAGAGGTTACCAGCACCATGTGGGGAACCTGATCAGGGGGCCGTGACTGGCATGTTCATAGCAGCGAAGCCCATATCCCAATTGGAGGGGTCACTGGCGCAAACCTATGACACATTAAGATCCCGCACCCCTGAATCAGCTCCAGTCAATCCCCGGCCTGGTATTCACTATTCTGCGCCCGAGACCGTGACATGGACTTTTTTTTGCTCTTTAACAATTTGGTTGTTGCACTGAAGAAAATAGGAAAATGGTAGAATTACTAATATGGTTGAATTCTGTTTTATTATCTCTTTGCTTTGATTTAATAAATACAGGTTTCTTATATATTTACTTAGTTACATTTACCATTCGTGTACACGTTCTTATTCGGGAATGGACTGGCTGCCTCCGAACACCCTCCCCTAATATGTCTAGTATTGAGGAACGTACATCACACGCACTTACTGCTGCTCTAATGTGCAATAGTGAGTGATACGTATTATAGGGCATAGGGCAATCGCCACCTGCAACTGTTGAAATCTATAGCTTCAGGTGTCGGAACGGTCTGCGCTACTGACTGTTAATGCATTACTCTGCATTATGGTTTGATAGCAGAGTCGTTAAAATCATGGGCGCATATCAGCTACTTCATAAATGGGGGGAAGCACCATCAACTGACATGCTCTCATATCATTTTGCCTCCATAGAGACCCTTAGTACCCCCCACCCCCCCAAAGACTATATTGAGAAAAAATTGGATTAATGTAATATACCCATTAACCACTTAAAGTAGATGTGAGATTCCCATTACAGCTTGTAGACTGTTGGTTGTAAATTAATATATTAGGAGATAATTTGAGAGGGGCCTTGAGATTTCAACTGCCTAGGGGCCTCCACGGGTTTAATCTGGTACTGTAGGTAGCACTAGCAGCTTCTCACAGTTAATTCACTGCACTTTAATAAAGATAATGCACTTCTGAAAAGTACTGCACAGGTATTATTTTAACCACTGGTACAAGCACCTTGATTTGGAATGCATACAGGTATATGTGGCCTTTATGTTTAACAGTAAAGTATTATCTGTTTACTTTGTAGCTGATGTGATACAAGAAGGGCTTGACCTTCGGCTGCTACAAATCTAAACCTAATTATGCAGCTTTTAGTAGTTGCTGCTGGAGAAAATGTAATTATGCCGCTGATCTCATTGAAATGAAGTCGGTAAATTCAAGCCATATGAGCCTTATGATAAATGAGGTTCTTCTCCATGCTTTATTATCAATATAAATAAATATAATCAAAAGATGAATATTTGCAACACTTTTATGCACAGTTACTAAGCATGGTTTATCATACCTATTAACAAAGATAATTTTGTTCTAGAAATCATGTTTAACCCATGCAGTGCTTACATTATCTGGCTCACTTTCAGTACACTGCACATGTAACCTTTTAAGAGCATTATTTGTATGTAACACTGCAGTGACACTGATATATCCATACACTTGTGTCAGTATTCTTTGTGTAAACTGGGTTTATTGGCATCATCACATTATAATTGGTACAGCTGTACATTGTGGGGGCAGCTGTATCAGTTGGTATTTACATACAGAAACAGATGTAATCGTATACTAATTTCATTTTGTAGCAACTTTTTTTTTTTTTATGTTACTGTCTTAGGAATCATTTTTCGAAAACCCTGCCATAGAGCTATTGGGAAAGTAGAAGGAACAATTGACGGTACTCTTTACCTAGAAGGGCACCCATCGCGACCATCGCGACCATCGAATGCACTAAAAATCGGGTGCGACGCGATGCCCGCGATGGCCGCGATGGCCGCGATTTCCCATAGGGACCAATGTTAAAAATGAGATTGGACCCGATTTTAGTGTTCAATGCCTCAATGCCCGCGATTTTTACATAGGAAACAATGTTAAATGGGCCACAGAGCCCTAATAGTCACTGTGAACTCTGAAATGGCCCCCACAATTGTTAACGCCACCCCACGATCAACGTGAACCCGAAGCGTGGCGAGCGGCGGCGGTACGCATCCTCCGACCTTTTCATGCCCTACTATCCACGTCGGCGTGGAGTTGAGAATAGAATAGTGTGGCGAGCGCAGCGAGCCACCAAGGCCCGAAGCGTGGCGAGCGGACGCGGATACCTTCACAGTTATACGCGTCCCCTCGCGGGCTTCACAGGTGTCCGTGGCGAAAAGCGGACACCTGTGAAGCCCGCGAGGGGACGCGTTTACCTGTGAAGGTATCCGCGTCCCCTCCCGGGGCTCGCTGCGCTCGCCACGCTTCGGGCTCGGTGGCTCGCTGCGCTCGCCACACTATTCTATTCTCAACTCCACGCCGACGTGGATAGTAGGGCATGAAAAGGTCGGAGGACGCGTACCGCCGCCCCTCGCGGGCTTGCCACGCTTCGGGTTCACGTTGATCGTGGGGTGGCGTTAACAATTGTGGGGGCCATTTCAGAGTTCACGGTGACTATTAGGGCTCTGTGGCCCATTTAACATTGATTCCTATGGTCAAATCGCGGGCATTGAGGCATTTAACATTAAAATCGCGGTCAATCACCGTTTTTAACATTGATCCCTATGGGAAAATCGCGGTCATCGCGGGCACCCGTTTTTAATGTACCCGCGATGCCCGCGATTTTTTACCCCCGACGCCCGCGATTTCAATCGCGGGCGCCCTTCTAGGTAAAGAGTACCCAATTGACAAGAGGATTTAAATGTTCAGAATGGTTTCTAGTAGCATGAATAAGTGGTTTTGGTGACATTTCAGGATTTGGACAGTAAAGTTGTTGAAACTTAATTGTTCAGATGCCTGTGTATGCAAAACCAGTGTGCAACATTATTAAAAGGCACATAATAATCAGTGTCTGTATATCAAATACCTTCTGTGAAGACCTGACTGTATAATTTTCACACAATATATCCAGCTACCCTTATAACTCACATTGGAATGTATTTGGTATCCGTTTCATGGGTCAATCCAATTAGCTGTGAGTTTGTAACATGAAACTCACATAAATCGCACAAATGCGTGCGCCCTAGGAATGTGATATCCGATTAAAAATACCAATTTGCGGTAGTCTCGGCAAGGTTGCGCAACGTTTTGTGGGGAAACAGAATTAGTTTTACTAGAGAAGGTACTGTAGAAGAGTTTAGAAAACTTGTCCAGCCTCAGAGATAGTGCTTTGTAGTGAGGTGGTAAGATAGCCTGGTTCAGTGCGAAGTCAGCATAGGGACCTCCGGTCCATGTGACCTTCCCAGCCACAGCTGAAAATTGGTCTGATTGCAGGAGAAGGGATTTAAACCCTGCTCAGTCTGCTGATGCCAAAAAGTGGCGAGTTAGTAGGCCAAGTATTGTAGCGGCAGGAACTTGGACTGTCAGCGCCTGGAAATTTTTTCTTTTGTTTTTCATGTGAAGTTTGTTTGCTATATGTACTGTATGACATTAAATACCCACACAAACACTAAATACTGCCTGCTGTGTCCTGACTTGACTGTGACTTTCTAAGAAGAATGACTTTGAGAAGTACATTAAAAACTGGATAAATAATCCTGGACCTCAAAAAGTGACTACTGAGGTTGTAGGACAATATATAAGCAGCTAGTAGCCAGTTGGAAAGTAGTGGAGATTTTTAGAAGGTGTCAAATGAATGATTTAGCACTTTTTTTTTTTTTTTTTTAACATATTTTTATTGAAACACTTTTAAATTTGATATACAATCAGCTGACAGGACAAAAATTTATAAAGTAAGAAAAATACATAAAGGAAAAGGTGGCATTAGGAGTCAGCAGATACAATTCAAAACGACATTCTAATTCGGGAATATCATGTCCTATGTACAGTTCAGCTTCAAACATTAGTCATGTCAGGGTCTTTTCGTCTTATACGGCATATAGGCCAGTACGGCCCAGGGCTGTCTCCAGAAGTGTGTTATGGCAAGATTCACTTTGTTAGGCATCCTAAAGCACCGGGTGGTCCCCTGAAATGGTTCTCAGTAGATACCACTGTGTGTCTTTGAGTGAGTTATGGAGTTTAGTTCTAATTTCCAAAGAGAGTATTGCTATATAGCTCTCCCAAGTGTCAAATAGTTTTTTAGTGTATCGTTCTTTGTTCAATAAACATTCAATCCACTCCATGTTAAAGACATGGAATAGTTTGTCCTGAACAGCTGCAGGGAAGGGGGGGTGGCTTCGATCCATGTCTGCATGATGGACTTGCGTGCAACCGCGCTAATAATCCCCAGGAGTCTTTTGCATCCCCTAGTCGCTCTTTGGTCCTCTGGCAGTATGCCAAATATAGCCCAATGATCTGTGAAAGGTACGTAGTTCACTAAGTGGTCTTGTGCGAACTTCCTGACCTGTAGCCAGAATAGTTTTATTATAGGGCAGTTCCAAAAGTAATGATACAGATTTGCCTCGCCGGACTGACATCTCGGACAAGTTGCCGAGGGAGTCATCCCGGCCAGGAATTGCCTGTGGGGTGAAAAGTAAGCTTTGTGGAAAATATTGAGGAACATCTCCTGGTACTGGATTGCGGGTAGCAGCCTTCTGGAACGCAGCAGTGCCTTGGACAACTGTGTGCAAGTTAGGTCCGGCATTGTTTGTGTCCAGGCTTTCATGCCTGTGGTGATGGTGTCGTGGTCTATAATCTGCCATAGGAAGTTATAATGTATAGCCCCCCAGATAAGAGCATCGTATCCAGAGTGCTTGCCCAGTCCGTCTCTGAGAAGTTGCGTATTACCTCTGAGGCATAGTGTTTAGCCTGCATATATGCAAGAGGGTGTCTGCGGAAAGTTGGGAAGGCCTCCGAAGCCTTGTCATAGGACATTGGCTTTTTCAGGTCCCAGTCGATCAGTGCTCTGACGGAGGACAATCCCTCTGCACGAAGGCTCCCAAATGGCCGGCCGGCCGCCCCATGTTGGAATTCTGAGTTATGCAAGAAAGGTAAGAATAGAGATTTATGGGCGTTTAGGTGTAGCCTGTGTCTAAGGATGTGCCATAATCTGCGGGTTGACCACAGCAAAGGGTTCATTCGAGTTTGTTCATCCACCTCCCCATCATGGATATGTAGAAAGCTCACCAGACCACCTCCCTCCAGGAACTCCCCCTCTATTTGTGTGTTTGCGTAAATTTCGCTCCCTTGCAACCAGTCCCTTAAAAAGCGGAGTATGGAGGAATGGTTATAATGTGAGATGTTAGGGAAATTTATTCCCCCATTAAACGCTGGCTGCTGCAGTTTGTAGAGCCCGATGCGGGGGCGCTTAGAACCCCAGATAAATTTCCTAAAATGTGAGTCTAACAAGCGGAGATCGCTTTGAGTCAGCAGTAGTGGTAGGGCCTGGAGTAGGTACAACCAGCGGGGAAAGGTCGATTTTTGCACTTTTTATTAATCGTTATCCCATGACTGAGAATTTTTAGAGAAATTTGTCTGAAAACAGACATATCTTTATTGGCCAAAGCATGCTAATTATCCCTGCAAATTGCATGGTTATTCATTAGGAAGGGGGTACAATGGGTGTGCACTGTCCCAACATTTTTACCTTAAATATTTTCACTACCTTCTCACTCTACTTAGGGGTGTGCACACAAAAATTTGTGAATTTCTTGCAGAAAAGCAATGCGAGTTTGAAATTGAACTGCAAATGTAATTCGCAGTGAGAAATTTCCCAACTCATGTTATAATCCTGTTAGCACAGCTTTCTGCTGATGAGAAGAAAATAAATAGAATGGGGATAGTTCTATAGTGCTTTGCACTGAATTTCTTTGTACATAATACAGTATTTACTACAGATATATAACAAAAAGAACAAGAAAGGTTTCCAGCATCCAGTAACATTTTAATTTCCTAAAATAAATGACTACAGGGGATATACAGTATTTACTAAAAGGTCAATGTTGGTTGATTTAAATTGATCTTAATCGATGTTGGTCTTCCAGGACTAAAATACACATTTACTAACATTTAAAAAATGTATATGAAAATTTACCTTACAGTGAATTTGTGTGTTAGGCCTGGAAGCTCTACATCGATTAAAATTGACCAATAATTGACCTTTAAATAATATAACCCCAGATGCGTTTTATATAACAATGGCAGCATACATTGAGCAGAAAGGAAAAAAAATAGGCAATACAGCTAGTTCATCATCCTAGTCCTCTTCATATGAAATAATTGTTAATTTACATTCATAGTGGTTTTACGTAGAAAAAGTTGGTCTTGGACACCTCAAAATCTGCTCTTGCACGATAAAGAATAACACTACTGAGATTTGTATAATTTTCATGTGTTCATCACATCATATTGTCAGTTATCCAAATACTTGTGTGTAAGAAGTGAGTGTATGCAGGATCAGTAGTATCTTGGACCTGCCTGGTGATTGCCAGTCTGTTGCCACCATTTACCCCCCCATTACAGAAAGGGAGACTACCCAGAGTCAGCTGTGTGCTATTTTAGAGCTTTAGATTCCCTTGACAAACTTCTGGCTTAAATCATTATATACTATCTAATTTCACATTTTTGCCATTATTTTAGTACAAGTCGTTTTTGCTCCAGATGTGAATGTTTCTCTGTTCTAAAGTTAGCAGCAATAAAGACATTTTTAAAGCATTTACAGTACCATTGAGGTTATTTTGCAGGGTCACCGCGGATACACTACCTTTATATCATAGCTTCACATTACTCTGTCATACTGCATTAATAGCTTGGTTGGGTCTATGTTCTGTTCACCTTGGATTCTTTCACACATGATTAAGTCCTGCACCCAAGACTTTTACATCTGAACTTTTAGGGTTTTTGAGTCAGATTTATGTATTTTTTACGTTAAGATTTTTATCACTGAACTGTGAATGGATGGCAAGCACCATATAAAATATTGCATAGAAAGAAGGGTAAAGACTAGTATACTTTCCTTCTCATATCCAGCACACTGACATTTATCTGACATAGTAGCCCCTACTTGGAAGAACACATCTGACAACTTTCTTTTGTTATGTAACTTGTTAGTAGTGTAAACCAAAGAGGCCAATACACAATATTTGTATCCAGCGATGTCGGGAGCGCCTGTTTCCATACACACTTGCCGATGTTGTCAGCGACAAGCAACAGCGAGACGGTGTGTGGAGCAGGGGCCATGCTGCATTCCACATCATGGCTCTCATACTATGGAGGACAATGCTAATGACTCGCGGGAGGGCACATCGATAAGGATATAGAGCGTACACACTAGAAGATATTCATGAAAATATTATTAATAATCATCATTATCCTGCATATCAGTAGCAAAATTGTCTACTGTGTAAAGGAAAACACCTTCTTCTTTCCAAAAGGGAAACCAATAATGAGACACAGAAGTCACAGCTCTCACATTCTCTTGTCCATTTAATACTTCCAGTCAAAATTAAATAAACTTAAATTTATAATAGCATTGTTTTCAGTAATTATACATATGACGCAAAGATTCCATTTCTTAATGCAACAGGGCATACAAATATAAATGAATCAACAAATCTACACCTATGTAAGGTTACTGCTAAGAGAGTGGGTACACTAAAAGAGTTTAAGGGGCATATGTATTAATAATTATGGAACTGATATGATTATTAACACTCTGTATCACGGCAGATATCTTAATTTTTAAAACTATCCCCACTATGTACATAGGGAAACCTGCACGGATAGCGGTAGAGAGAGCTGGTGTAGCTGCAAGTTACTGTACTGATTTTTGTATTTCTGGAGTAACGGATATCGGTGGAAAAGTCGAGAAGGGGAGAGCTGCTTCCATCTCTACATGGTTTTACATTAGTATATTAGTAGCAGTGTAGCCAATGCCGAAGCAGATATGTAAGCGGTGAATGTTCTAGATCTAGTTTTGGGTCTTAGAAGCACGCTATGGTACTAAGTGAGTTGAGCCAAAATGGGTGGTATCCAATTGGCTCCAATAAAGCACCATCAATGAAAATCAGATGTTTTTTTTTTTTCATTTTTTTCTGATGTTTCACTATTTTTGGGACTGCTTTCAGGTAAGCATAATCCCTGATAAAATAGAGCATGCATGGTCGTATCCAGTAAATGGATTCCACCCTGAATCTGATATTCTTTTCTAATCCTATTAACCGGGTCTCAATTTATTAATGTACTTTTAAAAGGCTTGTTTTCTGTCAAATAAGTAAACCCAGGTTAATGTAATAGAAAAATTATTGCTAAAACCCTTAGCAATGAAATATCTCCTATAGTAAATTAAAAATGTTCATTTTTTGTATAGTCTAGAATGTAAAGTAAACAATATACTCTATAAACTTACAGTATGATCAGTTTTTTTTTGACCTGCAGCAAAAATGTTCTCAGAGTTTGATTGTGCATCTGTTTAAAATAATTACCTGAAATATGATTCAGAACATTGGGGCAGATTTATTCAGCTTTAACAAGAGATAAATGCTAGGGTGATAAAGAGAGATACACGTCCAGCCAATCACCTGCTAACTGCCATGTTACAGGCTGTGTTTGAAAAAAGTCAGTAAGGATGTGATTGGCTGGACGTTTATCTCTCTTTATCACCCTTGCATTTATCTCTTGTTAAGGTTTAATACTGTTTGCAGGGCAGATTGTGAAATTGTATAAAGTTCTTTCAGGATTTTCTAATTAATGTTCTACCATTTTCTACTTTTTTGAATTACTAAAAGACAAAATAAGTTATTCTGATTTAATTTTTTTAGTTCATGCACATTTAGTTTTTTTTAACAATTTTTATTAGTTTCAAACATAAGACATGCAGAGGTGTATCATATGAAATATAGACATGCATATCGAGGTCTGTTTTGGGAAAACAATATTAGCGAACAGGATAATCCCGTTATGCAGGACATACAATACATCCCATCACAGTATAATAATACCATCCACATAATATAAAAAGAAAACATTAACATTAAACCAGCTAAATCAATATGTAGGGAAGGTGGGGTAGGGGCTAGTAGTAATGAACAAGCTACTTGTACTCTGTTAAGTTAATGGAAAGTGTGATGTGAGGCAGGGCCGGTGCTAGGGTGTTCGGCACCCCCCTGCAAACTAAACTAAAAATCCCTGCCGATGAAAAAACACATAATGGGCTTAGTAGCAGCAATACCATATGTAGATATATAAACATTTTGGTGGCCTGTGTTAGAAAACAAATTGGTACCCCCACACACACACACACACACACACACACACACACACACACACACACACACACACACACACACACACACACACACACACTGACACCAAAACCAGTGATAGTGCGCGCCGTAGGCGTGCAGCAAAATTTACACCGTAAATCCTGTAACACATGATTGCCACACACTATAGTGCCCATAACACATTGTCACACACCATAATTCCTATTACATGTTATAACCCACTGTAATGCCTATTACACATTATACAACCATAATGCCTATTACATATTATAACACACACCATAATGCCTATTACATATTATACCACACACCGAAATGCCAGGTTATATATTATGTCACATATGGGGCGCTTACCTACATGCTCATTGCTAGGAGTTACATGCTCATTGCCACTGCTCGTTGCCACTGAGTTACCATTAAATGCTTACATGGTAAAGGTAGATAGCAGTTTTGGCAGTACTGGGGAAAGGATACCTACCCCAGGCAGTGAAGAGAAAGCAGGGCTGGTCCATGCTGTAGCTGCAGCTCCAGGCGTGTCCAGCGCATGTCACACAGGCAGCGCAAAGCACAGCAACATTGCAGCTGTCCCAGCGGTGTCCAGGCTATTGCTGAAAATAGTGGTAACTGGGACACTCGCGGTGGGGAAGACCCGATTAAGCGATAGCCGATGCGATAGTCAGCTCTGCATTGTTGCTGTGCTTTAGGCAGGTTAGGTGCAGAATTAGACACCCAGTTTTTCAAAATGAGCTTCTTGGCTACAGTGAACAGTACTATAAAAAAGAGGAATAGGTGCTTTATAGCAATCGGTGTATCAACCCAACTACTAAAATTTAAGCAAATACAAGCCATGGGAGACGTTGTTAGAGACAAGGAGAAAGCATTGTTCAGGAAACAAAACACCTTATTCCAGAACCTACGTACCTTATAGCAGTCCCAGAAAGAGTGATAGGAGGATGCTCGTGTCTTACTGCATTTGGGGCAGCGGTCATAGGCAGGAGGAGTAAAATATGCTCTGATCGTGGGAGGCAGATAGGCTCTGTGCATAGAGGAATGAGGGAAGAATAAAGAATCTACAGAGGTCACCTCGGGTATATACACTTTCTATTTGTCCACCAGTACATCAAAAGGGGATGATAATGGGGGATGCAGTAGAAGAGAGTATATACCTTTGGTATTGTATGGATGAGATTCCCAGTGCTTGAAAATTTTTCTAAATCTGATACTGGTAGAGGTAAGTATGGGTCTAACCGGAGTGACTGTATGTAATGACGCATTTGCAAATACATATAGAAGTGAGAATTTGAAATCTGAAACCTCTCTTTCAATCCAGAGAAAGGCAAGAGATGGCCACCTGGGTCGAACATCTGGTTTGCCGCACACAGCCCTCCCCCACGCCACTGCAAGAAATGGGAGTTGTGTAGAGAAGGAAGAAAAGAGGGGTTGCCCCATAGTGTAACATAGGGAGTGGCCGAATAATCTGACTTGAGTTTCTTATGCAATTTAATCCATCCCATATAGTTATCATGAAAGAGAGGATGGTTAAGTATTAAGGGGGGGAATGATAGGTTTTTTTTTTGAATGCAGAAGAGCACAGAGGGAGAATGAGTGAGCTATGGCTGCCTCCAATGTTAAGTCAGTGTATGCCCCCTTAAGATGAATTCAATCTATTGCACATCGCAAAATAATAGATAGCGAGTAGGACATAAAATCCGGCAACCCAGCACCTCCTCCTGACCTATCCATAATTAATTTGTTTGTATATATAATTTGTTATATATGATTTTAGGTTTCTTCCCATTCCATACAAAACTTGTCATGACTTTTTGTAAGTGGCAAAGCTCTGATTTATTTATAACAAATGGGAGAAGCTGCATTATATAAAAAATTTCAGAAAGATCACCGACTTCAACACTGCAATCCTGCCCAACATTGATAAGGGGAGAACGGCCCACCCTTCTAATTTAGCAACGACTTTATTATTTGTTGAAGTAAAGTTCAAACTGTAAAGGGCTGCGAGGTCCCCTGGAATCAGTCCTCCCAAATATTTAAAGTGTGACTGTGTTAACTTGAAGGGTGAGGAATCGTTAAGGGTGGCAATGGTAGAATTTGAGCAGTGTAAGGGTAACAATTCTGATTTTGTAATATTAATTTTGTATCCGCAACCTTCCCAAATTCAGCAATAATTTGCAATATTGCAGGCACCAAGACTAGGAGATCCGCAACGAAAAGGAGCATATTGTCTGCGAAAAGTGCTACCTTCAGCTCGACTCCCCCTATCCCAATGCCCCTGTACACCGTGGAAGCCCTCAGGTCCATGGCCAGAGGTTCCGGTGCGATTGGAAATAAGAAGGGCGAGAGGGGGCAGCCCTGTCTCGTACCCCTTTCAATAGTGAACGGATCTGACAGGAAGCCGTTACAGGCTACCTGAGTGGTCGGGATGAGTAAAGCATATGGAGTGCATTGATGTCATCAATGTCATCAATTTGATGAAGGGTTCAGGAAAGCAGAAATGGGACATTGTGGAGTATAAGTGAGGCCATTCAATGAGGTTGAATGCCTTTTCAGCATCCAGAGAAATGATTGCAGCATCCCGTAGCACCGAGTTGGTTTTGCACTCAGACCACGCCGCAATCACTATCCGCGCATTCACCGCTGAATGTCTCCCAGCTATAAACCCAGTCTGGTCTGGATTTATAATAAGGGGAAGAATTATCTTACGTCTGTCAGCTAATATTTTTGCCATGAGTTTGTAGTCTTAAACTGGCCATACAATCTCAATTGATTGTAAGATGGATTGTATGCAGATTGTGTGCACATCTTGTGTACACAATCATACAATCAATCATAAGATGGATTGTATGACTGATTGTATGATGGATTGTATGCAGATTGTGTGCACATCTTGTGTACAAAATCATGCAGCAGATGGATTGTATGACTGATTGTATGATGGATTGTGTGTAGATTGTGTGTCCAAAAACCACCAAGGACTGCTGGGGATTTCAAGTGAAATTGTACACAATCATGAGCGCAATCGATCTTAAGATCGATCTTTCTGATGTATGGCCAGCTTAAGTTGAGAAGGGATATAGGGTGATACGATCCCGGGAGAGAGAGATCGCAGTCTGTTTTAGGGAGAAGCTTTAAGACTGCTGAATTGAAATGCAATGGTGTGGGGGGACTCGGCGGACAGAAGGGAGTTGAAGACCGAGATCGAAACCGGTCCGATCTTGTGTATCAAAAGTTTGTAGAACTCCCCATCATACCCGTCGAGCCCTGGGGCTTTATTGGATTTAAGATTTTTAACTGCAGCAACAACTTACTCTAGTGTAATGGGAGCTTGTAGTGAGACCACCAATTCCGGGGTTACCTCTAGGAAAGATAGTGTATCCCATAAATTGCCCGTGAAATCTGGGGTAGGGGGCTGGGAGTCATGGGAGGGCTGTGAAGTTGTGTATAGTTCCTTATAGAAAAACTGCATGGTCTTTGCTATTTTTTTGTTAGAGGAGGCTAACAGTCCTTCAGTTGTATGTAAGGGTTGTAAAACAGCAGGTTTTTGATAGCCCTTCAGCAGATTGGTGAGGAGACAACCCGTTTTGTTCTCAAATTTATGGAACCTATAGTTCACAGCGAAAAGATACAGATCCCCCATCTCCGTTAGGTATTCATCGATATGCGTTCTGGCCAGTAAATACTGCTCCCTATGGAGGGGGGAGGAGGGTGGCTTAAATATTTGAAAAGAGTTAGTCAACGCATTCTGTAATAATACATATTTTCTGGAGTATTCCCTTTTGGAGGCTGCTGTGAAGGACATAATTGTACCTCTGAGCACCGATTTGGCTGTCAAAAATAAGGGTGGATTGGTCAGCGCGGGCTCAGCATTGTTGTGAGGAAAAGTCCTCCCAAGCAGCCCCCAAAATAGTTTGAAATTTGATGGATTTTTTCCAAATCTGGACGGAAATCTCCATAATTTGTCCAAACCGGTATCTTCGGGGAGGAAGGTTGTGGAGGCAACTACAGCATGATCGGAGAGAAAAATAGGGGATATGGTGGAAGCAGTCAACATAGGAAAAAGAGTGTGGGAAAAGAATAGGTAGTCTATGCGGGATAGAGAGCCATGCGTGGCAGAAAGGCAGGTGTAATCCCTGTCAGTGGGGTGTGTAGCACGCCAAACATCTACCAGACCCAACATCTTTGTAAATAAAGGAATGCCCACCCTGGGAAGGGAGCTGGCACTGGTGGGAGGATTTGATCTATCTAAGATGGCCGAGGAGATAAGATTGAAGTCTCCACCCACAATCAGGTTCTTGTCAATGTAAGGTGTGAGCAGAGCTATAGTTTTTTGTAAAAAGGTCCTGGAGTATGGTGTAGGGGTGTAAACATTTGCGAGAGTGAGAGACTTCCCAAACACCGTGATGCTAGCTATGACGTATCTGCCACCCTCGTCTGATAACAAACTAGTTACCTCCAATGGAAGAGTTCTCCTGTGTAGTATAATTACCCCACGTGCCTTGGAGTTATAAGATGACGATGCAGCAATCAACCAACCGAGCATCCCAAGTTTCAAAGTCTCTGGAGCCGTCAGGGGTGTTTTCTGCAAAAAGACCAAGTCAGCATTTGTTTTGTTGAGATACAGCAAGATTTTTCTCCGTTTGGCCAGGGAATGTATGCCACCTACAATCCAAGTACAGCATAGCTCAGGCATTATGCAGTGTACCAATGATAAAGGTAATAAATACCTAAGCTTACACCCCACCTTCCATCCAATGCAAACATAGGATATACACATGCACTCTTTATCTAATTGAAGACTGTATACGGGGAAGGGGGAGGAAATAAGTAGAAAGAAGGGGGAGGGAAACATACAGACAAATAATACAAACAAAGGATACCTGTATCCAGGGCTTGACTCTGTACATGCATGTCACCTTGCCGATTTCTGCACATCAGGTAGGATGTTTGCCCCGTTAAAGGGGGGGGGGGGGTCGGGAGAAAGGGAAAAGGGGCAAGGGTGTAAAAATAATCATGCAGTAGATGGCTACTCAGTTAGGAGCACAGGTTGTCGCTGTGGTCTCAGGGGACAATGTCTGTGACGTCAGAGGAGTTCCTATGCGATAATTCTCTGAGGTAGGCTGAGGCATCGGATGGAGAGGAAACGTCATTAAATGAAGATCCATCATAGATGCGAAGTTTCGCTGGGTATAGCAGGCCAAATTTCCTGTCGTCCATGACCAATCTAGAGCATATAGGTGAAAATGCTTTTCTAGCCCTGGACAGCTTGGCAGAATAGTCTTGGAAGACGTGCAGCTTGTGTCCCTCCCAGGTTAGGTCTTTAACTTTGCGAGATGCTGAACAAATCTCCATTTTGTGAAGATATTTGAGACAGTCAAAGAGAGTAACACGAGGTCTTGGGCTGGGAGTCGGTCCCACCCTATGAGCCCTCTCAATCACCATGATTTGGCAAACTGTCTCTATTCCAAGCAGCGAGGGCAGAGTGTTGTGGACAAAATGGGTTAGCGCAGCCCCTTTCAACGATTCGGGCGGGCCGACCAGATGGATATTATTCCTACGTGACCTATTTTCCATATCTTCAAGTTTAGACCATAATTGATAATTGTCTTTAGTGAGCTGTTTGACCTGCGACTGGATGTCACCTATGTCATGGGAGTGGACGCTAATTTGATTTTCAGTGATAGTGACCCTCTGCATGAGCTGTTTCAGTTGAGCAGTGATGTCAGAGATATCTTTAGATATTCTGTATTGCAGTTAATATTTTTATTTTACAAAAAAAAAAACCTCAGGGACAATGATAGCGATAACAGCTCTCCCTGTGAGTTATTTTACCAGTAGTTTGGAGGAGTTTTATATTTGTGAAAATATCCTCAGGGGGAATCTGCACCTGCGCAGTGTCACATTCACGAAATCAGGCCAGCACTGGACAGAGGCTGCTAGAAGGGGATCGAGAGATCCTACTGTTACTGTGCATCTATAGGCTAAAATGAGTTTACAGGATCTGAGGATGGAGAAACTCTGAAAGATTCACTTTTCAGGGTTTACTACAAGATTGTAGTTCCCACTTGGTAATAATGGGGACTGCAATCTGCTGTTCTAATGAGCATTCTGCAGAAGATTTCTGTGAAAACTCCTGCTATTAGTACATAGCCACAAACTATAAAATTATGCAGAAACTTCAGTTCCTACATCATTTTATGGAATGTATTCTTGATACATAGGCCACTTAAACTCTCAATGTAAGAAAAGAAATGTCTCTTGCATGCTGGGAATATAAGAACATACTGCTCTAATTAGCCAGACCAGCTAGGCTATAAATTATATCAATATTCTTACAGAGAACCCCTTATTACCATACCGACTTTTTAAAACTCCTCTCCAAGAGAAGCCCAGAGAAGAGTGAAAGGAGGTGTGGGAAGAGGCTACGTTGTGGGGGTGGGGTGAGGCTGATATAACTAAGCCCCGCCCCCTTGACCGGCAGCAGCATCAATTTGCAGGTCCTTGGATGGTGAACGGGGCTAAAATGATGCGAAATGATGCGAATCGCATCATTTTAGCTCCGCCCCCTCCCCGCGGACCCGCAAAATTTGGAGCTTTAAACCGTGGGGAAAGGGGGGAGCCGGGGCTGTAGGGAAAATGCGGGAGACTTGCCCACTTTACTGGGGGGGCCGGGAGTGGGACCCAATATGCGGGACCCTCTCGGCCATTCCGGGAGGGTAGGCAAGTCTGCTTATTACTTCACAAATAATATCTATCACTATGTAGTTTATCACCTTTTCTGTGTATAGTGTTAAAAACCTATATTTGTGATCGTCATTCTGATCAAATCCATATTCGAAAAAGCGAAGCAGCTCTTCATTGAGTGTTATATGTATGAGCATTTTGTTACCAGGGGTGTAGTGAGGGTTCCAATGGAGCATGAGCTTTAGGTGCTAAAAACGTCAGAAGGTGCCTTGCAGGGAGGCAATGAATTAATGTGTATATTTTTCCCCTTGGGAGCAATAATTGAATCTAAGGGCCAAATGTAATAGGATGAGAGTTTCAGAAAGTGGGAGATTTTGGGAGAGTTTTCCCATTTTTTTAAAAGCAGCAATCAATTACACTGCAAAACCAGGTTGATCTTGCCATGTAATTGATTGCTGCTTTAAAAAACATGGGAAAACTCTCCCAAAATCTATCACTTTCTGAAACTCTCACCCTATTACATTTGGCCCCATGTGTCTAATTATTTTGGTGTGGGCCAGTTTGTGTATTTTTTCCCCATGCAAGCCAATGTGTGTGTTTTTTTCTGAGACATACTGTGTGTGTGTGTGTGTGTGTGTGTGTGTGTGTGTGTGTGTGTGTGTGTGTGTGTGTGTGTGTGTGTGTGTGTGTGTGTGTTTCTTTTTCCTCCCTCTGAGGACTATTGCTTTTTTTGTGTTTTGTTTTTTTCCTGTGGGATTTTCAGTATTTTTTTGTATTCCCCCTAACAGGTACAATGTGTCTGTGTATACATGGGGTGGGGACACATGATAGCAACGTTCAAGTATAACCATGGTTTTAACAAGGTACAGGGGTCCTGCATTCTCCATAAGGAACAATAGGACATATTGTACAGTGAAACTGGAAGGAAGTACTGTAGGTTCCAGGGAAATGTTATAAAAAATTACAAGTGTTCTAGCTTCCCATCAGAGGTGCTAGAGAGAGACTAATACAGTAAAGCAAATTAAACCTGCTTGGGATAGACAGGATGATATCTTGACACAGAAATAAAGATCAAATAGGGTTTGAGTTAACAATATGGTTAAAAAAGGGTGTGGGCAGACTAGTACCGCTTTCAGATTGCAAAGCTGGTCAGACCTGGGATTTTGATCCCAGGTCCTACCCTTTTACATTAAACCCGGTTTGCCCATTATACACAGGGGGACCTGTGTTTAACCCTTTTTATTACCCTGGTTGAAGTGCCGGGTTGATCGACCTGGGTTATCCAGTTTAGTGCTTTCATGCTAGACCTCGACTTGTGTCGACCCAGCAACAGCTTGGAATATTGCTGAGGTCTGAAAGGGGTATATATGTGCCAAGTGATTCTTATGTGCCTGCAAATCCTATTTTTCTGCCTATTTCAGAAGCCTTAAATGTACTTTATATTTGCAGCGTATTATAGTATTAACCAATTCAACCCTAGCTATATGTCATTGCTTTTATCTGTTGAAAGATCAAATTATTCTCTTTTTTTTACCCCCGCTTCAAGGTTATATCAGGTCAGAGTTCGTTGCCGGCGGCTGCAGAAGAGAATATAACTGCTGCTATGAAGGTAATACATTTAATATCATGAAGGAATGAGCTCAATAAAAATCTCATGTTTGTCTTCGACTCATTTGAAGAAGTGAGCTATAGACAGAAAATATTGGAATTATGTGTGACAGCTAAAGGTACAATCATGTAATTACATTTGGAAATGTTCTGTAGGTAGGTTGCTTTGTGTTAATAAGGAGCTTAGAAAGTTATTTCAGAAGAATAAATGAGCCAAGCAAGAAACAAGGGACGACATAAGCAGAATGCAAAAACATTTATAGTAATATAACATTGTAGCCTATGAATACAGGTGCTCTCTTACATGAAACACACAGGCAAAACAATTGTTCATATTCTGCATAAATAGGGCTTTGCCTAATCAGTAAGCAGATAGATTAACAGAAACAGAAACGCATTAGTAGTTCAGAGACCATTACACAGTACTTTGTATTATGAAAGTGGTAGGAACTCTATAGTAGTGGGATATCTATTATGTAAATATAGACCTGTTTTATTATTCACAGTGTATACAGTAAAAACTATATGACCCACCACATCCGAGCTGTTGCTCTCTTACTGAGAATGCTGCATATATAACAAGTCTCTCTTTGCAGCTCACCTACTCATTAACCTTTCCTAAACATGTGCACGTTATTTAACCTGTTATGCAAAATCCTTTACAATGAATTTTATATTGGAGCTGAGGTCTTGTCTTTCACGTTTATAGTTTTCCTTTTTCATTTTCATCATTCTATTCAAATGATCGATGCAAGCTTAGAACACAGACACAACTGCTCATATGAATCATGTTTTTATGAGCTTGGTGAATCAGGCAATATCATTTCTTTGTTTTATTCAACAGATGATCTATAAACTTATGGGGTGTGCTGTGCAACCTTTACTGAGTTCTGTGGGCGACTCTGTGGAAGCCATTATCATAACTATGCACCAGGAAGACTTCTCCGGGTGAGTTTATAGAACGCTATTTTGAATATTGTAGTGGCTATTTTTGTAATTTTATCAGCATATAGATATTCTATAGAAGATTTTCTGTTTGTGGACGCTTAAGCATCTTACAATTACATTTGTGATAAAGAGTATTGCAGCAAGTGATGAAGAAATTGTAAGATGTACTGGTAGTCACAATGCATCTTCCAAAAGCTGTATGGAATAGAATCGTCCTTTTTATTGCTGGTACAGTTTGTTCGCTGAGCTACCGGGCCAGACCAATTTGTGTTTTTTACGTGCAGATAGATGTAATTACTGTCATTGAGAATACATTGTCCTTCATACAGATTTTAAATATGTATTTTAATTTTCAGAAATGTGTCAAATACGGGAAAGCCAGATGTACCTTGTTCTTTGTACATGAAAGAATTACAAGGCTTTATTGCAAGAGTCATGAGTGACTACTTTCGCCATTTTGAGTGCATCGATTTTGTGTATGACAGCACTGAAGCAATTGCCCAGAGAGCAATAGAGCTTTTCATACGCAATGCAAGTTTGCTACGATCACTCGGTGAAGGTGGGAAGATGAGACTGGCAGCTGATTTTGCACAGGTAAGAATAAAGACTTTGGGCCAGATGCACTAAGCTTCACAAGTGATAAAATAAAGAGTGCTAAACAGCCGGCCAATCAGCTCCTACCTGTCTTGTCACGGACTGTGTTTGAAAAATGTCAAGCAGGAGCTGATTGGTTGGTTGTTTATCACTCTCCATTTTATCACTTTTAGAAGCTTAGTGCTTAGTCCCTTTGTACACAAATTACATGTGTAGCATATCAAATGATCTATTAACGCTGGCGTATTCTGTCACCAAAGTGTAAGCCATCCAAGCGTTATCTTAATGTTAAACACCAACTTGTTATGTTTATATTTTAGATAAAAAAAATGAACTGGTGCTTTACAGACCTATAACAATACAGGTGATATGTAAAACAATGCAAAAACACAACAAAATACCATTCCAGAGCAACCGGCAGCATTTCTGAACAACTAATGTCTGTAAAATGTGGTAGTAGGAGAGAGAGGTTATAATTTAAACAAACAGTCAAAAAGAAAAAAAACAGGAACATAGAGATAAAAGACAAAGGGAAGGGGACAGTGGATAAAACCTTTAAGGAATTGGATACTATAAATACCATAGAGCTTCTTGAATTCCAGAAATGCCTTTTTTTCTACAGTTAATATAGAAGGTGGAAACATAGGTTTGCCTCACAGTCGGACATATTTTTAATTTGTTTCAAATTTGTCTTTAAGACGCGTTGCTTCATAAAATGTATGGACTAATTTGCAGAATGGCGCCAGTTCCTGTAACTTACAGGCTATTACATATGAGCCACTGTCTGTGTTTTCCTAACGGTCTTTGATTGAAGCACTGGCTATGTTTCTTGGGCCTGCAGCACAAAACACATGTCTGAATGATGGTCCAGAGTTAACTTTACATACAGGTTTCCTTGGATCCTCATTATAGTATATGAAGTGTCTGAGAGCTGGACACATTTACTTGTGAGCGTATGCAGAAAAAGACATACAAAAACTGTATGAGAATGTCGATGCTCACTCCCAGGTATTTCTCAAGATGCATACAACTTAAAGACCATAATATATAGATGTGTGTGTATACTTAAGCCCATAGTAGTATAAATATGTGACTTGACAGTGTTGTTACTAAATGCTAAACTCACATTGCACAATTAACTACTATTTAGTAATGAAGGCTTATACATGAGAGAAACGTGTCTTTAGAAACCGTGTACTGCATAAATAAATGTGTTGCATTTTTCAGTACAAAATGTAATAAAATGCAAAAAAACTCCACATAATCTGTTTACACCTTTTTAGAAATCCCCTGTGACTTCTTTATTGGAGTAGTCAAAATGAAAAGAACAAACCTAATACAAATAGACGGGTAGAACTTGATCTAATGTACAGATGCCAGTTCCTCGTTGGGTTATCGGTTATGCGCACATTGCAGCAATGAGTTTATGCTTACAGTTGCGAATAGTCAAAACCACAATTGCACAATGCATTTCCTATCCTTAATATCCCAACCTGGGCCTATTAATGAAGGTATAGATTTATGTGTGTGTTATTTCAAATATATTTTACCTATACTCAAATTTACTTCAAATTAGATAACACTCACACGGACAATCGGGTCGTGCGCACCTAACAAAACGCTTGGTCATTAGTCAGGGAATAATATTGTGAATGTACCAGTCACTCATGCATGTTAGGTTCTTGCGGAATTGATTCATTGCTTTAATTATAAACATTAATGTACCATTGCTGCCACTATTCTGTGTTTGCAAAAAGATCTTCACAAAACTGCTGAAACGTTATAATATGTGGACATTACATCCATAAAATATTATATTATTGCTCGAACAAGGGATACATATTCACTTTCCCTTCTACAATTTCTGTGTCTCAGTCTTCTCTATCACTAACGCATAAAATTGGTGGTGAGTTTTGATACCCCTGAGCAATTTTCAGGTCAACCACACACACGTACCACTCTATTTGTTTGATGTTTGTGTGTATGGTTGTTGTTTTTTATGTTATTTTATCTTTAATTATACCAGAACTAAACATTAAATTTTAAAATTCAAAAAATTGTGCCCCCCAAAAAAGAGAGCATGTTTCTCTTCCTCTACATTTCCTGTGGACCACGGGTGCTAGTCGTAGCAGGCTAAATGCATGTGTGACTATCTGCCCCCAGGGTGAGGATGGACACGTATATCAAGAGAGTGTAGTTATCTTTAGAAACTCTTATGCAGTATGCATCAGGCCCTTATGCAATATTGCTGCTGATGGTCATTATTATTGCGTATATTTGCATACTCTGCCCTGCACCAGCAAGAGATACAACTCCTAATAGGCATGTCTGGGGATAAGTTCACATCCAATTATGGACACCCTTACACTTCTCAGCTTCTGTCTGCCCCCATTCCACCTCTTTGAAGACAGAGGTCTATGATGTTAAATCTGCATGCATTTGGTTATGCCTCCACACTACAGAAATACAAAGCATTTTATGTATGTCTAACTGTAATTAAAGCTCTTTGTGTTTTGTCTTATGTATTCATTATAATAGTCAATTATTCCCTGTAAGGTATTACAGTATGTTGTTCCTTTCTATAATATTATATCACATTAATAAGTTCTGTAACCTCCAAACATCTTATTTTAGCTTCTTAGCTTTCATTTTACATTGTGATCTTATTTATATGTGTACACAATATATGTGACCTTGGAATCTTGATATCATCTTTTAAGATGATACTATAAATAAGTTTCACAAGCTCATCCATCTTATGCATGAGACTTTCAATACATCTATCCAATACATTCTCTGAGGTATAGTTTTGTCCTGATGTAGTTTGTATTCCCTTAATCCAGACACAATTACTAGAGAATGTCACCTTGAAAACTCAGTTTACACAATGATCTTTTCAGCCAGCTGGGTAAATATTCAGTGTAGTAGAAAAATATCTAATTAATAGAGAACACACCTATCAAATCAGTACTGATATCTGCTATTGGATAACTAGTTTGATTAGCTTGGTCCCTGTTATTATCTATATGTTTAGAAGTATGCATGAATATATATATATACATGTGTGTATTTATATCAGAGGAAGGGGGCTCTACACAAACATATACACGTGTGTGTGTGTGTGTGTGTGTGTGTGTGTGTGTGTGTGTGTAGGCATTCATGTGAAACATAAAATCACAGTTGGTAAAGGCAATGGTGAATTTCCCATTAGGCACATGTGGCACATGCCTAGGGGCACCACTTGGGGGGGGGGGGGCTATACTTAGATGCTTACTGTCAGACCAAAATTTACCAGTAACTGCAAAATATTTCCACTCTACTGTAGCATATGGGATCTTGAGTGGAGTGTAATAGGGTAGAACTGCACCCATAAGATGTTGTATGGATGTATGTATAGTCAAATTACATGTTTTTTTTTAAATTATATTAATTTGGCAATTATCAAATTAGGGCTTCTAACCAATCAATTAAAATAACCTAGGGTCACCATAACAGCTAAATCCACCAAAGAATAAAGAGTATAATGATTATAGCTCTTTTGGAGTGTGTAGCGTTGTGAAGAGAGACAGACAATTCTCTAGATCAGGGCTGGGCAATTGCGGCCCTCCAGATGTTGATGAACTACACATCCCAGGATGCTTTGCATTCGTTTTGCTATGTGGCCATGCTGAAACTGATGCAAGGCATGCTGGTATGTGTAGTTCATCAACATCTGGAGGGCCGCAATTGCCCAGCCCTGCTCTAGATGGTCTATGGAACATAAGGACAATACATTACTGCCCTAACATTTCCTATTTTTATGTATAGTTTATGCATCTCTCACCTTGTTTTCTCTAATATTGGATTTAAAAAAAAAAAAAATGTCATTGACCATAAAACATTGGCTTATTACAGCAGTTTAATAAGAACCAATCCCATTTAAATCCAAACACATATTATCTATTTTTAGCTTGTCTGTTACTCAAGTATCTGTCTTATATTCTTCCTCTTCTTTTTCTTCTTCTCCTCCTCCTCCCTTCAGAAATGGCTGCATTGAGCACATATAATTCTTTATGGTAGCAACAAAATAGATTCCATGAATATGCATCCAGCTGTTTTTAATGGTTAGAATTAAACCTTTGTGCCCCAAAGCATGTTTCCAGTGTATATCAGTGATGACCGTGGTAAAATAGACCAATAGGCCCTAAGTAACCACAAACATTTGAGCTGGTGTTTGCTACATAAAGCATTGTACTCGTACATCAAAACATTGGGATTCATTCTAACTCAATATTTTGATACTCTAGAATCTGCTGGAAAATGTTCGCAGTAGTTTCATACATTTAAATGGACATTGATATTTGAACAGCAACCATCATCAACTGGACCTGCACTACTCGCTTAGCAGAGCCTGCATAGCAGGGAGGTGCCAGGCTGTATAGGAGCTGTCCCTGCTCTGCCACTCTGCCACTGTGTGCAGGGATGTACGGTGCTGTCTCAAATGCAGCCCGTGCTGTCATTTCAAGCGGCCTCCAGCTGGAAGCGGGCAGAGCATCAGATGTGGGAAGCACAGCACAGGACACTAAAGGTGGGGCCCCGGTGAGCGCGCCTTTACCTTGCTGCAGTGAGGAGGTGCAGGCTGCCACAGTTAGATGTGTTAGTTTGGCGTCCTACTCCTGCTGCTGCAATCATATATCACCCTACTCCACAATCACAGTGACAGCAGTGTTTGGTGGGTACATAGTGAATGGGAGTCATACAGTGAAGGAGGGTCAGGCTTGGGCACATACAATGAATGGAGGCACTGATGGACATTAAGAGAAGGAGGAGCAGGCTGGGGGACAGAGTGAATGGGCGCAGAGTGGGGAACATACAGTGAAGGAGGGGAAGGCTGGGGGACATACAGTGTATGGGGGCAGAGTGGGGGACCATTCTGATGTGATTAATGATTCAAAGAATGTCAGGCTGAATGGTCGGCCCCCACACATTTACACTTCTGGCCCTCATCGCAAAAAGTTTGGACAACCCTGCTCTACAGCCTCTCTCTTCCTGTCCATCATCTGCCCCAGCCTCTCCCTGCCCAGTACCTGCCCCCCCCCCCCCCCCACCCTCTGCCTGGGGGTAAAAAACTGTTTTTAACCCCAGGCAGCAATTCTAGTCAATTCCTTAACAATCAATTCCTCACTAGTCAAATAATCACTAGCGTAACCTGCCCCCCCCCCTTCCCCGGCCACACAGTCCTCTAATTTTAAGTAAAGAATACACTGTATTATACTATATGTATTGTATTTGTCACAATGAGCGGTAGTTATCAGAAACAAATTCCTGTGTATTATGCATGTTTTATTGATACACCTGGTAATAAACTGACTCTGATTCTACCTGCCCCCTCTACCTGTCCAGCATCTGTCCCACCATCTCTCCAACTCTGCCCTTGATCTCTTCCCTTCTTTCTGCCCATCATCTCTTCCCCTCTCTCTGCCCACCATCCATCCCCCCACCCTCTGCCCAGCCTCTGTACTCCTCCTCTCTCTGCCCAGCATCTTCCCCCTCTCCCTGCTCAGCATACTGTATTTCCCCCCCTCTCCCTGCCCAGCATTTCCCCAATCTCCCTGCCCAGCATCTTCCCCCCTCTCCCTACCCACCATCTGTCCTCCTCTCCCTGCCCACCATTTGACCCCCTCTTTGCCCACCATACGCCCTCTCCCTCTGCCCACCATCTGTCACTCCCTCTGCCCAGCATTTGTCCCCCCTCTCCCTGCCCAGCATTTGTCCCCCCTCTCCCTGCCCAGCATCTGTCCCCCCTCTCCCTGCCGAGCATCTGTCCCCCCTCTCCCTGCCGAGCATCTGTCCCCCCTCTCCCTGCCCAGCATTTGTCCCCCCTCTCCCTGCCCAGCATCTGACTCCCCTCTCCCTGCCCAGCATATGACCCCCCTCTCCCTGCCCAGCATCTTTCCCCCTCTCCCTGCCCAGCATCTGTCTGCCCATCAGTTCCCTCCCTCTGCCAACCATCAGTCCCCCCTCTCCTTGCCCACCATCTCTTCCCCTCTCCCTGTCCACCATCTCTGCCCAGTAACTCTCCTCCTCCCTACCTGTCCCTCTCTCCCTGCCCATTATCTGTCCCCCATCTCTATCTGCCAGGCATCTAAACCCCCCTCGGCCCAGAATCTGTCCCTCATCTCCCCAGCATCTGTCCCCTCTCTCCACATCTGTCCCCCTAACCCTCTCTACCCAGAATCTGTGCCCAATCTGCCCCCACTCCTCAGAAAATGTCCCCCTCTCCCCATGTCTGTCCCCCCTCTCTCTTCCCAGCATCTGTCCCCCACTTTCTCCCCAACATCTATATCCCCAGCATATGGCAGCCCCCCCCCCCCCCCCCCCCTAGCCAGCACATGGCTGTCTCACCCTCTGTCTGCCCAGCCTCTTTACACTCCTCTCTCTTTTCAATATCTGGCTGTCCTACCCTCTATCTGCCCAGCATCTGTCTCCCCATCACCTGGTTTCACCTGTCCCCCCCCCCCCCCGCTATATTTTATTCCTTGAACCCCATTTATTATTTATACACTCCATTCATATTCCACCATTTTGCAACAACACCCACACATCCAAATTTCCCCTCACAAGTCACTGTTTCACAACTCCCTTTCTCGTTCCTCTTCTGCTCTTTACATCTTACATCACTACTAATGTGTGCATTATGTGCATTAGAGTACATTAGGTGCATTACTATTGTTGATGTGTGATACTGTGTGGTGCAATTGAATTGCTACTACTGTACGGCTATGCCTCTTCTGTATGATACCACACCCTTCTGTGCGCTGTCCCTTTATTAAATATGGGTGAGAGCAAATATAAAGTTTGCAGAAGGGTCGCCTGACACCCTAGCACCAGCCCTGGTCATCACAATGCAGCCTTGTGCACTTATTGTTTTAATAATGTCCATTTAAATGGACAAGCGGTTATAAACGGGTAGGTCCCCCATCATATAAATTTTAGTTACCCTACGACTTTCTGGTTTACATTTCCTGTTTTGGGTAGAGTCTCGCAGCATATTCAGAGATATCTTAATTTCAGGTTTCATCTATACAGTATGTTCAGCGTTATTCAAGAGCCCTAACTGTGCAAACGATATTAAACTACTTCTATGCTAACAGAAATCACAGGTTGAAATCTAGATTGATGCCTTTTTTTATATAGTTTTTTGGTACTTGTTTAGTTTCACGGCGGCCATGCGTATTGTATAGTGGGGTTATGAGCAGGTAAAAAAATCGCATGTGATAGGCCGATATCGCATCTGATATATCGGCAGCCGTGAAACTAAACAAGTACCAGTTTTTTATAGGATTTTAAAGGTTGAGTGACATTACAAAAAAGGAAACACAACAACTGACCAGATATGTAAGATTAAAAATGCCCAGTAGTCAATGGATACCTGGTGACCTTCAGAGGGCAAATGGTGAACCAAGAGCATCAATAGTAAATATGGACTCAAGTCCTCTGTCTACAAATGTGATTAGGTTGAGGCAATATTGAACAGCTGGAGTATGCAAATCCTTAATACTGTATCCTACAATTTTGTGATCTAGTGTCAACAATGCATGAAAAGAGGTCCCAAAGGCACCATCCAGATCCACACTAAGCAGATATCAAGTGACGATAATGTATTGATGACAACCATGTATATTTATCTTGGCTATGAATATACTACAAATGCCACAAATATTGCATATGAGAATTCCAACATTTTATGTGTAGTGAACAAAATATTTCTTAAAAAAAATAAAATGCCCAGAATACAATGATGAATGCCTGCACACTAAGAACCGGCAACTGGAAAAATGGTCAACTGTGACAATGTAGTACACTACCCATACGCTCCCAGTAACTGAAAATTAAGAGGGCTTGCAAACACTATGACATAGCAAAAGGTAAGTACACGCAGACACAAAGTAAGAAGTTCGCAAACTCCCCCCAAGCCCTCTGTATCTGGAGCCCTATCATGTAACCTGGAACCCCTATAAACCAATCAAACCCCCATCCTCCCTCATCCAACTCCATTACACACAATACAAGAACAGGCTGAACAGCAGCAGGCTGGCATGAGCTTACTTGTGAATGGCAATGGGCCCACCAGTATTATTATCTTGGGAAGTAATAATTTGAATGGCTATTAAATAAGTAGTAACATTTGATGTCCAGCAAAGCAGCCAAAGACCCCCACCAGTACAAAGATTACCACCAATACTGAGAAAATAAATAAACTAGTGAACCACAGCCACAGGGGTTATGCTAGCCTACATTGGGAGCAGGGAATGAAACTAACATAACATTAAATGAGGCAGGCCAGCACACAAATGTAGGCTACAAACATACCCACCAACATATAGAAGAGTCTAGATAACACAGATTACATGAGAAGTATTCTTATGAAACCTTATAGAAAAACAAATACACCTTGCAATATGGCATTCTTAGGAGACATAAAAGAGCAAGAAAAGGATATATACAGCATCTAAAATGACAATGAATGAGATTACTGGTGGCAATCATGATCACTTAACAAATAAAAAGAAAGAAGGTTACAATCGCCTTTAATCAAATTGAAGAAAGGTAAGTAAAAGGTTTCCATAGTTGCAGAAAATTAACAATTTTATTTACAAAGAGGACACAGTCATAGATCAAATACTAATATTATTAACTAAAGGTGCGTACAAACTAGACTCAAAGTTAACAATATTACTATATCATTAACGATACAATGCATGTTGCCTAATGTGTGCATACTATATATTTAACGACTTGTGTTCCTGTAAGTTGTTAATGATGTCTTCATATTTTCTGAATGTGTAGATGAGGGAGGACATATATAACTAGGGTAAGAATGGCCTTTGCTCCCACTGCCGCTCCTCCCCGCCATCTTTCATCGATGCTGACATTAGTAGGTCCCCGCTTATGCCGATATCACTGGGTACACAGCCAGCTTTTGATGCTAGAATCAGTACTCTAGTAGAAGGCATAACTCCAGAGTGCTGATTTAGAGGAACTGAGAAGTGTAACAGTAGAAAATTGTAACTGAAATACATTCTGTAATTTGGCAGAATATTGAAGGATGTATATTCTTAATGTTATTTCTATTTAGTAGTCATATTGCCTACAATAAAATGTGCTTATCCTAGTACAGTTTGCTCATCTGTATATTGGACAGATTTTGGTTGCGTGGAGCAGCTTGATTTTATTGTAAGCACAATTCCTCCAGTAGAATTTTGCAAAGATTCTGGTGGACAACAAACAGGCTGCATGCATAATGGTCTGAAGAAACAAGCCCTTGGAGTTAACCTGAGTAGTTTGCGTACTGTGTGTCATGGGTTGAATATATAAATTCAAAGTGAGTTCTATTCCATGAGCTGCAAAGGCTAAAGCCAATAAGGAGTCCTCCTTCTAAAAGCTGGAAAGTAAGCTCATTGAATCATCCAAAGCAGTTAGGTGTGATTGGATCAATAACCCACGTTTTAGAATATCTGGGATGAATTGGACTAGATAGAATATCCCTTAACAAGCAAAGGTAAATTCTATTATATATGAAGCTTTCAAGCAAATGCTTAAGGACTAAGCCATATGATCTGATAGTGGCTGATGTCATTTGAATTTGTGGGCCGAGATATCTAGACCTAATTGAAGAATAGAGCTCTCGTGAGAATCATATATCAATAAGCTTAATTGCGGAGTATCTAGCTTACTCCTTGGTAACAAGGAAGCTTTAATGAGAGCTGTTGTGGGCGTAGCTAGTTGTATGTCCATTAACAGTCTAGGAATGTTCCAATTCACATTCAACTAGGTGGGAAACCCTAGTTGAACTTTTAGACTTATACTGAGATGTACAATCACGGGAAACCAGGATTTGAATGGCCAAACTGGGTAGATAAGAATGTTTTGAGGAACCTGATCTATTTAGATTTTTGTATAATAATACTGGATGGAATAATGCATAGTAAACTGAATATTTGTTGATGGAAAATACAGCTTGTTTATCTTCCACAAATGGTGAACAAACAGGGAGTCTTGGCATTTAGAGGAGAGTCAAAGAGTGCTACCACTGGATAGAAAGATCTTATCTATTAGAGACACTTGGCCAAATGTAATAGCCTCCGATTTCGAAGGCAGTGCGGGATGCCAGTATAACTCGAAGTGCTTTTTGTTTTTTTTAAGGGCAATAACTTACAAGTCATGGATTTGCCTTGTAACTGATTTGCCCCTTTAAAAAAAGAACTTGGAGTTACTCCGGCATCCCGCGCGGCCGCTTAACTCAATGATAGGCCCTGCTGATACCTGCAACCAAATCCCACTCTTCCAGGAGTAAACTGTATAAGGAAGATTCCTGTACACAGAACCTGTAATGTTGTCCACAGCCTAGATGTGTGCTAATTCAGGAAGATCATACATATTCTTGTGATTCCAAGTGCAGACTTTCATCTTGCTGCACTTCTGGACCTCTATCACTTGCAGTCTGATATCTTGCATCATCATTTCCAGTCTGATCTCTTGTACCATTGGTTCTGGTCTAATATCTTGCACCATTGGTTCCAGTCCAATATATTGTACCATTGGTTTTGGTCCAGTAACTTTAACCATCCGTTTCGGTCTGATATCTTATACCGTCGGTTTTGTTGCAATATCTTGTGCCAGCGCTTTCGGTCAGATATCTTGTACCAGTGCAGCGCTTTCGGTCTGATAACTGGTGCCATTGATTTAATTGCGGTGCTCCTGTTATTCCAGTTTCATCCCATTGATCCAGTTCTCTCCTGGTTCCTGCTATCCCATTCTACCTATGGTATTCTGGCCCAGGAAATCCTGATCAGAGGACTGCAACCTGCTCAGTTAAGCTTAACCTCCCTTGCAGGGATACCTTGGGAAGACCACAGGCACATTAGACTCCTTACTAGATGCTACAGATACGTTTTTTTCTCCTCATTTGTTTCCTGAGCGGATGAGACCACACCTCCTGCGATTAGGCCATGCCCCTAAAAGAACCCAGAAGCACTGCCTAATGCTACCAGGCATGACACCTGGAAGCATATACCCCTAACTGCTTTCACTTACTGCTTTGCGGTTAAAACTAGTACTACCTCCACTCCCATATCTTCAAGGCTCCTGCCCTTCGTGCCCTCCAGCTGCACCCCTGGAGACATTTGTTTGAAAACTAAACGATTGTTCATGATATTGTCATTTCAGCACATGTGGCTTCCAGTAAAGACATGCTGCAGTCTTCACTTGAATCATATTTTCATTCTCACTTTAATTTGTATGTGGTGGATTTAAATTACAGTCCCTTTAGTAGAAATACTGATGGGAAAGGAGGTTATTCTGTAAAATTGGAATCTACTGAATGTTCTTGAAATGGCTTTGGTTGAACGCCGGTAACAAATTAGGTAATCGAATAAAAAAATAATAATTTGTAAAGCATGTTTTAAATAAATTACTTTCTTTCCCCATGTTTTAGTACTTATTTGGATTCTGCAGACAAAATGATTATTTTCTTTGTTGCCTTGTGAAGTGCTGAGCAATTTGTGGAAAAATGTTTTTAGAAAACCTAACAACTGTCTCACATAATGTACATTCTATGTGCTGTTCACAAAATGGCTCCCACATGTTACACAGCGTAATAAGAAGCAGAATAAAAACATTCTACGTAACATTATATAATATACAGTATAAAACGCTATTACTATGTTAGTGCTGAATTGGCAGTCCCCCATCCACACCTACATATTGTCTAAAATTGATTTATCTGAAGAATTACTAAATGTCTCTTGCTAGCAGCTTGGAGGAGTCCAAAGAATAATAATAATAAAGAATAATGGCTGCATTGAGCACCCCTGTGTTTTCAAATATATCTATCTGATATTTAGGTGTCTCATTTATCTGTGGTCAGTATATACTGGTCTTTTTGCAGAGTATGTGGTCACAAGATCATATACTAACCATCACACTTATACATATTATTCTTAAATAAGAGTGCACCCAGAAAAGAGTTGTCTTTTTTCGGTACTTGTGTACTAGCACGGCGCCCCGATAATTAGTCGCCCGATTTTTTAATCGCATTGCATGCCATACACCCGATGGCATGCGATGCGATTTTAACGCATATACGATATTAACGCATATACGATATTAAATTGTATAAGCACCCTAATGGGTGCTTACAATGCTTAAATGCACCCCCACGCCACCCCCCCCCACTATAAACGTGAACCCGAAGCGTGGCGAGCGGCGGCGGTACGCGTCCTACGACCTTTTCATACCCCCACTATCCACTTCGGCGTGGAGTTGATTTCATAAAGTGTGGCGAGCCACCGAGCCCGAAGTGTGGCGAGCCCCGCGAGGGGACGCGGATACCTGTGAAGCCCGCGAGGGGATGCGGGGCTCGCCACGCTTCGGGCTTGGTGGCTCGCTGCGCTTGCCACACTTTATAAAATCAACTCCATGCCGACGTGGATAGTGGGGGTATGAAAAGGTCGTAGGACGCGTACCGCCGACCCTCGCGGGCTCGCTGCGCTCGCCATGCTTCGGGTTCACGTTTATACTGGGGGGGTGGCGTGGGGGTGCATTTAAGCATTGTAAGCATTAGGGTGCTTATACAATTTATAATCGCATCCCATCGAATTGTATACCATATACAAGGGCATACAATTTTGGTACTCTTTACCTAGCACGGCGCCCATCGCGGCCATCGCATGCACTAAAAAACGGGTGCGACGCGATGCCCGCGATTTCCCATAGGGAACAATGTTAAAAGTGTCAATGGACGCAATTTTAGTGTTCAATGCCTCAATGCCCGCGATTTTTCCATAGGAAACAATGTTAAATGGGCCACAGAGCCCAAATAGTCCCCCTGAAGTCTGAAATGGCCCCCACAATTGTTAACGCCACCCCACGATCAACGTGAACCCGAAGCGTGGCGAGCGCAGCGAGCCCGCGTGGGGCGGCGGTACGCGTCCTCCGACCTTTTCATACCCCCACTATCCACGTCGGCGTGGAGTTGAGAATAGAATAGTGTGGCGAGCGCAGTGAGGGGACGCGGATACCTGTGAAGCCCGCGAAGGGACGCGTTTACCTGTGAAGGTATCCGCGTCCCCTCGCGGGGCGCGCTGCGCTCGCCACGCTTCGGGCTCGGTGGTTCGCTGCGCTCGCCACACTATTCTATTCTCAACTCCACGCCGACGTGGATAGTGGGGGTATGAAAAGGTCGGAGGACGCGTACCGCTGCGCTCGCCACGCTCGCCACGCTTCGGGTTCACGTTGATTGTGGGGTGGCGTTAACAATTGTGGGGGCCATTTCTGGCTTCAGGGGGACTATTAGGGCTCTTTGGCCCATTTAACATTGTTTCCTATGGAAAAATCGCGGGCATTGAGGCATTGAACACAAAAATCGCGTCCATTGACACTTTTAACATTGATCTCTATGGGAAATCGCGGGCATCGCGTCGCACCCGTTTTTTTAGTGCATGCGATGGCCGCGATGCCCGCAATTTTTTACCCCCGATGACCGCGATGGACATCGTGGGCGCCGTTCTAGGTAAAGAGTACCACAATTTTAAAATTGTATGCCATTGTACAACATCGGCCGATATCGCATCGTATGCGATATGGTCTGCGATGGGCGCCGTGATAGTACACAAGTACCCTTTTTTCTTTTGCAATAATTACTCTATAGGCCCTTTATAATGGCCATCACTATTCTGCAGCATGTTAAGGTGCCCACAGACGCATCGATCCCGGCGTGCGTTCTGTGCTTAACTAGCACACCTAGCATCGCATCGTATGCCTTGTGCATGCGATGCTATGCGATAAAAAGCTAGTACAAAAAGTATGTGCAGCACATACTTTTTGTACTGTGCGATGAGGTGCCGCGGGAGCGCGCACCCCATCGCATAGCATAGCACCGCCGGGATCGGTGCGTGTGTGGGCACCTTTAGGGTTGAAAAGCATTACTTACTGATAGAAGCTCAAAACTAAGCAATGCTTTACCCACTGTATTCCCCAGCAGTGCGATGTGTGCATCCGCCCCAGTGCGTCCTATGTTTGCCATGCAGGTAGCTGTATTTTCGCAGTGTCAGAAGTAGCAAGAAATAGCATGGGACTGATGTATTTATGATTTATATTACACCTGCCTTCATACAATGTTGGCAATTCAGACCTGTTCAAAGTCTGTTTAAGGACTCATCCCCAGTGATTTTAATCAGTGCCCCTGGCCCAACCTTGCCCAGTATCCATATGTCACTGCTTATTACTGTACCTTAGCAGGCATGGTCAGATTATGTGTACTGAGTGATCAGGATGGGCAGTGTTCAGTGTGCTCTCTTCTAACCCCACACCTAGGAGGGCTGCATTTAGGAATAAATCCAATTTCCACTTCGCTTCCAAAAGGTTAATGTTTGCAGTGTCATTTGACAAATAATTAATGAATCACTATATTTATACCGATGCAGCTGCAGAAAGATTATAGTGTCAAAATAATAACTCTTTCTAACAGTATTTTTTATAATTAGCCATGTATGAATGGAAAGAATGGTATATGGCTTACCAGCTTTATACTTGAGTCTATTTTCAATATTGTTGCATGATTTCCTCTGTTTCTTTACCCAGAATGAATCTGTCTTTGTTCTCTGTTATTGTTTCAGTTGTAACCTTTTCCTGTGCTTAATCAGTCTGACCTGCATTCTGTGGGTCAATCAAAATTTATTGACATTTATCTGACAATTTAATTCACACCAAATGAAACTGCATGAGTTTAATCTATTCATTATAAAATCATTTGTCGGGTACTAGGATAAGATTACTTGTACAACTAGTATTGGTTAATAGGCCATTTATATAGCCCGCTAATTCAAGGGTCCAAATAAAACACTGCTTTACTTAGAAGTTGTAATTCGGTATGAAGGCTAGGATATTTCTGGCAGGGTCATGGTACAGGC
Source organism: Crinia signifera (assembly GCF_055691185.1). Taxonomy (NCBI): domain Eukaryota; kingdom Metazoa; phylum Chordata; class Amphibia; order Anura; family Myobatrachidae; genus Crinia; species Crinia signifera. Next base: position 171,575,961 of record NC_139220.1, read on the forward strand.
CATTTCTGATATAACTTTCTCTATAGAAGGAGTTCTATGTGAATGTGCTGCCATTCCCAGAACCAGTCCTAACCAATTTGATGCCACAAGCAAGATTTTGGCTGGTGCTCTCTAGCACAGCCTCTGACCCATCACCCCTCTCCCAGCAAAGCACCCCTCATCCAGCAGCACAGATCATTACTACATTACCTTTTTTATATGCCATAGTAGATCACTACACTACATCTCACTAAGTTGCTATAATACATCCCCTATATAGTATGCAGAAGTACATCCCTAGACTACATCCACCCTATACGCCACACTGCATCACTACATCCTTCTATATGCCGCACTAAACCACTACATCCACCTATATGCCACACTACATCACTACACTAAATACCCTCAATGCTCCGCACTACATCACTACACTATGTTGGCTATTCTGGTTGATTTGCAAGGCTGTGAGTCCACCATATTACACCTTGCGAATGTTCGCACGCACTGGTTGTGAATAGATGTTTTACATAAACATCCATTTGCAGCCTGCGGGGTAGCATCCACATCATTCGATGGTTGGCGACCATCGAATGATGTGGAATGTGCATGCGGATCTAAGGTTGTTCTGAGGGAATAGGGGCGGGCAGCGGACATCCGGTTATCTGTCCATTAGCCAAGTGTTCTGATGAAAACGCCCATGAAATCCCCATATGCTGACCGAGGGGAAGAAAGGGGTGGGGCCTGGTCCTCTGACCTGGAACATAGATGGGTAGAAGGGAAGGAAGGACTGCTAAGGTTGACACAAGCAACATTTTGGAATGGCAATGGTCAACACATGAAAAGGTAGACATGCGTTTTTCTTAAAAAAAAAATACAGGACACACAAATGCGAAAGCGCTTCAATACACGTTTCTTTTGCCTAATGTATCTTGAGTGATTTTTTTTGTGCTTTTGAGTGCCACCCACCAGATGGATTGTGTGTGTGTAAGCATGGGTCACTTTTCTTGCACCTGCACTTTATACTTGTTCAGATTATGTTAAATGCCTCTAAAAAAAACATATCCAAAATTTGTTTGTACCATACCAACACTGCAAAAACTCGGATCCATGTACTCATGATATCGCACATTGATTACTGCAATAACCTCCTTACCGGTCTTCCTAAGAAAAGGCTCTTACCACTACAATCCATTTTAAATGCAACTGCAAGGCTGATCTTCCTAGCTAGACGTTCACCGTCTGCAGATCCGCTCTGTCAGTCACTCCATTGGTTGCCTGTATTTTGCTGTGTTCAATTCAAAATACTTCTACTCACATTCAAGGCAGTTAACCTGACTACACCAACCTATATCTGTTCTCTTATCTCAAAATATATACCCACCAGACCTCTCCGCTCTGCACAAGATCTGCGTCTCTCATCCACACTCATTACTAGTTCCCATTCACAATTGCAGGACTTTCTTCCCATTATATGGAATGCCTTTCCACGCACATTAAGACTCTAGCCTCCAAACATTCAAGCGTTCCCGAAAACGCAAAACTCACCTCTTCAGACAAGCTTATCATATTTCAGAACCCCCACATAAACTAATTGCATCCCATCAGGACTGTCTTGTAATTTGGTGGGACTGCCATGCATGGAAACTTATCCTGATGTATCCCTTTATTATCCCTATAGATTGTAAACTTGCAAGCAGGGCCCTCCTACTTCTATGTTGGTTTGTTACTATCAAGTTTGTTTGATCACTGTCTCCTTTTGTAAAGCGCAAGAGAATTTGCTGCACTGAATAAGAAACTGTAAATATATATATATATATATGAGTGGAGAAACCGCACACTTAAGTGTTAAATGATGCAGGTGCTGGAGCATACAATTTCATATATCCACAATTCTTATCCAAAGCAAGCAAGAACAGAAGAACCAGCACACCACCGTTTGCAAATGCTAAAAGTTTTTTTTAGTGGTCAATGAAAAAAGCATATCACAGGAATCAATTCAATAGCATGTCATGGATCATTGTTCCTGAGGGAGCTGTTAAACCACAGGTCTTCAACCTGTGGCCCTCCAGATGTTGTGGAACTACATGTCCCAGCATGCCCTGACAGTTTTGGCATGCTTTTATAGGAAAAAATGTGGCAATGCATGTTTCACAGCATCTGGGGGGCCATAGGTTGAAGACCCATGTGTTAAACAATCCATGCAGCATATTCCTATCCATGAGCCTTGTCATATATATATATATTATATATATACATATACATATATATATATATATATATATATATATATATATATATATATATATATATATGAAAAAAGAAAGAGGTTTCAGAGGGCGCTAAGAAACTGTTCAATAATTGTACAGTAGAAAAAATTCATATGACATAACCATAAAAACATAAAACATACATTCAAGCAATTAAGAATAATAAGCACACATCAAATTTTCTCAATGGGATTCGATATCATGACCGATTTTTAGCCGATGTTATTGATAGCAATTGTCCTTTGGCTACTTGTTAGTAGGAGTTAGTCGGTTAAGGTGACTAACTCCTACTAACAAGTAGCCAAAGGACAATTGCTATCACTAACAGCCCCCAAGCCTGACTGAGGAGCCATCACGGTGCCGTGGTTAAGGAAAACTTCCAGAGGAGGGGGGATTACTGCCCCCCGCAGCCTATCAGGGAGTGTGCTCAGTAATGTTCTGAGTCTCTCCCCACCAGTAGGAGGCAGCATCCTGAAAGATATGCCCACCTGACTGCAAGCTGCGACATACACTATGTTGGCAGACGTACAGTAGCATAGGTGAGTTTAGTATGGGCAGCGTGAGGGAATGGCTGGGCAAAATAAAGATGCTACTCTTGCTGTGTAGCTGCTGGCAGGGCAGCTCACAGAGCTGTGCTGATCCTGCAAGAAAGCATTGGAGATGCACATGTACTTTATATTACTTGTAGTTTTTAACTCAAATAGCATATATTACCAATATTTCAATATGTATTATAATGTCATTATCAGGGTATAGTATTACAAAAAATTACTGCCTTATTTCAGTTACCAGAACAGGTGAAAACAGCAGCATCACCCAATGCTGTCAGAAGGGACGGGGGCATTTATTTTGCCTCCGGGAAACTGGGATGAAGTTACACCTCTGTGAGGGGCCCCTGTATTCTTGGCAGGGACACTGTACACAATGGCTGATGTTTCAGCCTGTGTGATCAGGCAGGTATCTGTGGCGGTGGTTCCTGTGTGAGATAGTAGCTTCAGGTTAACTAAGTCAATTTCATCCAGGGCTAACCTATTATAGAATCCACACAAGCTCAGCATCTGGGCTTTAAATGGCCTGCTGCTGTTCTCATAGCAACTAAAAGGGAATGTCACAGCAGGAGTCTTGCACACATTATAACACTGCTGTGAATGATGGAATTTGTCAGTGAAATGAGGGAATATATAGGGTTTTCCTGATGTATAGGAACCTTATCCTTTACTAAATTAACTGTGCAAATCAGGCATTGTGTCCAGTGTTTGTATAGTCCTTTAACGCAGATTTGTTGACAAATGTAATACACAGTGACATACTCAGAATGTACTGTACAATGAGACATGCTTATTTCAGAAGTTTATGGAAATCTATTTTCCATGCAAAGTAATAATGCCATTGTCCGTGGTCGTGAACGTCTAGGCGATGTAATTGTAACACATGTACCTCATGCAATAATAATAGATACATGGGCTTCTCATGTAATGGACCTGCAGCCTGTATGTGATCAGCATTATGCTACAGAAGCGTGTATTTGTTTTATAGATGGAATTGGCAGTGGCTCCCCTGTGCAGAAGGGTGGCTGATCTTGGAAAATCATACAGGCTTTTGAGATCATTCAGGTAAGTTTCCTTTATAATGAAACATATAGTTTTCTTGAAAACATGACAAAAATACGTATATCTCTGTTATAGCTTATTAGTATCTTGACAAAAAAAAAGCAACCATATACTCTGCAATGCTGAATCATAGACACCATACATTGGTGACAAATGTCTACTCCCATGTTTCAATGGTATGCAGTCATTAGGTCGACCATTAAAATAAATGTGGACACAAGAAAAAGTCAACATGCATTAGGTTAACATGGTCAAAATGATGACACAAGCAAAAAGTTGGCATGAAACCATTCGACATGAAAAAAGGTGGGCATACAGTTAGATTATCGTAGTGGTACCCTTATATGGTGTTGACCTTTGTCGACAGAGACACAAAAAAACATGAAAAACTCATGTTGACATTTTCCCAGGTCGACCTTATTGATATATCAATCTTTTTACTGTTGACCAATAGTTGCCAACCTTTTGACCATCAACCTTTTTACTGTAGATCTAATGACTCGTGCTCATTTCAACCTGGCTACCAAACTTAATATAATATGTATAGCACTGACAACCCATTCGTCCAAAACATCGTTTATTATTTATGCATCCATCAAAGCCCTCCTTCCTGGCCGCACGCCCTTGCTGGTCACTGCACCGCCTGCCTGCTATTCCCTACCGCCACCCCGGCCGCCAAACCCATAGTCCAGTGTGTGTCTCTGATATTGGTTAATGTCAGGGAATTAAAAATGTGCAATTTGAAAGAATTTGGGACAAAATAGTACACTAATCTTCATTTGTTGGGCAATGTAAGGAGTATAGGATAATCTTTTCCTGCGTTACCAATCCCACTGTATCCCATGCTGTGAGGCCATGCCCTTTTTTAGCCCCAATTTATTTCTTTAAAGAAAATGAAATTTGGAACTGGGACTGCCTATGCATGTGAGTGGCATTGTTGCCCCATGCCCCTGCATTGGGCTAGCAGGGTGCATGGTATGGCATCCTACAGCCAGTATCACCTGAAGCCTACTTTACATGATGTAGGTATGCTCCCAGCAGCCTGTTTAGCTTCCTGGAGTGCTGTACTTCCCAGTGTGGGCAGCTCCGCCCCCTTGGGGCAATGTCATGGTGCCATACACCCTGTAACAGCACTGTTTAACATGTTGCATCAGTGATCCCTATTAACTCTTCACCTTCCGCATATATGCATGTGTGTCTGAAGTGAACAATGCCTGTTGGTTTGGCTGTAAATTCTTCAAGAATATTTGCCTCGTATGTGATTTAATTTGTGATTGATGTACAAAATACAAAGTCAGCTCAGTAAATGGAAAGTTATAAACAGTACCAAATAGAAAATAACTGTGCTATGTATTTTAAACATTTTAACCATCCTTTTGTAATTGCCACTCTAATGATGTTCATTTATTTCCATTCATTATATTTAGTAAAGCTAAAGTAAACTAATCTTGCAGATGAAAATACACATGTATTGGAAGTGAGGCTAAAAAAAAAATCCCATGTACAATTATAGCACACAGTGTGTTTGCTTTGTTCCCTGCAGCTTCTGTGCTGGTGCTGTTTATATAAGCAGTTATTTCTGGAAGCAGTTTCAATTGTAAAGAAGTAACTGATGGTAAACTGCCACTCAGAAAATGCATTACGATATTTGCTAGCCACGATCAGTGTGTATACAGATGTGTCCTCATACATAGCCTCTACGCATCATACGGCTCAAGACACTGGCACAACCAAGCTATTCTAAAAGCCCCCATACAATGGGCCGATTCCGATGAATCCGGCCATAAAATTGGGTCAGTTTGATGTCTCCTTAGGTCCAATGCGCGGTCCCGTGCGTATCAGACCTGAGTCGGCGGTCGGACCTGCTGGCTGTCTGACCACCTGACCTCGGACCTCCCTCCCGCCGGCGGGCAAGGCGGGGAGCAGGGTCTCATGCGATCCATCACAACAATTGTGCAGTACATACTTTTTGAGCTGTTGGGATGGGGTGTGTGTGGGAGCGCACATCTCATCGCATCCGGCAATTTTAAAGTCTATGGGCACTTTAAGGGAATTACAACTAATGATGACCAGATTGAGGCCAATTTCTGAATATGAAGCATTTGCCAAGCCTGGCATAGGTCTGGTGCCAGTTACCGCTTTTCAGTAAGAAGTACATGAATTTTTTTAGTTTTTAATCTGCTTCTTTTTTTTTTACTTTTCTTTTTAACACAGTAAAGGTATATACTGATGCTGCCATCATTCTGGTCATACTTATTTGTACACAGATGTACAAGTGTCAGATATAAAATGTATCAATGCTGACTTGTCTTGTTGCATCACATTGCGAATAAGATGCACAGAGACGGCCCTAGCCTAAATTACACCCTAGGCAAGATTTTGGCTGGTGCCCCCTAGCACCGCCACTAGATCCGCCTCTGACCCTGCTCCCCTTTTCCAGCACCATCAACCCTCATCATAGCAGTCATCATTTTGGTGCTCCTACCCGCAATATTTTAAATAGAAACAGTGCACACATTCGGTGCGCAGCCCAAACAGGGGTGTGTTCTTGCTGGGAAGGGGCATGGCCACATAATTTTACCCCCAATTTAAATTATGCCACACAGTAGTGCAACTTTATTCACATTATATCATGCGGTGGTGTCCCTTATTCACGTTACATCACACAGTAGTACCACTTTACCTGATGTACATTACTCCTCACATTATTCACATTATACCCTTAGAAAAAAATCCTGAGAAAATATTGTATTTTAAGCACCTCCATGGCCACACTGCAACCCAGCACAAAGCAGTGTGTGCTGGGCAGAGGAGAAGAGCTGCTGCTGTCACTTAAGGGGAGGGGGGCCGGGCCCCCACTGGGCCCTTCCATCAGACTTTGGCCTGGGTAATTTGTACCCCCTACCCATTTTTCTCGGCACCCCTAATAATACCACACGGTAATGCCCCTTACACATAACACACATTTTTAATGTCCTTATAACCATAATGCCACATTATGCCAACCTTTATTAATGCCCTTCATACACATAATGCCCCTTACACATATGTTGAACATTATTAATGCCCTTATACACATGACACACATAATGCCCATTACACGTATGTTGCACATTATTAATGCCCTTATACACACGACACACATAATGCCCCTTACACATATGCCGAACACTATTGCACAACCAACCCACCCGCAGACAGCACTCGCACAGCCGCTAATACTGTGACCTCTGCCTCTGCTTGAATACAGATGTTTCCTCGGTACTTGTTTCCTAGCACGGCCACAACGATCTTGATCTGGGGCATCGCATGCAGGCTAAAAAATCGAATGCAATGCGACCGACGCGATGCCCGCGATTTCCCATAGGGAACAATGTAAAATGCCTCAATTTAACCAAATCAACATAGGGAACAATGTTAAATGGGCCAGAGACCCCCAAAAAAAACCCTGACCAGTGAAATGGCCCCCCAAAAATAGTTAACGCCACCCCAGTGGCGGTACGCGTCCTCCGACCTTTTCATACCCCCACTATCCACGTCGGAGTTGAGAATAGATAGTGTGGCGAGCGCAGCGAGCCACCGAGCCCGAAGCGTGGCGAGCGGACGCGGATACCTTCACAGGTAAACGCGTCCCTTTGCGGGCTTCACAGGTATCCGCGTCCCCTCGCGGGGCACGCCACGCTTCGGGCTCGGTGGCTCGCTGCGCTCGCCACACTATCTATTCTCAACTCCGACGTGGATAGTGGGGGTATGAAAAGGTCGGAGGACGCGTACCGCCACTGGGGTGGCGTTAACTATTTTTGGGGGGCCATTTCACTGGTCAGGGTTTTTTTTGGGGGTCGCCACACTATCTATTCTCAACTCCACGCCGACGTGGATAGTGGGGGTATGAAAAGGTCGGAGGACGCGTACCGCAGCCCCTCGCGGGCTCGCTACGCTTCGGGTTGACGTTGATCGTGGGGTGGCGTTAACTATTTTTGGGGGGCCATTTCACTGGTCAGGGGGGTTTTTTGGAGTCTCTGGCCCATTTAACATTGTTCCCTATGTTGATTTGGGTAAATTGAGGCATTTTACATTGTTCCCTATGGGAAATCGCGGGCATCGCGTCGGGACCATCGCATGCTTTTTTTGGCCGCATATGATGCGACAGACGCGATTTTGACTTTTTCAATGGGAAATCGCGGGCATCGCGTCGGTCGCACCATTAAAAATTACCCGCGATGCCCGCGATTGTGGCCGTGCTAGGAAACAAGTACCGTTTCCTCATACATCTTGCCTCATTAGGCCATGCAGCTCCTGGCCAGTTCTGCTAACGTTGGGTGCCTTTTTTTGCTGAAAATTCGTCTTATTTGCATTGTTATGACCAGCACACACAAGGAGCTTCCAATGATTAAAATGATATGTGGCATGAATATATTCTGTGTGCGACTGTGGCTATACCTGCATACAGAATGCTATGTTACAGTGATTTCCATGAATACACTATTTCATATGCAGATACAGCCTCCCTCACACACAGAATATAGGCATGCTGCATATCATTTTAATCAACAGAAGCTGCTGATGCCCCTAGGCATTCCAAATGCCCAAGGCAGTTGCCTAGTTTGCCTATGCCTAAGGCCGGCTCTGAAGATGCACATTCTGGGACGTCCCAGCATCCCGCTCGGGGCCGGCAGTATCCTGGGGAGGGACTGTTGGCAAAAATGGGGGCTTGGCCTCATGGCAATTGGTCACACCCTTGCCACGCCCCCAAAATTTTGGGCGCGCAAAGTGTCCCTCTTCCCTGCAGTTCAATGTTCGGAGTTATGCAGGAGGTCCTTGCTAATTGTAGCAAGTGTGGACCTTTCAGTACATAACTGTGCTGATTCACACACAAATTATTAGTCCAAGAGTAATTGTTTCCCCTGCATTTACAGTTTATGAAATGTGCAGTCAGAAAATGTAATGTAACTGAATATCTTTGTCTTGTAGACCGTTACTGTTTCAGACCAGTGAGCATATCGCCAACAGCACGTCTGTGGGAGATATAATCCCTTTCAGTGTCATTCTCCAGTTCCTCTTCACAAGGGCACCGCCAGAACTGAAGTCTCCATATCAGGTAACACATAGAAGTATAGGCCACAATCCACAGGGGACAGAAAAGCATTGTACTGTAAAAGAAATGTATCAGACCTGAGATTTGCACCAAACAATTAATAGACTTTTGCTACTGTATGTTGGATTGTCCTTGACAAAGTTTTGCAACGATAGAGATAGCTATATACTGAACAGCTGTATGAGCACCTGTTGCTAGATACTGAGGCGTTTTTTTTACTAAGAAAGGAGTTCTGTTTCAGATGGGAGGTTGCTCTGGGCAACCATTCAGATTATGGGCAAGATGTACTAAGTCTTGAAAAGTGATAAAATGGAGAGTGATAAACAAGCAACCAATCAGCTGCTAACTGCCATGCTGTAGGCTGTGTTTGAAAATAACAGCTGATTGGCTGGTTGTTTATCACTCTCCATTTTATCACTGTTGAAGCTTAGTGCATCTGGACCTATATCTTTTAGAAGGTGCTAACTAAATAAAAATTAGATTCTGATTGGTTGCCCATAGCAACATCCCATCTGAAATAACACTCCCAGGTACTTGTTTCCTAGCACGGCGCCCAATTTTTTCATCTTATGGCATCTTATGCCATTGCATCGCATTGCATGCCATATAGCTGCATACGATGCGATACGATTTTTTATTGTATAAGCACCCTAATGGGTGCTTACAATGTTAAATGCACCCCCACGCCACCCCCACTATCAACGTGAACCTGAAGCGTGGCGAGCGGCGGTACGCATCCTCCGACTTTTCATACCCCCACTATCCACGTCGGCGTGGAGTTGATTTTAGATAGTGCGGCGAGTGCACGCGTATTACTTTACATGATATAATCAACTCCACACCGACATGGATAGTGGGGGTATGAAAAGGTCGGAGAACGCGTACCGCCACCCCTCGCGGGCTCGCTGCGCTCGCCACACTATATATAATCAACTCCACGCCGACGTGGATAGTGGGGGTATGAAAAGGTCGGAGAACGCGTACCGCCACCCCTCGCGGGCTCGCTGCGCTCGCCACACTATATATAATCAACTCCACGCCGACGTGGATAGTGGGGGTATGAAAAGGTCGGAGAACGCGTACCGCCACCCCTCGCGGGCTCGCTGCGCTCGCCACACTATATATAATCAACTCCACGCTGACGTGGATAGTGGGGGTATGAAAAGGTCGGAGAACGCGTACCGCCACCCCTCGCGGGCTCGCTGCGCTCGCCACACTATATATAATCAACTCCACGCCGACGTGGATAGTGGGGGGTATGAAAAGGTCGGAGAACGCGTACCGCCACCCCTCGCGGGCTCGCTGCGCTCGCCACACTATATATAATCAACTCCACGCCGACGTGGATAGTGGGGGTATGAAAAGGTCGGAGAACGCGTACCGCCACCCCTCGCGGGCTCGCTGCGCTCGCCCCACTATATATAATCAACTCCACGCCGACGTGGATAGTGGGGGTATGAAAAGGTCGGAGAACGCGTACCGCCACCCCTCGCGGGCTCGCTGCGCTCGCCACACTATATATAATCAACTCCACGCCGTCGTGGATAGTGGGGGTATGAAAAGGTCGGAGAACGCGTACTGCCACCCCTCGCGGGCTCGCTGCGCTCGCCACGCTTCGGGTTGGCATTGATAGTGGGGGGGCATTTAACATTGTAAGGATCCATCTGGGTGGTTGTACAATAAAAAATCGTATGCCATTGTATGGCATACAATTTTTTATTGTACAACATCGCGCAGCATCGCATCGCATACCATATTTAGTGTTATGGTATACAATGCGATGGGCGCCATGCTAAGAAACAAGTACCCACTCCCATCTTAATAATACTGATAGTCTATTGCATATCATTGAGTATCTTCTGATAGTAGAAACTTACACTTCACTTACCAGTATTGAAACGTTTTAAATGACATTTATGCACTTTGAACTTTATGCACGTCACCATTTGAGACACTGCGTTTTGCACTTACACAATTTGCTCATTTACAGTTTTCTTGTGCACTATTTATCTCTCTCCCTTCTGCAGTCATCGGAGGGCCAGGGCATCTGAGGTTCCCTAGCATCATTAATGGTATCCTTCATTGCCATCACCGGGACACCCACTGAACCTGCAGTCACTGACTGTATCACCAGATTGGACTGCATGTTCAGATGATCGGACTTATCATTAACAATCCGCCTGCACATACATCCGTTAATGATTTCATAAATACACACTGAACAATATGCACAATGATATCCTGTTCATTAAAATTGCACATTGCGCACCCAGCTTGATAGTCAGAGTTTGGTCACAACAAAGGATTGGTAACCAAGAAGACTTGTTTTATGCCTTTTATTAGTTAAATGCTGTATTTCATACCTGCAGTATTATAAATGTATTTCCCTTTATATATTGTTAGTAGCATCTTATTGTTCTATAAGCATACCTCCCAACTTCTGTGCTGATGAAATAGGGACACTCGCGCGGCCGAAAAGGGGGCGGGTGTATGCAAATGAGGTTGCGGCTTATGCTAATTAGTCGCAACCTCATTTTCATACGAGAATAGACGCTGTGCGCATGCGCACAGCGTCTATTCTATTAGATTGGGGGGTCTCCCAACTGCCACCCCCCGCAGCAGGACAATGCCTGACGCGGGTGGGACAGGACCCGAAAATCTGGACTGTCCGGCTGTAATCGTGACAGTTGGGAGGTATGTATAACTTTTTATGACTCTATTGTATGTAAGAAATACATTGTCATTAATCTTTACATACAGGAAATCTTTTTTTTTCAAAATAGTTTTTCATTGCAAAGAATGAAATATAATAAAAGGTATCCTTGAATAACAGTGTACAATGCATACATTTTACATTTTCTCTTTCCATACAATCAGTAGTGAATACGTCTACGAGATTACAACTAATATAGCAAAAAAAAGGGGGTTTTAAAAATTATGAATTATCAGCAATAATAAATGTTAAATAATGAGCATATAAGAGATAAGTTGTCTAGATGTATAATCAAACAGTCATTTCTTATATACCTAGGTCTTGTATATACATGCAGGAATACTTAAGCACTTCTTTGTGCACACATGTTTGAAACAAAAAGATAAAGACATGTTAACATAGTTGGGTGTAATCAATGGGGTGTGGTATATGGTCCCGACAGTCATTAGCCCGACGTCTGGATCCCGACTGGCCGGACTCAGACAGCGGGGAGAGCGCAACAAAGCCCCTTGCAGGCACAGTGGCTCAGTTCTCTATTCTATTCTCCCTCTATGGGGGTTGTCGGGAAACTGTCTGGCACCCTATTCAATGCTGGGGACGAGCTGTGACAGCAAGCAGTGCTGCCTACTCGCCCGGTCAGTATTCAACTGACCCCCTGCATACGCCGATTCCCCCTAGCTCCATTTTTGGAGCGAGGGGGGGATCGGCTTATTCGGCTACTGGAACAGCGAGACTCGCGGGTAAATGCAGTGGGCTCCAGGAGCCTCGCGGTTTGGAGCAATCCTTGCCATCCTGTGACAGCGAGGATTCCCCCAGATTGTTGTATACGTTGAGCGGCCGGCACTGGGGTTAAGCAGCGAGGATCCCTTGTTTTCTACGATCCCCGCCGTTTAACCCCTCGTCGGCCGCATTGCATACGGACCAGTGTATTATGGGGATCTGGTGCAAGGTTTCTCCCACTTTGGGGCTCTGTCAGCCATACCAAAAGGCAAGAGACATTGCATTGTATATGTCATTGCATGTGGTTAGGAATTTTTAATGCATACCTATAAATAGTTATTTTTTCATTATTTTCTTGTTAACGCTATTTAATTTCCTACCTTAAGATCCCTAACTGGTTATGCACCAAAAATACATAGTTGGAATAACCATTATATATTACTTTATATCTTGTTACTACTGCAGCAAACGCTGAGTTGCCATAAAGTGCATGGAACTTGCCAGAAAGTGTTTGCAAAAAGCCCATTCACTTACTGAACATTCATTTGTCACCAGGCCGCACTAAAGCCTGTTTAAAGTTTAATTTTACATAGGGAATTAAAACTCAGATTTACCGTATGAGCTCCCAAGATGAACTTCCAAGCACATAAGGCAAATTATTTTAGAAATTCACAGTAACCACAACGTATTTTATTCTATGATTGTCTTATTTACAAAGTATATTGTAATTTGTACTTATGTGAGGTTCTTTCTTTCTGCAGAGAGCGGAGTGGTCCATTGCACGTTATTCCCAGTGGCTGGATGATCACCCATCTGAGAAGGATAGACTGATTCTTATAAGGTAAGACTGTAAATATGACTGTAAAGGTGTCCTCACCACAGAACAGTAAAACAAACATTTCAGAACTTTCCTATGAAATGTTCTAGAATAGGCGATACAGGGTGACCAACATCTCAATGCTAATTGGAAACTGGGAGGAGCTGGAGAAGCTGCAGTGATTATCATATTAGTGCAGATCAAGAAGTGGGAGTTTCCGGGTTCTTGTTAGTGGATGGAGTATGATTCTTGCAGTCTCTAATATCTTTTATATTTAGCTACAGTGAGCTATACTTATCTACTCTCCTGGAAGCTATGTGAGACTCCAGATTTTTCAGGGACATGCAGTGAAGTAAATGGCTGAGGAGTCCCTGGCAAGTACCAGACCCAGATTTGCACACAATATAGAAGCTCAGGGGGACAATACTGGCATTATACACATGTGCAGCAGTATATATTGCTGGAGATTCGCTGAGTTTTGATAAGAGATGTGCATAAAAGGTAGCCAGGAGAGGCACTGCCTCACCTGCCATAGAGTTTTTTTTTACGCCAGATATATATTCTTTGTATTTTTGACATACTTGACATAGTGTAGCAGTCCTGATCTTGGTGCTAGAGATTCCTCTGATAGCAGGGGATGTATTACCTGTAGTTGCGTACGCATGGATAATAGTGCATGGGCAGCGCAAACACATGCAAGATATGTTCTGCTAACTATCGTCTGCATCCTATTGCAGAAAGAGCACTATATTTGGTTTTTTTTTTACATCTTTCTGCTCAGTAGCACTTAGGGTGGCCAATTCCAGGATCAGGGGGGTCCCGGGATTTGGCCCCCAAAACGCCGGGAGTCAAATCCCGGGATTTCAGGATTAGACTACTAGGCATGCGCGCAGTCTAATGCAGGGCAGCGTCTGAGCATCGCAGCATCCTTCAGTGGCGAGGGTGTAATATACTGTAGCTGGGGCATGCAGTAGGTGCATAAGCTGGGAGGTGGCTGTTACCAGTGCTAGTTACGCATTGTAGAACTGTAACAGCAGCCTTTAGTATGGAGGTGTGATTGTAGAAACAGTTGTAATAGCCTTAGAGAGGGGTAGTTATGTAAAAGAGGCCAGGGTTATAATAATGTAGCACATCTACCAAGTTTCCCGTTATAACAGCATATTTCGGGCCAGATGCACTAAGCTTCAAAAGTGATAAAATGGAGAGTGATAAACAGCCAGCCAATCAGCTCCTACCTTCTATGTCCCAGACTGTGTTTGAAAAATGTCAGGTAGGAGCTGATTGGCTGTTTGTTTATCACTCTCCATTTTATCACCTCTCACCTAATCACCTCCTCCCACTCCCGTGTCCAAGACTTCTCTCGCGCTGCCCCCCTGCACTGGAACAACCTCCCGCTGCACTGGAACAACCTCCCGCCACCCATCAGGCTTTCTGATTCCCTTACCTCCTTCAAGCGCTCCCTCAAAACCCACTTCTTCCGATTAGCCTATCCCTCCTCCTCCTATCCTGCCTACCCTACCACTCCATCCATTCCTACCTATCCTATTGTTTTTCATTCGTCCACCCACCTTCTTTTAGTCTGTTAACTCTTATGAGTAGCGCCCTCCTTCCGCACGTACTCACCCTAACTCTTTACCTCACCAGTGCTCCTGCCCGGTTCTTCCCTTCCTCTACTTCATCTTCAGTCTCCTCGACAAATTCCACACCTACTTCAGAACTGATGCTGATTTTAGTTCTACAAGTTATACCCCTATTTATGCCGTATTTTATCAACACACCCTGTACGTTACCTTGTAATTAGTTTTTTTGTTTGCTATGTACGGTGCTGCGGACACTTTTTGGCGCCTTATAAATAAACAAACTACTACTATCACTTTTGAAGCTTAGTGCATCTGGCCCTTCATCTTGTGTTGGGTTATGGCCTAGAGGTTTAGTTCTGTGTGCATGTACATCTGTGTCAGAGTCCATATTAGCATGTATATAACAGTACAGGGTAATAAGCATGTTCCAACATGCAGCAATTTCATCTGTCATTCCTCCTGCGGTCATTAGCATGCATGGTTCTTACATGGTCTCATTCTTTGCTGTGTAATATAAACTCCACAGATACTGTATGTACTAGGCTTTGTAGTGATAGCAGTGTCTCTCCTGCATAATTGCAGCATTATACCTGCAAGGCTTACTCTGTCTCATCCTCAAATGAACATTATTGTCTGTCTTATTAATTATTCCAATTCAAATGAAATTTCATATCTGCAATATCATTTATAGGCATATGAAAATGATATGTGACTTAATTGTCTGCAGTAGACAAAAAGTGAGAGATGCCACAAATGAATGTTCTCGCTGTGTTTGATGATATTGTATGTTTGCCTAGAAGCCCATGCTCCATTTCTGCTGCTTATTAAATGTCAGTAGGATGTGATTAAATAGTAATGTTGTGGCATTCCTGAGCCATTGCACTGTATGATATTATATACGGTACCCACTGCTTTGTATCAGATAATTAGTATCACCGTACACTGTTGTTTCCTGCTTTAGGTGTTATTACAGATGTAAGTGTGGTTGTTATGTAGCTGTATGAATATATCTTTGCATTGCTTTATGTAGTTTTTCTCATAAAAATGTCCTTCAGTGGCAGAAGTTTACTGTAAATAGAAACCTGCTTTTGTTGCTCTTAATTTGAACAAGAATATATAGTATGGGGTTTTAATTCTGTATATTTTGATTAGATGAGCTCTGTGCTCTGATCGGTGAGTAATGCAAACATCTGCTGTTATGGCCCATACACACTGGGCGACTTTGAGCTGAAAGCAGCTTCGTTTACTCCTCTGAGCTGCTTCTTAGCTCAAAAGCTGCCCAGTGTGTACAGCCAGGGGCGGGCTGGGCCGGGGGGCAGAGTGCCATATGCCCCCCGGGCCGCTTACCCACCCACTGGCTGCGGGCCGTGCTGCGGCTGGATCAGCTTCTCCAGCCCTCCTGCACTGGCCGCGGCTTACAGAACACGGCCGCGGCTACAGGAAAATGGCCGCCGGCCCCCTGCACTGAGGACATGTTCTCAGTGCAGGAGGCCGGCGGCCATTTTCCTGTAGCCGCGGCCGTGTTCTGGAAGCCGCGGCCAGCGCAGGAGGGCTGGAGAAGCTGATCCAGCCGCAGCACGGCCCGCAGCTAGCGAGTGGGTAAGCGCTCTCCCCCCCCCCCCCTCCCTCACCCCAGCATATGTGTTTCTGTCACTGTGGGGGGCATATCTGGCACTGTGTGGGGGCATATCTGGCACTGTGTGGGGGCATATCTGGCACTGTGTGGGGGCATATCTGGCACTGTGTGGGGGCATATGTGTATCTGGCACTGTGGGGGGCATATCTGGCACTGTGGGGGCATATATGTATTTGGCACTGTGGGGGCATATGTGTATCTGGCACAGTGGGGCATATGTGTATTTGGCACTGTGGGGGCATATGTGTATCTGGCACTGTGGGGGCATATGTGTATTTGGCACTGTGGGGGCATATGTGTATCTGGCACTGTGGGGCATATGTGTATTTGGCACTGTGGGGGCATATCTGGCACTGTGGGGGCATATGTGTATCTGGCACTGTGGGGGCATATGTGTATCTGGCACTGTGGGGACATATGTGTATCTGGCACTGTGGGGGCATATGTGTCTGGCACTGTGGGGGCATATGTGTATTTGGCACTGTGGGGGCATATGTGTCTCTGGCACTGTGGGGGCATATGTGTCTCTGGCACTGTGGGGGCATATCTGGCACTGTGGGGGCATATGTGTCTTTGGCACTGTGGGGGAATATGTGTCTCTGGCACTGTGGGGGAATATGTGTCTCTGGCACTGAGGGGGCATATGTGTCTCTGGCACTGAGGGGGCATATGTGTCTCTGGCACTGTGGGGGCATATGTGTCTCTGGCACTGTGGGGGCATATGTGTCTTTGGCACTGTGGGGGAATATGTGTCTCTGGCACTGTGGGGGCATATGTGTCTCTGGCACTGTGGGGGCATATGTGTCTCTGGCACTCTGGGGGCATATCTGGCACTGTGGAGGAATATGCGTATTTGGCACTGTGGCAGAATATCTGGCACTGTGGAGGCATTTGTGTCTGGCACTGTGGGGGCATATGTGTATTTGGTACTGTGGCGGAATATCTTGCACTGTGGGGGCATATCTGGCACTGTGGACATCACATTGTGCGGTGTAATGGGCATCATGGTATGGGGCGTAATGGACATTACGGTGTGGGGAGCATTGGGTAATTGCCATCACAGTATGGGGTGTAATGGGCATCAAGGTGTGCAGCATAATGTGTAATTAGCATCACAGTGTGCGGTGTATTGAGTAATTAGCATCGCAGTGTTTGGGCGTAATGTGTAACTGGCATCATGGTGTTCAGCATAATGTGTAATTGGCATTACGGCATGTGGCATATTGCTGCCGACTAGCTGGGAGGGGGGGCAGCCACTGCCGCTGAAGATTGCTGCGGATCATTGCTGCTGTGTCCAGCACAGGGGGGGCAGCAGATTGACGGCGATGCTGACTAGCTGGGGGGGGGGAGGCGCCATTTGCCGAAGATTGCTCCTAACACAGGTGCCAGGTGGGCTCCAGGCAGGGGGGGCCACGAGTTTAATGCAGCGAGGGAGTAACACAGGCAGGCTACAGGCAGGGGGAGGCGGGCAGGAGCGTAGGGCTCGCTCACCTGAATAGCAGAGTAACTAGCCTGGCACATGCAACTTTATTCCTGCTGCACTCCTTGCAGGAGCTTTCCTGCTGCTGCTGCTCCTCCAGCAGCTCAGTACCGCCCTCCAGTGGCCGGCACCCTAGGCAATGCCTAAAGCTGCCTAGTGGTGGCGCTAGCCCTGCGTACTGCTATGGAAAGTCGTTCACCCCCCAAGTCGTCCACTCCCAGGCCTGGCTTGCTCTGGTGACACACTGAACAACTTTGTCTGTGTTGATAACGGATATATATATATATATATTCAGTTTGTGCTTATGTTGGCATTATGCTTTAATATAACTGACTACAACCTATGTTGTGTGATGAAGGAAACCGTTGCAGTTGTAGTATTTTTTTGTTATCACTGAGATGTTTATCATGCCTTGGCTTATTATCTCTATTGGGCTCAATGAATAAATAATCAAATCTTTATTTAGACCTCCTCTGGCCTAATTGTGAAGATCAGGATGTATTTGACCAAATCTGCAAACTGTAGCTACAGTATTTGAATTGGGATTATGATTGAGTAGCCACACCCCTTCCTTGTAAGACCACGCCCCTTATTTGCAACTTTCCCTTTTATAAAGTCTATGTTCACTTACCTAAAACATTAAGCTCTGGTTTGAGCACAAGCTTATTTCATGTAAATAAAGTGATAATAATAATAATAATGATGATCATTTTAATACAGACCTTTTCAAAGTGCAATGATGAACACAGTTACTGCAAAGAGACTTTTCAACTCCCTGTGTACAGTAATGTTATTATTTGCCTTATTTATAAGTCAGTGGAAAGTAGATTGATTCTGTACAGTAGGTTTCTTTTTTTTGTGTGCAATTTAATGTAGAGTTATTTGCTCCTTTTTTTTTTTACCAATTTTCTTCTTTAATGCTTCTATATTTTACACTTCAATTCTGTATTATTATTATTATTTATTGTTATAATTTATTATCCTCTCTTCTGGCTTAAATGTGTGTGATGCTAACATTCAGATCATTATAGAACTTAGTTGGTTTGGTAATGTGGAAAAATATATATTATATAGATATATTTTGATGCAGATTAAGGCACGTGCAGCTTTTCTATGTAATGAGATCAGACTAAGTCCTTCTGATTGCAAATATATCCTCTCATTCCTGCTATATATCTTGTAGACTCTTCGGAATGATTTCCTCTGTAGACTTTCATATCTGTCTTACTTGGGTTTTTCTCTCAAAATGTAATAATAAACTGGGATAAACCTTGGATATGCCACATTGTCAGTGGTCCCATTGTGTGACCGTACCCATCTATATTTAAGCCTACGCTAATGATTTTAGTGTGAACAAATCTATGCTAAGGGTTATGGTACAATACAGGAATGTGATCAAAATCTCTGGTGAAGTAGTGCTGGTATTATCTTACATATGAACATCTGTATAAAGGCCCATACACACTGGGCAATATCCAGCTGAAAGCAGCTAAGTGTTGTTGTTTGGGCTGCTTTCAGCTCCAAAGCCTGCTGAGTGTGTAATGGGTAGCGGTGAGCACTGATGTGTGCTCCCGCATCATCGCCGGCCGCCGCTCATCTGCTGGTATTACTAGCAGATGAGCAACTCGGTGGACGGCTTTCCATAGCGGGCTATGATCATGTGTGAGCCACTGTGTGGGGCCAGGGCTCCCATATTATCCAGACACTTGTGCCACTGTCTGGGCCCGATTCACAGGTTGACATCACAGGTTGACATAATGCAGATGTTTGCGCAATTGGACAGCGTTATTTTTGTATTGCATATGCGCCACAGTCGTACTGCACATGTGTAGTGATAGATAGCTACGGTGGACATAGTGTCTATTCTCAATGGTATTGAGCGTTTGTGCGAGGTACTGGAGGTGGATACACAAAGGTAGACACGCTATTACTGTTCTGGAGAATGCTCCTTTGTATACAGTTCTGAGCAGCCATTAGTCCAGCGGTGTGCCTTTGTACACAAGCAGCGAATCAGAGGCGTCATTGTTGGGCATCTCTGTGCCTTGTGGCTGCGGCATTACCATATTTCCACGTGGCAGCGGCATACAAATATGAAGCTGCGTGTGCCTCTGAATCAGGCCCTGTGCTCGCTGCAATACATTTCTCTACACTCTGGTGTAACTGGCTTTCATCCTGAGACCACACATTACAGAGTGATTATATATACCCTATAGCAACTTGTTTTATATTTTCAGAAATCATGTTGTGCCTACTTACTATTATCACAGGTAATTTTTACTTATCATTGCTGGATAACATAGAGAATATGGTAAATAATACAGGTCTATTTTATGCAACATTTGCCAAATGGCAGCTACAGTATATTAGTCACCTGCAGATGGCGGGTGTGGTAGTGTGGACATGCCTGGTCTAGGACAACAGTCAGGTCATGAGTTTTTCATGTTTCTTTGGTTTAAATGTTGACACCTCGACAGGTGGACCCTAAAATAGTGTAATGTGTTCACATATCTGGTCTTCTATTGTTCTCTTCATGTGGATGGTAAGACATGAAAAAGTAAGAAAAAAATGGTGAAAAACTCAAGTTGACGTTTGACTGTCTACCTAGACATTGTCTGGGAGTTATCTGGATCCCGCAGCTAGCAAGCCCCCTAAGATACTGTACCACATGCTGCTTACTGCCATAGTCCAAATGTCAGATGGTGAGATACTGGTGCACAGGCACAGAGTTATAGTAACCTGATAACAATTAGGGGTAATCAGTTAGGCACAATAACAAATTGGTTGTGAAAAACTGTCCAAATATTGTTTTTACAGGCTATTACATCAATTAGATCACCGGCCTAAAGGTTCAGTGAAACCTGTGTGTTCTCGCTGTCGCAGCACTGCTTTCACTTGAAATAAAGGCTGCTTTTGGTGATTTTGTTTTGCCTGAGGCAGGTGCAGCAAAATCCCTGATAACTCTGGCCCCTGCCAGCATATTGGGCTAATTGGATAGTCCCTGGCGAGGAAATAACCCATTGTAACTTACTGTGGGTAAATAGATACTCCCAGTTCCAATGACAGATAAACTGGGGGTGTTTTGGCTGCCTTCATGTGGTGCTAGCAGCCTAAAGCAATCTGTGATGTTTATCAGTTTACTATGCTCTCAGATATTCAGATATGGTCTGAATTAGCACAAGGACTATGTAAACTGCTGTATCAAACTCAATGGGGCAGATGTATTAAGCTTGGTGAAGAGATAAAGTGGAAGGAGATAATTTTCCAGCCAATCAACTCCCAACTGTCATATTTCAAAACACAGCTGATTGACCAAAGCGTTAACACCTTCCACTTTATCTCCAGTTATCTCTTCGCCAGGCTTAATACCTCTGACCCAATATTTCTTAGCAAAATTGTTTCATCCATTTTAACACCAGGTTTTTTTTGTAATTACCTTTTTTCTGTGTTTTTCTATTTGTTTTATTGTTTCTTCCTAATTTATGGTCAACAGCCTCAAGTTTTCACACTTCCCTTTAAGTAAACATTGTACGTCTTTGCCCTGGGCTTTTTGGCTGTGGCAGGACAATTTTTACACCCCCACCCCGGCCTTCTGGCTGGGGTCTCTTTATTTATTTCTCTTCACGCGTCTCACGTTTGTCCTTTTTTTTCATGTTTCACGGTTTGCGTTTGTTTTGTCACATTTTTGTGCTGTGTGTACGACCCTTAGGGGTTACCTGCTCCCCACATACCAAAGCTCTCTCCTTCAAGGGAGAGCTGCGGTCCCCGAGGGCGATCCCGAGCCACAAGGCGGAGGGAGGCCTACCAAAGATCTCTCCCGCCCTAACCCTTGCGCGGGCTGAGGAAAGAAGGTCTCGCCGAGGTTTGGCGAGAAGGACCCACCGATTTTGGCTAAGAGGGGTTGGGGAGTAATGGGGCCTTTCTCCATTGAGAGAGGGTTCATACGTATGTATGCCCCCTATGCACGATTTAAGTTACTGCACTGGGTGTTTGAAGCACCACCTTGGGCAAAAAAGATTCTTGTTTTGGGCAGGGTTTTTCTTAGAATGTAGAATTTCTATAGGGCTTTTCCAAATGTTTTGTTTGTTCTATAGTGTTGCTTACTCATACGATCTTATCTAGTAAGATTACTATAAAATGTTCCATATATTCTGGATATGATCTCAGTATCTGAGAATCTCTAATTGAAGAATATGTCATCTTTCATATAGTTTAAGAAACATTCCTAGCAGCCTGAAATACTGCCTTACTGAAGTCAGTTGTAGTCTTTCCTCTGAAACAGATTGTCTTCTTATTGCTCCTTCAGGCACTTAAAATCAGAATTTTAATACTGCATAATGTTGATATATTAAAGAAAAGAAAGTTTTAGTATCATGTTCTGCGTAATACAGAGGACGAGGGTTTTGAGACTTCACAAACCGCTTAAATAACTTTATTCAGAAGTGTCCTGGATACCTGTAGTTATGGCTGCAGATTTATCTGTCCAATCTGTCTGGTGGGAACAAAACCATGGAAATGCATGGGAGCAAATGACAATTAAAGATTTGCTCCCAAACATTGGAAAACAGACAATGGACAGTTAGAGGGGTATTCAGTGTAGGGACACGACTGTCGGCCTGGCCCATCAGCTGTGACCCTTTCCCGTTCTTGGCTGGCTCGACTGAGATTTTGCAGGTGGGATTCAATGTCCCAAGGGGGTACACTGCGCTAAAGAAAGTGGTAATAAATAAATATGTGCCAATGGAATGAAGGGATTCAATGTCCCGCCTGCCGAGTGCAGAGAAGGGGGCGTTTCTGCAAGAAGCGACCGGGAACTCAATTCTATCTGGCTACTTGTGAAGTCTGGCACGTTCTGCCCAGATGCCTGTTCAATGCTGTTGAGGAAGATAGTATTGAATAGGGCCCCACCTGTTGGGAATGGCGGCTGGGAGATTGAATCAATTTGTCTAAGTGGGATGATAGATAAAAATAATTGCTTGGCCAAATTGGTTTTATTTTCCAGCATTTGGGAGCAACTGCTGATTGTCATTTGCTCATATACATTTCCAGATTTTTGTTCTCACCAGACAGATTGGACAGATAAATCTGTAGGTATGTACCCAGCTTTCAACAGTGAAAGGGGTATTACTGGAAATCATTTGGCAATGCAACCTGCTAATGCAAAGGTGTCTGTGGATCCCAGCCTGGATTGCCAAGAGAAAACTTGATAAAAAGAATTAGTGGGCAAAAGCACAAACAAGCCGCATCACGATAGATAGAACAGGCATGAGCATATTTGCTCTATCTCTATGACACAGGCAGTTTGTTAAAATAAGAAATGGTCTTCAGAAAACTCTGTGCAGCAAGCTACTCTGTTTGCCTTGTATGCATTGCTCACCAACTGCCTGTGTGCATCTGTCAATGCAGTGATTCAAATAGCAGAGACCACGGTCGTCCAGACAGTGAAGAAAGTGCTCACATTCCTACCCAGGAGGTGCAGCAATTCTTCCTCCATGATCATGCCATGATGGTATAGCATGGAACCCAAAGGTTTTTCTGGTGAATCTGGTAGCAGGGCCATTGTAGATTGTATTAAATATAGCATGGTAGATGTCCCTGAGAACTAGAGTTGGAAGAGCTGCACTAAGCTGTATACCACGTGTAAGCTGTAAACCACCTTAGGAGCAATATACACAGTAGGTGAGTTGCTCTAACCAGCAAAGGTATTTTTAAGAATAGAGGCAATAACTGCAGGGTGACATTCAGAACAGACACATGTACTGTACATGTACTACCACCTCGAATGCTTTTCAACCATGCAATAATATGATCCATCAGTACTAGAGACACATTTCTACTGTCATGTAAAAGTAGCGCTAGATTAATACCAAAATTATACTATGTGTTCAGGATATACTTCATCTGTACCCTTTCTTATAGATTACATGCCATAACAGCTTAATGCTTCAGTAAAATTATAATCATATTATTTTCCACTAATATATTTCTTCTTTTCTTACTAGGGGTGCACTGGAAGCCTATGTACAGTCTGTGAAAGCTAGAGAAGGCAAGGAATTTGCTCCAGTTTATCCAATAATGGTTCAACTTCTTCAGAAAGCAACATCAGCTGTGCAGTAGTCACAATACAGTAATCCATCTACCCAAATCCTTGACAGGCTGGGGCAATGGATATTGAGGGTATTTAAATTGTGGTTTACAATAAGGGCTGCACAAATCACAGGAGCAAGGTAGAACCTAATATTCCAGAATAATTTCTGTGTAGTTCAATGCATGTTACTATAGGGCAGTGATTCTCAACCTCGGTCCTCAAGTACCCCCAACAGTTCACGTTTTGTAGGTCACCTGGCAGGTACATTCTTTATTTACTGACACATTTTAAAAGATCACATGTGGCTATTTTACTTGTGATTCTACGTGGAGACCTGGAAACATGCACTGTTGGGGGTCCTTGAGGATGAGAACCACTGCTCTAGGGGGCAGATTTAATCCGTTGTCTGCAGAACCTGGACCTATTCAATTACAGCCCACAGGTGAGTTTCTGCTTTCTGCTGAGGATTTTGACTAAGAATGTGGGCAAAGCATGTAAACTTTAATAGACCATCAGAACTGGTTTATTAGATTTAAGTACAGTAATAAGGGTTCAAGAGAACAAACCTCTTGATACAATGAAGGTGTTTGTGCAGATATTTACAGTAATTAAAGATTTCAGTTATGGATCTCATGATTTGTCAGTAAGCTCACAAAACAAGGCTCTTACTCTGACCCCAAGCAGGAAATACTGGGGACTCCGGCATCCATCATACCAGGCCAAAACACCAGCTATGGGTTCTGGCAGACACATGGAGCATAGATCTGCCTGTATTTGTGGTTTGTTACATTGACCAATTGTTTTGTTTTTGTAATTTTATTCTCAGCTTTTGGTGTAGGGTTATAAAAGTGTTGAGGTAATGCCCGCCATATTACTGCAGCCAATAATGAGATTAAAGCTGGGTGTTGGCTTCCACCGATTACAACCTGCTACTCAACTCTATAATAAACACATCTTTGATTAAATAATTTTAAATATGTTATGAAATTGTTTTTTTTTCTGATAATGTTTTGTTTACATAAAAGAGGTAAATGTCTATGCTAAGTTGTGCTTATGCAATGCTTCAAATCAAATGTAGTTCTAATAAAACATTATTGCTTTCTACTTCTGCAGATTATCATTTGGTGCAATAACATCAAGAACCACACACACAGGACACACAAATAAGACCATTTCAACAACATTTATTTGAAATATACAAGAATATAGTGTGCAAAATTATTGGGGCAATATTATGCTGTCATAGACAAATTGGTTTCCAGCTGTGACTAACGAGCCATGATTGCAGCACATCACAGACGTACAGCTGTAACATATGATGCATCTGTTTATTTCAACAGGTGCAAGAAAAAGTAAAGTGCAAGTGTTGCACCAGAGTTAAGTGCAAAGTCGCCCCTCCCCCCCATCATAAATGACATTTTTCATAGCAAAATAAAATCTGTAGATTCTATAGCAAACTAAATTACTAAACCTTATGCTTCAACACGTTGGCATTTTGGAGAGGTCTGTCGGAAATGTTGGCCCCTCTGTCCAAAAGGAAGCGTATGATCCACTTGCCAGAATATACTGTAGGTCAGTGGCGATGAATAGTCAGTTAGTGCTCATGCACCTTGCATTAAAATATCATGTCAGAAACATATAAATTCCAACGTCAAAGATAAGTACAATTGTGCAATACATATTAATAAGCAGTAGGGTCGATAAACAGCAGTTATATTTTCTATAAATTCCCATTTTTTTTTTCATAACCTGGTTGTCGTTAAACATTTTGCTGAAACAACTCATTTTAGCACCACAGGATAACGATTTTTCAAGCCTATATTTACCTGATATATAATTTTTCAAAAATAAGGCAATTTGGTTTAAAATATTGATATTTTTCATATGTAATGCTATACTTAAAAGGAGAAAACCTTCAGCCATTCTGTGACGCTGCTGGACATTATAGTCTGTCACAGCCACACCATTGTGCGGTCAGACGTTCTTCCACGCAGACGGATAGCACAAGCTTCAGCTACATTCATGTTTAATGTTGTTGTGAGCCCTGGAAAAAAAAAAAGAGAGAAAGAATTCTTCAATCATAATAAAGTAAATTGTATTAAATCAATGCATTTCAATACAGATTTCCTATCCCTGTTTAATTGTGAAGATCAATAAGCAACAGATTTCCCACTTTTAAAGACGCAGCAGCCTAGAGATATAAGAAATCCCAAATATAGAAGAGCAAGTTCTCACACAGTAGACCAATGGTTACCAACCTCGGTGCCTTGACACCCTGGCATGCCTTGGGCATTTGCAGGAGTGCCCTAGGTTAGTGGCCAAGACCAATTTTATTTATTTACTGTATGATCAATGTTACAGGCCACATGAGTGCTTGTAGCTTCCAATCATAAACTATGAGGCCAAGCAGAAACAAATGGAGATTCTGTCTTTCAACCACATAAATCTGAACTGAAGGATGACATATAAACACAATTTTATTAATTTTTTTATGAATAAGAAATTTATGGCCATTAGTTGGCATGAAAAGAATTCTAATTATTTTCTCATGCCAATATTCAAAGTAGTTTGTGAACCATTAAGTTATAGTACAATCTTTGGAACAGTGTAACACAGGCATATCCAACCTGCAGCCCTCCAGCTGTTGGGAAACTACACATCCCAGCATGCCTTGCCATAGCTTTGCTGATAGGGAATGCTAAAACTATGGCAAGGCATGCTGGGATGTGTAGTTTGGTCCCTACAGCTGGAGGGCCACAGTTTGGACATGCCTGGTGTACCAGTTTTTGTGTGGAGTTTGAGACATGGCTGCATTGCAAATAACAGGCATTAAAAGATCTATAGCCCCCCTTCTACTGCCTGCAATGAGTGAGCAGCAATGCCAAAGACAGGCTGCCAGGATCACCTCACAGGGAAGAGACTATGGGGGGGGTTATTCAATCTGTGCCCATATTCCCCAACAGCATTGAAGGCTGTCGGATCTGACCGATCTGTTTTGTCGGAAACAGACGTGGATTGTTTAATTCACGGACATTTTCCAACACTCGACTGTTGGTACTTTGATTACAGACAGTGAAATTACTGTTAGGAGCTGGAGAAAACGGACAGAATGCTAACTGTCGGAACGTCCCATATTGATTACCTCCATATAGCTGCTGATTTAAAACTTTAAACAGAAGTAACTTAATGAAACATAAAGGGGACTAGTCAATCTTGTTTCCGACAGTGGGAAATACCTGCCAATTCAACAGTCAGTATTCAATCTTCTGACTGTAGGAAATGTTCTGACAGTCAGAACGGTTCGTGGATTGTCGAAAACTGCAGCATATTCGACAGCAGCATATTCGCCACTGACTCGGCTTTTTAAAAAGTGGAATCTGCATGAACA
Organism: Crinia signifera; assembly: GCF_055691185.1. Classification (NCBI taxonomy): domain Eukaryota; kingdom Metazoa; phylum Chordata; class Amphibia; order Anura; family Myobatrachidae; genus Crinia; species Crinia signifera. Next base: position 171,603,334 of record NC_139220.1, read on the forward strand.
CGGCCATATTGAATAGGTGTGTGCTGATATTTCTGACAGTCGGAAAGAATAAGCACACATTGAATACCCACACACACACACAGAGACCAGACTGAAGAGAACAGGGCTCCTGTTTCTGATCGCCCTCTGAAACAAAAGATCACAGAAATAACCAAAGACCACAGGTTTTACCTCATGGACTACTTTGAGAAGTCACATACCATTACTAAATGTTATTTAAAATATGACTGACGTACAGTACTGTGGTAAAAGAAAGCAAAACTGCTACATTACATACTGAATTTGTTCTTTTTCTCTTCCAACAGTCAGGATTTATACGTTTTTGTTCTTCCGCCAAAGCTTTAGCTTCTATTGTGTATATTCTTCTTTCCTCATTCTTCATCTTTTTCCATCTGTCGCCAAGTATCACACTTATGGCTCTGGAAGAGAAAGCACGTCAGGACTGACTAGAACCAGATCTTTACTAAACAAAACATAACAAAACCACAGCTCATCTTACAAACTGGTGTGTAAAATAAGCTCCAGTTCTTTCTCATATCCTCACTTGTAATTACTGAGATATGGAGGCTTCCAGAATTCTTGGGTACGAAACCTTACAAGAAAAAGTGTAATCTTGTATCCTTGAAATACAAAGTTTTGTACCCCAGGAATCCTGGGATGACACTCTCCATATCTCTGCGAATCTTGGCAGACGAGCTTCTACTCTAGAGTCCCCCCATCATGCAGTTCCAGTGTCCCCTGGTGGATAAAAATAGAAACAGTGATGTTTGGTATCTGGGTCATCACTATGAACCTTCAAACCTTAGCACAGGTGTTGCAGGTAGAAGCTTGCATGTGGATGCTAGTGCTGCATTTGGGGGGTTATTCTGATTCACTCTGAAAGGCACAATCACTCTCTAATGGACAAAACCATGTGCACTGCAGGTGGGGCTGATGTAACGTGCACAGAGTTAGATTTGGGTTTTTTATTGTTTTTGTGCAGGGTAAATACTGGCTGCTTTATTTTTACACTGCAATATAGATATCAGTTTGAAGTGCACCCCCCACCCAAATCTAAAGGCCCCCATACACTATCCGATTTGGGCACGATTTCACCCGATTCGGATGAATCGGGCCATGAAATCGTCCCAAATCGCATGTTTTGACATCCCCCTCCGATCCAATGCGCGGTCCCGTGTGCATCGGATCGCAGTCGGACCGGCTGCACATAAGATTTCCTAAATCTTATGTGCAGCCTCCAGGCAGGGGACGCCAGAGCCAGGCAGGGGGAGAGCTGGGCAGAGTCAGATGCTGGGGAGCTGCAGGGGCGAGGGGGGTGCCGGGCATGGTAAGCTGTGAAATAGGCAGTGGACAGGGGGCGCTGGAGAGCCGGGCAGGGGACACAGAGTCAGCATGCGGGGGGACGCCGGTGAACCAACGAGTGAGCTGGGGCTGCTGGGCAGGAGGATCGGGGACACACTCTGCAAGGGGAAAAAAAAACCCCATTACAAATGAATGGGTAGCCAGTGATTGGCTGAGGGAGCTCTCAGCTAATCACTGGCTGCCCATTCATTTGTATTGTTTTTTTTTTCCCCTTGCAGACTGCAGAGTGAGTCACCGATCCTCCTGCCCACCTCCCTCGTCGGTTCACCTCCGTCCCCCCGCGTGCTGCCTCTGTGTCCCCTGCCCGACTCTCCAGCGCCTCCCGCCCGCTGCCTTTTTGACAGCTTACCATGCCCAGCTGCCCAGTGTCCCTCACCCGCTGATTCTGCCCAGTTCTCCCCCTGCCTGCATCGCCCACTGCAGCTCCCTGGGAGTTGCATATGATAAATCGCATGGCGATTTATCATATGCAAAACTTTGGCACATCAAGAGCCTAATCATGTGTGACCCCTCCCGGGGAGCGGACGGTGAAATCAGGTCCGACTTGTCCCTAGGACAAGTCGGGCTAATGTATGGGGGCCCTAACTCTCTCTGCACATTTTACATCAGCCCCACCTGCAGTGCATATGGTTTTGTCCATTACAGAGTGATTGTACCTTTCAGGGTGAATCAGAATAACCCCCTTGGTTACTAGTATAGCATTATAAGTGCCTTCTCACTCTCTCAGAGCAAAATAGTTTGCAGAACCCTGCATTAGGTCAATCAATTAGAAGAGATAACAGCTCTAGACACAACAGGGTATTTGTGTATTAGCACGGTGCCTGGCTACGCTACGTTTTCAGCTTAGCCCAGGGGCTGCCTAGCGTAGTTAGCATAGGGACTTCGCAGCAGCCCGGCTCTGTCCCCGGCGTCCATGGCAAGCCTAGTGAGCTCCTCTCACACAGTGCCGGTAACCGCCAGATCCCCTGCGCTGGCGGACGCCGGCAGAGAGGGGATCATGCGGGCGTCGGCGGAGAGGCGCTCCAGCTGTCTGAGATACATGTGCATCTCAGACACTCCTGCGTTTTAGTAATTATTGCGGCAGGGTATGGCAACCCTGTCCGTGTCCGCAAGTGCGTCTTGTGCACAATAAAGGAGGCATTTGCCAGTGCTCCATGTTACATACTGACAAATGCCTCTTTTTCAAGCCCCCACTATCCACGCCATCCTGGAGTGTGGCGAGCGGACACATTATGCGTCCTCCCGTCCTGTTCATACCCCCACTATCCATATCGGCGTGAAGTCGATTCTATAAAGTGTGGCGAGCCCGAAGCGTGGTGAGTGCAGCGAGCCCCGCGAGGGGACACGGAACACATGTAAAGTCATCCGCGTCCCCTAGCAGGGCTCGGTGGCTCGCTGCGCTCGCCACACTTTATAAAATCAACTTCACGTCGATGTGGATAGTGGGGGTAATGTAAGGTTGGGAGGACGTGTAACGCATCCGCTAGCCACGCTTCGGGCTGGCGTGGATAGTTGGAGTGTTTCAGGAACACATTCACACCTGTAGCATGTCAGCCAGGTTTAAATGGTCAATGGTGCCCACACAATGTAATAAGCGCTGACGGTACTTCTGTAGTTTCACGGCGCCGGAAGTGCAGAGGCTCGCGTGCCGCTCTAGCTATGAAACTTGGCAGCCTGCCAGAGGCTATGATTAACCGTGCGCGTGCCGCTCTAGGTCAGACAGAGTGTGCTCGCGCCGCTCTAGCTGTATTGACAGCTACGTAAACAGCGTATAGCTGTATTGACAGCGTAGCGCCGGGCAGCAGCAGCGCGATGCCCAGGCGCTGAGAGGTCACTGTCACTGTGGCACTTGTAGTTCCACAGTGAACTAGGCAGCGCCTGGGCAGCGCTGACAACAGGGGTATTTAACATACGATGCCGGGGCTTCTAAACTGTACGCGAGATTCAGACGCAACTGCGTCTGAATCTCGAGTCGCATAGATAGCCGCTAAGAAGCCGGAAAGCCTGGATTCAGACGTGGCCCTAGGAGAACACTATTGAAATCCACCCTCAGTGCCACTAGTGGACGCCACAGCTGTGGACCGTGTAAATCCCACTATCCACGCCCACCCGAAGCGTGGCGAGCGGCGTGGTGAGCGGACGCTGACACCGGTGAAGCCCGCGAGGGGACGCGGATAGCTGTGAAGGTATCCGCGTGCGCTCGCCACGCTTCGGGCTCGGTGGCTCGCCACACTAATCTATTCTCAATTCCACGCCGACGTGGATAGTGGGGGTATGAAAAGGTCGTAGGACGCGTACCGCCGCCACTCGCCACGCTTCGGGTGGGCGTGGATAGTGGGATTTACACGGTCCACAGCTGTGGCGTCCACTAGTGGCACTGAGGGTGGGTTTCAATAGTGTTCCCCTAGGGCCACCTAAACTTCTTAGCGGCTATCTATGTGACTCGAGATTCAGACGCAGTTGCGTCTGAATCTCGCGTACAGTTTAGAAGCCCCGGCATCGCTGTGCCGGGGTGTCCACTTTAACATACCCCCGTTGTCAGCGCTGCCTATTTCACTGTGGAACTACAAGTGCCACAGTGACAGTGACCTCTCAGCGCCTGGGCAGCGCGCTGCTGCTGCCCGGCGCTACGCTGTCAATACAGCTATACGCTGTTTACGTAGCTGTCAATACAGCTAGAGCGGCGCGAGCACACTCTGTCTGACCTAGAGCGGCACGCGCGCGGTTAATCAGAGCCTCTGGCAGGCTGCCAAGTTTCATAGCTAGAGCGGCATGCGAGCCTCTGCACTTCCGGCGCCGTGAAACTACAGAAGTACCGCGCTGACTGACCACGCTAACTACGTAAGCTCCGACTGGCTGTGAACAGGCGGGAACACAACGCTGATACTAACAGGGACGCCTGACTGACTACCCTAACTACGTAAGCTCTGGTTAGGTGCGGGAACACTACGCTACACTACGCTAATTCTGACAGCGCCGCTGCGCTTACTGTGTAACGGGCGCCGTGCTAATACACAAGTACCCACAACAGTTCTCCCTGTATCTATTGCCGTAACTGGGAGTGAACATCCACCTGTGATCACCCTTGTATGTGCCACTGTGAGGGTCTTCCCCTGGTGACAAAATTCCTAGCATTGGTCCTACTGTATCACAGAACCTAACAATATAAACTATAATGGGCAGTAGCCTGAGTGAGGAGGTACCGTGCACTCCATGTGATGCACAACATTCACTCTAAACTGCAAATAAAGTCCTGCTCTCCCCAAAGATGCTGTACTTAATCATTAGAATGACAACTTCATTATAGGACGATAATGATGTGACCACTTGGTATGCAGTCCATGGGTCGACAATGTCTAAGTCGACCACTAATGGCTGGCAATTACATCGACATGGCCGACTAGGTTCCCATTTGTTTTGGTGTAGACCGACTTGGTTCATACTTTTACTATCCAAGTGGACAAAGTGAGAATATAATAGTGTGCCCGGTGTAGCGAGGCACCGTGTGCGAAGCACAATTATACTGTGTCCATGTCAACCGTGAAAACCTTGTGTAGACCATGTCCATGTTGACCTTAAGCTTGTATCAACCTTTCTGTCAATGTCTATCTAAGGTATGTCGACCATTTCCCAGTATCGACCTAGAAATTGTCAACCCACTATACCGTAACCAACCACGTTTCCTCCCAATGTATGAAATGTTTAGAATTGTGCATCTTATGTCACTGCCTGAACATAGCACTTTCTCTAAAGCTTTATAACATGTAGACAGTAAATGAAGCAGTAGGAGCCTAGGTGTAGAAATGGTAAACAGGACTAGCATTCACGTGATCAAGTATTTCCCTGTATGACGAAATCCTGAATTTGTCCATCCTCAAATGTAACTGGATAAGATAAAATGTGAAAAATTACATGGTACTTGTGGACTTTCACGGCTCCCATCGCATGCCATATGTAGTGCCATGCGATGGCATGTGATTTTTGCATTTTTAAAAAATCGCATGCGATTTTTAACAGAAATGCATCCAAATGCATTGAAATTTGTATCAAACATGTTCAATGGCCCCCAAATGTCATTTTTCAGGCTGTACCACCCCCACTATCAACGCGAACCCGAAGCGTGGCGAGCGCAGCGAGCTCGCGAGGGGCGGCGGTACGCGTCCTACGACCTTTTCATACCCCCACTATCCACGTCGGCGTGAAGTTGAGAATAGAAAGTGTGGCGAGCGCAGCGAGCCCCGCGAGGGGACGCAGACACCTGTGAAGCCCGCGAGGGGACGCGTATACCTGTGAAGGTATCAGTGTCCACTCGCCACGCTTCGGGCTCGGTGGCTCGCTGCGATCGCCACACTTTCTATTCTCAACGCCACGCCGACGTGGATAGTGGGGGTATGAAAAGGTCGTAGGACGCGTACCGCCGCCGCTCGCCACGCTTCGGGTTCGCGTTGATCGTGGGGGTGGTACAACCTGAAAAATGACATTTGGGGGCCATTGAACATGTTTGATACTAATTTCAATGCATTTGGATGCATTTCTGTTAAAATTGCATGCGATGCGATTTTTTACTATGCGATGGACATCGTGGGAGCCATGATTGTCCACAAGTACCAATTACAGATGGGGCCGGGCTCATCTTTGCAGGGGATGGCGACGCCATCGCCATTCCCTGCTCCCGCGCCATCTGTGTGTCGGAAGGGGACGCGCGCGCACGAGGTGCGCGCGCGTCCCCTTCCGACGGTGCTGCCGTCCCCTTCCGACGGTCGCCCGGTGCCCACACCGGGCGCCCGCACCCCCCCACAGCCTCCTCGGGTCCCCCCAGCCCCCCTCGAGCGGGAGGCGGACAGTATTGCGTCCGCCTCGCCGGCCGGCCGCCCGGATACTGAGACGCGCGTGCGTGGGGGACGCACGCGCGTCTCAGTCAGATGGCGCGCCGTGTTGCTGACGGATTGCCAGCAGCATGCTGCTGGCGATTCGCCAGCAAGCATAAGGCCGGCGCCGTCTGTACATTTATTGAGAGACAATCATTTCCTCAGCGTGGGAGCATCTTAGTAAAATTGAAGTACCAAGGAATTGTCCAACCTGCAAGAAGATAGTGGAAGACAGCAATGTGTATGTAGGCACCTGTAGGTGTATGTGCGCCTGTATGGAACATATATAAGCTTTTACTACTATACAAGCCTGTAGGTCAGGGGTAGCCAACTCCAGTCTTCGAGAGCTACCAACAGTTCACATTGTCTAGATCTGGGGTAGCCAACCCTAGTCCTCGAGAGCTACCACCAGTGCATGTTTTGCAGGTCTCCTCACAGAATCACAAGTGAGCTAATTAGCTCCATCTGTGTATTTTTAAAAATGTGTCAGTGATTAATGAGTGCAGCTGTGCAGCAGCTAGGTTGTCTGGAAAATGTGAACTGTTGGTAGCTCTCGAGGGCTAGGGTTGGCTACCACTGGTCTAGATCACCTAGCTGGGGCACAGCTGCACTCATTACTGACTGACACATTATAAATGATCCACAGGTGGAGCTAATTACTCCACTTGTGATTCTGGGGTAGATTTATTAAGGGACAATAAGGGGCATATGCGCTATCCCCATGCGCTAAAGCAGGGGATAGCGCTTCCCCTTATCTATGACACCCGCTGAGCAGGTGTCTTTCGTGCGGCGGTGTGAGGCAGGAGGCATAGCGCAGCTACAATATTTTGCACTGCGCCCCTGCCTCCTGCCAGATTTATGAACGGCCAGCATCGCTGACCGTTCCACCGCCTGCAGCTGTCGACTTCGACAGCTGCAAACGGTGATGCCCTATGCCTACAGCCTACCTGCTGCTGGCTCTGAGCTGCGCTGGGATCTCGCGTGAGTAGCGAGATCCCGCGCATGCGCAGTGAGCCAGCCGGGGGAGAAGCAGGCAGTGCGTAAGTGTTAACTGACGCGCTGTTAGCTGGAGGGAACATCGCCGGAGGGGGGAGTTAGCGCTCCCCCACTTCAGCGGCAAGATCTTAGTAGATCTTGTCGGTGTCGCCTCCTGCTTCGCCTCGCTAATGAGGCGAAGCAGGCACTGTTATAGCGGCGCTCTGTGAGGAGATCTGGAAAATGTTAACTGTTGGTAGCTCTCGGGGACTGGAGTTGGCTACCCCTGCTGTAGGTGTATGTAAGCTTGTATGAGGATATAAGCACCTGTATGTATTTGTGTATATACTGTAAGCTAGTAGGTGTATGTAAGCACCTGTAGGGGGTGCAAGGCCAGATTTACAATAGGGCAGGTTAAGATGCAGCTCCAGGCCTTCACATAAAAATATTCCCATCATCATGCCCACATGATGATCACCAGACCAACACCAGCTGGCTGTAGCGTTGACCATAAATCATAAGTATTACAATTGCATGTCTCTTTTACACATTTATGCAACTGTTGTACTTTTATATAATTAGGGAGACACTGGGTTTATAGTGTATGGGTTCTACATAATATCGGCTACATCTTCTCTACTTCTCATAATGGGCCCATGTATATTTTCAGCTCCCAGACAATTAGGCCTTTAATCCGTCCGTGGGTGTATGTGTATATAAACACAAAGTAAACTTGTATGTGTATAGAACCTGTAGGTACATGTAATCTTGTATGAGGATATAAGCTTGTAGGTGTAGGTAAGCTTATATGTGTATATAAGCACCTGCAAGTGTATGTGTATATAAGCCTATATGTATGTGTTAATGGGTGTACACATGGGCTGGAAGCTGGGCGATTTTGCTTAGTCTAAATCTCTGCCAGAGGTAAGCCAGCGGCCATCCCTAGCAGCAGCCCGCATGTACAGCCAAATATACACTGCAGGTCTAGTCAAAATATTCTTGCCCCGCAGAGCGGTTAGGTGCACTTGCATTATCACACCCCAGAACACCCTATTGCACAGAAAGGCTATAGGGCTTGATTAAGAGTTGTACACAAAATCGATGTTCCATGAAACAGAGTAAATACCCCTTATGCTAATAATTCTCATTACCGGTTATCTTTTCCTGGGTACATCTGTGTGTATTCAACTCGATACTTTTTGGCAAAAAGCATGAAGGCATTCATTGGTCTTTTGCACTTGTTGGGAGATGTGGCCATCACAGAGTTTGCAGTCCCTGAGCTGTGACTCCTGCCAGTCTTATTATATAGTGAAGTGTAGGAAGTTTGTGGAGATGCACAGTCCTTGCTATAACCAGATATCTCAGAATCTGGGCTGCTTGCACCTCCGTTGGATAAGGAAGCCCGACGCTGACGTGCCATACTGCTTAACACATACACAGCAGAAGAATCCATTGGCGTAAAGTCATAACTGGAAAGAAAAGCCAGAATAACTAGTTAGCTGCATCTGTTCAATATTAGTGCACAAGATTCATAAACATGCCTCAGAATTCAGACAAAAGACATTTCCCATCAGTTCACTCCCATCAAATGATACCAGAGTTTAGAAGAATTAAAAGGAGGCTACATTACAAAATATGCACATATCATATGAATATTCTGACAAAACAAAATGATCCTTACCTTTTAAATGTATCAAAAACACCAGAATCATCAAAATTTATGGCATCTGGATGTCCAGGAGGTAGGCAGATGTCACCAACGTGGATCTCATAGCAGGGAATGCCATGCTGCACCACAGTGAGACTTGGGTAAAATGATGACCAACCTGGAGTTCAGGACAACAAAATCACATTCTAAATGACCAGCATAAGAAACATTTCTATGCAAATATGTGTCTTAAATAGACAAGTGACAAAACCGCTTCAGGAGACTACACCGATTATTCGATACAACACTTGAATAACTGTGCTATGGAGTCTGAGCTTGTATACAAAGGGGAGTATTCAATGATTTTTTTTCTTCATGTGCAGCGAATCCTGTTTAGGATTTGCTGCACATTCGTAGGGTTCAGGAGGGCTGCAGCATTCGCTGCCAGCCCTCCCTGTCACCCTATTCAATGCAGCAGGGACTCGCTGCCCCTGCTGGCGAATTTTAACCCCTGCGAGCCGGGGGGACGGAGGCAGGCAGGGAGATGTAAGCCTCACTGCCTGCCTTAGAAGTTGTGTGGGAGGGCTCCCGGGGCACAGGCAGCAGAGGCTGCCCTCTGGGAATGCTTGCACGGGACAGGGGTAGGGAGCCGCTCCTCTGGTCCCGCACGTAACAAGCCGGGACCAGAGTGCAGTGAATAAATGAATATCTAATGAGCGGCTCCCGGCTCCCAGCCCCCTGATGGTGAAAGTGTAAAAAAAAAAAAAAAAAAATGTTGAAAGAAATAAAATAAAAATGTAATATTAATATATAAGAGCATGCCCATTCACAGAAAAAAATAAATCTGATTTTTTGACACACAAATAAAAAACCCCTTTATTTCAAAAGATCACTTTCCAGTTCACCTTATAAAGATGTCGAATGCAAAATGGTGAATCATGGCAAAAATCAGGGAGAAAGCAATTCGCCATCCTAGCATTGAATACACTCTCGGCGAATCCCAGTGAAAACCCCATTGAAATACACCAGCGAATTGCAGCGAGCATGAAACTGAGAACTGGCGGGCATTCACTGTTTTCTTTCGGCGAACAGTGAACATTGAATAGGGTGAATCAGATTTTCAGTGAAAAAAATTCACAGCAAGGAGTGAAAACAGCTCGATTCACCGTAAAAAAACAGTGAATCGGGAGCATTGAATACTGGCCAAACTGCTAGAATGCACTGGATGTGGCACAAAGGTCAGTTGTTCTTCTGATACAGATTCAGCCTCAAACAAAGGTCAGTTGTTCTTCTGATACAGATTCAGCCTCAAACAAATATACAAGTGTCACATAGCAAATGGCTGAAGCAAGAAAAATACATGAGGTAGGTCAGGCATTCCCAACCACGGTCCTCAAGTCACACCAACAGTGCAGGTTTTTGTGTGATATCCAGGCTTCAGCACAGATGGTTTAATCAGAATCACTAATGTCCTTATTAAGTCACCTGTGCTCAAGCCTGGATTTCACTAAAACCTGCACTGTTACCATAGCGTTGTGTCGTTCTATCTAAAACATCATCCTTATAAGCGGACAGAATGCAGACCTGCTTACCTTTGTTCTTAACATAGAAGGGGTGATCCAGTCTGCATTCTACTGTGAGTAGGCCCTCCTCAGGTGTACCGGGGTCAAACGTAAGTTGCAGAACAGATTCTCCATAAGAAACGCATTCTTCATGGGAAATCAATTTCAGACCTTCTGATCCATAACTCTGGAAACACCATGGATGACAAAACGACATATAACTAAAGGCATACAACATAAAAAGTACCCGTCCAAACTGCACAAAATACATTCCTGCTTACATATGGATGCACACACAACATGGCAGACATTGTAAGAAACTCCTGCAAAAACACAAATTATACACGGCTACCTCACAAAAATACATTACAAAGAGTTTTCAGGGAGCTCCTCTTAAAATGAGGTTTTGTCCCATGCATCAGAGCCAACAGAGGAATAGTTGAAGTAGATCAGTAAGTTGTATTATAATATCGGCACATTCATTAATTTTTTAAGAAAGAGAAATTATTGTGTGTTAAAAAACAAGGGTTACCATTTTATTTAACCCTTTGCGTGCCAAGTGAATTTGTGAAAATTGCCAAGCAAACATGTTTATTCATCGTAATGACCTGTAATATTTACCTTATATAGGAAATATAATCTTTTTTTTTTTTTGCACAACATTTTTTATTTGAATTTATATAACAAATGTGAGCGACGCATCATCTCTCACAGATGTTGGCACTCAAAGGGTTAAGCAATGTGTGATGCATTTTGATATTCGAAATACTACGAGGCATTTCAATGCAGGGAACAATACAAAAAATAACGGAGTCACAATTTAGAGCTGGGGTAGCCAACCCTAGTCCTCGAGAGCTACCAACAGTGCATGTTTTGCAGGTCTCCTCACAGAATCACAAGTGAGCTAATTAGCTCCACCTGTGGATCTTTTTAAAATGTGTCAGTGATTAATGATTGCAGCTGTGCAGCAGCTAGGTTGTCTGGAAAATGTGCACTGTTGGTAGCTCTCGAGGGCTATGGTTGGCTACCACTGATTTAGAGTAAATAAATATCAGGAAATTAACAAGAACAGACTTGTACATACAAATTTAGTCAACAGTAACTCAATATTAAACATGCTTGCCTTAGCGATCACACAGTGATGGGAGGATCACCATCTGCCATGTGCAAGAATTACCAGGAGGTGATACACAGAGATATGTGATTGTGTGGTTATGAAACTTTCCCACATCTTGAAGACCCTTCTCTCAGCTCTTGGACCTGGACCTGCAGCATAACTGCCCTCCACTCCATTCGAAAAAGATAAAACGATTTAAAAAAAAAAAAAAAGGTACATAGGGGTTTATTCAGGTTGATTCGCAAGGCTGCGAATTCGCAGCCTTGAGAGTCCACCAAACCCCGCCTGGCGAACACACGCCCCCCCAGCAATGTGCGTCTTCGCCGGCACAGCAGCGAATGGATGTTTTGCATAAACATCCATTCGCTTTGCTGGGGTGTCCGCCCACATCATTCGATGGTCACCGACCATCGAATGATGTTTAGCGTGCACGCATATATAAGTGACTTTTGAGTTACTTACATTTGCGTGCACGCTGGCGTGATATGGGCGGGCAGCTGACATCAGCTACCCGGCCCACACACCCGCGTCACTGCCTCATTACCATGAGAACGCCCAGCGTTCTCATGGGAACGCCCATTGAACGCTGGGCGTTCCCATATGGTAATGGGGCAGCCCGGCGCCCATCTCCGCCCCCCCCTCGCTGCCATGCACATGCGCAGATACCCGTCTGCGCATGCGCAGATGGCCAACATCGGATCTGCGTGCGAATGCACGCAGATCTGAATAAGGCCCATAGTTTGCTGCCTGCTGGAACATGAGAGGCTATTTATTTCATGTACTGACCAAGCAGCACACTTTGTTCTCCCTTCCTATACTCTACAAAATACCCGTAAAAAGGGGTATACTGCTTGTCCCTCTTAAAAGTCCAGGTTTGACATCAAAGACAAATGTATGTGCACTAAGTTAATGGCCCAAGGTTCTCCTTTAAGAAATTATAACATTATCCTATAAAGCCGGTCTGCTTACAGAATGATAGACAATAGATGGAATATAAAATAAACTGGCTTGTTTATTCCACAGAACTGTATACAGCAAAGTGTACACGTTCTGTACAAACAGTTGGGCATTTCTAGATAAAATAAACCGTAAAAGCCTGTAAAGTAACACACGTAAAACTACAAAAGTACAACAGTAAGCCCCATAAACTCATCTCCAGCGCCTGACTCTGTAAACTAGACAGCCCATAGACAGGACTAGTCAGCATGCATTAGTGAGGTGTCAGGAATAGGAACACTACCTTCTGAGAGCCAGCAGACACTTCATACCCATTTCTACAATGTGTGCTTTTGGAATAATCTTCCACATCATGCCAGATTTTTTTGCGCCCTTTCTGAAAACAGAGACGAGTGCCTAAAAATAAATTGCAGAGGAGAAAATTCAGGTTAGACCCCATACTGGAAATATTCTAATTTTACCAAGTGCCATTGAATGGAAGTAGTGATTCTTAATCAAGCAGTAGTTCTATTTTCTAGTGATTACTTGATTGTCTCTCCAAATAATTACGCCTGGCAAATACTGTATGTACATAATGGTTTGATTAGTTAAGTGTCGCAGTGTGATTAAACATATAGTACAGTCTTATCCCTTCTATAGACTAGTGTATTCCTACTCATAGGTGGGTTCACCACATTCCCATCTACTCACCGAGTGCCTCTAACTGCTTTATATCTATCCATTACAATTTTACATTGAGAATAGGGAGGCCAATCCCAGGGTTCACCATTGAAAAACTCCCAGTCCCGGGAGTGACCTCCGGATGGCATGTTGTGTTGTGAATGGCTCGGAGGCGGTTCTTAAGTGGGTGGGCGTGGCTGAGGGGGCGGGCAGGTGTATGGCTGCACAACATGACTTTGAACATCACACCACGCAATCTGGTTGCCGGGCAGCACATGAGCGAAGTGCTGCTGGGTCTCAGCGCTGCCTGCCAAATGTGTATTTTGATCTCAAAATCCTAGGATTGGAGGCTCCAATACTGGAATTGAAATCCTGACAATTTTTGCCCTAAATCCTGGGATCTTGCTGATCCCAGGACTGGCATCCCTAATTGAGACACTGTAATGAATGTTTATGTCATCTACTGTATGTTTATTATCAGGGGACATTTGTTACGATATAGTATATGTTGCAAAGGGTCATTCTTTCATCCAGAAGTGATTCTATGGTGATCAGGGACGTACAGTGAGGTAAATGGCTAGTATCAGACAGATTTGTGTAGCCTAAGGGCACATGTGGGCATTATACACAGATGATGCAGTATATACTACTGGTAATTTGGTGAGTTAAAAGATAGGCTGGGGAGGCAGTGCCTCATCTCGCACACTTTTTACTCCTAGAGCTCTGACTATTAATTAAACTGAATTATTACAATAATACAAAGACATAATGTAATCTTTTTTTTAAATATATTAAAAGAATACAGTCACAACTCTGGAGTATTTGGAGTAGGACAATAAAGGCTCGGCCTCACCTCACCACGTGTCACTGCTTGTAATTAGTAACATCGAATATAATCATGATTGTATAAAATACCTTGCAAAAAGCAGTGCCAAATGGTATGTGGCCAAGAATGGCACCATCCTAAATCATCGTCATCAGAAAATGCAGACATACAGAAGATGCCAGACTCAGACTCACTGTGTGCCTGAAATGAAGAGAGAACATCATGTAGGGAGCTTCCCGGTTAGCACGTTACAGTCATGTGTGTATTATGTTTACTGGATCAGACAGAAAAATAAACGCCATGAAGAAGACAGTAAGATTTAGTGCAGTTATCCATTTCTAAAATCGCTGGTCATGGCCAGTGTTCTCACCGGAGAACAAGCAATAGAAAGAACCGTACAGTATTAATGGGCGCTGTCTAAGCTACTGCTGAGGGGTTGTGGAAACACTCGTGTAATAACAAACAAAAGAGAGGGTGAGCAGCGCTGGGTTGCACAGAGTTATACCATACAAAATGGTGTTAAAATATATTTAATAAAAACCATACACAACCATCAATAGAAGCTTGGATTGGCAAAATGATCAATATTAAAATATAAGGTATTCCTGGGATATTGAGAATAATAGGACCCATCCTCTTGTGTAGTTGTGTGTTGGACAGGGAGTCCGTTGCAAGTGCAATGAGCACTCATTTAGTTGGTAGGAGAGCAAGGCATATGAATATTGCCAGTGTTGGTAATAGTTCTGGTATAATACCACGCTTGGGGTGAGATAATTACCCTGTTGGGTGATTCAAGTCCGTCTGGAGTTATCCGCAAGTCTTGCTCGCAGAGCTGTTCCACGGAGATGGCAAACCTCCCGACCTCTGAACTCAGGCGCTGGTCCGGAACTGTAGCAGGTAGCTCTCACCAGAGAACACTGGCCCTGCCAGATCTTTTAGCACACAGCTCTGACATCGCTGTGTGCGGAGCGATCTACCATAGCTCAAAACGCTCAGCCACATCTCCACGTGTGTAGACCCCATAAGCAAAGGGATTACATACATGATGGCTCAACACAATTAACATGAAAGTATCTGTGGAATGAAGAGCCATTATCAGCAAGAAATAGCCACTCATCACATTATTATAAGCACAGTATCTCTAGATGCAGTTAAAAACCCAAAGTCACCCACACGCGTGGGCCAAATCTTCCAATCACAAGGCAGCCTGGCCAACCTGCATCATCAGCCACAGTGTAACAAACGCCACCCAACCTTCTACTGCCGACAGAAAGGAACCTACATAGTGTACTTCTAGCAACACCATAAACATAGCTAGGATTGGAAATATTCAGCAATAATGACACAAAAGAAATATTAAAATGTACATGTAGAACAAGGCAGTACTGCCAATTATCCAGCCCCTGTAAGGAAAGCCAAGTGCCTATACGCGTGTTCCTCTGTCTCCATCTCTATAGAGAAACAACAGAATATATAACTATGTTGGTAATCTTTCCCTAAGTATCAGAAAAGAATATTACAGTTAAGAATTGCAAGGTCATGGCAATCTGCCATATTGGCTGCCCATAGGACATAATGCCATGACATCTACTGACAATAACCAATGTAGCCTGACTTAGAAGTAGATAATCCAGCACTTGGACAGCCATCATTAGGAACGCACGGTTTCTATCAAGATCCGCTTTTTTTATCATTTAGTTTATCCATCATGTATGTTCTTGATCCTCTCCTTATGTCCACTAAGGTCACATGACTGCTGGCGGGGGGATCCAGTCAATAGGTTGCCACCATATGACCAACATGGTCAAACCATCAACACAAGCAAACGGTTGACCTGGCTGTGTTCGACACATGAAAGGGTTTTCAATACTTTACCATCAATGTTGACTCTGATTGAGAATGGTAAGTGTGCCAAGCGCAGTGATAGCAGAGCAATGCCCCTGGCCTCAAGCGAGCTATGTAAGGAGACCTGCGACACAACTTGTTCAGGCGTGTCGATACAGACACTGAAAAACCAGCAAAAAAACTTGGGGTCGACCTGCTAGCAGCAGGGTAGCTATTGAGCTAGCATTGGTGTATGGTACATTGTGTTATATGCTGATGAAGAGAACACAATATCACCCAAAAGCTCAGACTTTGTGATAACAGTCATTTTGCAGTTATTTCATGTTGTTTAAGAAAAAAAAAAAATAAGAAAAAAAAAGAGACTCACTCGCTCGTGTCTTACTGGTGTTCCTGGTTTCCAATGACTTTTAGATAGGTTGGACTCCTCTTCTGTAACTGGTGGAGGGCGGGCATAGGAATGTAAACTTTTGCTGGTAGCTATTATGTGAACAGGCGATGATCTAAAATAAAGAAAATCCATGTTATACAGGACACAAAGATTTCATCTGAACTCTGGATTGCTATAGGTCTCTTGGAGGGGACGTTTCAGGCAGGCAAGAGAAATACTGAATGCCGCAGCCAATCACACTACACTTTACATTTCTCAAGTCTATGCTAGTAAAACAAAGCAAACAAGCTAAGTGCTTCTTATACACAGCTTATCTATATTACTAGCAGAAGGATGACTTGGTGACATATTTCTATGATGGTGTTGTTGGAGCAAATAAAAGGTCTTAAAGAAAAATATTAGCATTGTAATTAGTTAACCTACCATTTACAATCCAACATTATTGTGACATTGGAGAACTCTCCCTATGCACTTGTGAGGTGGATCTGGATCATGTGACCTGCTATGAGGTCTGGAAATTGTATTATATTTGTATAAACTATTGTTATTTGCAGCCAACCACTAAGCAGGGATTTACTTTTTAAATTTGACTCCTATGGGGTCAAAATGGAGTAAAAATGTTCAGTTACATTATATTATTTACCAATGGAAAAACAGGTCACCTCCTGTCTGGCAAACATCTCCATGACTACGACAAAGATAACTCAAACTTATGTTATTGTATGGAAAATTTAAGTAACTGTTTAAATGATTATTTGTTCGGATTATGTGGCCACATCTCCCATAAATAATGAATGGGAGATCTATAGAGGGAGAATGTAAAACACTTCTGCCACATCAAAGAGATTAAACAGGTAAACTGACCAATCGTTCTTCTGTTTCCATTTTATGGCAGCTCAAATGTCAACAAATAGAGTAACCTAATTGGACATTTATGTAGAATATATCACAACAATATGGCCCACATTTAGTATATAAGGTTTCCCTTTCTAATATACCAAAAATATGTTGTACATAGTATTACACCTGCAGCAGAGTAATCTATACATCTTTAATAGTGAGATTTTTAGAAAAGCCAAGGCCAATCTCTTCTACCAAATATATACGGCCAAGCTACTTCCTATATCTACCAGCAATGCGCACTGTGCCTATAGCGCTGGAGAGATCTGGGTAAATTTCATGCATCGTATCCAAACATTTATGTGGGGCCAGAAAATAACATGGGCTATACCTGTTATAGAAGGAACATTGCATTAGAGGACTCTGAGGGCTGGTGGCAATGTTAGCCAGCTCGGTCAGCCAGTTCATTCCGCGCTCACACGAATAGGCACTTTCAGACAAATGTGAGGTATTCTGGTTCCATGAAGGCACAGAAAATTCCTGATGTGAAACATCTGCATCCAGGTGGAAAACCCCAGGAGAGGATGTTGGATCAGTGTGAACGGCTTGTAACTCTGGCAGGTCATCTGTAGAGAGGATGGATACATGTATTGATTCCTACACACATTAACGTAGTAGCTAGTGTTCTAGAATATTATAGTGCCAACATTATCCACATATACATACACAATATTTACTATGAGCTATGTCACATCATCTGCTGCAGATGTATAGTGTACAACACAAGCCCACCAAACACATACTGTATACACACATATTAACATGCCTAACACACACACACACACACACACACACACACACACACACATCTATGCTGCTCTGACTTTCTATAGAACCATGGCAGCCCTACTGTTATAGAAAGAAACAAATGCAGGCGCTAGTGGGGGCAATATGCTCCCATGTGCTCTGTAATCCATGAGCTTGATCTCAGTGTGAGCATTATGCAGTCCTAGACAATCTGGATACATCACCAGCTTTCCCTAATTTACAGGAATTCCTTTTAGAGAAGAGGCTTGTACAACCCCTACACTAACAGGAATACTATTAGAGGAAAGGTAACCTAGATTTCAAAGCAGTTACATGTGCCCAATTTAATAAATAATTGAACACAGTGACAATAGAATATATAGTTATTACAATCTTCTAACCAAATGAAGCTGTATCCGTTATTAAAAACAATTCCCAAAAACGGTCTGTTCATTAAATGGTCAGGACCCTTCCAAGATTACAACATTTCTTGGTACTCCGTTAAATCTATTTCTCTGACTTCATCTGGGGGGACACTTCTTATCATGGAGGTTAGTGAGGGATTGAGTCATCAGCATTTCAGGAGTTAACTCTTTTAGCGGTACATAAGCTCCTCCCCTTCAACTGCTTCCTCAGTTTGAATTTAAAGAGTCACAAGTATAGGTTGAAGAAACCGCTACTGGCATCCTTCTCATATACAAAAGCAATAAGGGAGGCATTGAAGTGTTCCTCAAATAAAGTCATGTACAAAAGCTGTCCCTAAGGGAGGGTGCATTCAGTCCGATCTGAGATTAATACTTTAGGTTTAAAGTCAGACCCACTGGGTGCAAAGTCATGAACACTGTAGAATTTGATGAATGTGGAGGACTATGTGGCTGTTCTATGGATGCCCTATTCTGTGCTGCCCATGAAGTCCCCACTGAATGATTGGAATGAGCTGAAATCTTGAGAATTCCTATACCAAAACAAAATTGACACTATATAGACAAAAGTATTTGGACACACCTGTTAATTATTGCATTTTTGGCTGTTTCAGTCAGACCTGTTGCTACGGGGGTATAAAGCCTAACCATAGCAACAGTGGTAAGCTGAAATGTGTGAATGCGTGGCTAAACATGACCATAATGAGCGCGATATGCGCAAAAAATAGTCAGGTGTCGGAATACATTTGTCCATATAGTGCATCATTTGTAACACAATTTCAGCATTTTCACTACAGCCATACCTCGAACACCTATATCAGATTACGATAATACCTTTATACAGGCAACATGGATTTTGAGACAAGTGCATTATACCTATCGAGGAAATTCTCATCATTTTTTACTTTTATATGAATACTAAAAAATAAAACCTATTTACTGAACATGAATACTAACAAAACAAAATTTAAATTGGAGTTTCATATTTACAGTGATTATACATGTGACAGATTTTGGTGAAATTTATTAAATTAATGTCTGTCCGATATTAGCATAAAAAGTGTCAGAGTAAGGGGGGTATGCAATCTGCTGCCGCTATTTCCGACGTGGGAAATAGCAGCGGCTGCCTATTAAATGCTGTCTTTAGCGACAGCATTGAAGCGGGATCACGGCAGAATGGGCCCGACTTTAGAAGCTGTCGGGTCCGTTCTGCCGATAATGGCCGTGGATTGTCGAGATCCCGGCCGCAGATCGCCAATCCACGGACGTTTTCGCAGCCACGACCCCATTGAGCCGAGCGGCAGATGGGGTACTGAATCCCACCTGTCGTTCTGCAGTCTATCAGACCGCAAACGGGCCAGGATCATTTGTATATACTAAGGCATCATCTCTTATAAGTAAATTTAAAAGAGCTATGTCCCTATATACTTTTTAAATCCTTATTTTCCTTTACTGACCATCCTTTGAGATGGCCTTTTAAGGTATACCCAATAAAGGTTATTTTTAAACAACAGTGCGGCCCCAGAAAGAGTGCATTTATTTCCCTTGAAGGTTCATCTTTCGGCTATTCATGCACCCAGATAAGGTCAAAAGACACTACCTGGCAAACTGTTGGATTATAAATAGACTTGTATACCAGTTAATCTATAAATACTCATCAATATTTTTTATATATGCCCACACACTATTCTCCTGTGCAGTCATAACACCCCCCCCCCCCCCCCCCCCCCCCGGTTTTTACTGGCATAATGTGTATAAGGGGATCCACCTGGCATAATATGTACAACAGGCTCCACCATGGCATAATGTATGTAGAGGGATTTATAAGGAGCACACCTGTACAGAAGTAGGTGTAAGCTCTCATTAGCATGGCCGTCTACCCTTGGGTACACTTTATTCTCTTACTTAAACCATCTTCTACTTCATTGTCAGAAAACCCAAATCCCTTGGTTTTCCGCCACCCTCAAAATTTTTATGTTTCTATACCCTGTACTTCTCCTATACAGTCTTGAATTGTAAGTCACTGTTTTCTTGTTTATGTACTGGGTGCTACGGTTCCCTTCTGGCACTAAAAAGTTAATAATAATAATAATAATAGGTCAGTATATCCTGGGCAAAATACATTATAAGCAAGGTACAGAGGTGAAGGTTGGGATGTAGGTGCCTTTCTAAACACATCTAACTTGAATTCAAGCATGTTTAAAATGAGCATGGAGTATACACTGTAAAATCCATACCAAGTTCCATGTGCTCATCAGAGGACTCATATCCTGGGGAGGATGGGAGACGTTCATCGCACTTTAACATCTCCAAAGATTCATTCATTGCTGTAGGTCTATTGTCCATTACCAACTGGACTTTCTGTACGGTGTTGGGCATGTCTGTAGTCTTCACTTCCCACACCATATTATAGCACTTAAACTGAGCAGTCCATGGAAAGAAAAGACAAAAACTATGTGTTACAGCTCTGGATGACAGAATGTCAGATTTTGGCATTTCATAAATTAATTTCGATGGACAATAACATCCTAGCTATAGATCATATAATACATGCACCAGCAGTTTCTGAATAATTAAAATCAAATTAATTGTACCCCATAAAGACGGTTTAATTACATTTCCTTTATTAACAACAGGTGTTATTATTTGATTATGCCACAAGATACACTAATGTTCTATAAAAGGAATACATTCTATTCCGAGAACATTTTTGCAACGTCACGGTTTAGAACTAAAGTTAACAAACTTACTGAAGCCAATTTTGTACAGCCTTTGAATTTGAAATATGTATTGGATTTGCACACAAAAATCCCAATGGAAAAGTGATCTCTAGTGGGGCTTGTGATTTATTAAAAAGGTTTCTGTAACATTTTACTGTAGGAACAGAAAAAGAAAGCAATAATGAATCTTAGCTGGAGCAGCTCTAAAAGCTCCTGGATCTAGCAGTGAAATGGATACACACTGCAATAGATATGCATGCATCTTCCCACTGCATCTATTGTCTGCATGTTGGTAGCATGCATCTTCCCAATGCATTTCTTGCAGTGTGTGGACACACACTACAAGAGATGCTGGGGCCTAATTCAGCATGTATAGCAAATTAGAGTATTTGCAATCCGTTCAATTATCAAATGACTACAATTGGGCAGTATTGCATTAACGCATGCACGGCTACAATTTGTAATTAGATTAGAAGTGTTAGAGTATTCAGCTTTTGCAAATGGATCACTATTGCAATGGGCTGTAATTTGTGTGTGTGTGTGTGGGGGGGGGGGTCCTATTCTGGTAGAAATAATAGGCCACTGGTATTGTTATTATTATAATTTTATTTATAAGGCGCCACAAGTGTTTTGCAGCGCCGTACAAAGGAACAGTACAGGGAGACAAAACAGCATTACATTGAATAAATAACAAAAATAGAGTACCGGTAAAGAGCACCACAGTTCAATACACATTACAGCTTAAATATAAGTAGTGAGGACTCAATTAACATACTGTACAACTAGAGGCTTGAGGCCAATCATGGAGATGAGTGTGCGGACAAAGATGAGACTGTTTGAGTATGGGAGAACTGTGAGTGAAATGTGAAGAGAAGTGGGATTTGACAACAGGAGGTCAGAGAGCCCTGCTCTGAGGAGCTTACAATCTAGTAGGAAGGGGAGACAGACAGATTACATGAGGTGCAAGCGAGTGGGCGGTGGCTTGATAGCAGGATGTAAGCAGGCAGGAGGTCGGAGAATCAGCTTCAGGGATAGTTTATGCAGTGGAAGGGTATGCTTTGATGAATAGGTGAGTTTTCAGTGCCCGTTTAAAGATTTGCAGGGTCGGGGAGAGTCTAATGGAGCGAGGGAGTGCGTTCCACTGAAGGGGTGGATCACGAGCAAAGTCCTGTACTCTAGCATGGGAAGCAGTGATCAGGGTGGAGAAGAGACGACAGTCGTCAGCCGACCGTAGAGGGCGGGAGGGTTTATGAATGGAGATGAGGTTAGAGATATATGGAGCAATGGAATTAGAGATGGCCCTGAGAGAGGTGTTTGAAGAGGATTCTGTAGGGGAGTTGGAGCCAGTGCAGATTTTGTTGAAGGGCAGAAGTAGAGTGTTGGGAGAGGAAGATAAGCCTGGCTGCGGAGTTGAGGACAGATTGGAGAGGAGCCAGTTGGGATCGAGCGAGGCCAGTGAGGAAAACATTGCAGTAGTCGAGCCGTGAGATGACCAGTGAGTGGATGATAAGCTTAGTTGCACTCTGTGAGAGAAAAGGCCTGATGCAAGCAATGTTGCGTAACTGGAACCTTCAAAAATGGGCCAGAGCTTGGATGTGATGTAGGGTGCAAAGGAGAGGGAGGAGTCAAGATTGACACCCAGGCAGTGGAGTTGGGGAACGGGGGAGATGGTGTTGTTAACGGTGATAGAGATATCAGTAGGGGGGTGTGGCTCTGGGTGGGGGAAAGATAATGAGTTCACTGTTGTCCATATTGAGCTTCAGAGAGCACCCAGACATCCAGGAGGAGAAGCAGTTGGAAACCTGAGAGAAAACAGTGGGGGACAGATCAGGAGAGGAGAGGTAGGTTTGTGTGTCATCCGCATAAGGGTGGTATTGGAGGCCAAAGGAGTAAATAAGTGCACCCAGAGAAAAGGTGTACAGGGAGAACAGAAGGGGGCCAAGGACGGAACGAGGATGGAAGGTGGTGAGGTGTTGCCAGAGGCAGAGACTGAGAAGGAGCGGCTGGTGAGGTAAGAGGAAAACCAGTCGAAGACAGTTCCAGAGAGGCCAATGTTTTGAAGTGTATGGAGGAGGAGAAGGTGATCCACAGTGTCAAAGGTAGCAGAGAGGTCCAAAAATATAAGCAGAGAGAAGTGGCTGAGAGCAGGTCATTCTCAGTGAAGTGCAGTGGACGAAAGCCAGATTGAACGGGATCAAGGATGGAGTGGTCAGAGAGGTAGCTGGTGAGACGCCTGTAAACTAGCCATTCAAGTAGTTTAGAGGCGAATGGGAGAAGAGAAATAGGGCAATAGCTTGTGGGTGATAAAGGGTCCAGGTTGGGTTTTTTAAGAATAGGTGAGACCAGAGCATGTTTGAAGGGTGAGGGGAAGATACCAGTAGAAAGGCATAGGTTAAAGAGGTGAGCAGGGTGGGAGCAGCCAGTGAGGGAGAGGGAACGGAGGGGGCCGGAGGGTGGAGAGGATGAGATGAGGGAGTGGACTTCCTCATCTAAAGTGGGGCTGAAGGAAGACAGAGTTGGGAAGGGGGGATGGGAGGAGATATCATGTCGGATTATCTCTATTTTAGAGAGGAAGAAAGCAGTGAGGGATGATGGGAGGAGGGGTGTAGGAGGGCGAAGGAGAGTGTTGAAAGTTTCAAAGAGACCGCAGGCATTGGAGGATGAAGAAGAGAGGAGTGATTTGAAGAAAGATTGTTTAGCAAGGGAGAGAGCAGTGCTGTAGTAGAGAATACACTTGAAATGGAGGAAGTCTGCCAGAGAGTGAGATTTCCTCCAGAGGCGTTCAGCAGAGCGTGCACATTTTTGTAAAAATCTTGTTAGTTTGTTGTGCCAGGGCTGGGGTTTAGAGTGTTGGAGGGGGACATTATGGAGGGGGGCCACAGAGTCAAGTGCAGAGGTAAGAGAAGAGTAATAGAAAGAGGCAGCCTGGTTGGGGCAGGTCATGGTGGAAAGAGGAGAGAGGAAAGTCTCCAGGGAGGACAGGATAGTAGGGACAAGAAATCGGAAGTTGCATCTGGTGACTGTGGGTCTGGGCAATGAGAGGGAAGGAGAGGAGGAGAGGGTGAAATAGATCAAATTGTGGTCAGAGAGAGGGAAGGAAGAATTAGAGAAATCAGAGAGATTACAATGGTGGGTGAAGATGAGGTCAAGGGAGTGTCCGAGATTATGAGTGGGGGTGGAGGTCCATTGTGAAAGTCCAAAGGAGACAGAAAGGTCAACAAGGTTAGAGAAGGCAGCATTATTGATGTCAATAGGAATGTTAAAGTCCATGACAATGATAGAGGGGAGGTCAGAGGCAAGAAAGTGTGGAAGTCACGCAGCGAAGTTATCAAGGAAAGGGGAGCAGGGGCCAGTAAATCACAGCCTCAAGGAGGTGAATGGGGTAGAAGAGGCAGATAGTGTGTACCTCAAAAGGTGGAGAATGTGAGGGAGGACTCAGGTGGAATGACACGGAATGTGCAGTTGGGGGAGAGGAGGTTGCCCACTTCTCCACCTTGGTGGTCATCAGGTCTGACCGAGTGGGTGAAGGAGAGGCCTCCATAGAGACCCAGCTGTTTTACTTGAGTAGCCAGATCGGTACTTCTGATAGTTGGGCACCCACTGTAATTAGTACGCTCATACCCCCACTATCCATGTTGGCATGGAGTTGATTGTATATAGTTGTAGCTTGCAGCAGGGCCCTCCTACCTCCATGTCTGTCTGTTGTTACCCAGTTTGTTTTATCACTGTTTACTATTGTAAAGCGCAACGGAATCTGCTGCGCTATATAAGAAACTGCAAATAAATAAATAAATAAACAAATAAATATAGTGTGGCGAGCGCAGCGAGCCACCGCGCCCGAAGCGCGGCGAACGTAGCAAGCCCCGCGAGGGGACGCGGAAAACTATTCAAATAGCTTAGTGGGCGCCCAACTAACATATACGTACCAGCAGTTCAAATCTAATCTGGCCACATATATGTGAAGTTCTAGTCTTGTTGTTCAGTCAGCTAGTTTATATAAGGTGCTTCCATCTTAAACTACTCAATACAGCCATAAAACCCTGACCATTTCACAGAGACTAAAAGTTACAGTACCATGAGCCCCAAGACAACCATGGCCTAGTCTGGCTTGTGGTATCAAGCAATATTCCACTAAGATTTTCTTTTCTGTAGGCTCCAAATCTTTTCAATGTATTATTCATCCCAACTGAGGCCTCACCAGACAAGGAACTTGGACAATGACTGATTAGCTGATTAATTCAAAAACATTTCTCCCAAATTTTCTGTGCCACTGGTGTTGCCTTAATGCTTAACCCGGAGACTGGTCACAGTTGCACCCTTCCAGTAATACATGCAACCACTAAATGAAACTGTATCAATAGAGAACATCCCTCCAACAAAAGGTTTGATGTCAGTGATTAAACACCAGTACCTTGGCTTCTTTGTTATTTGGACTAAACCAAATTTTTTTTACCTTTTATGTTTAGTGTAATTTAAAAAAAAAATAAAGTTTTGAATATGACATCTACTGGGGAAGAAAGAACATAGTAGACCTACACATGGAGAAGATTTAAGGGTCCCTTGTATATTTTTGTGTGTTATATCATGGATACTTGAAGCCCCATAATCCTTTCTGGATTTGAAAAGTTTTTATTCCTGGTTTTATATATTTTTTTTAAATATATAATTTCTTGCTCTTTATCAATAATGTGCCCTTGTAAACCATGTAAAGCGTGAATTTAAAAGCGTCAGCATTCTATGCTCTAGCAGTCTCCACACTGAGGCGACAGTCTAATACTGGGTGCACATACAAATTGTCAGATATATTGGCCATATCATCTAGTGTGATAGTGCATGCTTCCCTGGGTCATTTGCTGGTTCGTCCTGTCAGATTATTTATTTACAGTTTCTTATATAGCTCAGCAGATTCCGTTGCGCTTTACAATAGTAGACAGTGATAAAACAAACTGGGTAACAACAGACAGACTTGGAGGTAAGAGGGCCCTGCTGCAAGCTTACAATCTGTACATGCCCACAAGGACATCCCTGGACACGACAGCATGCAGGTGAATGCGGTCATCAATTATAATCTCACAGCCTTTCTATCGTGCATGCCATCCGCTAGGGTACACATTATCTAATGTGTACCTACTCCAACTGATTCATCAAGGTCATGATAACTTGGGGTTAAAACACACATGCATCATTACAGAACTTTTTGGGCAGCTTGGAATTTATGTTAAAATAATCTAATAATTAGGGGGTCAATCGAGTTAGCTGCAAAGGGTGTGATGTGTCATTGTGGCAGAGTTTCAGCCGCAGCAACTACACCAAATTCACACGTTCTTCACGGGCTGGTTTCAGACCAAACTCCTAAAACGTTGCTTGCTGCCCTATTTATTTATTTATTAACAGTTTCTTATATAGCGCAGCATATTCCGTTGAGCTTTACAAAGGAGACAGTGATACAACAAACAGGGTATTTACAGACAGTCAAAATATAGGAGGGCCCTGCTCGCAAGCTTACAATCTATAGGGACAAATATCATCATGATTCTTACCATTTTTCACTTACGTTTATGGCTATGCAGCAACAAAACCTTTATGTATAGTGGATACGTAATCACACTCTATCCTGCAGGCAGTCTTCTCCTTTATCCAAAAAGGACCAACCTGCTCTATCTAGTACTGTACATGTTCCAGGTCAGACATCACATCATGATGCTCCTTCTCTTTAATATAATATTAATACAACTACCCCGAAATGTTGAATTTACAAGTGACTACATTATGTTGTTTGTCCTGGATTTCCATCCAATCATGACTTGCTATTGGTGCATGGGGTGTGGTATAGGGTACAGATAGTCAGGAACCCGACTGCCCGAACTCAGACAGCATGGTGAGCGCAACAAAGCCCCTTGTGGGCACGCTGCGCTCGCTACGCTTGCCACCTATTCTATTCTCCTTCTATGGGGATCATAGACCCCCACGAGGGAGAATAGCCGGTGGATGTCGGGCAACCGTCTGTCGGAGTTTTGACAGTCGGAATCCCGACATTGGGTAAATGACTGTCGGGTACCCATTGCATGTGGATGGAAAGGCACCTGGACCATATTTTAAATCTTGAAATAAAAACCACAATGCTGGGAACAGAGGGGGGGGGGGGGGGGAGAGTGGGTTGCGTTTCAGCTGCTTGCAGGGATTGATGGGAAAACAGCCACCTGTTTTTGCAGTTTTCAGCTGATATAAGGATTTTCATCTTATACCACCACTTCCAGATGGCATAATTGAAGGTACAGATGGAGCCGGGCTCCCTCTTGCTGGTGTATCGCCAGATTGTCTCCACTGGCGATCCGCCAGCAGCGAGGCGCTCCATCTGACTGAGACGCGCGTGCGTCTCAGTTTCCGGGCGGCGGGGCGACGGGAACCCTGTCCGTCTCCGCTTCAGGGAGACGGACAGGGTTAGGGGAGGCGAAGGGGACCCGCGGGAAGCGCCGTCGGAATCCGCGCATCCGCTTTCGCATATCAGATGGTGGATGGCGGGGGATGGCGGCTGGTGATTCTGCCGCCATCCCCTGCAAAGACCAGGCCGGCTCCATCTGTAAGTTTATTAGGTTTTGCTTTAATGGTTTTCAGCTTGCTGAACACAATGATATAGGAGTCTGGTATTAATGTAGAAGACAAAAGCTTTATCTTTTCTGTTAAATCCTTCTTACATAGCCATAATAGTTAAAATATGCAGAAATTAAAGTTTCTGCATATTTTAAGAGCTGAGATACTTTGCTATAAAAGGGCCAAGACAGCTTGTTCTAGTGATCAGAGGTCCCTGCTGTGTATTGCTTGCATCTACTCAATTTGAAATATCTGCGATCATTGCACTGCATGCTGTTTAATACAAAATTATGGAACCTAATAAGATGTACTCAGGGGAGGTTGGGGAACACTCAATGATCTAGAAATATATGTAGAATATGAGTATTACAGAACCCTTTGATGAATTAAGCAGATAGGTAACCAACACTTGATGATACCAAGTGGTTACCACTAGTGTTCACTCTAGGATTTTTTGAGGGCAGAGCAGGCAACTAAAACCTCACACACACACACACCACAAGCCTGAGAGCGGTACTAGCAATAGGTATATAACGATGCAATAGGTTATAACGATGAAAGAAGGTTAAGCCACTAAGCAGAAAACAGCCCTAGCACAATTCACCTTTCTCTTTTTAATATCCAATTGGAATCACCCCTTAAATAAAATTCTCACAAAGTGAAACCTGTGTTTTTGCCACCTGCAACCCTATTTCACAGGAAAATGGGGCTCCTTTGGCTGTCTCAAATCCCAGATAAACTGTGACAAACCCTGACTCAACAGATAGCCACTGGAAATAGTAACGATAATTACTATTAATTGGACGGGATGTTGTTAATATGCCGACAGTCGGGATCTCAGTGGTCAGGATGCCAACTGCTGACATTATCGGCAGCCATAATCCCGGCACACAGGGTCTATTTTCCCTCATGGGGGTTCACAACACCCATGGTGGGGGAATAGAATGTTGTAAAGAGCAAAGAGTCACCATACCCACAGTGTAGCAAGTGCAGTGACCCGGCAATGGGCCTTGTTGTGCTCCCCCACTGCCAGCATTCCCAGGGGCCAGGATCCTGCTGTTGCGATCATGACAGCAAGGATCCCAACTGTCAAGGATTCATACTGAACCCATTTGGACACCCCCTCCCCCAAGTATATTTTATGTGGATCTGCAAAACAAGGATTCTGTGAAACAGTGTCCACAATTGACATTATACTAGGATAAATAAAGTTTTAGCTGTCCATGTAAAAGTTATACGTAACATTGCCCACATGGGAATCCAGCAATGCCATTAGCTGAGAGGACTGCATTAGTCGCATCTGAAGGAATATTGCTAAGAAAATAAAAAAAAATTGAGAAAAGGCTACATTTTCCATTTGGAACACATATATATATATATATATATATATATATATATATATATATATATATATATATATATATATATATATATATATATACATACATACATACATACACACACACACACACACACACACATACATATATACACACACATATATATATATATATATATATATATATATATATATATATATATATATATAGCAGCAGATGTAAATCGCACAACACTCCACAATAATGATAATTTAGACTGTGCACGGTACCAATAAGATATTCTCAGTGTCTCTTGTTACAGAGAAACCAGCACCAGTCCAGGTAAATTCAATAATCCATTTTAATCTTTTCCAAAAGACATCAAATCCTCATAGCAGCGAGGTAGTAGCAGACACCCAACAGGCTATACATTACATCAAACGCCAGACAATAATCGTCATCCTCGACGGCCGTTTCGGTGCTATGCAGCACCTTCATCAAGAGGGGTCATATGACCCCTCTTGATGAAGGTGCTGCATAGCACCGAAACGGCCGTCGAGGATGACGATTATTGTCTGGCGTTTGATGTAATGTATAGCCTGTTGGGTGTCTGCTACTACCTCGCTGCTATGAGGATTTGATGTCTTTTGGAAAAGATTAAAATGGATTATTGAATTTACCTGGACTGGTGCTGGTTTCTCTGTAACAAGAGACACTGAATATATATATATATATATATATATATACCGTGTGTTGGACCGGCACTCCCACAATCAGAACATCAATGCTGCGTGCCTTTGCAAGGATGAGATACAAAGCAGGGTTCCCCACGGGGAACAAGCACGTCACTGCAGCAATTTCTTGTGAAGAATAGATGTTTATTAAGCCTCGACGGGCCGTTTCGGGGTATAACCCCTTCCTCAAGAGACTTCAAACAGGTACAATAATCACCCCAGTGTAACACATTTAAATACCCCCACCTTGCCGCCAAAAACACCTTCAGTCACGCCAGGCACGCCTCCGCTGCACGTCAGCCGGCTCTGGCGCACAGCAACAGCATCACCGCCTCACACACACTGAGCTGCTGCCATGACAACCAGACGCCGGCCGGCGACCCGATCATATCACACAGACGGGAGCGCTCGCCACTCTCACCTAGCGGGAACCCCCTATCAGCGGGACAGACCAGGCTTGCAGTGAATAGCGCGCCCACGCTGACACACTCACCGATTACCTCCTCGATCGGTGCCGGCACCCAGAGCGGCCAGCGGCGTCTCTCACAAGCCGCTGCCACTCTGATGGTAACCCAGCAACCCATCAAGCCGCCGCGACGTCACCCAGGAAACACACGCCCACGGCTCACACCACGCTAGCGTTGTTCCCGTGGTAACGCCACAGCTGAGGCAGTCATGAGTGTAGATGTTACCTACAGGGTATGGACTAAAATACAGCAATTAAATGGACATCATAGACATTACATAACTTAGGACATAAATTCCTAAGTGGGCGACCAATCACCTTAATAAGTGGCCGAACTGTCTCTCACATAGCTCAAACCACTCAGGCGAATGGCCGCACACATCAACTGAGTACCCCCTTTGACGGAACTTATCGACAACTTTATCCAATTCCTGTACCACTGTCTCATGATTACTGCAGATCCGCATTGCCCTCACCATTTGCGAATATGGCAACCCCTTCTTCAATGGAGGGGGGTGGTGACTACTGGCCAATAACAATGTGTTACGGTCAGTAGCCTTGCTAAACAATGATGTGCTGATCCTGCCACCCTGGATGCTCACTGACACATCAAGAAAATCGATCTTACTATCACTAGTTTTAAATGTGAATTTGATTGGGGTGTCAGCTTCATTAATTTCAGCCATCATTGTATTAAATAATTCAACGCCATGGCTGACCGTAACACATTGTTATTGGCCAGTAGTCACCACCCCCCTCCGTCAAAGGGGGTACTCCCTCAACACGCTCAAAACAGCCAAAGAGAGGGCATTAAAGTTAAAGAGGAGTGATTTATTAAAACCTACTATTAAAAAACAAGGGGAGGTTTTTCCATTCATCTCCAAATTTGACACATCTAGTACAGTGGTACCCATTGCCAGCAAGGCACTTTGGCCCATTTTAGCCAGTGACAAGGACCTACCGGTCTTTAGAAAAATCCGTCCCCTTGCGTGTTACACCAGAGGACGGAATCTGCGAGACATCTTGGTGCACACTGATGTGTCCGGTTTTGATAAAGTAAATATAGCCAATATGAGTGTGAAAGCACCAGGGTGCTATAGGTGCCCAAAATGTGTCACCTGTAGTTTTCTTGTGACTGGCAATAAATTTAAAGACCCCCACTCCTCCAAACTATTCTCCATCCGACATGTTCTGACATGTGATACACGCTATGTCGTATACATGATAAGCTGCCCTTGTGACTTATGTTATGTCGGGATGACATCGCGTAAGTTCAAGGAAAGGATGGCGATGCATTGCTCAGCCATAAAGGCCTCCATCGGTGGTAAAATAACGAGTAAGGTGGCAGAGCAGCCGGTGGCGATGCACTTTAAAGATAAGGGCCATTCCCTAGCAGCTTTAAAGTATCAAATTATAGACCATGTCCCCGATTCAATTAGGGGTGGAGACCGATATAAAAAATTACTTAGACTTGAAGCTAAGTGGATTTTTACACTAAATACAGTTGCACCCCATGGCTTAAATGAGCGGCTGGTATGGAGTTCATTTATGTGAATGCTTAGGTTCTCTATATAGCTGCTGTGTTTTATAGTAATGATGTTCATATTAGGCGATCTCTTGGGTCTATATATTATGTTAGGGATGTTGATTCCTACCTTGACCCATACCTGATTCATATATTTATTGTTATTATTTTGATAATTTTTTTATGTTTTTTGTAATGTGTTTTTTCATTGCTTGATACTTGGTTTGTTGGTGATGTTCGATTCATGAAGGGTGTCTATATTGTTTACAGCATATGGTATGTTGACAGCTGAGCTGTCGACTTGGGTTGGTGTGAGCACCCAGGATGGCAGCTCAGTTGATGTGTGCGGCCATTCGCCTGAGTGGTTTGAGCTATGTGAGAGACAGTTCGGCCACTTATTAAGGTGATTGGTCGCCCACTTAGGAATTTATGTCCTAAGTTATGTAATGTCTATGATGTCCATTTAATTGCTGTATTTTAGTCCATACCCTGTAGGTAACATCTACACTCATGACTGCCTCAGCTGTGGCGTTACCACGGGAACAACGCTAGCGTGGTGTGAGCCGTGGGCGTGTGTTTCCTGGGTGACGTCGCGGCGGCTTGATGGGTTGCTGGGTTACCATCAGAGTGGCAGCGGCTTGTGAGAGACGCCGCTGGCCGCTCTGGGTGCCGGCACCGATCGAGGAGGTAATCGGTGAGTGTGTCAGCGTGGGCGCGCTATTCACTGCAAGCCTGGTCTGTCCCGCTGATAGGGGGTTCCCGCTAGGTGAGAGTGGCGAGCGCTCCCGTCTGTGTGATATGATCGGGTCGCCGGCCGGCGTCTGGTTGTCATGGCAGCAGCTCAGTGTGTGTGAGGCGGTGATGCTGTTGCTGTGCGCCAGAGCCGGCTGACGTGCAGCGGAGGCGTGCCTGAAGGTGTTTTTGGCGGCAAGGTGGGGGTATTTAAATGTGTTACACTGGGGTGATTATTGTACCTGTTTGAAGTCTCTTGAGGAAGGGGTTATACCCCGAAACGGCCCGTCGAGGCTTAATAAACATCTATTCTTCACAAGAAATTGCTGCAGTGACGTGCTTGTTCCCCGTGGGGAACCCTGCTTTGTATATATATATATATATATATATGTATACAGTTCTTTCCAAAGAGTAAAGGCCCATACACACTGGGCGACTTTGAGCGGAAAGTCGCTCAAAACAGCAGGTTTGAGCGTCTTTCAGATCAAAGCCGCCCAGTGTGTATGGCTCCCGCAACATCGCCGGGAAAGCAGCTCATCTGCTGGTAATACCAGCAGATGAGCGGCTGGCTTTCAGGGCGGCTTTACATAGCACTCCGCTATGCAATGCCGTCCTCTCCCCCCCCCCCCCCCCGTTTGCGCCATGCAGGGGGAAAGCCGCTCAGTGTGTATGCACTGAGCGGCTTTCCCCGCATCGATGAACGCGATCATCGCTGTCCATACACGCTGGGCATAGTCACCCAGTGTGTATGGACCTTAACTGCAGTGAAGGTTTATTAACATATATTACAGAAATATACAGTAATAGGTAAAAAAGTAAATGCCACAGCTATCAATAGTATTGTTTTTCCCCTAAAATACTACATTCATGGAATATACCACGTCTCCTCACTTCATAAATACTTAAACAGTCTTCAGAGCATTGGAGACTTCTTTAAACCAGTAGTGGCCCCTTGTGGCGGAAATCTAATAAGATAGCTTTTGGTTATTGTTAACATTTATTTCTGCATTCAGCGATGTTCCACCAATAAAACACCTAAATGATATTTAACGTATCCAAGGTATGATGTGCCTGAAGAACTACTTGGCACAAGTACTACTCTAAATAATGTTTAGAGGTTTATTTTCCAAGGGAAACAAAAACTAAGAGTGAAATGTAATAGGATGAGAGAATCACAAAGTGAGAGATTTGGTAAGAAATCTCTAGTTTTAAAAAACTGGAGATTTCTTACCAAATCTCTCACTTTCTGAATCTCTCACCCTATTACTTTTCATGCTAAGCTTCATGACAACTGTATATGACAGGTCCTGGGCCCTCTTAACATATATTCACACTGGCTCAACAATTCTAGGGGCCTTCAAGCAGGGGGTGCTGGATCAAGAGTATCTGACCCTCTTCACGGCTGGTGCCACTGGAACTTCTTGAGAGAGGTACAGAATGCTGCCCAGCCACTGATTGTGAATCACACACAATAAGAACAGTCAGGCAACATTTCCTACCTGCCTCCCATTATATATCTAACAGTATGCAGATAGGGAGATGGCTGGAGCTATCCACCAATGACAGTGCTGAGAGCCACTCAATGTATGGAAGCATGTGGAGAGACAACGTGTGAATGCAGCAGAGCCTAGTTATGATTTGAGTTTTCATTAATTCCAGTGAATGTGTGGTTAGGGGCCACAGTACATTGCTTTGCCTTTGTGCAATACTGTGAAGACGGTTCTGGCCATGTCAAATATATAACTGAGCCCAGTCTATGAGGCCTCATTCAAGTAAGAGTTTATGATGACCTTCTGCTCCCTGGATTCCAAGCAGAAAGCTCACCTAAAGTTAGCGATAGTCGATAACCCTGAAGCGTGCACACCTACTTGCAGTGATATTGCACAATCTACAGTTGTGTCCATCAAACACATTTTGTATTGCTGCCTCAGATACAAAAATGCAAAGGAAGTTGCGCACATAAGACTTTTGCATTTACATACAAATCCTACATTGCACATTCTAACATACATAGTAACATAGTAATTAAGGCTGAAAAAAGACATTACTCCATCGAGTTCAACCAATTTAACGTGTAACTACTGATTTGAATAAGTCATATCTATAGGATTCCCTTAGTGGCCAAAAATGCATCCAGTTTTGATTTAAATTCATAAAACAGTAGTTGCTGTAATCACCCCCACCGGCACTGAGTTCCAGAATTTGACTGCTCTAATGGTGAAGAATCTGCTTCTTAATGCAGTACGAAATTTCTTTCCCTTAATCCTCAGTACATGCCCCATTCCCAATCCTGTATTTGAACAAACTAATATCACCTCTGTTTCTCCAGTGAAAACATATTCAGCCTGGTTAACCTATCTTTGTATTCTAGTGATTCAAGACCTTTTACTAGATTAGTCGCCCTTCTCTGTACCTGTTCCAATTCATTTATGTCCTTTTTAAGGTGCGGTGCCAAGAACTGAACACAACTATGTTTCTATGTAATATTCCAAGTGTGGTCTCACCAATGCCTTGTAGAGAGGCACTATCGGATTGGCATCCTTTAAATCCATACCCCTTTTAATGCATGCCAGTGTCCGGTTTGCTTTTGCTGCTGCACTTGAGCAGTGTGCACTCCAGTTTCTCATCTATGATGACCTCAAGTCCTTCTCTACAGCAGAATTCCCTATAATAACTTCATTTAGGCTATAAGTAGCTTGTTCATTTTTGTTCCCATAATGTATTACTGTATATTTTTCAAAGTTAATCTGCATTTCCCACTCTTCCAGTTTATTTACGTCAGTTTGTAGTGTTTCCACATCCTCTCCCGAGTTAATTTCCTTACTCAATTTTGTATTGTCTGCAAATATTGCAATTTTACTCACGGTCACTTCCAATATCATTAATGAATATATTAAACAAGGTAGGTCCCAATATTGAACCCATGCTGAGCCTTACTTATCACTTTCTCCTGTTGTAAGAAATTTTCTCCATCTGAAGTCTCAGCTGCTGTAAATCTATCCCCAAATGCGGTGGCTTGCTCCCCTATATCATGCCAAGTCCACACCCACCATGTTGTGATATCGACACTCAATGCGCTTCTATGAGCTGCAGGAGCAAATAAGACACATGCGCATGGCAATCACACAAACTGTCAAGGGAGTCATGCATGGCGATTGCTGCATGATAGCACGGCTGCATCTGCATAATGATTATGCTGCCAATTATGTTGGATGGGCAGAGGTAACTAAAAGGTCTGCATTTCCATGTACAAATGTATTTTAATGAATCATCTGAAGCGTGAGCACAGTCTTTAGCATGTTGCGTACATTTGTCAGTCAAATTATTTAGCAAAAGAAATTCTGCCTTAGTGTGCAAAACTGTATTCTTTCATTTTGTAACTTGAAATGGGCATTCTAACTTCTTTCACTCGTATATGCACATTTACAGCTGCATGTGGCATCCTTGGTGAAATGACAGGTTTCCATGAGTATTTAACCCTTTCAGTGCCATCTTCTCTGCAAAATGCACAAAATACCTGCTAATACCTGCTAAGAATCCCAGCATCACTCACATTTGTTAAAAAAAATGTTTTTACACTTTTTATTTGAATTTATATATTTCCTATATAATAGTAAACATTACAGGTCATTATGATGAATATAAATGTTTGCTTGGCAATTTTCACACCTATTTTGTCAAATTCACTTGGCAATCAAAGGGTTAAGTGCATGTAGAAACATACAGTCCCATTGCAGATGTTATGGTTTATTTATAAAGTCAAAGCTGTATTGACTTGTTAGGATTTTATTATAGCCAGGTTTAGACTATTTTGATATTCGGGGGCGGCGAGGAAGACTGGCGGGGGCAGGGAGCTCCGTTGTCACGGAGTGCGCAAGCGTCTCGTGCGCACACCACCTGGCGGGAGCTGGGGGCTATCGATAGTTTCGTCAGCCCCCAGCAGGATAAGACACGCTCCATCTGTATCAAATTAAGGGAATCTAGGCAATATTAAGATTATCAAGAAATATCCATTATAAACTGATGACCTATGCAAACATAAACCTTAAATAACATGGACAGAGGGCCTAATTTAGACTTGATTGCAAAGCAATTATCTCCTCAAATAGACCATACCATTTTCAAAGCAGGTGAGGCAAATGAAACGTGCTAAAGGTGGCCATAAACTACGGTGATATATGACAGCAGTATACGGCCATCCGATCCCCCGCGAGCTGCACAGGACCTAACCGTGCAGCAAGATCACATGTGATACATTGCATGCGGTCATTTCACATGTGATATATCGAATGCGACCACTGTTCCCCCCCCCACAAGGAGGGGAATCAGAGGTCGACCTGCGACTCAGGTCTGATGCACACAGTACCGCGCATTCGACCTGAGTGGATATCAAAGGCAACCGATTTGGGCCGATTTCTTTGCCTAATCCGTCGGGGACGGGTGAAATCATCCTATATCGCTGTAGTGTATGGGAGCCTTTAGATTGGGTGGGGGTGTGTTCAAACTAAAATCTAAAAATTGCAGTGTAAATATAAAGCAGCTACAATTTACACTACACAGAAACAAAATGACTCACACAAATCTAACTCTCTGCACATGTTACATCTATCTCACCTGCAGTGCACATGGCTTTGTCCATTTGATGGAAAAAAATGTGCTTTGCGATGTCTGAATTAGTCCCACAGTCTACCATTATTAAACATTATAAGCATAGCAAGCTATCAGACACAAGCCTTTCCGGCAGACTCTTTAAACAGGGATGGGGAACCTTCGGCCCTCCAGCTGTTGTTGAACTGCACATCCCAGCATGCCCTACTACAGTTTTCCTATTTGGCTATGCTAAAACTGTTGCAGGGCATGCTGGGGTGTGTAATTCAGCAACCGCTGGAGGGGCAAAGGTTCCCCATCCCTGTCATAACAAAACTCAACTTTAAAGAAAATGAAATATATTTTATATGCTAGAAATGTTTTGAAAAGGATTAAGGGACCAGGTTTTCAACATATTGGATGTTCTAGCTAAAAAAAAAAAAAAAAAAAAAAGATACATTTCGAGAAACGCAGATAAAGCATTTTAAAGTAATATAACTTGTAAACAGTTAAGCATGGAGTTGGAACGATTATGCAATGGGATTATGTTAGGCAGCCCATGGCGCAGGAATTATTGTTTGTGTGGAATGAAAAAGGGGTTCAACTAAACATTAATAAATTCTAGGTGCTAATGATCCTGAGTCTGGTCTAAAGAAACAGAAGCTGATTGAACCAAATATAGACAAGATCAACTAGTACAGTACTTACGGGAACTAAAGATTGAGGGCTCTGTAATGGCCTTCACTGTGTAAACCTAATTAATGAGATTTTACACTTAAGCCCAAACCTGGTGCTGTGTTTCCCAACCTCAGCCTCCATGGTACTTGAAATGTCTATACGCCTTGTGGACAGATAGTTGGGAAAAACTGCTAGTGTGTGTGTGCAAGCCTCCAAAATAATATTTGAGTAACAAAAAAATATTAAAGAACCAATAAAGGAAACTCTTAGCTTGCTATAAGAAATGTTAGTACCAACAGACTGTTGTAATTTGTTTTGTTCCGCTAGGTGTATTAAAATGTGAAGAGAGTCATGTTTGTACCCAGCATAGAATGTGTTAATGTCTATTCCCAGGGAGTTAATTAAACCTGCGATTTGAACATTGGGTCTCTAAATTTTTGCATACAAATACCCCTTTCACACCGCAGCTATAACATGGTATATTGCCGTTTCTTAAGTGTTTCAAACCGGTTCTAGCTGCAGTGAGAGAGCGCCACTGAATTTACTGGGTACAAAAACCTGGTATTTGAAAACGGGTAAAAAGAAGGATCCTACATGGTTCTGAGCAGTTTCATTGTGCAGTGTGAAAGGCTCAGACCCGGTATTTACAACACATCACTGCCTATCACAGAAGGTGATAGGCTGTCTCCTTGTGTGATGTCAACGGGCACAACCAGGAAATAACAGGAGTAATCACATACAGAGTGTGTTTAGGTGGACTATGGGGGTGACTAGGGGGATGCCTGGGTGTCTAGGTTTAGACGGGCTGCAGGGGTGACTAGGGTGATGCCTGGGCATCTAGGTTTAGACAGGCTGCAGGGGTGATTGATGCTGCAAGCACTGGCCCATCATGTGTGAGCCAGAAAAGTCCATTTAAAATTACATCACACTGTTTTCTATGGGTGAAACGGGTTCAGTGTGAAAGGTACCAACCCGGTAATGAACATGTCATATTCTGGTTCCAACTTGCAAAGGGATTTAGCTCTCTCAGACCCATTTAAGAACAGTTTTAAAATACCGGGTCAGAGCAGGGTTTGCGATGTGAAAGCAGTATTAGATAACAGCCCTATCGAATTGACGTCTAAAAGATCTGCAGCTATATACTGTAAAATCAGCACTTTTAAACATGAGAGATCCTCAAGGTGATCTCTCATATCATTGTTTAAGTACAATACACTTGATATACATAAGTACCAATATGAGGTTATCTTAATATGCAGGTTTCATTCCTTCGGACCAGCTCCCCTTGCATACTTCATTGAGTGAAATCAACACTTTGCTAATCTCAAATATGGACTTTATTATCAATTACACATATTAGTTTACCTCTATCAGCTATACAATGGAACGGTTTATTATTTGCAAGTTCAATATGTGAATTGACTTTCTCATGAATGGTCATCCCGGTTAGCCATGAATACAAACTCATTGTCTGTGGTGTTTTTCTCATTGTTGCACGGTGGTGAACATATGTACATTATCTGGGCTTCATGTATTTATGTGCATTAAATAGCAGGCACACCATAGACTTCAACAAGATGCTAAAGCTGGTGCAATCCTAAGCCAGTGCAGAGGCAGGAAAAGACTGAGGGGCAGATTTATTAAGCTTGGTGAAGTGATAATGTGGCTGGTACTTTATCACCAACCATCAGCTCTCAACTGTCTAGTTACAAGCTTGGTTTGAAAAATTACAGGCAGGAGCTGATTGGCCGGTGATAAAGTACCAGTCACTTTATCACTTCACCGAGCTTAATAAATCTGCCCCTGAGGGCAGATAAGGCACCAGCCAATCAGCTCCTGTCATTTTTCAAACCCAGCCTGTAACTTGACAAGAGCTGATTGGCTGCTGCATTATCACCGGCCACTTTATCCCTTCAC
This sequence comes from Crinia signifera, assembly GCF_055691185.1. Lineage (NCBI taxonomy): Eukaryota > Metazoa > Chordata > Amphibia > Anura > Myobatrachidae > Crinia > Crinia signifera. The sequence goes on from NC_139220.1 coordinate 171,642,880, forward strand.
CAGGCTTAATAAATCTGACCAAGTGAGCAGTAACATACTTCCAATTATTAAGATTTTTCTAATTGGGATAGTGTGTGGGCAGTGCCACTGAGCACAAAAAGTAGGCATAGACATAATATAGGCAATAGACCACTGGTTGTGGATTGATAGATCTACAGCAGTGGTAGCCAACTCCAGTCCTCGAGAGCTACCAACAGATGACGTTTTCCATGGCTCCTCACAGAATCACAAGTGAAGTAATTAGTTACACCTGTGGATCTTTTTAAAATGTGTCAGTCAGTAATGAGTGCACCTGTGTACCTGTGAGGCGAGCTGGAAAATGTGAAATGCTGGTAGCTTTCGAGGACTGGAGTTGGCTACCCCTGATCTACAGTGCTTAGATAGTCAGTAAGTTGACAGTAAAAGGTCAACATGCGATTGGTCGACTGGGTCAAAAGGTCAAAATCCAAAATGTTGACATGGTCAGAAGGTCAACAATCAAAAGGGTCAACATGAGTTTCACAAATTTTGTTTGTCAATGTCAACATGGACCATCAATTAAGGCTTACCCTCGCATGGCTCACCATGCCTTGGGCATGGTGCCTTCATAATATTACAGAATATTCTCCCTCTATGCAGACATGGATGGTGAAGTATGAAAAAGTCCCAATATTTTTTTAAATTGTGGAAGAATCATGCCAACCTTTTTTGAATGTTGACCTTTTGACCCAGTCGACCTGCTGACTGTCTATCCAGATAGATCTATCAACCAGATACAGGGCCATCTTGGTTATAACAACCCCCTGCCATTATTGGACTTTTTCCAGTTGTTGCACAACAAGGGAAGCGTTCTCATTTGATGAAAATCAACAATTTGGAAGGCATACAGGAACACATTGAACACGAAAATGGTCTAGGGGTACTTGTTTCCTATCTGGGCGCCCAGGTTTTCTACGTACGGCACCGTAATGAAATCGGATCGCATCGTACACATACACGATATTGAACGATGCGATGCGATTTCCCATAGGAAACAATGTGAAATGGCTCAATTTAGCCAAATTATCATAGGAACAATAGTAAATGGGCCAAAAACACCCCTGAACATTGAAATGTCCCCCCAAAAGTAGTTGACGCCACCCCGCCATCAACGTGAACCCGAAGCGTGGCGAGCGCAGCGAGCCCGCGAGGGGCGGCGGTACGCGTCCTCCGACCTTTTCATGCCCTACTATCCACTAGGGCGTGGAGTTTGAATAGAATAGTGTGGCGAGCGCAGCGAGCCACCGAGCCCGAAGCGTGGCGAGCGCAGCGAGCCCCGCGAGGGGACGCGGATACCTTCACAGTTATACGCGTCCCCTCACGGGCTTCCCAGGTGTCCATGGCGACGCGGACACCTGGGAAGCCCGCGAAGGGACGCGTTTACCTGTGAAGGTATCCGCGTCCGCTCGCCACGCTTCGGGCTCGGTGGCTCGCTGCGCTCGCCACACTATTCTATTCTCACTCCACGCCCTAGTGGATAGTAGGGCATGAAAAGGTCGGAGGACGCGTACCGCTGCGCTCGCCACACTTCGGGTTCACGTTGATGGCGGGGTGGCGTCAACTACTTTTGGGGGGACATTCCACTGCTCTGTGGGTTTTTTTGGGGTTTCTGGCCCATTTACCATTCTTCCCTATGCTGATTTGGGTAAATTGATCCATTTAACATTGTTTCCTATGGGAAATCGGATCGCATCGCATCGCGTATGTGTACGATGCGATGCGATCAGATTTCTCTACGGAGAATAGCATGGTGCGCAATTAACTTAGCGGGCGCCCAGATAGGAAACAAGTACCGGTCTAGGACCTAGGTACATTGTATATCTGGCACGCATAACTTCATGCACAACATGGAATGCCCAGTGCTACATCCCAAATTTAATCAACTTAATGAGAGATTTTACAAAGTTTGGAGAGCGAAAACACCAGCCAATCAGCTCCTATCTGCCATGGTGCATGTGGTGTTCGGAATAAAAATTCGGATTGTCTCTGATTCTTTGGTCCTTTATCGCTCTCCAAGCTATGATGATTCTACCCCGCCCTCAGTTCACAAATGGACCGACGATGGGACAGGGAGTGCTGGCAGGTTGAACACATATGTACTACAATAACCCTGCTGCCTCCACAGTGGTCTGGTTGTGAAGAATGGCCTCCCTCCCAACACACGCAGGGCGGCATTGTACTACACTGGCAGCTCGACGGGAGGCCCCTTCTGCACCCGGGGAGGCAGCACAACCACCACCAGCAGCAGAAGCCGGGGTGGGGGCTCCATCCTACAAGTCCTGAGGGGAAAAGGAGAAATCAGGAAACTGAAACCAAAGCTGGGCGGGGGGGTGGGGGAGACGACTCCAACACAGTCACGTGATGTCCCTGTTTATATTCTGTTCACGCATGCGCAGACTCTCCCCATTCATTCACCGCGGTCAGCGTCGCCCGGATAGCGCTGCTGTATGCAGGGGCACAGCCGGGCACACAGCGCTCAGCTGTACGCAGGGGTACTGGTGTTGCCCGCTGTCACCTGCCTGCTCCGTCGCTCTGTTAGCCGCTCTGACTGTTACATAAGTGACGTCTGATAAACATGAGCAAGAGCCGGGCACTGCGCCCCCTACAGGTCACTGTCGGCAGCGGCGGGTGACAGGGCGATAACAGGTCAGGGATATATATCCCCCCAATCACACCTATCAAGTAGCGGGGGCCGGGGGTCAGGCAGCCGGGGAGCCGCCAGTACACTACACGGTCCTACAGCCGAGAGTGGGGGAGCACAGGGTGCCCGGTGTATGAATGAACCGGCGGCGGCAACAGCTGTAGGGTGAGCGCAGCATAGACACTGCGGAGACCCGGGCACTACAGCCTCCCCACCCGAGGCACACTGCCCGGTCTCCGGGCGCCAGGCCGGCCCGTGCCCCGCAATGAATGAACGCGCTCCCAACCTGAGGCAACTACAGCGATGACAAAAACAATGAACGTCACAAGCGGATCCCTGCGCTGGCCGCCGTCCCAAGTCTAATCGGGAAACAGCGCCCGATCGCCAATGCTCGGTGACACCCCAAGCGGGTCACAGCCCTCTCCCACGGGGCACACCGACCACACACACCGCCTGTCACCACAAACTTTCTTTATCTACTTACCAAACCCGTCGCCATTACCTAATCTCTACCCCCATAAAATGCCTTGGGGGCAGGTATTAGAAGGCAGCTCGAACTCTGATTAGTCAAAGCATCCATCTATCATTGTAATGACACTTGCCATTGGTTAAAAGTTATGTCTCTCAGCTATTGGCTACCATAGTGGAAGAAGAGACATTCACTTATTGGTGAAGCAGCATGACAATCACATAAATGCAAGGCTTCTGATTGGCTGGCATCGGAATGTTTGGTCAGTGTTGATCGGGGACTCAGGACTGTGATGTGTGTGGGAGCTGTAGTCCCATTGGCCGTATCTCGCGTCTCATATCTATGCGCTGGGGTTAAGACGATTCCTACAACTACCACAATGCACAGCGCGTTAGACTGCTCATTGTAAACAAGAGTCACAGGGACACGTGTATCAAATTTTGCTGCTTGTTATGATACTAAGTAGTCGCTGCCAGAGGGCGCTGGTTGTTCGGTGATCAAACTTTCCACTGTCACACGAAGTGTGGAAAATATAACAGCTGCTACGTTATCCAGGAATTGTGGAAACTTTAAATGCAAAAGTTAATACCTTACATGACGAAATTGACAAAACACATTAAAAGGGATATTAGTAGTATTTGCATTAGAATGATCTGGCTGACATAATAGTACACAAGTTTGGGGGTATGGGTGAAAACCGGACCAGGAAAAAAAACCCGGACCGCCGGACCGGACATCAAACTCTGCATTTTGGAGCTTGTAGCCTCTGGTCCGGGGGCGTCCTGTCCGGGGGGGCTGCCTGTGACACCTGTCACCAGGTAGAGGAGGAGGGGTAGAATAAAGCCTCCCTGTATGGTCCGGGCATGTAGCAAAAACCGGACGGTCCGGACCACACGGGGAGGCTGTAATCACCCCTTCCCCATGTCCCTGGTGATAGCTATCACAGGGACCCCCCCCCCCCCCCCCCTGGACAAGACACCCCCGGACAGGACACCGCCCGGACCGGACCCTACAAGCTCCGGACTGCAGATTTTGATGTCCTGTCCGGCGGTCCGGAGTGTAGTCCGGGTCCGGTTTTTACATAGTCCCCAAGTTTGGGCCTATTTATCTGGTATACTCGTGGATGGGTTAAAACAAATTCATGTGTCATCTTCTCTAGGTATAACCCATGCAAGCCAGTTTAATCCTACAGTGTGTACTCTTGATTGCTGCCTCATCTGGTACCTTGCTTTTTATTAATTGTATGCTCCTAATCATGAACATTACATGATTATTTTTCAATTGTTTTTAGTTTTTGAGATATGCACATACCTCCTCCCAGTGTTAGTAATATAACATAGTAATTAAGGCTGAAAGAAGACGTTTGTCCATTGAATTCAACTTATCTAACTGAGGGGTAGATTTATTAAGCTCGGTGAAGTGATCCCTATAGATTGTAAACTTGCAGCAGGGCCCTCCTACCTCCAAGTCTGTTATTACCCAGTTTGTTTTATCACTGTCTACTATAAGAAACTGGAAATAAATAAATAAGTGATAAAGTGTCTGGTTTTTATCGCCGGCCAATCACTTCACTGAGCTTAATAAATCTACCCCTTAGATTTCAGATCTACTCACTAAGGGGTAGATTTATTAAGCTCAGTGAAGTGATAAAGTGTCTGGTTTTTATCACCGAGCAATGAGCTACTACCTGTCATATTTCAAACCAAACCTGTAACTTCACAGTTAGGAGCTGATTGGCCGGTGATAAAAACCAGACACTTTATCACTTCACCGAGCTTAATAAATCTACCCCTTAGTGAGGAGATCTGAATGTGTTATGTGTCTCAAACATGACTACCAGCTACGTTATCACAAATAAAACAAATTCTTGTTATATTGTTGAAATAACAGTTGAGTTGTCAATAAAGCAAAACTAAGCTGATTCTATTAACCACTTCAGTGGTGTTTTTTTTAGGGTGCGCTCCCCACTTAGACAAGTTTTTTATGGGGAACGCTCCCTAAAAAAACCCCACCACTACCTCCCCAGGTCCGGGCAGCGACACTGAACTGTCAATCAGCATCTTCCCGCCCCTGCACCCCGTCCCTGCTCCCGGCAGCGGGCTTGTCATAGGGGAGTGAGCCGGGCAGCGCTGAAGCTGCTTGAGTTCAGCGATTGGACTCAGCAGCGCTGCCCAGCTCTAAACCGTGGCAGTCCCGAGAATTTTCCAGGCTTGCCAGACTGGGCATTGAGGCACAGCCCGGAAAATTCTCCAGATTGCCACTGAAGGGATTAAGTATAGCTGCTTAGCCCAGTAATTTACTTCAAATGTAGAAAATATTCTTTTTTCCTTGCCAAGGATTTAAGATTTGTTTGCAAGTACTATTTTCTTATTAGATCCTCATTATAGCTGTATTGGCTCAAGTTTTCAAATTAATGAAAAAATATAAAATTCAATTATTTTCTCCATTTGTGAGAAAAAGAAAATTTAAACTGCGCTTACTGAGGAAATTAATACCACATTAAATTGATTCCTTTTATTTACTTAATAACATATTCACAAATAAATCATAAAAGAACATGATACATGTTAAAAATATATATATATTAAAACATTATAAAAATAGCATATTATGCTAGGTGCTGGCCACCATGAAAAAGCTGAAGAAGGTATATTTCCACTACCAAATTTATAGGTGGAAATCAAATGCAATTGCACCCCACTGATCCTTTTTAGAGTGGATCCTGTTCCTAATGGACCCCGTTTTGTAAAGTGGTTTTGAAAAGGGGACAGTTTATGGACACTCACGTGTATGGGGTGTTAGCCACTCTTGTACACTGCAGTTGAGGTGGTCCCCTTTAGGGATATTACACTGTCCTGGGACACTCACATTTCTGGGATATCTGCCACTACTGCAAACTGCAGTTGAAGTGGTCCCCGTGGAGTGGTTACTCGGTCCTTGGACAATGACGTGTCTGGAAGCTATCACCTGCTGCGAACTGCAGTAAGAGTGGTCCCCGTGGAGATGTTACTTTGTCCTTGGTGTGCCCCAAAGTTTTGTATTAATGTCCACTTATGGTTCTGGTTCAGGTGTCCAAATTGGAAAAAAGGAACAACTTATTTTTCACGGATCCACAGTCCACAATGGATAAAGAGTGTGGGGAGCTGTCAACTAACGCGTTTCGCTGGGTATCCCCAGCTTTTTCAAAGGTGTAGTAAACTTTGATTGGGGTGTGCTGTGTCTTACACATTTTTTTTAAGGCGCAAAGCTACCCACCCAAGGAGACCAGGCACAGCTATGTCAGATGACCAGCCAAAGGAGACAATACCAATGCCCTCAGTGTCAGCACCTTAGCTGATACAAACAACGGAGACTGCTCAGGCTAAAGAGATCAGGGAGCAATACCTAACCATTTTTAATGTAGTGGGTCAGTGCACTGGTAGGAGGATTGTGTCCAATGAAGTACTGCAGACACTTTCAATGACATTTGGCATGGTGTGCATGGACTGTGTCTTTTACTTACCACATCCAGGAAGACTGTTCACCACTTTCTTTCTCCTCTCCTGGCCTCCTCAGACACATTCTCCACCATAATGCACTATATTGGTGTTTATGGGTCCTGGTCATGGGTGAATCGCAGCTGGTCAAAGTACCATAATGAGGTACAATATATGTCCTCTGCTCCTGATACATATGCCCACAAGTCCTGTACCTTCTGGTAATTTTTGAGATATATTGTGTGGACATCTTGGATTTTGCCCGTCACCCATTTATTGCAGGCATCTTGGTGGTAGGGCAAGCTGTATGCCACTAGCTCCTCAATGCCTGTTGCCTTGTAATGTTTATTGCTGTACTTCTTTGATTTAATCTTCCAAAGGCACTCATGGGTCTGATACAGCTCTGGAAACCTTGTAAGGAAATCATGCTCTCTTGCACTGGTCATTTTTGTGAAACAAAAAAAAAGGGAAAATAAAGTTTAGGTACTTCTGTACTTTCACGGCGCCAGCATGGCGCCGCGCGTCAGAGTCCCCTTGCGGGCTTGGTGGCTCGCTACGCTCGCCACGCTAATTAAAATCAACTCCATGCCAACATGGATAGTGGAGGTATGAACTATCCATGTTGGCATGGCGTTAACTTAGTTTATTTTACTTAGTTAGTGGCGAGCGTAACCCGAAAGTACGCGCGGCGCCATGCTGGCGCCGTGAAAGTAAAGAAGTACCAAAGTTTAATCTAAAGCGTTTTACTTTTTGCATTGCAGTGACTTATATACAGATCTTGCACAGTGGCATAATTCACATTGGTGCTCAGTGGCCTATAAATAGCGTAGAACAGTGGCATAATTCACATTGGTGCCCAGTAGAATATAAAAAGTGTTGGTGTAGTCATTGATGTACAGTTGAATAGAATTGCAGTTTAACGTCGGGTACACACAATAAACAAGTAGCCAAATCAGGGGGATGCACAGTGGTTTTTTTTGTTGTTGTTTTGTTTCCAATCATGTTCATGAGGTACTAAACTAGAAGATTCTTGTATTAGTATAGAGTTATATAGTTGAGAAATGGCGCCTTTGGTCCTATAAATACAGAGTATCTCTATTGGAGAAGGAATTCAAGGTGAGTTTGCTTTGCATATAGACGAAATAAAGTGTATTTGAAAATATTAATAGTGAAATGAGTTAGGGAGACCGAATTTCTCTTCTAATTCTGCAAATGAGTGTGGTGCAAAGTTTCCCGAGATATAATGGATTCTAGTAATGCCAGACAAGATCCAAGGGGAGGCCATTGTTGAAAAGGTGCCAGGGGGAAATGGAGGGTTGTTCTATATAGGAGTAAGAGGTGACAGGTGCAAAGAGAGTTTACGTTTTTTTATTAAGAGCGTTCCAGACTCAAAGTAAGATCTACTGTGGGCAAGGGGTTAGTGAATTGTGGGAATGATTCGTGAGGTAGCCAAGGATGGTATGAGACTGAGGGAATACCGGTTAAGTCACTTTCTAAATCTAACCATCTTTTAGTGTGTCGAGGGGCATGCCAAGCTGGCTGATATGGAAAGCATTTAAGTAATGGCAAAAGATTGATTGTCCAAGGCTGCCATTCTGCTATCATTCTATTTTTTTTGTGGCTCCAAACAAACTTGCCAATCGTGGCTTGAAGTGTTTCAAGGATGTGCGTAACTACAGGGATTGGAAGTGTTTGAATGAGATATAGTAGTTTAGGGAGTGAGTTCATTTTTACAGCGTTAATACGTCCAATCCATGAAATATAGTAAGATTGAGTCTTTAACTATAGAATTTATGAGAAGTGGGTAGTTTGTGATGTGCCCTCCTAAATATTTCAGGGAGTCCTTTATCCAAATATAATTAAAGTTGGCCTTAAGGCAGTGGTCCCCAAACCTTTTTAAATCACTGCACCCTAGAGTATCAAAAGTCTATCAAGGCACCCCTAGGCCAAATGTTTCTTATTAACAAATTCAGAAACAAATATCTAATTACTAAGATGTGAAATACGCTTCACATGTGATGTTGCTATGAGCAACCAATCAGAAGCTACTTCTTATTTATTTAACACCCTCTAGAACAGGGCTGGGCAACACCGGCCCTCCAGATGTTAATGAACTACACATCCCAGGATGCTTTGCATTAGTTTTGCTATGTGGCCATGCTGAAACTGATGCAAGACATGCTGGGATGTGTAGTTCATCAACATCTGGAGGGCCGGTGTTGCCCAGCCCTGTTCTAGAAGATAGTAGACAGGATGTGATTGGTTGCCCATAGCAACATGACCTGTGAAGTGTATTTCACATCTTAGTAAATTTCACCCAATATGTCATCATTGGGTTCAGTTATGTGGTGAGGGACAAGATTTGCTTCTATCCAAGTAGACTATGATTGACGGCCACTAATACTGAATTTGCCTGTTATATTGACCATAAATTATTTTAATTGGTCCTGGACCAATGGACCAATATCCTAAGGCACGCCTGCAAAGTTCACCCCAGGGTGCCTAGGAATAACTGCTTTAAGGAGTTGTTTTGTTTGGTTAGGGAAATGTAGTGGTAGGGCTTCAGATTTTGTATAGTTTATTTTATATCCCAAAATTCCCATAGGCGTGAGCTGATGAAACAAGTTCAGTACATCGTTGGCGAATAAAGATATTGCGTATTGTGAATTTTGGGTTTGTATGAATTTGCTGGGCTAGGGGCTCAATAATAAGGAAAAATAGGGGCGACAGGGGACAGCCTGTCGTTCAGATAACAGGCCACCTGCTTAAACTGAAGGGTTATAGTATAGTGCCTGTATGGCCTGGAGGAATTTCCTCTGGAAGCCTAAGGGTTGTAATGTTTGCTGCATAAATGCCCAGGAAACGCTATTGAAGGCTTTCTCCGCATCCAGAGCAAGAACCAGAGAAGGAATGTATATATAGTGAATTATGACTATGGTACGACTAGTGATTGCCTAGATGGGACAAAGCCGATTTGATCACAATGTATAAGTTCGGGAGAATGAAGTATAGCCTATTTGTCAGCACTTTAGCAAAGATTTTCAGGTCATTATTAAGGAACAAGTTAGGGTGATAATTAGCCACAAGCTGTGAATATTTCTTACTGTAGGTTTTGGGATGACCGTGATTGTGGCTTTGGTAGTTTCTGAATGAAACGTAGCACCATTTAATATTGAGTTAAATGTTTGTGTGAGATAAGGCACTAGCAAAGATTGAAAGGTTTTGTAGTAGGACATCGGGAAGCCATCTGAACCAGGGGTTTTAGATGTTTTTCATAACGTAATAGACAATATTTATTTATTAACAGTTTCTTATATAGTGCAGCATATTCTGTTGCGCTTTACAAAGGAGACAGTGATACAACAGGGTATTTACAGACAGTCAAAAGGTAGGAGGGACCTGCTCGCAAGCTTACAATCTATAGGGAAATAGGCATTGATACATAAGGATAGATACTGTATTCTTTATTGCATCAGAATGCAAGGTTCTGTGACTGGCTCTGGAATTTGATAAGCTTGCCTGAAGAGATTAGTTTTTAGGGAACGCTTATAGGTTTGGATACTGGGGGAGAGTCTTATTGTGCTTGGGAGGGCATTCCACAGAGTGGGTGCAGCCCGAAGAAAGTCCTGCAGTCGGGAATGGGAGCGAGTAATGAGTGTGGATGAGACCGTAGAGGTCGTATTGGATGATATTTTGAGATAAGAGAAGAGATGTATGTTGGTGTAGTTTGGTTTATGGCTTTGTGTGTAAGTAAAATAATTTTATATTGAGTACATTAGAATACAGGTAACCAATGAAGTGACTGACAGAGTAGCTTTGCAGACAATTAACGTCTGGCTAGGAAGATTAGCCTCGCAGCTGCATTCATGATGGACTGCAGTGGTGAGAGTCTGTATTGGGGAAGGCCAGTAAGGAGACCATTGCAATAATCAATGCGTGAGATGATGAAAGCATGGATGAGAGTTTTTGCAATGTCTTGTGTAAGGTAAGGGTGAATTTTAAATATGTTTTTTAGGTGCATGTGGCATGATTTTGAGACAGATTTAATGTGGGGTACAAAGGAAAGCTCAGAGTCAAGGATAACACCTAGGCAGTGAGCTTGAGAGGTAGGAGTGATTGTCATCTTCTCAACAGCAATAGACATATCAGGTATCACTTTCATTCAGAAACTCTCAGGTATCACTTCTTCTTGAGTAATGGGTCTATTAAGACCTGTTAGAGTGCCTGAGTCTAAAGTTGGGGTTATAGGAAGATAAGTGAGCAGACATAGAGAAATCGGGAGTTTGCGGATCGGGTGGGGGGTGTCAGATGGACATACACTGCTGAGATAATTTGCAGTAGTGTATAGAACTATTGTATAACTATAACTATTGTATTGTATTGTATATTATATTATATATACTGTTTGGATTGAGGTACACATCCTTGATAAGCGGCAGCAGCAGTGCTCAGTTTGCTCTCATTTAATTATAACCACTACTAGGGTCACTACCATTTGCTGAAATATGTAGTTAGTTTGGACCGGGAATAATAACCCCTGGAAGAACTGACACCCACAAAATAATCATGGAATCATGGACCTCATGGATTGAGTATTTGGGTGTGTAACAGCATCAATCAACACATGCACAGTCAGCCATACATCTACTACAGTAGCTCTATCAGCCTATAAATGATTATCTTGAATGGAAAGTCTGACCCATACCCTTTTAACCTCACAATTTCTGTGAAAAATGTTGATCTGGCCGCACCCATCTGCATCAACCAGAAGGGATTAAATCTGCAAATGCAGGCTCCCTTAGGGAACCTAAGGTCAGCAGCCGAGGGGAGTGATCTGAAATGCCATGGGGCTGGTTAGCCACTGATGTCAGAGCAAGTAATAAGGAGCGAGTTGCCAAACTCATATCTATAGATTGTAAGCTTGGGAGCAGGGCCCTCCTATCTCCATGTTGGTTTGTTTCTACCCAGTTTTTTTAATCACTGTTCTTTCCAATGGTAAAGTGCAACGGAATATGCCCAGCTCACTCGTGACTTCGCCAGTTATTCCTTTATACTACAACAGATTTATTTTTCTTGTACTCGGTGCCCATGTGTAATTGACCAGGTAGCCACACCTTAATAGAATGTCTTGGTGTTTTATATAGTGTTACCTTTATGTCTCATTACTATATTTTGTAATGGTAATTACGTGAATGTATCCCTATTCCCTACCGTCCCACCCTTCCCTTTTTTCTATTCTGTACCCTTTTCCCTATAAGTGTTTCATAAAAAACTAATAAAAATCTAATTTTGAAAAAAAAAAAAGTAACTGTAAATAAATCAATCAACTTAGGAGAAAGTATGAAAAAAGGAAGAAAAGCAGGAGGAGCAAAACACCATAGAATATTTATGTCACCAAATATCTTCCAGTCCATCCCAAGACAAAGACGGGAGAAAGTGGGGGAGTCACTGCAAACCCAACATTCTCTACATAATTACCAACTCCACTAAGGTACATAAACCTTAAACTTTAACAAGTAGCATGCCTAGGAACATGGGGCCTTATTCTGGTTGGCGCGGGCGGACCGCCGTACGTAAGGTCCATACGAGCAAATACCGCATTCTTTCGGGCGAGCATGAGTCCGCCCACAGAACAGCCGCACATGGACGGTCACAGACACCGACAAGGGGGAGTGGCGTACATTTAAACGTACGCCACCGTGCACGGACGGATCTCAGCCATCTCCCACCTACACCTGGCGTATATATCAGTGTACGCCAACGTGCATGGGATGGATCTCAGCCTTTTTGGCTCGGAGACTCAGGGCGAAATTTAATAGGGGATGGTTTTTAGGCATGTTTTAAAATCGCACAATATCGCACTTTTTAAATTCGCATTATTTGGCCAATTTTCGCATATTTAATGAGATGCGAATTCGCGGCAAAATAGTGCGATATAGTGCGATTTTCAGTCATGAAAATCTGCACATTTTCTGAAATGTGTGATTTTGGTGTAAAAAAAACAAAAAACGGCTTGGGGTCCCCCCTCCTGAGCATAACCAGCCCCGGGCTCAAAGAGCCGGTCCTGGTTTCATAAAATCACAGGAACAAACAAGTTGGGGTTCCCTGGATTTTATCAAACCAGCACCAGGCTCAAGGGCCGGTACTGGTTCCCAAAATACGGGGGACAAAATGAGTAGGGATCCCCCGTATTTCAAGAACCAGCACCGGGCCCAACCAGCCAGCAGGGGGGAGACTTTTTATACAAGTCCCCCCCGGCCAAAGCATTGTCCCCCTGACCGGTCAGCATGGGCAGGGGTCCTGGAGAAGTGGGGACCCCCCAAAGAAGGGGTCCCCCCCTCCAGAACTTACCTGCCCATGCTGAAGCCCGGGGCTGTCCTCGATGCCCCTGGGCGGTGGGCATCGAGCTGATTATTGGTGTAAAAGAAAATAAGAACTATTGTATACTGCTGTGGAACTATGAGTCCCAGAAAGCCTGCACCCCATGCAGGGACTTGGAGAACCACAAGTCCCAGCATGCGGGGCAATAAAGGGCCCGCTGGGACTAGTAGTGCCCCAGCAGTACAAATAGTTAAATAAAAACACACACACACTGACAGTAAAACTTTATTACATACGGAGCCCATACATCCATACATACCTATGTTGATAGAAGATCCGTCCCCTTCTCCAGTAGAATCCAAAGTGGGGAACCTGTGAAAGCAAAATATATTCACAACGCTGATCTTCGGGGCTTCTCCAGACCCTCTGCAATGCAGGACGGTTTCTGGGGGCGGGTTTATTTACATCCGGAGCTCCGCCCCCAGACCGGGACTTCAGGCTTTTCCCGGACCATGATTGGCTGGCGGGGCTAAGGCCCGGTCTGGGGGCGGAGCTCTGGATGTAAACAAACCCGCCCCCAGACACCGTACTGCATTGCAGAGGGTCCGGAGAAGCCCCGAAGATCAGCGTTGTGAGTATATTTTGCTTTTCCCATTAAATAGACGATTTGTATACTTTTTAATGGGAAAACATCTGGATGCGATTTTTAGTTTTACTAAAAAACGCACCTTTAAAATGTGCGAATTCGCTGCAAAAAGATGCGATGCACCCTATAAAATATGCGATTTTCGGAAAAAGTCCGAAAACGGAAGTTTTTGCGGAAAAAAATCGCAAAATAAACGGAAATCGCATTCCATTAAATGTCACCCTCAGCGTGTCTCCCCGATCGTGAAACTTATGTCCAAGGTAAATATTAGTGAGATTGTGTGCAAAATAGTGTCCATGAGCATACAACATTTAACAAACATTGCAAGTAGAAATGGTGACCCAAAAACACATTGTTGGTGTTAGACGTGATAGATGTGTTTAAAAAATACATTAGACTTGTATGTTTGTGTTGCAGTAAAAAAGTTGACACATGTCGACTCCTATGAATTGTGCATCCTGCTTTGTAAAGATGTAAAACACACTTTCACTAAGGGTGTAGATGGTTAAAAAATAACTACCTGGACATATTGAAATGTGTATTTGGATTAATACTACATAAAAATAAACCAACCTTTACATGGTGAGAAGTGTAGAAAGAGAACCTTCCTATGTATTTCTGGGCTGTGTGTGGCTTGCAGGTACTGAAATGAGGCATTTCACTTAATAGCCTGCAGCATTGCTTAACCCCTTCCTGACAGAGCCAGTTTTTGCGTTCCTGACAGAGCCCTTTTTTTCAAATCTGACATGTATCACTTAAGTGGGGATAACTTTTTTTTTGCTTTTACTTATCCCAGTGATTTTGAGATTGTTTTTTCGTGACACATTGTACTTCAAATTAGTGGTAAATTTGGGTCGATACAGTCTGTGTTTTTTTGTGAAAAATACCAAAATGTCGTAAAAAAATGGAAAATTTAGCAATTTGCAAAATGTTACATTTTCTGCTTGTGAGACAAATAATCATACCACTTAAAATAGTTAATAACTAACATAGACCATATGTCTACTTTATGTTTCCATCATTATTTCAACTTCCTTTTAATTTTTTTGGACACTAGGAGGCTTACAATATGAATAGCAAATTCTCAAATTTTCAAGAAAATTTCAAACACTGATTTTTTTAGGGACCAGTTCAGTTCTGATGTGACTTTGAGGGACTTGTATGTGAGACACCCCCATAAATGATACCATTTCAAAAACTGCACCCCTCACAGTATTCAAAACAGCATTTTGGAAGTTTGTTAACCCTTTAGGTGTTTCACAGGAATTAAAACAAAGTGTAGGTGAAATTTCAAAATTTCATTTTTTTTGCAGATTTGCAATTTTAATACATTTTTCTAAGGAACACAGTACATTTTACTAGAGAAATGTGACTAAAAATTGATTCCCCCAATTCTTTTGTTTTCATAAATATCCTATATGTGGCCCTAGTGTGCACGTTGACCAAACCACAGGCTTCATAATAGAAGGAGCACCTACTTGATTTTGGAGCCTCCTTTTTATGAGATTATTTTTTAGGCACCATGTAGGTTTCTAGGCACCATAAGATGCTAAAATTTAGGAACCCCCCCACAAGTGACCCCATTTTGCAAAGTACACCCCTCAGGGAATTCATCTAGGGGTATAGTGTACATTTCAAACCCCCAGGGATTTCACCAATTGTGGTACAACTGGGCAGTGAAAATGAAAAATTAAATTTTTTACACAAAAATGCAGTTCTGGCTCAAAATTTTTCATTTTCAGAAGGTATGAAGGAGAAAAAGCACCCCAAAATCTGTGCCCCAATTTCTCCCGAGTACGGCAATGCCTCACATGTGACCAAAAAATACCATTTGGGTGCATGGCAGGACTCAGAAAGGAAGGAGTGATTTTTGGATTTTGCAGCTCAGATTCTGGTGGAATGTTGGTGGGTGCTATGTTGCATTAACAAGACCCCCCAAGCACCAATACAGTGGAACCCCCCCACAAGTGACCCCATTTTGCAAACTACACCCCTCAGGGAATTCATCTAGGGGTATAGTGTACATTTCAAACCCCCAGGGGTTTCACCAATTTTGATACAACTGGGCAGTGAAAATGAAAAATTACATTTTTTTACACAAAAATGCAGTTCTGGCTCAAAATTTTTCATTTTCATAAGGTATGAAGGAGAAAAAGCACCCCAAAATCTGTGCCCCAATTTCTCCCGAGTATGGCAATGCCTCATATGTGACCAAAAAATACCATTTGGGTGCATGGCAGGACTCAGAAAGGAAGGAGTGATTTTTGGTGGTGGAATGTTGGTGGGTGCTATGTCGCATTAGCAAGACCCCCAAAGCACCAATACAGTGGAACCCCCCCACAAGTGACCCCATTTTGCAAACTACACCCCTCAGGGAATTCATCTAGGGGTATAGTGTACATTTCAAACCCCCAGGGGTTTCACCAATTTTGATACAACTGGGCAGTGAAAATGAAAAATTACATTTTTTTACACAAAAATGCAGTTCTGGCTCAAAATTTTTCATTTTCAGAAGGTATGAAGGAGAAAAAGCACCCCAAAATATGTGCCCCAATTTCTCCCGAGTACGGCAATGCCTCACATGTGACCAAAAAATACCATTTGGGTGCATGGCAGGACTCAGAAGGGAAGGAGTGATTTTTGGATTTTGCAGCTCAGATTCTGGTGGAATTTTGGTGGGTGCTATGTCGCATTAGCAAGACCCCCCAAGCACCAATACAGTGGAATCCCCCCACAAGTGACCCCATTTTGCAAACTACACCCCTCAGGGAATTCATCTAGGGGTATAGTGTACATTTCAAACCCCCAGGGGTTTCACCAATTTTGATACAACTGGGCTGTGCAAATGCAAAATTAAATTTTTTACACAAAAATGCAGTTCTGGCTCAACATTTTTCATTTTCACAAGGAATGAAGGAGACAAAGCACCCCAAAATCTGTGCCCCAATTTCTCCCGAGTACGGCAATGCCTCACATGTGACCAAAAAATACCATTTGGGTGCATGGCAGGACTCAGAAAGGAAGGAGTGATTTTTGGATTTTGCAGCTCAGATTCTGGTGGAATGTTGGTGGGTGCTATGTTGCATTAGCAAGACCCCCCAAGCACCAATACAGTGGAACCCCCCCACAAGTGACCCCATTTTGCAAACTACACCCCTCAGGGAATTCATCTAGGGGTATAGTGTACATTTCAAACCCCCAGGGGTTTCACCAATTTTGATACAACTGGGCAGTAAAAATGAAAAATTACATTTTTTTACACAAAAATGCAGTTCTGGCTCAAAATTTTTCATTTTCAGAAGGTATGAAGGAGAAAAAGCACCCCAAAATCTGTGCCCCAATTTCTCCCGAGTACGGCAATGCCTCATATGTGACCAAAAAATACCAGTTGGGTGCATGGCAGGACTCAGAAGGGAAGGAGTGATTTTTGGTGGTGGAATGTTGGTGGGTGCTATGTCGCATTAGCAAGACCCCCAAAGCACCAATACAGTGGAACCCCCCCACAAGTGACCCCATTTTGCAAACTACACCCCTCAGGGAATTCATCTAGGGGTATAGTGTACATTTCAAACCCCCAGGGGTTTCACCAATTTTGATACAACTGGGCAGTGAAAATGAAAAATTACATTTTTTTACACAAAAATGCAGTTCTGGCTCAAAATTTTTCATTTTCAGAAGGTATTAAGGAGAAAAAGCACCCCAAAATCTGTGCCCCAATTTCTCCCGAGTATGGCAATGCCTCATGTGTGACCAAAAAGTGGCAGGACTCAGAAGGGAAGGAGTGATATTTGGATTTTGCAGCACAAATTCTGGTGGAATGTTGGTGGGTGCTATGTCGCATTAGCAAGACCCCCAAAGCACCAATACAGTGGAACCCCCCCACAAGTGACCCCATTTTGCAAAATACACCCCTTAGGGAATTCATCTAGGGGTATAGTGTACATTTCAAACCCCCAGGGGTTTCACCAATTTTGATACAACTGGGCAGTGAAAATGAAAAATTACATTTTTTACACAAAAATGCAGTTCTGGCTCAAATTTTTTCATTTTCAGAAGGTATGAAGGAGAAAAAGCACCCCAAAATCTGTGCCCCAATTTCTCCCGAGTACGGCAATGCCTCATGTGTGACCAAAAAGTGGCAGGACTCAGAAGGGAAGGAGTGATATTTGGATTTTGCAGCACAAATTCTGGTGGAATGTTGGTGGGTGCTATGTCGCATTAGCAAGACCCCCAAAGCACCAATACAGTGGAACCCCCCCACAAGTGACCCCATTTTGCAAACTACACCCCTCAGGGAATTCATCTAGGGGTATAGTGTACATTTCAAACCCCCAGGGGTTTCACCAATTTTGATACAACTGGGCAGTGAAAATGAAAAATTACATTTTTTTACACAAAAATGCAGTTCTGGCTCAAAATTTTTCATTTTCAGAAGGTATGAAGGAGAAAAAGCACCCCAAAATCTGTGCCCCAATTTCTCCCGAGTACGGCAATGCCTCACATGTGACCGAAAAATACCAGTTGGGTGCATGGCAGGACTCAGAAGGGAAGGAGTGATTTTTGGATTTTGCGGCTCAGATTCTGGTGGAATGAATGGTGGGTGCTATGTGGCATTAGCAAGACCCCCGAAGCACGGTGAAATTATGAACCTAATAATCCATAGATGTGTGGTATATTTTAAAACACTCCTTTATACATAGGCCGGGTTTGTCGGGGCAAGTGTCACACTGGAAAATAGTTTGCTTTCTTATTCCCTTTTTATAGCAAACTTTGCACCTTTTTTGTGTCCTGCCCTTTTTTCCAGTGGAGGGGATTTCATCAGGAAAATGCTGCCCTGGTACAATACGGGGGCCAGTACTAGAAGTACTGGGGCCCTCTGCCTGCTGGTTCCCAAATATTAGGCCCTTTATGACTTCCTCTTGAAAGTGCATAAATGTCCCCCTCTGGCCGGTAGAACGGAATAGCACGTAAGCGTTATACAGTGCCATCTGGATGATATACACGGCCAGCTTCTTGTACCAGATTTTTGTTTTCCGCAGGGCACTGTACGGCTTCAGTACCTGATCTGAAAGATCCACTCCGCCCATGTACTTATTGTAATCCAGGATACAATTAGGTTTGGAGGTGTGGGTACTGGTACCTCGTACAGGGACGGAGGTGGTACTGTCTCCGTGAATTGTTGTCAGTATAAGGACATCCCTCTTGTCCTTATATTTGACCAACAACATATTTTCGGTGCATATTCCCCTGCTTTCACCCCTTCTCATTACTTGGGCAATGTGCGTTTTTGGGAGGCCTCTTTGGTTCTTGCGCACAGTACCGCAAGCTGCTGTACCTCTTGAACCAAGGGCCTTAAACAGGGGGATGCTGGTGTAAAAGTTATCCACATAGAGGTGATAACCTTTATCCAGGAAGGGGTGCACTAAATCCCAGACAATTTTTCCACTAACACCTACGAGGGAGGGGGGGCATTCTGGCGGTTCAATTCTTGAATCCTTCCCTTCATATACCCTAAACCTGTGGGTG
Source organism: Crinia signifera (assembly GCF_055691185.1). Classification (NCBI taxonomy): domain Eukaryota; kingdom Metazoa; phylum Chordata; class Amphibia; order Anura; family Myobatrachidae; genus Crinia; species Crinia signifera. The sequence goes on from NC_139220.1 coordinate 171,661,977, forward strand.
TACCCTGAGGTGCTTTCACACAGCTTATACATTTTTATGCCATACCTTGCCCTCTTACTGGGAAGGTACTGGCGGAATTTAACCCTTCCTTTAAAATGTATAAGGGACTCGTCAATACAAATACATTTTTCAGGGATGTACATCTCTGCAAATTTGGCACTGAAATGATCAATGACCGGCCTGACTTTGAATAGCCGGTCAAAGGTGGGATCATCTCTGGGAGGGCACTGTGCATTATCGTTGTAATGCAAAAATTTAAGGATCGTCTCAAATCGAGCCCGGGGCATGGCCATACGGTAAAATGGGGTGCTGTACAGAACATCTGTACTCCAATATTGCCTAATTTCTGGCTTTTTTACTATGCCCATATGAAACACCAGACCCCAAAACGTCATCATCTCTACTGCATCTACAGGGGTCCACCTAGCAAATGATGACGTGGGGTTTTGAGCAATAAACTGCTGGGCATATAAATTAGTTTGGTCCACCATTAAATTTATAAAATCATCAGAGAAAAATAATTTGAAAAAGTCAATTTCTCTGAGACCTGTGGAATCAAATTGGATTCCTGGCATGGCCAAAAACTCAGGAACCTGGGGCTCAAAATTGTCTGGTGGTGGGGTCCATACGAGATCAATTATTGGGGGGGTCTCAGCTGCTCTACGGGGGCGTCTTTGAGGGGGTCCCTCATCACCAGAGGAGGAAGAGGAGCTTAAGACAAATCCTTCAAATTCCCCGCTTGCATCACTGGCTGTGTCAGAGTCAGAGGCAAGCATGGCATATGCCTCCTCCGCTGAATACATTCTTCTGGATGACTGGGATGACATTTGGGATGCCATTTGGGATGACATTTGGGATGCCATTTTTATTTTTGTGTTACTGGTAGTGAAATGTTTCAACACGTGTATAGTGTAGGGGGGGTACAAACTTTATTTCAACCCGGGGGGTATGTAGTGTGTAGTGTGTATGTAGTGCAGAAAAAAAAAATACTTTATACAGGAATTTGATCCCAATAAAAAAAAAAAAATTGAAGGGGTTAAAAAAAAAAAAAAAAAGGTCCTGCGCCAAAAATTGAGCACAGATGTTGGTCAGTAACGTCCGTCACTGAACAGCGCTCAAAGGCAACAGGAATTTGATCAAAAAAAAAAAAAATAGATCAACCCTGTGCCGAAAAAGCTGATCAGTGATGTACGTCACTGATCAGCGCACAGTGGCCACAGGACACCCACAAAATCACAGTGTGTGTAAAAAAAAATTAAAAAAAGACCCCACAGCACTCTCAAAAAAAAAAAAGGTGATCAGTGATGCGACACTGATTACCAGTGAGGGGCAGCAGGTGCACAACCTTTGGTGCAACTGACAGTGCAACTGGCAGCAACTGACAGGTATATATAAAAAAAAAAAACCCTGCGCCCCCAAAAAGTTGCTGATCAGCACAGATATACTGATCAGCACAAAAGGGGGGGTAGCAGACACAAAATATACACTCTCTATCACTCTCTGTCACTATCTCTCTCTATCTCTCACTATCTATCACTATCTATCACTATCTATCACTATCTATCACTCTAGGACACTGCAGCAGCAGCACTGACAGTTATATGTATAAAAAAAAACCTGCACCCCCAAAAAGGGGGGGTAGCAGACACAAAATATACACTCTCTATCACTCTCTGTCACTATCTCTCTATCTCTCACTATCTATCACTATCTATCACTCTATGACACTGCAGCAGCAGCACTGACAGTTATATATATAAAAAAAAACCTGCACCCCCAAAAAGGGGGGGTAGCAGACACAAATCTCTCTATCTCTCACTATCTATCACTATCTATCACTATATGACACTGCAGCAGCAGCACTGACAGTTATTTATATATAAAAAAAACCTGCACCCCCAAAAAGGGGGGGTAGCAGACACAAAATATAGCTCTCTCTGTCACTATCTCTCTATCTCTCTCTCTATCTCTCTATCACACTGCAGCAGCAGCAGGAAGTCCCAAGAAGTCAGATCCAGGAAGCGTCCAGCACGCTACAAGCAGTGATCAGGTGATCAGGTAAGGTATTTGCAAGGATCAGGTAAGTATTAGCAAGGATCAGGTCAGTATCACGGCAGATAGGCACGGTGACCGCTCTGCACGCTATTCCAGACCGGAATGGCGTCTGCAGCGCAGTCACCGTTAGTTTAAATGTCGCGCCTTGGCTGTGATTGGTCCGTGGGTCCCACGGACCAATCACAGCCTTGGGGGCAGGTGGGGTGAGGGTGGGGTGAGGTGTCATCGTCACCGATGACCCCCTCATGCCCCCTGACGCCCGGCGGTGATTGACACCTGTGTTACCGAGCGTCTGATTCGCTGGTAACACAGGAAAACGCTGTGAATGGCTGTTCACACTGAACAGCCAATCACAGCGATCGCCGACGGGGGGGCGGCATCGCAGCCCCCCCTGGGCATGCAGGGACATGTCTGCTGTCAGGGACAGCAGACATCGTCCCTCTGTCACTGCGTCTCTAGACGCAGTGACAGTTTAAAGTCATGACGTACATTTATGCCATGTGTCGGGAAGTACATCCCGGCCATGACGTAAATGTACGTCAAATGTCGGGAAGGGGTTAATATTGCAGTCAGGTGTATGCAATTTACTTGTAATTGGCGTTAATTAGCAGACCAGGGCGGCCGCACTCAGGCATAAACAGTTGTATTGAGCACTCTTTGGCGTCCGACTGTTTTTGGCCCAAAAATGCACGTTGCGCTCGCCGAACGAGGCGGTTGTCCCTCCGTGCAGTTTGAGTGCACACCCCCGTGTACGCCCAGGTATATGCCCAGTTTTCTAGCCTCTCCCCTAAAAACACCCACATCATGCCCACTGTCACCGTGTGATTGCGGATAGGATTTTTCGCTCGGGACAGTCCGTTCATCAGCGGTTTGCTGACGCCGCACATGCGCATAGCGAATGATACGCAAGCGCAGAAGAAAAAAACCTCTGGACCGTGCGAACACGGTCCGCCCGCACCAACCAGAAAAACCCTTATGGTGTAGTCATCTCAGGAGCAACACAATAACCACAGGGCCAGATCCAAAATATAACATTTTGGATCTGGTCCTGGGCTTGCATTTAACACTAGTACCTTCTTTGCCAGTTATAGCGTATATATACTAGCATTACTGTGATCCAATGTTCCTGTATTATGATATCAACTCGTAAACCTGACTCTGCCTTGTTTTCAATCTGAACTAAGAAATATTTAATTGCTAAAAAGTAATTGATTTACTACTTGTAAAAAGATCTAAAAAAAAATTGAACATTGAACATATCTATTGATATGCTAGTAACAAGCAAAACTACACATATATTGCCATGGCTCACAAAAGCAGGTGGCAGATATAGCCTCATGGTGCCCCTAGGCAAAACAGTAATGGCCAAAACTATTTTATTATTTTCATTGTTTGGTTATAAGTCATCACTCTGAATAATAATCATAAGAAGAAGAAGAAGAATACGATCCATGAACTATAACAGATATTTATGTCATCACGCATCCACCATTCCATCCAAAAACAAAGATGGAAGAAAGGGTAGGAGCCACTGCAATCCCACATTTTTTCCATATGTGCTTTATGCATAGATTGGTTCAAACTCAGCATCTGCTTCTAACTATAAAATGCCAAAACCCCTGAAGACTTTCTCAAAAAAGGTTAGTTCTCCTCTTGGTTCAGTAGGGATCGCTAATACGTTTACAGAGATTCCATGGTGTTGTTGCATTCTTGGATAAAGCTTTAGCCCATAAGGTGGTTTAAGGAGAGCTTGTAAATTAATTGTCCAGAGGATGTTGCCACAATAGATAAAAAGAAATGCATGTGTGAGAATGTTGAAGTACAGAGGAAGGAATGCCTGGGGGATCCTTTGATCACAGATACTGTACCAGCTGTCCACAAGTCAATCTCTCTAATAAAAGTTGGGTGAATTCTGCGAAGGAGGTGCAGCCATGGAGGAGAACATGAATTGCAGGACTCTGTATATGAGTGCTGGTAAATATATTAGGGGTCCCTGCATTATATTGTTGCAGATACTACTTTATTTGGGTATTGATGCTGCTATAAGCAATCAATCAGATTCTATATATTATCTTCTAGAACAGGTCTGGCCAATCTGTGGCTTTCAAGCTGTTGTGAAACTATACATCCCAGCAGGCATTGCCAGTTTTAGCATTATCTAATAGCAAAACTGTGGTAAAGCATGCTGTGCCATGTAGTTTCACAACAGCTTGAAAGCCACATGTTGGCCAGGCCTGTTCTAGAAGGTAAATAAATATGTAGATTCTGATGGGTTGCTCATAGCAACATCCCATCTTCAATAGAACTCCCATCTAAGTAAATTAACCCTTATGTCAGGGGCAATTATTTCAGCTGGAGGGCCACTTAACACTTCCACCAAATATTCGAGGGACGCACTCCACAAAAAGGGGGTGTGGTCACTCAAAAGGAAATGTTTCTTTGTAGCACACCATATACCCCTTTTACACATCATGCAACACAATAGTAGGCTCCTTACATGTTATGCAGCACAGATTGAGCCAAAATTCACATTATGCCACACTGAATAACAGGACACCACAGGCTGCTCCCCAATATAACAAAAAGAACAGGACACCACATGCTGCTCCCCTGTATCAGGGCCGGATTAAAGCAGGGACAAAAGGGGTCAGTACCCCTGGGCCCCCCTCTAGCTATGGGCCCCTGTGGCTGGCATGAATTGAAAAATATATATTTTTTTTTAATTATTTTTTTTAGCTAAAGGTTTTGTGCATGGGAGTGGGGTAGTGCTGCAGCTTCACCTATCTGCCAATGTGACAATGATTACTGGTGCTGAGCATGGGGTGCCAGGGCACACTGAATGCACATGTGTGCAGTGCATTACTGGGAGTTGACCAAGTCCCATGACACTTTGCACAAGAGGGCAGAGGCTGAGAGGTTTGTGCTGAGCTCTGATTGGTGGAGCTCATTACATGCTTCTCAGGCCCATGGAGGACAGCAGCAGCAGCCTAGTCATGGGAGGGTTTTTAATCAGAGGCAGCACTGGGACAGTGAGGTCTTCTACAGTCCTACAGAGTAAGGTGCAGAGGGACAAACAGGCTTTTCCTGTGGTATGTATGTGTGTATATATATATATATATATATCTATATATATAGATATATATATATATATAATAGTCCAATCCCCAAAGGGAAAATAACAGCACTCAGGAGACGTTCAAATGCAGTAAAAAAGTTGTATTATGTGATAGGGGAACGTTTCAGGGGTTTAGTCCCGCCTTCAGCCCCACACCTACAGGCTATATATATATATATATATATATATATATATATATATCGAGCAAAGGGTGGTATAAGCGCCGAGTGGATTCTCCCAAAGAAGAAAAGTTCTGTCCTTTTGCTCACAAGATGTATTTGATCTCCTCCATATACACCAATCCTCTTCCTCTTCTAAGAGTGGCAGCTCCTCTCCTATTGGTTCCTGTTCCAGGGAACCTTTGTACAGAAATCTAGGAAAAAAGAGTGAGAAGGGCGCCTTCTGGTGTAGTAGGTTTAAGCTTAATATAGATCCCTTCACCTTTAGTGAATGATCACCCCAAATGTGTACAAGTGTACAAGTGTACCGTTGTTAGTGGATTCCAACCACTTTTAATGAGCGTGTTTACAGGTAACGTCCAGGACTTGGGTTTCTCTTATCCCCACGTTCTTTTCTCTCAGACCCTCCGCTTCAAAAAGATTGCCTGGCATGCACGTCGCGGATACCGATAGGCCGCCAACGCCATCCAGAGCTGGTAAGTGTGACCACATGCAATCTTAAACATACATGGCAATGTTTTCGAACTGTAATGTTCACTTGTATTGTTATGCTAAGTAAAGTGCTGCTGTGGAACTACATAGCCCAGCAAGGTCAAGCACAAAAAATTGCCTGCTCCTACTTTCAAATTGGTCATAATGCTGGGCCTTGTAGTTCCACAACTGCTGATATTGATCAACACTTTAACATTATTTCTAGCAGCTTAACATGTATGTGGCCCAAAAAAAATTGGTGTACCCAGGGCCGCCAAGAGAAATCCTGGGCCCCGGTACAACAATTTTGTGGGGCCCCCACGGACGGAGCTCCCCGCACACTCTGCGAACCCTTGTTATGCCACTGCTTCCAAGGTGGATACAGGGACAAAAATTTACACCGTAATGCCTATTACACATGTCACACACCCATTACATTTTAAACCACATGCCATAATGCTCATTACATGTTATGCCACACACCATAGTGGGCAGTAAACATTATGCCATACACCCTAATACCTATTACATATTTTACCACATGCCATAATGCCCATTACATATTATTCCTCACAACGTAATGCTCATCGCCGATTATGCCACACACTGTAATGTCTATTACATATAATACCTCCCATTTTATGCCCCATACTGTAAGTTCCGCTTACCTAAATGCTCATTGCTATGGGCTTCATGCTTGATGCCAGGGGTTAACATACTCTACCAGGGGTTAACATGCTTGTTGCCATGGGTTTACATGCTCTGCCTGGAGTTACATGCTCTGCCAGGGGTTACCATTCTCTGCCAGGGGTTAACATGCTCTTTGCCATGGGATTAACCTGCTCTGCCTGGAGTTACATGCTCTGCCAGGGGTTAACACTCTCTGTCAGGGTTTAACATGCTCTTTGCCATGGGATTAATCTGCACTGTCATTGGTAACATGCTCTGCCAGGGGTTAACATGCTTGTTGCCATGGATTTACATGCCCTGCCATGTGTTACATGCTTTTCAGGGGTTATAGTACATGCTTTGCCAGGGGTTACATGCTGACTTCCAGAGTTGGATCTCAGCCCCAGCAGCATGCAGGGAGGCAGCAGACATAGAGCAACCCACCTTCCACCTTGGAATGCAGTGATCTGGACATGGGTGGGGAATCAGGTCTGGAATTGCTGGGCTGGAGACATGGCACTGGCACCAGCTGCTGTTGGTGGCAGCTGGGATGGGAATGTGGGGAGTGGGGCAGCTGGATTTTGCAGAGTGGGTGGTACTCCTGAGGGAGGTGGCCTCTCTCTGTACCGGCACACAGGGACTACCTACCTTAAGTGTCCTCCTGTCACTGAGCCATGGTAAGCTCCCAAGTCACATGGATGGCTTTCAGCAGGCCCTGTAGTCGGAGAGCAGAAGGACCTCTGTGATGCTTCTGCCCCCACGTCCACCCACATCCGCACTCCCAATGCAGTTGATGAAAAGCTGACTCCGGCACACTCAGACCCAGTGCACTCGCCGCCAAATTAAAAAAAAATGTGTGTCCAGACCGGGGCCCCCCTGGCAGGCCTGGGCCCGGGTAAATTGTACCTGCTCCCCCCCCTCTCTCGGCACCCCTGGGTGTACCGGTGGTTTAGCTGCCATGCCTACATACCACAGATTATCCACCAGTTGTAATGTGTCAAATAGTTTAATAATAATCTAACAAAAATTTCAGGTGAAAAACATATGTCAAATAATGTGGGGACTAAATAATGTAGTCCTTAACCAAAGGAAGTATTGTCCAGTAATGTCATTTAAATGCATTTTTGGCATAAATGCTTATCCATTGCAAGGTAGATAATGGCTGCCCATCTTTCCTTTCACAGATTGTCCGTCCCGAAGTGCTCACGCATCAAAGAAAAGAAGGCCCGTTGGAGCAGAATCTGTGGAAGCAGGTAAATGAACAAAAAACAGGCCATTACACATACAGTACACACACCCATGTCACATCAACAATATCTCACACTACATTCATCTCCTGCTGCTACATTGCAACGGAAATTAATGTAATCTGACCTAGCCATCTCACTTATTATTAATGTCAATGTTACATGCAGTATCGGGGTACATGTGTAAGTACATAATACCCCTAGGTATGTGCGTTCAGCATCTCAAGCCCTTTCAAAAACAGTACTGAAGGGAGACTGGCCTATATATGCATCAGTACTTACCTCTTCATCTGTATCCACAGGTACTGTACAACTAGGAACACAACCAACAGAATCCTCTATGATGATGTTGGACGAAATGGATATCATTCTCGAACCCGTGGAGACCTTTGCGGCTGAGGAGGAAATACAGACGTCATCACAGAGTGATCTTCCCCCAAGTGGGGTGACTCCCAAACCACCCCCACCCACAAACACACCCCATACAGCAGCTTCTGCTGCACAAGTAGCTAACTCCTTGGTAAATTTCAAGGAGAAACAAATAGAATTTATGGCCTCCCAAAGCCTGCAAATAGGGAACATCCAGGGGTACATGCGTCACACTTTTCTTCAATTAAGAAAAATTTCAAGGAGTGTACGGGTTGGTGTAGGTACTCATGTGCGCATGGCTAATAGCATTGACACCCGTTTTGCAGATCTTACTTATGCTGTAAGGGAACAGAATAGCCATACTGGCAGCCTTGCGCAAAGTATAGCCATAGGTGCCGATTCTGTGGGTGCTCAAGGACCCAAGCACCCACGTGCCCGTAACTCCAGAGTCCCAATGCCATACCACTGTATTTGCTTGTTGAGCCTTTCAACAGGCTTGAGCACCCACCAGCAAAAACATAAATCGGCATCTCTGAGTATAGCTGCACTTAGCCAATCGTGCACAGCGCAGACCAATGCCTTAATAGGTATGCAGGCACAACTTCAGCAGATGGAAGGCAATGTCATAGGTGCAGCAGCATCTACAATGAGTAGTGTAACTAGCACCCCAGTAAGTGGCTCCCCCACTTCCCCACCCCGTTGGAGTATTAGGACCCGTGGTGGCCTGGGTGCAGCTTCAAGAAGTGGTTTAGGGTGGCCTGATGGTGGGAGAAAATAATTCATATTTTTTATATATTTTTAATTTGCATCTAATATGCAATACATCTTGTTACATCCCCCGACAGTTCGAATTAAAGCAATTGTTGTGTGAAATATGACATAGTGTAATGGTATATGACAATGGGATTGCTGAAAAGTAGTGTTGGGTAACTTCTAGCCCGTCAAAGGTTGTGGAACTACATATTCCAGCAAGCTCTGGCACTCATTGTTTGGACTGTAATGGTTATAGTGTGTCAGGGCATGCTGGCACGTGTAGTTCCACAACACCAGGTGAGCCATGTTTTAGAGCAAACTTAATTCATACATGTTACAAATGTACTTACAAGGTTGATTACAGCAAGGGATAGGTCAGCACCACCAGCTGCATCAGTTGGGCTCTGTGTATTAGGCTAAATGTGGGTGGAAACAGATGGTATTGCTAAATAATTTGTTTATGAGTACACTTACAGCAAAGGTACATGTTGGAATACAGGGCACATGTGCTTACCAGAAAAGTAACGCCTGATGATTTGTGTATCCACCAGATTCCCCCTCTGCGTACCCCTCACTACCCGAGGTGTGGTAGGTTGGGCTTCCTGCACGACTGCTGCATGTTCCACATAGGCAGGTTGGGACAGGGCTATGTTGTGTAACATGCAGCAAGCCTGGACGATCATCACTACTTTTGCTGGGTGGTAAAGCAGCGTACCCGATGACCGGTCCAAACACCGGAATCTACTTTTCAATGCACCAAATGTACGCTCCACTACATTGCGGGTTGTAATATGGGATTCATTATACCGGTGCTGTGCAGGGCCCTCTGGGGAGCGCAAAGGTGTCATGAGCCAGGAAACACACCCATATCCTGAGTCACCTAAAACACAGATAGGAAGTTATTGCCTTATATGGTAAGGTATGTGCATTGTGCAAACAGGAGACACTGAGACAAGAGCAATATGCTTGTGAAACTGGAAACACACACATTTGAGCAGGTACAAATAAGGACAGAGAGGGTAATATGTAAAAATGTACTTACCAAGTAGCCAGCCCTCTGGTATTTGTTGTTGGTTGAATCGGTTGTAGAGGGCTGAGTGCCTCAGAATATAGGCGTCATGGCAGTTCCCAGGGAAGCCTGCTACAACACTTACGATTTTGAGATGAGCATCACATACCACCTGAACGTTCAAAGAGTGCCACCCACGCCGATTGACATAGACGTATCCCCGCATGTGCGGTGCCCTAATCCCAATGTGTGTGCAGTCTATAGCTCCCAGCACGTGAGGGAATGCTGAGAGTCTATAGAATGCCACCTTGTGGTCCTGGCACTCCAACTCAGAACGTGGGAATCTGATGAATGTCCGCCACAACTTCTTTAAAGCAAGTAACACTTGAGTAAAATGCTTAGAGAAAGTGTGCTGTGATACCCCCAAGGACCATGAGGTCACAGACTGAGTGGAGCCTGTGGCCAAATAGTAGAGGGTACACATTAATTTCTGCAGCCCAGACACTGCATAGTTGCCTCTCCGAAAGGGTCCAAATCATCTCTCACCTGCTCATATAAGTCCAACAGGTTATTGTGGTTCAGCCTAAACATCCCCACAACCTGTTGATCCGAGAGGGAGTCCAGGTACAGCCGAGCACGATACATACGTGGGGTACGCAGTAGTCGGGGGGCTACCTGGATCTGGTGTGCATCTTCCACCCTCCTGCGCAGCTCCTCCAAATGGGCCACATCACAAATCAGCAACTCCAAACCACTCTGCAAAATCTCCATGTCTCAAACCCTCACAGGTGTCCTTAATGATGTTGGGGTATATGTAGGGGTGTTTCTGTGTTGAAATTAACCATTTGTGCACTTGACCAAAGTGAGTTCTGGGCCAAATCGCCCAACAGAACCTGGTCTGAAAAAAGTGCGATTATTAGACACCTTAAAAGTGCGATTTGCGAAAACGCATTCCATTTAATAAGCGATTTGTATACTTTTCTGTACGAAAACATCTGGATGCGATAAAAATGCGATTTTTTTTTCTCACACTTTTGGTCCGCATGAGTTATCGCACATAATATGCGATATCCGTCCCTTAGCGCATCCTATTAAATATGCGATTTCAAGGAAAAATGCGATGTCGCCATTTTTTTTACTAATATTCGCCAAAAAACACAAATCTCATCCCATAGAATGTCACCCCATATATTTGTCTATGGAGCTTTCTGTATATTTTGTTTACTAACCTACCCTACACCATAGAGTAGGAAAATAATAATTATTTTTACATGATAAATTCTAGAGCACAAAGGTGAAAAGTTAATGATCACTTTGGGGATTTATTTCTATTTATTGATATAGTGCACTAATATTCTACAAACTTTTTTAGATAGATTTATTAACAAACTATCAGGGGTATATGCGCTATCCCCATGCCTTATGGCAGGGGATAGCGCTTCCCCTGATCGATGACACCCGCTGAGCGGGTGTCTAGTGTGCGGCGCTGTGGGGCAGGAGGCATAGCGCAGCTACGATATTTCGTAGTGCGCGCCTGCCTCCTGCGAATTTATGAAAGGTCAGCATCGCTGACCGTTCCGCCGCTGGCAGCTATCGTCTTCAACAGCTGCAGACGGCGATGCCCTATGCCCACAGCAGGGACAGCGCTGGCTCTGAGCTGCGCTGGGGATCTCGCGTGAGTAGCGAGATCCTGCGCATGCGCAGTCCAGCTGGCCGGGCAGAAGCAGACAGTGCGTCAGTGTTAACTGACGGACGCGCTGTCAGCTGGAGGAGGCATCGCCGGAGGGGGGAGTTAGCGCTCCCCCGCTTCGGCTGCAAGATCTTAGTAGATCTTGTCGCTCTCCCCTCCTGCTTCGCCTCGCTACTGAGGCAAAGCAGAAAGTGTTATAGCGGCGCTATATCCTACCATAGCTGAATGAGCAATATGATAGCTGCCACTGATTTTAAATGGTGTATAATTCCCAAGTATATTGCTTAATATTTGTAGGTAAACGTGAGCATCATTTCTACTTAATACCATTTGAAATAGTCACTTGGTACAGGCGCACATCTCTTGGCAAGCTCTTTCAGTGGACGATAATGCTGTGTAGTTGACTGACTGGAGCAGGGATGGATACAGAAAATGACGGGGGGGGGGGGGCACCATAAAAAGGGGGAGGAGGCTCTTTTGAAAAAGTGGGTATGTCCTCGCAACAATGGGTGACAGGTGTGGCAGGGGTCAGGGTGACAGTGCGGGGACAGATGTGGTAGGTGATCGTAAATGTCTGTGGGGTGATGTTGTGGGTAGTGGTGCAAGTTGAGACAATGGGGCAGATGTATTAAGCCTTAACAAGAGATAAATGCAAGGGTGTTAAAGAGATAAATGTCCAGCCAATCAGCTGCATTGACAGTGCTCGTGCATACATACATACATTTAATATTATGTAATGTGAGTTAGTACAATCTTCACTATTCATTATAAATGTATGTTTTGTGACAGAATTAGATGTATAATTATATATTTTTGTGTGATTGTATGTTTGCAGCAAACAATGTTGAAACCCATGTTTAGAAATAGATCTAACTCATAACAATTTTCATACAACCAATATTATGTCAGAAAACTTTCATTTGAAGAACTGCTTCAATACAGTTTTCTTGATGTATTTTTTAAATAGGAAATCATTCAGTTTAATTTAGAGATAACAAAAAAAAATAGGTATTTGGTGGTCCCATGCCGACATTTTTTTTTGGTACTGATAATGAAGAAAATCTTCTAATTCACACACATTCACCTCCCTTCGCGGACAGTTGCCTCCTTTTCCTCCACAACATATCCATCTACACCTCAGCTCTTGCTCACAGATGAAAGGATCATCAACATTCCATTCCACTCTGAGCAGAATCTCATTTTGGGCATCTAGAATGCTGCATTTGGAACACATCATTTGAGTCTTTGGTGTTAGTCGCATAGCAGATTAAGATTTATATTTACTAAAACAGAGAGAGATAATGTACCAGCCAATCAGTTACTAACTTTCATGTTACAGGCTCTGTTTGAAAAATGTCAGTTGCTGGTTGGTTAGAAGTTTATCTCTTTGCAAGCCTTAGCAAACAGACCCCTTAGAGCCTTGCTGATTGTGGACACTGGAGTCAGGATACTTATTTCACCTTAACCTTCCCTACCAGGCTGCTGGAGGGGGAGGTTACGGGTAGGGGGGGTTTAGGGTTTGGCTGCAGGAGAGGGAGGTTCGGAATAGGCTACAAGAGGGGGGGGTTTAAGATTATGTGTAGTTACCGGTAGGTGTAGTGATTCTGGCTGTTAAGATCCTGCTGGCAGTCTTCTGTCAACATCCCCACTGCTGGTATGTCATAACCAAACCTTTTGGAGCCCCTCTCTTCCACTGCACCCAGACATCCTGTTTCCCGGTGCATGCATAATACATGTACCACCATGCAGTCTCAGCAAATTGCTTCATTACAATGACACCCAAATAAAGCATTAAAAAATATACATAAAAAAAATGTGCAAAAAAAGATTTGTTTAGTAAATTGAAAAATAAAATTTTGGTGTGGATCTCTTGTTTAATGATTGGCTTTTTTTAAATGCTGCACAGAAAAATGCCGGTGCCATGCCCTGGGAATATTTTAAATAAATGTTTGAGTATCAGATTTCTCAATTCAGAGAAGGTGAGGCCATGAGATCAGTGCATTCATTAATTACATTTAATTCAGTAAATATACAGATAAAAGTGATGACATTTTCTTTAAATAACTAAAATAATATATTCATTTACTAGGATATAAATGTATTACCTAAAATAAATTGATGGGTTCTTACAACGCAATTCTTTATAGTGGTCATGTAATTGAATAGGTTATTATGAAGATACTCATTAATGTGCCTCAAAACCGAAAAAATGATTTTAAGCTTAGGAAGGCATGGACAATGAATGGCTCTTATTGATTATATCTCCCCTGCTGGGTTATGCTACATCTCCATGTACTCTTATGGGCTGCTGAGGGACTATCTCCACTTAGACCACTAACAGGAATAATGATCGCAAAACCCTGACTTTACCAAGCCCAATGAGAAGTTTGAGTTTCTATGCCCCTATTCTCTTCCCTTCCTTCAGGCTCACAATAATAATTAATTATATGGTTCTTCCTCATTTTTCCTTGTCTGATTGGCGGAAATGGGTTTCTAACCATGTCACAAATACTGAAAGCCATTTCAGTTTTTACTCCATCATATGCACTCTTCTCTTCTGGCTGGAGCAGTTCCCACATCTTCACTCTCCTGCAATTTTAAAGGCTTTTTCCTATAGGTTCTTAAACTTGGTCCCAGGATCCCAAGCAGGTCATGCTTTCCAAGTCTCTTCACAGAATCACATATGAAGTAACTAGCACCACCAGCAGACCATTAAGATGTGCCTTACATCATAAGTCATCACTTTTGCCACCATCTTTAGTCCTTTTAGTCCTTTTGCATGAGAAACATTTATTTGTGTTTAAGATATATTAGATTGAAGCCTCTTTTCATAGGAAGACACTATTTACTATATGGGGAAGCTATATTGATTCCCTCCCTACCACTAATTGCCAACTTATGATTTGTTTTCAGACAATGTGGCATGATACACTAAAATGAATGACCCTCTAATAAAGTTGGGATGGTTTCCGCAGTGAATTTTGCCTTCGTCTATTTCGTTTCCTTGCTTTTGAGGTGTACAACTCCTATATTTCTAAGTATTTGTCTTGTTGTGGCAAGAAACAAAATTTCCATGTTGTTATCTTTTTAGTTTACTGCTTGTTTTCTCCCCAATACAAGGTTTGATACCCCCCCCCCCATATGTCACAGTTATCCTTAACTTTATATACACTTCTTTTCAATTGTTAGCAGTGGACAGGATGCTCATTCCTATTGTGTCTGCATGCTTGTAATGGTTCTAAAGCTCTGTATGTGCACACAAAGCTGCATGTTTCAAAATCGTGAAGAATTAATGAATATTACAATAATGTCCCATAAATATTTTAGAAAATGTTGTTTATATAGTAATGTTTCTGCAATAATTCCAGCTCAAGCAAGAAATGATGGTTTTATCATAAACTACGCAGATGCATGGTACATTTAATGCAGTAGAAGTCATGAATGTGCCTATAGGTACCTATGTTCCAATGGATCATGAATACAGTATCACGTTTAAACCAGCTAGATGAATCAAACTTTAGCCTTTAAAATCATAAATCATGAGCGCAAGTAAACATTGGGACGGTCTTTATTTTAGATGTCACATTTGTACAATTGAATGTTTTTATTACAGAGGTATTTTTGCGCATAAAAATAAGCCTTCCTGTATAAATTGCGCCAGGTTGGTACAAAAGACATTGACAGTAATGGCAGACTCCCGATTACTCCTTAGAGGTCATGTTAAAATGAAGGGGAGCTATGTAGCCCACATAACCAGGATCTAACACTGAATACAGTATGCTCTACCAACTTTATTTTCCAATCTCAATATACTGTATGGGCCCTCTGCATTTTATATACATTTTTGTATATGGGCTCAGTATGATACATGTCCACCTTTATTCAGAAAGGAAGATATGAATCCTACTATAAGGAAGAGTCACTAAATTAGCCTCAGTCCTAGTAGGCTAATACTTACCAGTGAATCTAGGGCATCTGTGCTGACGTAGGATCATTATTTCACAAAAAACCTTAATATGTCCCTGAAATTCTGCTTCAGTGGTTAGAACACAATCTGCACAGGACATCACTGGATGGTAACCATGTCGCTCAGCTTTGCTTCAGTCCTAGTTACTCACATGCATCCAAACCCCACTTTGGGACATGTGGTTTAACAAATTCCTGACAGAAAGTATGTAATTAACATGAATAGAGCACATTCAATTCAACAATTAGGGCAAAAAGCAGATGTTATGCAGTAATACTCATACACTGTGAAGACAAAATTAGGTCATTTTCTCAAATGGGAAGAGCGATAGCTGAGGAGGAAACAGATACAAATACTGATCTTTCATGTCTTCTGAAATAATCGACTCAGTATGTGAGAAGATTGGGAATCTATAACACTGGCTATTTTGATTGTATTTTCACAGTCACGTAGCTGTAAAGGGATACATTTCTACTGCATGGTCACACTAATTACATTTACCACAAGGTGTTAGTTATACTGTTGAAAAGGCTCATAATCCAATGATGTATTCTATGAGATCCTCGATTATTATACTGCCATTCTGTGCTTAGACCTGTGAAATGGATATTAGAATATTATCTCTCACAGAAGTGAGATAAGATCTACAGAAAAACAACTCTAGATGTATTATCTAATACGTCATTTTGTTATTCATTTTACTGTCAATTACTTCCAAATCAGATAATGTATCAATACTATAAAGGAAACTGGTTTATGTCCTGAGGTATCTTGTCACCAGGATACATTATTTACTCATATGGTTTTGGTGGCCAGATATGTCAGGGCCCCCAGCATGGAAGTCAACTGAGGCACCTACTATGGGTGAAATCATTGGCATAATCATTCTATGGAATATATCACTAGAATATTAAAAGGCTCTTTCAAAATAGGTCCTCAAGGTCTGGGACCCTGGACTTCGTATTTCCAGACTCCCCCTGCATTAAATTGATCACTTTCCCTTTTATTAATTTGACTTTATTGACCCCAATGCTGGATTTGTATTCCTTTCTTTTTCATCTTTCCTATGTCTTATTCTTTTCTACAAAATGGAAAACTAGATGAGACTATGGGGGCTATTTTGATTCACTCCTTCTGGCAAATTCCTTCTTAGATGGACAAAACCATGTGCACTGCAGGGGGGGGGGGGGGGGCAGATGTAAAATGTGCAGAGAGAATTTTATTTGGGTGAGTTATTTTGTTTCTGTGCAGGGTAAATACTGGCTGCTTTATTTTTACACAATATAGATCTCACTTTGAAGTAAAACCCCACCCAAATCTAATTCTCTCTGCACATGTTACATCTGCCCCACCTGCAGTGCACATGGTTTTGTCCATCTAAGAAGGAATTTGCCAGAAGGAGTGAATCAGAATAAGGCCCTGTACGAGCAACATGTCTTTAGAAAAGAGCCTATTACAAAATGCAACTATTGAGAACATACATTATAGTCTATGTGTCTGTTATCATTTGACAACATTACTGGAAAGCTACAGTATGTAGGTCATTATGGTAATGTCTCTCATCGTACTATAAAAAAGCCTGTTTATATATAACATATGGATGGTTTGGGAATTTGCCCCATCCATGTCTTCTCTAATACAGGTTGAGTATTCTGGATGTCGGAATTTATTTTGTTTTTTTCATACTCACCTGGTCCTCAGGTGTCCCCCGGAGTCCATCTTTCGAGGCATCCCCGGACCTCATGATGTGACTGGCGCACCCACAAAATGCATTGTTGGGACCAGAAATGCCTCTGAAGATAGATTCTGGGGGACCAGGTATGAAAAACAAAAGATCTAGATGGAGGGGGAGAAAAAAAAACAAAAACAAAACAAAAACAAAAAAACGGGATATTCTGAAAACCTACTGTTTTTGGATATCCGTATAAGGGATATCCGACCTGTACCACATTACAATACAAAGTCTGCTGCCCATGTCAAATAATCACAGGGATACAGCTATTTTAAAAATGTGTCAGTAGTAGACAGTAGTGTTATAAACCAAAACACTATTAGTTTATATACAAATACGCCAGGATGCTTGTTGTGTAACTCTATGGGTGCACCAAGGAGCAGCACATACTGTACAGTATGTTCTGGAAAGATTACTAACTTCAGACACGACTTACCATTTTATGCTTCAGATAATACAATTCTAACCCTTGGCAGATGCTATTCTAAAATTTGTATACGGTGTGTGTGTGTTTTAAAATGCTTAAATGTCAGAATAGAAAGGACGTGCCTTGCTTACTACTGTGGAGTCAGAAGAGTAGTTGCATGGAGCTACAATGTGATTAGGTGCCCATACACTGCCTGCGACGTCTCGCAGCAGTGTACGGACACCCGACAGAGTGTGAGCCGGCGGGAGGGACACATGCGATCCGTTGTTTATGGATCGCATGCGCTCCTGCCCGCCTCGCCGCCTGGGGAACGGGTGGTCGGACGGCCTGCCGGTCCGACCACCTGGTCGGGTCCGATGCACAGGACCTCGCATCGGACCCGACGGCATATCAGGAGGAGGCGGTTTGGTCTGATTTAACAGGCCGATTGGTCACAATTGGCCGAAATCGGACCAAATCGCCTCGATGTATGGGGGCCTTTAGAGTGATCTGTTACCTATGCAGTAGAAGCATGCACCCATCTGCTGTCTATCATTTTGCTTGAAACTAATGACATCACTAAACCTCTTCCGAACACTCAGGACAACTGGCTCTTGCTCACTAAGCATTGCATTCTAAGGTTTAAGTGACTTGACTACTTCTGTGGGTCCATCAAGATTTATCCCAACTGGGTTGTACCAGACTTAAACATAATTTATGTGAAAGAAAGCTAATTATTGCAGAAACAAAGTATAGGAACACATAAACAGAACTCGTGGTCTACAGAATACCGTGGCATGCTAACTGGCTCATTTCTGTGTATTTACTTTCTGTAAGTAGTAATGCAGAAATGAGCGTTGCTAAGTCTATCTCATGAATATAACTGCAGTGTTCTGTGTTTGGGGGAAGCCATTACATACAGTTATCCTAACAGTAGCAGATGGATTTGTCCCATTAGCTGAGCAATGACAGTATGGAGGAGGCACTGCTCACTCTAAAGCGGAATACTGAATTTTTAGAACCTAAATGCTCAGAAAAAATGTAGATGAAGTCTGTCATCTATAAAATCACAATGTTCTTTACCAGTATACCTGGAGTAGTATGTAAAAAAAAAAAAATCAGTAAAAAAAAAGAAATTACAACCCTTAGCGTGATCAGCAAGCTATTGCAAAGCGGTTATGAATTGCAAGCTCTTGTGCCACCAAAGGGGCTAATGTAAAAAAACAAAACAAATATACTGCAGAATATGCTTGGCATCTACAAAAAAACAGACACATTCTCTGTGGACTGACCACAACTGTGCTATTTTCTTTCCAGCTCTTCCTTGCCAGCATTTTTACTTCAGGAACTTGGGTCAGTAATGTCTATGTTTGTTCCAAATAGTGCAACCAGCTGTTCTTCGTAGTTTGCAATGTTTCTTTTCATAATCTCCATACATGGTCCCAAGAGCCTTTCAAAAGCTTGCACGTCCATGACTGTGAGAAAGCAAAACACAAAATGGCTGATTATCAGATAATAATGACTAATTTTCACTTTATTAAACAAGATTTTTATAACTAGGTTACCCTCTCCATAAGGTCACCCTTGATATTAAGACATTTTTGGTCTGTGTTTTAAGCAGGCCTTATAAAGAGTAAATAAAATTTTATACAAAACTATATTTCCTTTCACATGATCCATGAAGTAACCAATTTTTGCACAAACTGCTTCAGTGTACCAATATATGCACAGGACATACAGGTACAGTATGCTCGTATTGTAGATACATTTTTGTCCATTATTTAAAAGACCTGAACAAATACTGAGGTCCTGTAATGCATAAGGCATTTGTCAAAAATATAAATGGCCCACTATACTGGTGACAGCACAGGCCTACAGGTTTTCAGAAGGTTGCTGTTTTTGTACCACACCAACTTCCCAGTTGTCCACCACAGATCTGTCATTATTTGCTGCTCTGAATGGTGATGGTCTATGTGCAATTACATCATTTGGCACAATTAAACCGATAAAATCAGAAATACTGTATATAAATATAAGACTTAAATAGATCCCCTATGTTCCTTCATTTTATCACTTTTGTGCTAGATCATTTAGGTCTTATGTGAAGAAAAGTGAAATGGGCTGTAATTGCATACATGGAATTAAGTTTTTTTTTTTTAATTCCTATGCAGAGTTGAACATGACTTTCTGAATCAACCACTTCATCTGTATGCTTGGTTTGATAGCGGACATCATCATCATATTCTATGTGCAAAAATATGTCTGAACACAGGTGTATTTATGCTTCCAGCCAACTCAGTCTGCAATTCTGTTGCCACACCTTTACTGGACACCCCATAGCAGCCCAGTCAGTTACAAGTTATGACCTGAAAGGCGTATGCTCTGCAACCCTTGTAGTTACGCTTATTTCCTGTGTACTGTACATGTAGCATGAAATGTGTATGTTCTCCATCCCCTGTAAGTGCAAATGCTTAATCCCGTGCATGCTACGGCAGTATCCAATTAGTCTCGGTAAATAACCACAGCTAATGAATCCCCTGAGGGATATCCAATTAGGCCCCTTAGCCAGCACTTATCAGGTAGACTGCGCCACGGGCCTCAGGCACACAAAACAGAATCCCTGATAAGCAGCCCCAGGAAACTTTTTTTTGCATCCAATAACACATGGGTAAACTATTATGTATCCAATGTGTTATTGCCTGATAATGGGTCATTTCTCGCATTGTAAAAAAAGATAAAAAGCCTATTTTTGCATCCCTTGTAGTTGCATATGCTTATTTCCTGTGCCTGCATAGTGTGAAATGCAAATGCTCTGCATATGCTTATTATTGATTTTATTTATTAATGACATGCTTATTTCCTGTGCTCAAGAACCGTTAAATGCATATCCTCTGCTTCTCCTGTAGTTGCATACGCTTATTTATTTTCCCTGGTTATTACCTACGGTTATCATCCCCTCCCCCCCCACCATGGAGCTGGATTGCACATGCCGCCGTTAGCACTGTCCCGCCCCCCACGGTGACAGCCGCAGTTAGCACCTTAAACCCCCCCCCCCCTCCCCCATGCAGCCGGATAGCGGCAGCCACGGGTAGAAGCCCCTGCCCCGCGCAGCTGGATAGTGGAGCGGCCCGCGGGTAGCACCGTCATCCTCCCGTGGAGCTGGATTGTGGCGGCCGAGGGAAACACCTCCCTCTCGCAGCTGGATAGCGGCAGCTGCGAGTAACAGATCCCCGTGGAGCTCGATTTGGCAGCCCAATGGTAGCACCCCCCACCACTGCCCCACCATGGAGCTGGATAGCAGCAGCCGCGGGTAACATACACACCCGATCACCCACCCCTCCTATATCCTTGTTTCAGCGCTCTGCTCGTAGCAAAGGGATTTATTTTGTGACAGGCGCCTGCACTGACATTAAAGAGGGCACTACAATTCATATATAAGTGAGTTAATTATAACTCATCATAATTGTATATTGTATGCCCACGATTCCTAATGTCCCATACCCTTGTGATTCACAGGCCCCCATACCCCCATGTAATTAACAGCCCCAACCCCCTCCTCTCCTTCCATAGCCAACCACTACTGCCCCCGCATACTCATTAACCAAGATGCTGGATGCACACATGATGACCGCATGGGCAGGCTGGTTTAGCAGGGCACTGCTAAAGGGGCAGGGTGCATTTTGCCAATTTAAACATTGGGAACAGGACAGAGTCATGCTAAAATAGTCTAGCGTGAACACATTTTGGTGGTGGAGATGGGGGGGGGGGGATGTTGGGCTAACAGTTTGCCTAGGGTGCCGAGAAACCTTGCACCGGCCCTGAGTGTGAAATACGAATGCTCTGCATCCCTTCTAGTTGCATGCGCTTATTTCCTGTGTAGCGTGAAATGCAAATGCTCTGCTCCTCTTGTAGTTGCCTACTTATTTCCTGTGCTTGAGTAGTGTGCAATGTGTATGCTCTGCTTCTCCTGTAGTTGCATATGCTTATTTCCTTTGCACACATAGGGGCAGATGTAGTAAGCCTGGTAAAGTGATAAAGTGGAAGACGATAATGCACCAGCCAATCAGCTGTGTTTGAAAAATCACAAGTAGGAGTTGATTGGCTGATGCGTTATCACCTTCCACTTTATCACTTTACCAGGCTTACTACATCTGCCTCATAGTGTGAAATGCAAATACTCTGCATCAGTGTGAAATGCAAATACTCTGCGTCAGTGTGAAATGCAAATACTCTGCGTCAGTGTGAAATGCAAATACTCTGCGTCAGTGTGAAATGCAAATACTCTGCGTCAGTGTGAAATGCAAATACTCTGCGTCCCCTTATTTCCAGTGCTCGAGTATTGTGAAAAAAACACAGCAGACTTTTTGCAGAATAATCACAACACCAACATAAATATTATAACTTCCAATACAAACCCTAACAATAAAAGTCATACAATTTACCTAAACATTTTACACTGCCAACAGCAAATGCAGAGGCAGCTCTGGGCTTGTTTGTCACCAGGGCAAGTTCTCCAAAATACTGCCCTCTGGAGTACCGAGCTATTTCCACAGCTTTATTCACTTCAGCGTCTGCTTTACTCTGGGGATATAAGAAGATATTCTTAAATATACATTATAAATAGATTAGGACTACACAATTAGGGGCTGATTCTGAGGTGGGAGCAGAGCAAAAAAACAGTCACTTTGCATCTTGGTACAACTTTGCTACATGTAAAAGGTGCAGAGACATATAAGCTCCGTACACATGTAGCAATATATTGCTCGGTGTACCGTTTTTGAAAAGAGACACTGCCGGGGGAAGCCGCATGGGGAAAGAGCCGATTGCCGGGGGAAGCTGCTGGTCGCAGGAGCATGCTCCTGCGACCAGCCCATGGCTGGTCACGGAAGCGCGCTCCTGGCGACAGTCTCCTGGCGACAGTCTCTCCATACACATGGGGATATGGTCACTCAGCGACCATATCCCCTGCGATAATGGCTGAAATTGCACCGTGTGTACGGGGCTTTAGAGTTGGAAGTGGTGTGTCCAATATCAATTCTAAATTGCAGTTTGAAATAAAGCTATCAAGCATTTGTGGACTACATAAATACATATCCAGTATTTACCCTGCATGCAAGAACAATAAATGTATTTGCATTCTTTACATTATGGGATGGTTTGTTCCAGATATGGTTGCTCCCAATTCAGAGACAGCCCCTTAAAGAGCACCTGTCATTTACACAGGCTGTAGCAGACATTTATGGCCTGAACCAATTCTCACAAGTACTGTATGCAGTGCACAAGGACACAACAATTTATATTGGTTATAAAGTACATCAGTGATGATGTAATAGCTTTCTGCAGAATATATTACATGTAAACAACCAATGCACAAATTACTCATGGGGTTCATAAAGTAATTCATTTGGAAAATGAAAACAATGCACACCAGTCTTATCTGCAAAGGTGAAAAGCTTTTACTTATCAAGGTCATAGTTCTTTAAGAATTGTTATGTTGCATTTTTACACAAATGGCTATTGCAAGCACTGGGGTAGATTTATGAAGTGGCGTTGATGTGTAAATGCGCTATCCCCGTGCGCTGAAGCAGGGGATAGCGCATCGCCTAATCTATCACACCCGCCGAGCGTTTACTCTAACGCCGGCGGTGTGGGGCAGGAGGCATAGCGCAGGGGCGATATTTTGCACTGCGCCCCTGCCTCCTGCCAGATTTATGAACGGTCAGCATCGCTGACCGTTCCGCCGCCTGCAGCTGTCGACTTCGCCAGCTGCAGACGGCGATGCCTATACCTAACAGCAGGGACAGCGCTGTCCCTGCTGCTGGGGCTGAGCTGCGCTGGGATCTCGCGAGACTAGCGAGATCCCGCGCATGCGCAGTAAGCCAGCCGGGGGGAAAGGAGACGGCGCATCAGTATTAACTGATGCGCTGTCTCCAGGAGGGACATCGCCGGAGGGGGGAGTTAGCGCTCCCCCACTCCGGCGGCAAGATCTTAATAGATCTTGTCGGTGTCCCCTCCTGCTTCGCCTTGCTAATGAGGCGAAGCAGGAACTGTTATAGCGGCGCTATAATAAATCTACCCCACTGTTACTGTGATGAGCCCTTATTAGGGCCCATACAACAACCTTGTATTCAGTGGCGTAAGTTTGCACCAGTCGCCCCGAGGCTTGATCATTTTGATGCCCCTCTAACTACTATGTATATATATCCTGGTGCTTGTATTGCACAATCTTCAATGTCTGTACAATTGACCTGAAGAAAAGACCATACCGGTCTTGAAACTTCGTCATAATGGAATATTAACTTTGTATATCATGCACCACATATAATTAGATTTTTCAAAGTCTGGTGAGTGCTGCCTACTAATCTCACTCGGGGTATTTTGGTTCACTCTTTCTGACAAAATCCTTCTTAGATAGACAAAACCATGTCCCTTATTCTGATCGGTGCGGCCGGATCCGATTATGCAGCCAGGACCGTGCGTGCGGAACCCCGCCTTCCATACGGATCGCCAACTCCGTCCGTACGCGGTAAGAAGCTGGCCGAACGGACCGCACGTGTATTTTTCACGGAATACGCCTCCTCTATCTAAGGGAACCTCCCCCATCATTCGATGGTCGCAGACCATCGAATGCAGGACCGAGTGCTCCACCAGCTCCCGCAACCTCAGACCACACGGACATTTCTCCGTGCAAAAGCAGGGATCTGGGCGGGCAGCTGACATCCGGCGATGTCATATGTCCGCCCCCTACACGTGCGTCATGGCCGCATTACCATACGTACGCCCAGCGTTTGCATGGGAACGCCCATGAAACGCGGGGCGTATGCATATGGTAATGAGCCCAAATAGCCCTTCACGCCCCTCTCCACCCCCTGTTCGGAGTGTTCACATATCATGCGGGATTTGGCCGTACGCCCCGCTCGCACATGCGCAGAGACGCCTCTGCACATGCGCAGACACAAAACATATCCACACCGACCAGAATAAGGCCCCATGTGCACTGCAGGTGGGGCAGGTGTTACTTGTGCAGAGAGAATTAGATTTGGGTGGGGTTTTACTTCAAAGTGAGATCTATATTGCAGTGTAAAAATAAAGCAGCCGGTATTTACCCTGCCCAGAAACAAAATAACTCACCCAAATCTAATTCTCTCCCTGCAGTGCACATGGTTTTGTCCATCTAAGTAGGATTTTGTCAGAAAGAGTGAACCAAAATAACCCCCTCAGCGTCTTCATAGCACCAGTGGGTGCCAGCGTATATATATATATATATATATATATATATATATATATATATATATATATATATATATATTACACATACATACACCTCTTTCACTTCAACGCACACACATACACCTCTATAACTCAGCCGCATACATATATGCTTCTCACTAAAAACGCATGCACATACACACCTCTTTCACTCAGATGGACACACATCCACACCTCTCAGTCAGACGCGCACGAACACACACACGCACACCTTTTTTCATTCAGATGCACACACACCTTTTTTCATTTAGATGCACGCGCGTACACACACACCTTTTACTTAAATATACACACTGACTCCAATTTCAATTAAACAAAAGCAAAGCCCAGTGGCGGGTGACTCCATTGCCTTCCACAGTTCCGCCACTGAGTATATTCAAGCATTGGTCTATTCTACAGGGTAACCAAAATACCCATGTTTTACTCCCTTCATCAAAAGGGATGTCAGTTGATGTACTTATATTTATTATCCTTCAGTGCTAATGGGATCTGACTTAAATTCAAAGAATCTTTAATAGACTGCTAAAATTCTCTGGATTTATTATACCCACCCAGGATGCAGCCAATGGCAGCACAGGTTAGTTCAGTTGTATTATACAGCAGTTATAGGATTAGGATTTATACTGTAAATAGATGTGTATTTTAAGCCATATAGCGCCATACGGTCATTAGTGGTTACTAGGGTTATTTAATATATTGATCATAAATTGGTTTATTAGTATAAAATAGGGGCCTAGAATACAAAGTTTGCCACTACTTGTTTGGTGCCATGACAAAATATTTTACAGAGAGCACCAGAATATCTTTAATACACAAGGATTTTGATATACAGTATGTAGTACTTTATAATTAAATCATGTAATCAATATGTGGTGCAGACTTTCACAGAAACACAGAGGGTGAGATTTAATAGGATGAGAGATTCAGAAAGTGAGAGATTTGGTAAGAAATCTCCAGGTTTTTTTAAAGCGACAATCATTTACACTGCAAAATCAAACTGGTTTAGCAGGGTAAATGATTGCTGCTTTAAAAAAACCTGGAGATTTCTTACCAAATCTCTCACTTTCTGAATCTCTCATCCTATTAAATCTCACCCATTGTGTGTTAAACAACTTTATTATTCTATTTTTTCTATATATTAAAAAAGGATTTCTGATGTCCACATATAGAAAAGTAGAAAGCACATGCAATTATCATATAATTCCTAATGAATATCTGTATAATACGGCATCAGCCCTTGTAGCACATACTGTATATAGAAATAGATAGCATATTGGCTTATCATACTGTGGTGGTGATTCTGTTTGGTGTGCAAAAGCAAACTCCTTCTTTATTGGATAAAACCATGTGCACTGCAGGTGGGGCTGATGTAACATGTGCAGAGAGAGTTATATTTGGGTGGAGTGTGTTCAAGCTGCAATCTAAATTGCAGTGTAAGTATAAAGCAGCCAGTATTTACTCTGCACAGAAACACAATAACTCACCCAAATGAAAATAAAAAGTGAATCAATCCTTCAACCAGCGCTCAAACAGGTGACCAGGAAATTACTTCCCTTTTCTCCTTGATTCCCCTTGGGTCACTTCTGGTAATATTGCTGATTATTCTCTCCGTAATTGCAGCAAGAGTGACATTAAATATGAAAAAAGATGGGGAAATGTCATCGCATAACATGTATTTAATTCACAAATGATATGCAGACATCACAAAAAAGCATAACAATAAAAACATCAATTCCACACAATAATAAAAGGGCACACAATAAAGTGACACTGTGCAAAAGGTATGGAAGGGTCGTTACCAGATGGTATTGAACTGCCAAGGTGCCTTGAAAAAGGATCCAGCAGGATCCGAAACGCGTCGGTGAGGACTTTGTGCAGCTGGACCGGGAGGGAGAACTACCCATCAACAGAGCTGTATGCTGTATGTGACCCCGGGATCCATATTTGCTTCATGCCTGTTTTGAACTGTTCCACACTCTGGCAGTTCAATACCATCTGGTAACGACCCTTCCATACCTTTTGCACAGTGTCACTTTATTGTGTGCCCTTTTATTATTGTGTGGAATTGATGTTTTTATTGTTATGCTTTTTTGTGATGTCTGCATATCATTTGTGAATTAAATACATGTTATGCGATGACATTTCCCCATCTTTTTTCATATTTAATGTCACTCTTGCTGCAATTACGGAGAGAATAATCAGCAATATTACCAGAAGTGACCCAAGGGGAATCAAGGAGAAAAGGGAAGTAATTTCCTGGTCACCTGTTTGAGCGCTGGTTGAAGGATTGATTCACTTTTTATTTTCATTGATTGTTATTTGAGGGTCTGGAAGAAAACCCCCTAGAATCAGTCTGTCCTAGCAGCTCATTTTTGTTTGCGCACTGTGGTGAATATACATTTATTGTATCAACTCACCCAAATGTAATTATCTTTGCCCATGTTACCTCAGCCCCACCTGCAGTGCACATGGTTTTGTCCATTAAAGAATTAAAGGGTTTGCTTTTGCAAACCATCCAGAATTACCCCCTGATTCGCTGACAGCCCATACACTGTTTCTTTTTTTTTACACATTTTTTATTTGAATTTAAGCGACGCTGGCATTTTTAGCAGATATTTTGCACATCTCTCACAGAGATTTTAATACTCAAAGGATTAATGATCCCCCCCAATCTTCTGAACAAGCAGTCAAATTTGACGATATCATTGGTGACTACATGTTCGGCAGGGGTCCCGGGGATTTCACTGAACAATATCGTTCAGTGTTTAAAGCACATATAATTAGTTTGGCGGAACCGCTGATATCGTTAATGACATTGGCGGACTACAATGTGATTAACGTTTTATCATTAAGCTAGTGGATGTTTTCCAATCTCTATGCTGAAGCCAGTGGCGTAACTACATACATGTGGGCCCCATAGCAAAAGTTTGTAAGGGCTCCTATTTATCACCTAATGTTAAAAAATGTATACAGCACATGATACTCTGACAAGCAAAGTAGGCCCCTTTCAGCTCTGGGCCCGATAGCAGCTGCACCCCCTGCACAGGTGTATACTATTCATTACTGACTGACACCTTTTAAAAGACCCACAGAAGGTTCTAATTATTTAGCTTGTGATTCTGTGAGGAGACGTGGTAAGCATGCACTGTTTTCTGGAAATACTGGGGGAAATTTACTAAAGGAAATTTGTAAAAAATAGGTGTATTTGTATCCAGAAATACACTTATTTTTGACACTTCCTTTCCTGAAAATACGGCAATTCGTATTCGTATTGATAGCACATCAATACGAATACGAATTGCCGTATTTTCGGGATAGTAAATGTCAAAAATGAGTGTATTTCTGGATACAAATACACCTATTTTTTTTTACAAATTTCCTTTAGTAGATTTCCCCCACTGTTACGTCACAGGGGAGGAATGCAGATATCGTGGCCATACACTGTGACAGATCTCAGTTTATGGCGACAATATATGATGGTGTTTGCATGTCAGTTAAAATGTCTGTCGCTACACCTGATTGGTCGTACTGAGCTGAAATTTGTCAGGGACGTGTGGAACTGTCACCCAGTGCTGCATGTCACATTTTTTGGTGTACCAATTGGCACAATTTTTATTTATTTAATATAGCCACAGATAGCATAATCTCCCTGGCTAGTGGAGCCCAGTGCTGCTTCTAAAAATAAGGGGGAAACCTACACATCCCCCCCCCCCCCGTATTTTTAGAACGAGAGCCGGTATCAAGATCCTGGTGCTTGTTATGCTTGGGGAGGGGAGCTAGCACAAGCTATCAACCCTGCACCCACCACCAGCTCCGGGCTTCAGCACTGGCATGGGGTTCCCAAGAGTTCCCCTCTATTTGGGGGGTCACCCCCTCCCCTAGAATCCACAGCCTAGACTCACTAGCAGGTTGGATCAATGGGGCTCATCAAGTTTTTTACCCTGGCTGTGGTATTATCTCCGCAGGTAGTGGAGCCCAGTGCTGGTTCTAGAAATGTGGAGAACCCCTACAAATTCCCCCGCCTGCACATGTAGAACCCGGGCCGGCTCCAAGAACCCAGTGCTGTATATGCTTTGTGGGGTAGCATAAGCTATCAACCCTACACCCACCGCCCAGGGTAGCCTGGAGAGGGGGGAGATAATGGAACCCTAAACATTTATTTCAAGAGTAGAAAGGAGGCAGCGAGCAGATGTAGCAACGCTCATTATTTAAACCTTCTCCATTTGACTAGGAAAATGACAATTGATTTAGGTGATGTATGGGAACTTTAAAGATGCGCAGATACAATCTTAAGGTGGCCATCTACAGATTGATTGTCAGATGATGTATATACACAAACTAATTGTAATAATCTCTATAACATTTATTGTCAGTGTGAGGGAAATGTTGAGGAGACAGAGGTCAGTTTAAAGATAAATAAGTATGATCGCTACTGTAATGAGGATGAGAATAAATATAGATGGAAAGGGAGAAAAAGCAAAGTAAAGGAAAAGATTGGAGAAAGCACCTGGAAGAAAAAATTGTTAAAAAGTGTTTACAGCTCTTTTGAGCATGGTGAAATGTCTGTCAGACTCTGTGCTGTCCCTACCTCTACTGAACAGAGCATGGCTGTGGATGGAGACGTGTAGTTGCGGCTGGAAGCAGTGCCGCTCATCTCGGAACTCTCGTTGTTTTGTGATTTGTTGGATTATTTTACAAAAGTCACACTAAATTAGCTACTTTGCCATTTAGGCATTTGCTAACTCTGCTATTTTAAGCTCCTAAATTATACACTGCTCAAAAAAACACTAACATAACACATCCTAGATCTGAATGAATGAAATATTCTTATTAAATACTTTCTTTACATAGATAAATGTGCTGACAATAAAATTATCAATGGAAATAAAATTTATTAACCCATGGAGGTCTGAATTTGGAGTCAAACTCAAAATGAAAGTGGAAAAACACACTACAGGCTGATCCAACTTTGATGTAATGTCCTTAAAACAAGTCAAAATGAGGCTCAGTAGTGTGTGTGGCCTCCACGTGCCTGTACAGTATGTCCTCCCTACAACGCCTGGGATGGTCTCCTGAGGGATCTCCTGGCAGACCTGGACTAAAGCATCCGCCAACTCCTGGACAGTCTGCGGTGCCTGGACAGTTGGTGGATGGAGCGAGACATGATGTCCCAGATGTGCTCAATTGGATTCAGGTCTGGGGAATGGGCGGGCCAGTCCATAGCATCAATGCCTTCATCTTGCAGGAACTGCTGACACAGTCCAGCCACATTAGATCTAGCATTGTCTTGCATTAGGAGGAACTCAGGGCCAACCGCAGCAGCATATGGTCTCACAAGGGGTCTGAGGATCTCATCTCGGTACCTAATGGCAGTCAGGCTACCTCTGGCGAGCACATGGAGGGCTGCCCCCCCCCCCCCCCCAAAGAAATGCCACCCCATTGTGCTCAATATATGACACCCTTTTCATTACCTATTACTGTAATTAAAAAATAGAAACATCTCAAATACTTACAGTATCTATCTTATAATTTAGAAAGATAAATGGAAACATCCCAAAAAAACACATAAAACATCTAAGTAACAAACTGGCAACTTCCAACTTCAGGTGAGCTTGGGTACTTAATAGACAGGCAGCCAATCAGGAGCAGTGTCTTACAATGATCAGCCAATCACAGAGCCCTATAATAAATAGGGTAAGATGTGAGAGAATGTAAGAAAGGGGGTATTATTTTTTTCCTGTTTGACAGGTGACATAACTTAAACAACATGCGGTTTGGCCAGTTTTGTCAGTCAGAACCCTGTATTTTCCCTCTTATATTTATTTAATATCTTACTTCCTGATATTTCCTCATGACACACCTAGGTTACAACAGTGACAACAAAGCACCATAAAACAATGCATGAGTCACATTTTGCTGTCACACATTTAGCATCAGGCGTATTTATAGAACAACAAATGCTACTACTTCACTCATAGGCATATATTCAATGCCGTGGGCGAGCGGTGACTGCGAGCGGGACTTTTTGCTCGCAGTCACTGCTCACCCTGTCAGTATTCAACTGACCCCCCTCATACGCAAATTCCCCCTCGCTCCGTTTTTTGAGCGAGGGAGAATTGGCGTATGTGCCTCCAAAAGCTGCGAGATTCGAGGCTAATTACAGCGAGTTTGCTGCACTAGCCGAGGCTCTCGCAGTTTAGGGGAATACTCACAGTTCTGTGACGGCGAGGATTCCCCCGGAACGTTGCATAGTGCGAGCGGCCGGCACGGGGGTTAAACTGTGAGGATCACTGGTTTTCTGTAATCCTCGCAGTTTAACCCCCTTGCCGGCTGCTCGCACCGGCATTGAATACATGCCTTAGAATCAAATGCCTTATCAAAGGTATTTATCACAGACAGCAATTTTATTATGCACTTGTTCTACATATCAACATTAAATTATATGATCTCAAGACGAGGAAAGGATGAAAACACTGTATGCTGAATGTGAAAACAAAAACGGTGAAAATATATTATGCAAAGAACCTTATTTTATATACTATTTTGTCATGGACTTCAGCATTTTACTTACAGTATTCATTTACTACATTTCTTATTATAAGTAATATTATTATTGGATTTAGATATTTTTTTATTTGTGCAGAACCTATTGGGGGAATTTACTAAGATGGGAATTAGACTTCACGTATGATGTTGCTATGGACAACCAATCAGATACTGTCTACTATCTTCTAGAGGGTGCTAAATAAATAAGTAGATTCTGATTGGTTGCCCAGCTCTGTAAAGCGCTGCGTAATATGTATGCGCTATATAAGAAACTGTTAATAAATAAAATAAATAGCAACATCACATGTGAAGTCTATTTCCCATCTTAGTAAATTTCCCCCATTATGCCTCAGAATTTTTTTTTACATCACAGTTTTCATGAGTAAGAATCCATATATCTACAAATGGTGACAAACAAGTTACAGATGTGGGCTCATTCTGTACATGAAGCTTCAATACACCATGCAGCATGAGATACTTGGCATGAGTGAACAGCTAGGTCCTGTAAAACTCTACTAAAGTCAGGAGTCTTTTTTTTTCTTTTTTCAGAAATGCATTTTAGAAGGTTATTTTGGTTCACTCTTTCTGACAAAATCCTTCTTAGATGGACAAAACCATGTGCACTGCAGGTGGGGGAGATGTTCCTTGTGCAGAGAGAATTAGATTTGGGTGGGGTTTTACTTCAAAGTGAGATCTATATTACAGTGTAAAAATAAAGCAGTCCGTACTTTCCCTGCACAGAAACAAAATAACTCACCCAAATCTAATTCTCTCTGCACATTTTACATCTGCCCCCCTGCAGTGCACATGGTTTTGTCCATCTAAGAAGGATTTTGTCAGAAAGAGTGAACCAAAATAACCCCCTTTGTTACAATGCAATACAACTAAGAAGCTTGAGGAGACTGTGCTCAATATATGACACTTGTATATTGTGTGTGAGTCTGTATTGTTTTTTTTTGCCACAAAAAAATGTTTACGGCAAAAAAAGAACCAAAAAAGAACACCGGACGCTAAAAGATGGGGCTATTTGATGTGGCTGCAGAACATACACTGCTCAAAAAAATAAAGGGAACACTTAAACAACCCAATGTCAATCACACTTCTGTGAACTCAAACTGCCCATTTAGGAAGCAACACTGATTGACAATCAATTTCGCATGCTGTTCTGCAAATGGAATAGACAACAGGTAGAAATTATAGGCAATTAGGAAGACAACCCCAATAAAGAAGTTGTTCTGCAGGTGGTGACAACAGACCACTTCTCAGCTCCTATGCTTTCTGGCTGATGTTTTGGGGGGAGATTCTCTAAGCGAAAAATGCGGTAAAAACCCCGTTATCTGGGTTTTTGCCGCATTTTAGGATGCTGTAAGCATCCCCCGCTGGGTTTACAGCGGCGGGGGGCATCGCCAGAAAAATCTGGCGATGCCCCATAGAAGCCAATGGGCTTCTACCGCAACCCTCCGCCGCCCTGCGCCGACCTCCTGCCGCCCCGCATCGCCCCCTCCCCTGTGTCCGGGCAGCACAGAGCTGTGCTGCCCGGACCTGTGACCTCCTCCCTGCACTGATCCTCTTCCGGGTGCAGGGAGGAGGAGAGCCCGGCGCAGCAGCAGCAGCGCCGGGTGTGTGAGGGAGGGGGGAGCAGCCGGGACCTGCTGGGAGCCGGCGACTCTCACCGCAAAGGACAGCTCTTAACGCAAGAGCTGTCCTTTGCCTTAATTATTGCATATGTTACAACATATGCGATAATTATAAATGCGATGGGCGGCGAAGGGGGGCGAAGATTCTTAGAGAATCTCCCCCTTTGTCACCTTTGAAAGCTGAGGTGCTTTCACTCTAGTGGTAGCATGAGACAGAGTCTACAACCCATACAAGTGGCTCACTTAGTGCAGCTCATCCAGGATGGCACATCAATGCGAGCTGTGGCAAGAAGGTTTGCTGTGTCTGTCAGCGTAGTGTCCAGAGCATGGAGGCACTACCAGGAGACAGGCCAGTACATCAGGAGACGTGGAGGAGGCCATAGGAGGGCAACAACCCAGCAGCAGGACTGCTACCTCTGCCTTTGTGCAAGGGGGAACAGGAGACGAACTGCCAGAGCCTTGCAAAATGACCTCCAGCAGGCCACAAATGTGCATGTGTCTACTCAAACAGTAAGAAAAAGACTCCATTAGGGTGGTATGAGGGTCCAACGATCACAGGTGGGGGTTGTGCTTAAAGCCCAACTCTGTGCAGGACGTTTGGCATTTGCCAGAGAACACCAAGATTGGCAAATTCGCCACTGGTGCCCTTTACTCTTCCCAGATGAAAGCAGGTTCAACTGAGCACATGTGACAGAGTCTGGAGACACCAAGGAGAATGTTCTGCTGCCTGCAACATCCTCCAGCATGACCGGTTTGGTTGTAGGTCAGTAATGGTGTGGGGTGGCATTTCTTTGGGGGGGGGGGGGGCAGCCCTCCATGTGGTCAGGTAGCCTGACTGCCATTAGGTACCGAGATGAGATCCTCAGACCCCTTGTGAGACCATATGCTGCTGTGGTTGGCACTGAGTTCCTCCTAATGCAAGACAGTGCTAGACCTCATGTGGCTGGAGTGTGTCAGCAGTTCCTGCAAGATGAAGGCATTGATGCTATGGCCTGGCCCACCCGTTCCCCAGACTTGAATCCAATTGAGCAAATGTGGGACATCATGTCTCGCTCCATCCACCAACTGTCCAGGCACCACAGACTGTCCAGGAGCATGCCCAGGCGTTGTAGGGAGGACATACAGGCACGTGGAGGCCACACACACTACTAAGCCTCATTTTGACTTGTTTTAAGGACATTACATCAAAGTTGGATCAGCCTGTAGTGTGTTTTTCCACTTTAATTCAGACCTCCATGGGTTAATAAATTTGATTTCCATTGATAATTTTATTGTCAGCACATTCATCTATGTAAACAAAGTATTTAATAAGAATATTTCATTCATTCAGATCAAGGATGTGTTATGTTAGTGTTCCCTTTATTTTTTGAGCAGTGTATAATTTAAGAGCTTAAAAATAGCAGAGTTAGCAAATGCCCAAATGGCAAAGTAGCTAATTTAGTGTGAGTTTTGTAAAATAATCCAACAAATCACTTAACAATGAGAGATACGAGACGAGCGGCACTGCTTCCAGCCGCAACTACATGTCTCCATCCACAGCCATGCTCTGTTCAGTAGAGGTAGGGACAGCACAGACTCCGACGGACATTTCACCATGCTCAAAAGAGCTGTAAACACTTTTTAACCATTTTTTCTTCCCGGTGCTTTCTCCAATCTTTTCCTTCACTTTGCTTTTTTCACCCTTTCCATCTATATTTATTCTCATCCTCATTACAGTAGCGCTCATACTTATTTATCTTTAAACTATCACCATTGTTGAGCTGCTTTTTATATTTTTTTAGTGCGGTGTCACACTACCTTTATCAAAATGTAAAACGTGGTTAGGGATTAGGAATAATTTAAAACATATGGATTCTGTGTTTGAGACACCTCACATTTATATTGCATCTGTTTCCAAAGGATGGCGTTTCTCTTTTGCCTTTATATGGACAGTGTGGTTGACCTGGAGGAAAATGTCAGTATTCACCACTGAACAATGTATCCTACCATTTTCTACTGTGTAGATAGGCTTAATTTTTCTTAAACACTCTCACTTCCCCTGAGACAACCATTCACCCTTGTGTTACACAAAAATACCAGATGTCAGTACTCATCTATATTCCTGACATTCTTCACGGTCCCTGGTAGGACATGATATGATTTTAGCAGGCTTGATTCTTTGGAATTATCTTCTTCCAGGTCCTTAGATGGACACTTAGGGGGGTATTCAATGTGAGGGTCACGGCAGTCGAGCTTGCTCGACCGCCGTGACCCAGTCCCGTTCTCGGTCAGCTCGACCGAGAACATGCAGGCAGGATTCAATATCTCGCCTGCCGGGGAGCGAGAAGGGGGCGTGGCCGCGGGTTTCGGCCGGGAAGAGGTGAGCTGCAGCCGGCAGCTCGTCACTTCCCGGCCGTTCTCGGCAGAACGAACCCGACAGCTTGTAATGTTGGGCTTGTTCTGCCGAGATACCCTGCTCAATGCTGTCGGGGAAGACAGCATTGGCAGCATTGAATAGGCCCTGACGGGCATCTCGCCGGTGATTGAATATCCCCCTATATAAATCAAATAACCAATAAAACAACCAAGATGGCAATCCTGTCTAATTTAGAATATTGTTTGGGGAGTGGGAGGACAAATAAACCTATTGACACCAAATCTGCCTGTGCATGGAATATTCCTTTGGCTTTCATTCCTTTTAGAATATGTAAGAATTCCTGTAGTCCAAGTGGTGCTACAATTAGGTCACTCTAGGCACCTGCCTAGGGCACCAAAGGTTAGGATGGCATGTTACTCATCCATCACATGGACACTAATATGAAGGAGCAGCACACAGTAGCTTCTTACATGTGATACTACAATCTATTTTTAAATGTGTTACACAATATGAATCACGAGTCCCCTGGCATCTAGCTATGTATATACAGCCACAGACCCAGGATACAGCATGATACCGTGGGTATTGATGTCAGATAAGTTTTAGTGAAGGAGGTTTACATGACTTAGTAACTGCACAGGGCTTAGTAAAAGAATACAATTTTAATGTTTTTAACTAATTTTACAATATATTGCAGGGTTTTATATACTGTAGCATTTCAAAGACCTGATAACTCTACTGGTGACTATTTTACTATGGGCTTAATTCAGACCTGATCATGCGGCTGCGGATTTGCAGGCCGGGAGATTATCGATAGAGCACATGCGTACAGCCCGTAGTGCACATGCCCGAGGTCTTCCTGTGATAAAATCTAGCTACTTTTTTTTTTTATCGCTGGTATTTTGCAAGTTAACTGACAGGAAACCGGCGTTTGGGGTGGTAACCAGCTGTTTTCTGTGAGTGTCAAGGAAATGCAGGCATGCCTAAGCGTTTTAGGGGACGGTGTGTGACGTCAGCTGTGGTCCAGATAAACCTGTTTGTCCTGCAGTCTGGGCTGAGCACAGACTGCACACAGTGGAAACATCATTTTATGGTGAGCAGCTTGCAAATGGATTTGCCACAAATCGCCAATCCAGCTACTATGTACAAGCCGTGCTAAGCAATTTGTGGCATGTCACTCTGCTGTCTATCACAGGGCTCTGAAACTTAGCATTGGTCCGATCAGTTCTGAATCAGGCCCAATATTAACAAAGTTATTTCTGCGAATAATATTGAACATACCTTGCTTTTCATTGTTATTTTTACTTCACCAGATTCTACAATAAAAAAGCTTTCTGCTCCATCGCCCTGTAAGAATAATACAAATATTAATGCGCCAATAAGGAATAGGTATCGTACACATTTAGGGGCTGATTCTG
This sequence comes from Crinia signifera, assembly GCF_055691185.1. NCBI lineage: Eukaryota > Metazoa > Chordata > Amphibia > Anura > Myobatrachidae > Crinia > Crinia signifera. Next base: position 171,698,865 of record NC_139220.1, read on the forward strand.
AGTTGGAAACATTGTCCAAAAAAGCAGTAGCTGTGCACCTAGAAAACCCCTATTGCAATACATGTGTAAAAATACATTCATTTGTTTTTGCATGCAGAGAAAATACTGTCTGCTTTCAATGCAGCACTCAAATGCTGTACAGCATTATTTTCACACTACAATTTAGACTTTAGTTAGTATACCCCTTCCCACATCAAAATCTCTCTGCATATTATATCTGCACCACCTACAGTGCAACATAGTTTTACCATAGTGCAAAGGTAAGCTGGGTACACACCTGGCTGACGGGTCACCTACTGTATTTAATGTTTCAAAAGTGCATATACGCTTACCAATTGTGCGCCCGATGTGTTGTGTCTCACATCACAACCGGGTGGGCATTTAAATGTGCCCATCCAGGTGAGGAGTCAGTCCCTGCAGCAAGTGTATGGGCAGGTGGCAAATAGCTTGTACACACAGTCAGATGTACCAATACATCTGTAGCTATATCGGCTATAGGCTGTGTTGCACAGCTAACATGATAGGTCTGAATGTCAGTCAGACATATCAGGGGTACACACCTGCTGACAGGGTCATGATTTATTGGTGGTTTACGCAAACAGTTAATATGTCTGCCAGTGTGTACACAGCTTTGCTCGATCTCAGAATCGGAATATAACAATTTAGCATATCTTGCTGAAAAGGGTACACATTTTCTATAGATCCTTGATGGCTAACCTTGACACTCCAGCTGTTTTTGCCCAACACATCCCAGCATGCTCTGAATCAGATTTAGCCAAAGTAGCAAAACTGAAGCAGAGCATGCTGGGATGTGTAGTTTAGAAACATATGTAGTGTTAAGGTTAGCCATCACTGCTATAGATAAAAGTTTATTTTGTTTTGTCTTAAGTTAGTATGTCAAATAATAAAATAATACAGAGGAATGAAAATAAAAATGTGCAATAACAATTATCTGACAAGAAGGAACTGAACAGCTGGCCATTTAGAAAAGATGTTACAAATAAAAACACAATTAGTGTACATATCGATAGGACAAGACATGCACATGAGAACAAATAAAATAAAGTTGTCAGAGAAGGGTTTGAGTTAGAATGGCAAACAGTAGGCAAACAAGACAGGCAGGAAGGTGAAAGAGAGTGTCATAAAGTAGCCCCCCGTGGGTGAGTAAATGGGTGTGAATTATTAGATAGACAGTGTCTAGAGAGACAGTCATTAGGTCTACCCCAAAAGGTCAAAATGCAATAAGCCAACAGGGTCAACAGGTCGACTACTGTCGACATGGACCCCCCAATTAGTGTAACTCTTTGCTCGCCATACTTCGGGCTTAGCACACTATTATAGTCTCCCTCTGTGGATGAATCTCGAAGGAAGATCAAGCCGGTTTAGAAGAAAATCATGAAAGACGCATGTCAACTTTTTCATGCGTCTACCTTTTTCATGTCGACATTTTTCAACCAATTGCATATCGATATGTTTCATGTCGTCCTTTTGACCCTGTCTACCTTTTGGGGTAGACCTATTGACTGTCTATTTAGATGTGTTTTTGGTGTGGAGAATAGCTGTTGGTCAGGATCCTGACTGTCGGCATCGATTATTTTAAGCAGAGAAGGTGAGACTGGAAAATTGACATCAACGTTTTCAAACAAGCTGGCTGGTAACTGGTCTATGGGAGGGGGGGGGGGGGGGTGGTAATACCATAGGTGTTAATACCATAGTGACGTAAAGCATCAATTTTATTTTGGCGCCCTCTAGGATAATATGTTAAATTGAAGTTTATCCAGACAACGGGATAGTAATTAACAGGTGTCTTTGTGCCAATTAACAAGGAGGTATAGATTAATAGATCCATGCTAAACAGACGCAAAGGATACAAGCAGCCTATATAATTAGCAAGGGAAATATGAAACTTCTCACATAATTCTCCACATATCATGGGCTTACATTGTGGGAGAAGCTACAGTAATCACATATTTTCTGGAAAGAAGTTTTTCATGTCATAATAATACCGTATGTCATATGCAAATATGCTAAGACCAATCCATTGAATAACTAATAATGGGGCTAATTCAGCATTGGTCAGTGTTAAGCAAAAGCCTCTATTAGGCATCATGTGACGTAATCAGCCCACCCGAGCAGGCTGTGAAAAGCCTGTGTTCCCTGGGGCCCTCCCAGAGTTTTTAAGGTGTATGCCCACCATTTTTCTGTCCACTCCGGAAAGCCCCCTGCCTTTCAATCAGGCAGCAAGCGCCCCGAATTAAGGCAGTGGTCTGCACTTGCGCATTAATGAATATACACAGTCCCCTACCATCGGGGGCAGGGCTGAGTTTGGACCTATGCGAGCAAGTCTGAATCGAACCTTTAGAACACTGTTTTACATAGGCGACAGGTTTGAAAAGATCTGCTCAGTAAGTTTAACCCCATGCCTCTTATTGGCCAATAAGACATAAGTACCTGAGCTATGATCTGTTCTCCGTCACGATAGGTTTTGGTGCCTATGACATCAACCACCTTTAAACGTTCTGATACCTAGAGACAAGTTGAAAGCAATGAATATATAATTGTTGACAGGTCACATTACAGTGAGATTCTCTTTTGTTTTTCGCATGAAGAGCATAACTTACTTCTAAAGACTTTAAGAATGGCAGGGATTCTATGAAATTTTCATACATTCTTCTCTTTTTGGCATTGTTTTTAACAATAAGTCTCCGGAAAGTTGCTCTGTCCTTTTATTCACAAACAAAACACACAAAAAAAGGACAAGAAAAGGGGAATTAATCATATTGTACATAAATTGTGTGTTTCCAGTTCTATGTAAAAAAACAGAGAGAACAGGAATGGACGTAGGAGCTAGTGTACAATCAGGTCCATTGCTAGAAAGCAGATGCATTCAAATAGACATTAATCAAAGCGCAAAGCATATATAGAAAGGTTTAGATCCATAAAGGCAATCCTATATCAATAACGGCTGAGCATAGTCGACGTTTCGACCCTCTTGGGGTCTTTGTGAAGACATAAATACATACCCCGAGAGGGTCAAAACGTCGACTATACTGCTGTAAGATTATGCTGCTGTGACCTAGAATAAATGCTGACTTAAATTGAAAAATGGTGAGTGCCCCGCTTTTTATTAAGCTCATTGGACGTATTCATGATTATCCTATACATATACATACATACTGTATTTCTAAAATTGAACAAAATAAGTTTGCGCCCACATAGTACATGAACCCATTAATTTAATAAGCAGAAATTAAAATTTTAAAATGCACTGCGTACCAGTATCAGCAGTAAACCACCATAACTTTAACAGATTGAATTCCCCAATTGTGGCATATGCAGCATTCAGCAATGTCCAGAAGCAAGGTTGTTCCTCCTCAAGCTCAAACACTGACAGGTCACGCCGCTATGCATTTTGTCACATGAAACATGTATAAAAATAAAGTTGTAACTTATGTTTTTCTGTTTTTCTGTTCATTCCAGTATCACAACATAACAACTGGATGAAATTGGATGGTGCATTCACTATTGTATAGCTTAGTGACCTAAAAAGAAATGGCGATCTCAATGGGTCAGACGTATCAAGCTTCAAAAAGTCATAAAGTGGAGAGTAATAAACAACCAGCCAATCAGCTCCTAATTGTCATGTTACAGACTGGGTTGAAAATGACAGATAGGAACAGATTGGATGTTTGTTTATCACTCTACATGTTATCACTTTTTTGAAGCTTGATACATCTGACCCAATGTGACACCAGGGAGAGGAGCAATAAAGGAAAAACCAGATGTTTGACACTCATCGTGAGCAGTGTACAGACTTCTTAGTATTGTTGTAGCCTTATTAGGTCATTTAAGTTAAACACATCCAGTGCTGTAGATATAAGAGTTTAGAACTTGGCTCACTATATGTAATCTAAGAAATGCAGTATATAATATACATTAGAATGTAACCAAAAAGCATGGAATTGGCATCATCTACCAGCCAATGCTTGTCTAACCATCCTGTAGTCAATCATATATCAGCCATTTGAAGCGTTAAAGCAACATGCCTGGATGTCTGAGTGTGTGCTTGAAGGGGAGTCTGACATTTTATGGGCACCCTGATGAGTCACACGAAAAAAGGATCATCAATTTTTTATTTGGTTCTACACTGTTAAAAATAAAGCTTCCTCTTACCAGTGGGATACCCTTAATCCACATAGTGGCATTCCAAATCTCTGCCTTTCACATTACTGAGTATCCTGTTCTATTTCCTCTGAACCATAGTGACATAAAGTATCCAATTTTTTTTGCACTAGCAATTTGTGTGGAGCAGTGTTTCGCCTACGCTAATAGGAAAAAATGGTGCGATCGTAGCAGGATGGAAAGTGCATGCACTGTCTAGGCCTGCTGGCAATGGTGACATGCGGGACTGCGCATCGCCATTGCTATACCTTGTACACACAGAGCAATCCGGGCTTACATTCTAAGCCAAGGGTCCTCAAACTATTTTGCTCTGGGACCCCATCAGACAATAAAAAAAATGACAGGACCCCAGCAAGTTACTGCAGAAGGTCATCACATCACATGGTAGTCAGCAGACAGCACATACATGGCAGCATTGTGGAGGCACAAAATGATGGGAGAAGTCTCAAGTAACAGACAATTCAACAGACTCCTTGAATCACTGATTGATATTAGAAAATATTAGAAAATACTAGAAAAGTCATCAGCCTTATGGTCAGCAACATGGAGTCGTGACGGTTGGGACCCACTTTAGGGTCAGGAACCACAGTTCAGATCACTTAGAAAATAGACCTAAATCGCCCCCTGTGGGCGTGCGTTAAGACACATAACAGAATCCAGTTCTTGGAGCCTGGGGAACCAACTTCCAATCCCACTCAACATAGGAACATCAACTGCTAGTCTGGTAAGGTATCATGTAGTATTTTTAAAACTATGGTGGTTTTTCTTCTTAAAGGAGAGTGATAGGGTTTCAATGTATGGTTCCCATAATCTTTTTTTCTTTCTTTAAAAGGGTTTCCATTCTATAATATGAAATTAAGTTTAGTCAACAATAGGGGTTAATTGTAGAAACGTGCTATCCAAACAGCCCTGTAATATTGTATTTCACCCTGCTGTACTTAGTGCTAACAGAAGTTTTTACTTTCCAGAGTTATGCATTGATTTGAGTCACAAACTCCCAAGATTGCCCATTCACGAGTAAATGTGACATGTTTTATGAGCATGGCTTCCTCGTATGTACGAATTACATGCCCAAAATACTGAATGATGGAGTAACCCCACAAGCAATGGAAAGTAGGTTATCAATGGTTCCCATGTGAAAACGCCTTAGTGGGGATAAATATATGTTATGATATATGTTTAAAAACAATTCTATATATATTCTGGAGAAAAATTCCCACAGGAGAATATTATAGCTCCTGAAATGATCTATTATGGTCCTGAGAAAGTTATAATGAATCGATATTGCTTTGTGCTTTGGCAGAGGGTATGTCAAGAGGGTAACCAGGGTATTACTCCAATATTTTTTGGAAAACGCCAGAGGACATGAGTCACATATTTACTGAAAGTTCTGCATACAGTATGTCAAGGGACGTTCGCTATCAACTGAAACTAAAGTACCTAAAGTAGGGGGGAGATGAAGGGAATAATATGCATTAACGCCAGCCCTATGGTGCAAATTTCTTGATCGTGTAAGTGGAAGAAGTCACGTAAAGTATAATTTTGAATTAACATTTGAGTAGCTCCAATAATATCTGATCAGTATTGATGATATATACATTTTAATCAAACATGTTGATCATGGTCTGCCAGTGTGTGCAATCTATAAATGGGGAACAACATTTTATTTAAAGCAAACTAGGGAAGCCAATCTCGGGGCATTTTTTCAATCCTGGGATTCGTGATTGAAAAATGCTCAATCCCAGGGTTTACCGGGATTGGCTACCCTAATTTAAAAAAACGCTCTATTTACTTACATGTGCAGGGCGGGTGCAACGGGGAGCCGGGTTGGTGGGTGGACAGGCTGATGCTGCCAGGTGTGCGGGATGTTTCTCTGGGAGCCAGGCACAGCACTAGAGAACAGTGCGGGTGGGCGCCAGCACGCCCAGGATCAAGTCGGCTCAGATGGACTGTGCAGCATGACCTCTGATCTTGTCACACTGTGCAAAGCCACACTGCCGGGTACAGAAGAAGCCGGGTAGCGTCTGAGCGGGTGCTCAGATGCTGCCTGGCATTAGACTGCGCATGTGCAGTCCAATCATAAAATCCCCCATTTTGGGGGCCAAATCCCAGGATCCCGCCGATCCCGGGATTGGCCACCATAATGCAAACTCCTTGTATCCTGATCGTACTGATTTACATATAACTTTTAAAAATGCTATAGAAGTTTAATCAAATGAACATGTGACATTACAAAATGATCAGTACATAAAAACATTAATAATTCCTGTAAATAGGCTAGATTATTAGACCCAATATAAAGTAGACTCATGAAGAGTTTGAGGGCAGGCTTTCCAGAATTTATGGGATTAGTTAGTAGAAGGTTTGGACATGCCATATTTTATATTGATTGTATTTAAATAATTACATTATATTGCATAATGAACACCATAAATAACATTTCTGTGAACTCTACCTTATTGTAGTCCATGACACAGTACTTACCAGACACCATATTACTCCAGCAGATGTTGAAATAATTGTAGCAGCTCTAGGTGTGTTGTACATTAATGCCAACTCCCCGAAACTTCCATGGTTATCATAACCACCAACACATCTATCCACTCCATCTATCTTTACGTTAATGTCATATGTCCCCCTGTTGTATAAAAAAAACCTTAAATGATATAAAGTCTACCATTTTCGCTATAAATAAAAGTACCTTATCAGGCAAAATAAAAGTATTTTTCCAGTTTTCTGTCCTATGTCATTTCTTAAAGCCTAACTCTCCAGTGATATCCAGGATTTTGTTCGCTCTGTGAGGAATGCAGGGCAATTAACACTTATGGGATCTATTTATCTAAAAATAGTTCCATGAAGACAATTTTTCTCTCGTCAATCAAAGCACTGTTAGAAAAGCTGTTTTCAGGGATATTTAGAATATACATTCATCAGGGCAGCTGAATAATAAGTAGGGACTCGGTATCAGACTTCCAGGTGCAGATTCAACTGAAAAAAATAACACTTAAGTACATTGTAAGATGAATACATTTTTTTATTTGTAGAAGTATTTTTTTTGTGTATGGCACCTGTTACCTATGGTACAGGTACTGTCATATCATGAATATGTGGTAACTACGGTTGGTTCCCTATGCTGCAGGAGAACCTGTGGTATAGGCACCCCTGGCGAAACCCAGTAATGGCCATTTCTGTCTGTGAGTCTTGAGAATTAGGTAAAAGCCAGAACTCGTTTCTTCAGGATTTTGGCATCAATACCTTTAATAACTAGACTTATTAGGCTGTACACACACTGGGTTAAAGAGAGGCGCAGTGAGCATTATCCAACACAAGGTGGAGGCAGCTAAAATAATAAATGCAAGTGTTGTACTCACTGGAAGCAGAATGCACTTGAAATTTAGCAATAAAGTTGCATAATTCTCTTTTTCTACCGTGATGAGTGATATCCATTGTCAATACAATTCATATTTTTGTCCACATATTTGTCCACATATTTTGTCTGAATGCATTACTAATAAAATCTGGGATGAATTTGTTTTAAAATACAACAAATACACCTTTAAACAAGATAATCTCAAAGCACGTATGGTAACCTCAAAATATATGGAATCTGTCACTAATTATTAAACATGCAAAATAACACCCGAAAATGCCAACCTTTTCTGTCCATCATTCCCATGTCAACTTTTTTTTTTGAGTCCATCTTTTGTACCTTTCCATTTTTTCAAGTGTCTACCTTTTAGGGGTGATCACTTCTCACAACCGACACAAATGGTTGGTACTTGTGTAGTTTCACAGCGCCAGCATGGCGCCGTGCTACTTCCGGGTTTTACACTCGGCACAAACTATCTAAAATAAAGTAACTTAACTCCATGCCAACATGGATAGTTCATATCCCCACTATCCATGTTGGCATGGAGTTGAATTTAGATAGCGTGGCGAGCGTAGCGAGCCACCGAGACCGCAGCGTGGGCGAGCGAAGCGCCGTGAAACTACACAAGTACCAAATGGTTTTATGTGACACTTTTTAAACTTTTCATTTTCGTTAATTGGTTTTAACTATTTGCATATCATGTATTAATAAATGTAATCGATTTTATTCTTTTTTTTTTTTTTGCTTTTCTCCCAGAGAGGAGTAAAAAAATAGGTAGATTTGTGACACTTTAAAATTGCACTATAGTAGTATGACAAAACTTCCCTGAGTCTACTTGGCTGGGTCAGGTATCATTCAACAGAAAAAAAATCAGCTGTCTTGACATACTGTATAAGGATCAGAGTTAAGATACACTTTCTGCTACAATGTCAGTATGGCTGTGTAGCTTCTTCTACTTGTTCTTTGTGTGACTAAACAGATTAAATCACTTCAAGTTAACCTGTTCTTTGATGTACAGAGTAATGATTCTGTACTTGGCGCCTAATACATGTGTAAGTAAAGCAAAAAAAGCAAGTACAGTAACGTTGTGGGGGTAAAATATTAGGGCAAGAGTTGCCAGAGATGTGGGACTTTGGGAAAGAAAGCCTGGTTGCCAGTTCCGCACCTGTGGCAACTCAGATATTATTACTTTTACCCCCCCCCCCCCCCCCCCCTGAGTCCTGAACAAACCATGTTGACATTCAAGAGGGGAAAATACATTTATATATTTTTTCTGAGCAGAGTACATACTGGCTGCTTTTACATGTAGCCCACAAATGATAAGGTGCATAATAATTATAAGATAACTTAAACTATATGCATGATAATGACCAGTCATAATGACACGTACATGTGTACACACTATATCATTAACAATGCACTCTCCAGTGAGTTGTGTGCTATGTCCATTGTCTGTACACGCAGCTCAATCTGAGGATATCGTCCACGGCAGCATACTAATGAATGTGGTCACAGATTATATTGTTTATAAAATTGCTCACAATATCATTTGTCAGGGAGTTCTAGAGAGCTGAAAGGAAATCATTAATGTCGACATTGCGTCATTTAGACAGCTTTAGTTTTCATTGCAATTTAGATTACAGTTTGAAAACACCCAAACCCAAATCTAAATCTCTCTGCACGTTTCATGTATTATTTATTTATTATTAAGTTATTTATACAAATTCCGCAGTGCTTTACATTTGCCCCACTTGCAGTACAAAGTGGTTGTGCCTAATTGCTTGTTACATATATGAATCAGGCCCTCAGTACCATATTGTTTGGTGTGTGTCTTTATAAAAGGTTATTATTATTATGTAGGCCCATTGATTCAGCGTTGAAGATTGCAGTGATATAATTTCTGTCAATGTGTTTGGATTCTCCACATCTGCAGCATGCTAAGGATGGAAATATGCAGTCCCTTTTCTAAAGTGTTAAGATCTATGTACCTGTCAATAACATAAAAGTTGTCCCCGTCATCACCTTGATCAATTATGTGGTCTCCACATTTGACCAATTTCTCGAACATGGCATCTAAAACTTGAAACATCTGTTCCTGTAAAAACAAAATAAAAATGGCTTAATTCCAGTGCAGCAATTGCTCAGTAAGTTCATTTTGTGCAGTACATCTACTGTATGTGCATCCAATACTAATCCAGACTCACCTTTATGGAGTTTAAAATGTAAAATATGTACTATAAAACAGCACCTATATCATCTGTCATCTACAGTATATCATCTGTCACACACAATAATGGAATCATCTGTGGACTAAAAACTATTAATAATAATGGAATAAATTCATCAAGAACCAATGAAAGAACTACACCAAAAGTCTTCTGTATTTCAGACATGTTTTTATTAGTATTAGGGAGGATCAGTACAGATTGGGCCTAATTCAGATGAGGTTGTAGTTACCTCCTGTGATTCCTGTGACACAGGATGCAGAATGGCAGTACATTGTCAGTGCTTGATAATCTGCATCTGGTGTGTACAACAATGGGGTTACAGAAAAAACAGGTCTCTATGTGATGCACTTTAAAGAGAAAGGAAAATAAAAATTAACCTTTATTATTATTATTATTATTATTATTTAAGATGCGAGATATTTAAAAACATACGTACAACATGTAACACTGATGGACAATCTAAAAAGGATATGATTATCCTGACGTGGCAGAGGAGAAATGTTCACTGTATCTAATTAACAAGTATATAAGCAAAGATAGGGACTGTGCCACTGTGCTTTATTTAACATGAAAGCTTGTGTGCTTTATTCACTGCGTGGTGGCTGAGTGCTGGGAAATCAGACATGGACGGCGTCCCGGCCGTTCTGATCCCACACTTTACACTGTATGCACGGATGGAGGTAAATACAATCCTCCTTAGTGCAGTCAGACTGTGCGGGTGAAGTTCTGCAGCATCTATGATCTCACTAGTGTGGATCAAATAGCAGCGCCGGCTAGAGCCTGTGTGAGCGCTTAGTACTGGAAGATGCACACACCTCTCGGCACTGTACACATGAACGGAGGTGAATAATCCTCCTCTGTGCAACCAGCGCCCGGTCTGGCAGAGATCTACCCTGCTGTGCGGATGAGATATCCCACAGTGTGTGTGTTCTCACTGATGTGAGTCACTGGCGGCGCCGACTCAAAGCCTGTAGACGCGCCTTGGACCGGAGGATGCGGGCACCAAACTTTCGCTATCTAAGCAATCAACAGTAAATACATTTGACGATACAATGTTACATTTGCCCCTGCTCACGTGGATCACTCCACATCCTCACTATATATACTCACTATAAATATTATGTTTCCTCCTTTGACAAAACATATAACCAAGCGTTATTCACATCAATAAATCAGTGAGAACACACACACTGTGGGATATCTCATCCGCACAGCAGGGCAGATCTCTGCCAGACCGGGCGGTGGTTGTACAGAGGAGGATTATTCTCCAGTAGTGAGATCATAGATGCTGCAGGACTTCACCCGCACAGTCTGACTGCGCTAAGGAGGATTGTATTTACCTCCATCCGTGCATACAGTGTAAAGTGTGGGATCAGAACGGCCGGGACGCCGTCCATGTCTGATTTCCCATCACTCAGCCACCACGCAGTGAATAAAGCACACAAACTTTCATGTTAAATAAAGCACAGTGGCACAGTCCCTATCTTTGGTTATATACTTGTTAATTAGATACAGTGAACATTTCTCCTCTGCCACGTCAGGATAATCATATCCTTTTTAGATTGTCCATCAGTGTTACATGTTGTACATATGTTTTTAAATATCTCGCATCTTAAATAATAATAATAAAGGTTAATTTTTATTTTTATTTTCATTTCTCTTTAAAGTGCATCACATAGAGACCTGCTTTTTCTGTAACCCCATTGTTGTATGTTTCTTCTTGTCCAGTGGTAGCACGCCTCAGTCTAACACTAGAAATTCTTATGATGACAATGAGGTACAATGTTTAGTTGGGAGAACTTTTCTTCCCACACCCACATCAGACCAGTGCGATTGACATCCCGTTTCCCTTTCCCCCATTTTGTTTGCAACAAAGGAGGTGTGTCGACACAGTTTAGACTGAGTGAAGTGGCCAGGGATCTACATTATTGGACAGATATATATATATCCAGGCCTCTGCAGGGGGCACCCTACATGGCACCGTGGGTGCCACAAGCCACCCGATGGTAAGGCAGAGATCCGATGCCGTGTCCTATTACTACAGCAGGAGGCGCCTGCTTGTAATAGACACCTCCAAAAACATATTAATTAAGCATGTTGCCCTTATTACTCACTAGTCAAGAAATGCGCCCATTGAATTATACCCCTTTTACACTGCCGCAAAACCCCGGGTCTTCGGCGGCTCAGACCCGGGTCAGCGGCGGTGTAAATGGGACATGCCGTGTCCCTTTACAAGGGACTTCTCCCCAAGTCCTGACCTGTGTAGAACACGGCTTGGACCTGGGTAGAGGGCGGTGTAAATGGGTACGCCGGGTCATCCGACCCGGCTCCCATTTACATCAATGGGGGACGTGCAACCTGCGGTCCACAGCATCCGCAGGTTGGATGGGGGGGGGGGAGGCACAGACAGCCTGCGCTGCTGTCTGCTATACCCTGCAGACAGCAGCAGCGGAGGAGGTGAATGGATGCCTGTGTGTGGCATCCATTCACCTCCCGGACAAGGGCTGGGGGTGCACAGGGGCTGGGAGCAGCCCAGCAGATTACCTTAGTGCTGGGCTTGCCCCCAGCGCAGCGATCCAGGTCCCAGCGGCGGCGATCGCGCTTGGAGATGACATCATCTCCAAGCGGCGGAGGGGATGCGGCGGTGGTGTAAAAGGGTGCAAATGCCGGCTCGAAGTGGGGATCAATAGCCCGGGTGCAACCCAGCGTTTTTGGTATAAAAGGGGTATTATGCAGTAGTAGGGATAAATGAACATGCAAATGCACTGATTGCACCTATGTAAAAATGGCCAACATTCCAGCAACTAGGTTTGCCAGCTTTTAAAAATATTTCATAAATAGGTCTTGAAACTGAAATATTCAGGTAACTATTTATATGCAGTTTCAAGATTAGCCCACAACTAAAATGAGAAAGCTGCTCCATAAGAAAATGGTACTAGGGTACTGTACATAACTATCTCTATAAATTCTTACTGTAGTAATGCTTGTACCCTTGCAGTGAAAGACTGCCCACCAAATGATATGCCTTATTCAGTAAGAGGCTTCTTAGGCTAGCCACTTCACCACTAAGCACAAAATGGCTATCAATATATAAATAAAAAATAACAAGATGAGCAAACAAGCAGAATTTTTGTTAGTGGGCAGAAAACAACCCTCATTAGATTCATGACAGGCCTCTACACAGCCAACAGGGCCATCTGAAAGCGAGGTCAACCAAGAACCATTAATGAACCAAAGGCTACTATATGTAAAGAAATTATAATATCATATTCAACACCAAATGAAAATAAACAATATTTTATGCACTTTTAGATTATATACCAAATATTTTTTTTTATTGCAAATAACATGTAACCTTTAAAATCTGGGAGTTTTTTTTATTAATGTCTCATCCTGTACTTTTCTGGCGATACTAGACCAATTATGTTAATACACCCTACTAGAGGCTGTATTAAAGCAGGGTTCAATTCACAAACAGTAGGATGTATTTTCAACAATATATTCTACATCCTGGAAGCCATGATCCAAAAAGCTACATAACCTACATTCACATGAATGAAACCTTAACACTCATTTCACACAAGTTGGGACGCCAGCCCGGATGGAGAATACTTTCACAGCAAAGAAGATTGCAAAGTGTATCTTCACTATTAGCTGGTTCACTATTAGCTGGTTTGCAAAGTATATCTACCATACAGAAAAGCTGGCTGCCATAATCTCCATTAAAATTAACTGTGAGGTCTTTCATTTTCATGTTGTGTTTTGACATCCTTTGCGTCTTGAGATTGTCAAAGCTAATGTTTTTAAATCATGCCATGTTAAGCTGGCCATACATCTACAGACTGTCAAATCCAGCTGGTTGGATCATAAACCTGGTAGTATTTAAATGACAGTTTTTTGCAGTTTTCAAGCATGTCAAAGCAAATGGTCAACTGTCATTTGCTCTCATCCATTTCCAGGTATTTGTTCCAACCACAAAGGAAAATCTAGTACCAACCCCATATGGGGGAGGAAACAAGAGGGAGCGCTTGGTGTGAGTGGCTAACTCAGCAGCTGCTAGGGAAACAGGTTAGTGAGACCTGTATAATTGAATTGCAAAAAAAAAGGGGGGGGGGGGGGGATAGCAGCGCTCTAGATAGTTAATGGAATGGATAAAATTGGATGATCTTTACAAATATTTATTAAGATCACACAAAGGTTAATACATATTCTAAAACCATATGAGGTAAAATCAACAGTAGCAAACAATGCACATACCCACAATGGATCAACAGAATAGGGGAGAGTCCGTTCCTATTAGGCCCAAACTTTGAAGATAGGATGATATAGTTACCACTCCTGGTTAAGCTGGAATGCTTCTACAGACACGTCCATAAGTCCAAGTGGCCAGCCCAAAGATGGCACAAATAACCGGTTTCACTGGCAGTTTTGAAGAAATGGTGGATCTTTTTGTAGCAGGAGAAGGTTGGCTGGTGCACCAGAGGGTGAAGTGGCCTCCCAGATGGAAAAGGGTGGTCAAGGCAGTTCAATTCTGTAGGGCTGGTCCGGACTACAATCCCAAATGGGTAGGTTGGTAAAGGGAAACACTCCCTGACGCGTTTTGCCGCTCCTGGCAGCTTTATCAATCTCCCCTATTCTGTTGATCCATTGTGGGTATGGGCATTGTTTGCTACTGTTGAGTTTACCTCATATGGTTTTAGAATATGCATTAACCTTTGTGTGATATTAATAAATATTTGTAAAGATCATCCAATTTTATTCATTCCATTAAATATCTGGGACAACCCCTAGAGCACTGCTATCCCCCCCTTTTTTTGAAATTTGTTCCAACCAGAGAGATCTAACAATAAATCTGTAGATGTATGGCCAGCTTAACAAGCAATATTTTCTTAACCTAATTTATTTATTTTTGACCAATTATTTATATAGTGCACACATATTACACAGAGCTTTAAGGGACATACACAGAGCGATTTTGTGCTCTTTTCTAAGCAATCTGACTAGATTGCTTAGAAAGTAAGAACAGATCTCTCTGTGTGTGCGCCCCAAGCGATTAAGGTGCGCGGTCCTGCACGTCGCTATCGTCTGCCAACTAAGTCAGTACAAATCTAGTCAAATTGCTTAGCAAGTGACTGCAAATCTCTCTGGGTGTACAGAATGAGAGATAATGATCAAAATCTCTCTTCCTGCACCACTTCCCTGCCTTTTTTTTTTTTTTGCTTAAGCAAAATTGCTTAGCACAAATCACTGCATCTGTATATGGACACAGGGAAATCGCCTAACCTAAATAGCTTAGCACACATCTCTACATGTGTATGCCGCATTACAGGATTTAAGTGGTATGACATCATACCACTACCCGAGTGTAGTTTGCAATCTATATTCCCAACCACATGTGTACGCACACACATTGGGGGTTATTTTGGTTTGTTTGGATCCTCCGTGTGCATGATGGTTTGGATGTGTGCATGTGCATGCACCAGGTGCGTGCGGCTACGACGAACAGAGAGTTCGCGTGGGGCACATGCTGGGAGATTCGTCCATGGGAACACCCAGCGTTTCATGAGTGTTCCCATGAAAACGCTGGGCGTTCGCATGCAAATGGCCAGGTGATGTAGGAGGATGCGGAGGACGGGCAGCTGACATCACCAGATGTCAGCTGCCCGCACAGTTCCTGTCGAGTGTGCATGCAAATCTAATGACCTGAGAGTCACCTAGATATGTGTGCACCTTCCACATCATTCGATGGTCAGCGAATGGATGTGGATGTGTTTCCCCATGGGCTGCGAATGGATGTTTATGTTAAACATCCATTCGGACCTGCGCGCACCATCTGGGAGACATTCAATTGTAGCAGCCTTGCGAGTCAACCTGAATAAGGGCCATTGTACCTGTATATTTTTGGTTTGTGGGAGGAAACTGGAGTACCTGAGGAAAACGAAAGAATATACAAACTCTACACAGTTAGGGCCATGGTGGGATCAAACCCATGGCCTCAGTGCTGTGAGGCAATAATGCTAACCATTACACCGTCCATGCTGCATTATTAAGCACATGTTTCCATGCAATGACTGTAACTATAATTTGAAGTTAAAAATAAAGAGAATCTCTAAAAGCATAATAAATTATAAAACACCTAAAAGGTGAATTATAACTAACCAGTTACCAGCATGTCAAAATGATGAAACTACATAACAGTAATATAAATGCCAAATAGAGCAAAACTTGAATAGCTCCATCTGTGAACATCTAGTGGCCGCTGCCGTGTAAAACAATTGAATTCCATCATACAAGTGAGCAGGTGTGTTAGCATTTTACTGTATAAGATGTTGGGTACATATATGTTAGTTAGGCGCCCACTAAGCTATTTGTTTAGTTTTACGCATCCCCACGCGGGGCTCGCTATGCTCGCCACGCTTCGGGCTCGGTGGCTCGCTGCGCTCGCCACACTATATACAATCGACTCCACACAGGCATGGATAGTGGGGGTATGAGCGTACTAACTATAGTGGGTGCCCAACTAACATATAAGTACCGGATGTTGTATCTTTTTCCACCATCTTGCGCCAATTAGAAGCCCATAACAGTTTAAACCAGAGGTTCCCAAACTTTTTTTTAATCACGGCACCCTAAAGTATCAGGATATTTTTCAGGGCACCACTAGGCCAAAGTTTGTTACCAAGAATAAAAAAAAAATTTGGTACTTATGTAATATCTGGGCTCCCGGTTTTCTTATGAGACCGTGTCCCCTCGCGGGGCTCGCTACGCTTCGGGCACGGTGGCTCGCTTTGCTCGCCACACTATATAAAATCAACTCCATGCGTAGTTGGATAGTAGGAGTATGAAAAAATGGGATGCATTTAACATGGGAGTCCAGATAATACATAAGTACCAAAAATTTTTTTATGAAATAAGTTGTGCTTAAATGTCATCCTTAGGTCCAGTTATCTGGTGAGGAACACGATTCACTTCTGTTTCCCCACATATTTTATAATTCGAAGCCCGAAGCACTAATTTTGCCTGTTTCATTGGCCATAAATAATTTGGATTGGTTCTGGCCCACCAACCTGAGGCACCCCTGCAAGTGCTCCGAGGCACCCCAGGGAGCCTAGGCGCACAGTTTGGGAACCACTGGTTTAAACAGTACTGTATGATGCTTTCTGTCATTGTATGGCTTATGGCACCCTAGTGTATCAGCACTTGCTTTACAGGATCCCTAGTATAAAAGTGTTTTTATTGATAAATTTAGTGTCTGGCTGAGACAGTTGTACAGACATGCAACAGCCTGACGTGCCTGATGTAGAGCAGCCAGCAGCAGCAGTAATCAATGCTCACTCCCTTCCCTCTCTGTGGGTCTAATTCAGCCCTGATCGCAGGTCTTAATTAGGTCTAAGACTCTCTCTGCACATGTTACATCTACCCCACCTGCAGTGCACAGGGTTTTGCCCATTTTGAGAACAAATTTGTCTAAATTAGGCCCTGTATGTATATAAAGTCAGTTTTGAAGGTATTTGGGGGGTGGTAGGCTAAAATTTTGCCTAGGGCACCTTGCATCTTTTTATTTGACAAAGAACACAAATCTCAAAATATTCTTTATTTAAAGCACAATAAAACACAAATGTAAAGGCTGGTCATATTAGTAGACAGTAAGGCTACTTACTTGATCTAAGCTCTTGAACAAAAGGATATCCTTGCAAGCTTCTTGCAATCTGTTTCGTTGATCATCTGTTTTTGGGTTGATGATCTGAATAAACAGGATAATGGTGAGTATGTATAAAACACACATAGCGTACACATTACATACAGATGGAGCCACGCTTGTTCATCCCATAGGGATGTGGCATAGGTTTCCATTTTTCATGTTGTTCACTGAGAATGGGATGCGTGTGCTTGTGAGACGCTCGCACGCCCCATTTGTGGCAGTTCGACGCGCGCATCCCCGTCCCGAGATGGTAAGCTATGGCGCCCCCGCTGGATGAACAAGCGTGGCTCCATCTGTATTACTTTTTCAATGAATTGTAACTTTTTCTGTGAGCAGGAGAGACAATTGCTGTGGCTTTATGATCATGTCCATAGCTAAACACATTATACATTTGAAAAAGTAAAAGGTTAAAGCTTTCACACTTTTATATTAAAAAAGACGTTAGTACCACATAGTTCTGCACTTTGAGGGTTATTCAGACCTGATTGCTTCTCTGCCAATTTTCAGAGCCCTGCGATCAGATAGCCGCCACCCGACCAGTATAAAATCCCTTCCCTGTGCAAGGCTGCAAATGGCTTTGAAATAATATCGCAGATCTGCGATTAGCTGCAAATCCATTCGCAACTGTCTAACCATCGAATTATGTTTTCAGTGTGAGTAGTCTGTGAGTAACCTAGGTCCTACTTGGCCGATGCAATAGAAACAGGTTGATCAAGGCCGAAGTGGACATCACACACCCTCCCTGAAAATGCTTGGGCACACCTGCATTTTTCCTGAAACTCCCGGAAAACGTCTGATTACCAGCCCCAAATGCCGGCTTCCTTTCAATCAACTTGGGATAAAAAGATGCTGGATTTTATCACTGGGTGGCCTCGCACATGCGTGGTACAATCTGTACGCATGCACAGTCCTTTAATAATTGTCCGTCCTGCAGATTTGCAGACCACCGATGAGGTCTGTAAAAACCCCTTTATTAGAACATGGTATTTAAAAAAAAAAAAATATGTTTGAACTGATATCACATTGTGGATTACAACTTTTCATTTTAGTTGATTTGATGATGTGGATACATGTTAATTATACATATTACTTGTCACTTATTTATTATCATTAGATGGCATACAGATATATCCTCTTCTAGCTTAGTTTTGTTAGTTAGCATTGCAGTAATGCTATGCAGCCGATAATTCCCACCTGCAGATCTCTGATGCATAGTGAGTTGTTTGCGGGTGAGAGCATATGCATGTACCTGTGAATCTTGAGAGACTGAATGCTCTAGAAGAGAACACATTTGTACATCCATCAGCGTCCTTTCCTATTTATTATATACAATTTATAAATTCTCATCTTTTAGGCAAAATATTTTTATTTTTCATTAAATCTTTTCATTTTGCATGGATACATTAAAACCTTTAAATAGACAATGTAACAAAACACCAGCTACAAGTCTTTATAATGCTGGATACAAGGTAGTGAAGAAAACATGTGTACCCAGTGGGATGAACGGATTTGTCAATTCTCAGGCATATTCATCTGAATGTGGATCAATATTGGTGGGCACAGTCTACGCTGGATTACTTAGTGACATAACATATGAAAGAACCAGGCTGGAGCTGGAATGGTGACTGTAAGAACCATGAAGAAACAGCTGAATAGCCTGCAGACTGCAAGAGACCAGGGGCCTGATTCAGACCTGATCGCTTATCTGCAAAGTTGCAGATGAGCGCCGACCGGACAGAAAGAACACGCCCTGTGCAAATCTGCCAATGAATTGTGAAAATATCGATATCCAGTATCCTGTTGCACATTCATACACAATTCCCAAACCATCCATTCTGTGCAAATTTAAGTTTTACCTTTCGAGGCCGGCGCTGATATCATACACGTCAACAGACAAATTACAAGGGGATTGCGATTACATATTTTCATCACTATTTTAACTTGCGCATGTGTACTCTGATCCATAAGCATGCACAATCATTTGATAATTGAACGAATTGTGAAGTCGCTCGTCAGCGATCAACTCTGAATCAGGCCCTTAAAAGATCAATGTTGCACTTTTATTGGGCTGGCTGTCTCCTGACTGGATGCAATAATCAGCTGAGTGAACAGGTGACTGGATCCAATAACGCGTTGAGGCAGACTGGGCAGCTCAATGCAGGAAGGCCTGACTATGGCAGAGGCTGCAGACCTTATGGACAAGCATGAGAGACAGTGATGATGTACATAACTGACACCAAGAATGGGGGCACACCTAAGATGATATAATGTGTATCTGCAATTTCATGTTCCCACAGGTCGGTGGTGAGATCTTTTGGTTGGCCGTGCTGCATCGCCAACTGATTAAATATGGATGTTCCGTGTATAAATGTTTGATAAATAGACATGGCTAACATAGGTACAGCCATTTGTGGGATGGATGTCGATACTGCCATAGAGGGTCATTCTTGGAGTACTATATTCTGGGTCACAATGCAGTTGTATTGTAAACCTTTACCTCTATTTTCCATCCAAGGCATCTACTTTTACATAATTATGGATGGTGTCATCAGATTGTGCTACACACGCAAGATATTTAATGCTGAACATACTGTATGTGGGCATTATGCAAAATGAAAGGCTTTCTGGTGTCTAGCCGGCAGTCCCAAAACATGTTACCAACCAACTGTGCAACCTCAGAAGTGGCATTATGCAGTGTTTCCATTTTCAATAGCATAACATTTGCTCTACCAAAGCATTGACTTGCAAACACATACAAAAAAAAGACAGGCATTGCTTTTTATTTTTACATAATCTGAATAAAATAAATTAAAAGGTTGTTACTTTTCTTCACAAATATACCTTATTGTACAATAATAAATAATTGCACGGCATATTAAGCATCACAATATCTGGAAACTGACTGGGTCATTATGGAAGTATCACGTGTGACAGTACATACCCTTTCTTCAGTTTCATCATCTTCGTCATCTGGATTATATGCTTCTGCACACACTGCAATACATAAGTGTCCAGGCTTATTAGTGTATGCTTTGTTTGCCGCACAATTTAAAAAATACAGGCTCTGTACAAAATACTATTGCATATACAATTTTCAAAACAATGGAGAAAAATGTCCATTTACTGTAGGTTATTGATAATTGCTTTGCATATGTAAACAATACCTGCTTAGATCCCTCCAGTCCCACATGCAGCCACATCCCCTATGGGATATACGTCATATACTGTACATGATTCAATGTGGGTGCGGCCTACAGTATGTGGGCCGTACAATTAGATGTCTCAATGTGCGATTTCTGGAACATAGGCGAAATATCCTGGGAGGTATAAAAAAATCACCCACTTTCAAAACACATATCAAACTGCCAAAATTCCATTAAAAAAAATATAACAGTAAAAGTTATTGAACACGTCAAAGAAACAGCTAGAGGAGGAGATTGTTTCAAGAGACTGTGTAGTAGAGAGGCCTACTGGATATTTCGCCTATGTACATTGATGCCAAACGGTCTTAATGACACAATCGAGTTGAATAATGTTTGAGAAATCTTATATAGCTGCTGTCTTCTGCTATTAAGGGTGGAGTGGGTGGGGGTGGTGGTTTAGGTGTTTTTTTTTTTGGGGGGGGGGGTGATTAAAAAGGGGGGGGTAGTGTATTGTATTGTTGTATTGTTAAATCTGTGACCTTACCATTATATCTAATTAGTATGTGGTGTCTACATGAGAATGTATAGTAATTGATATAAGTGTCCCACTAGAACCTTCTATAATTACGGAATAATAATGTTAATGTAAGACTCTGCTACAACAATGTCTGGGCCCCCTCGAATATATAAAGCACTAATACAGCAAGAGTAATGTATTGAAAAATTTGGGGCTGCAATTGAAGGACTGAGGATTACTTGATTCTATGAAAGAAAAACAAGTAAAAAGTCAAAAGCATATGCATAAATGTTGGTACCTATCAAAAAGGCTTTAAGATTAGATACAATAGGATTTGGGTATCTGCCCGGTCCATGATGTGTAATTTTATTCACTATCTTTCTCCCCTTATTTCTCTCTGCATATGCATAGCCTCATAGATCATGACCTATCTACATTGATTTTTATTAATTTGTGATTTTATCGAATTAAGATATAATATCCATGAATTTACAGTATAAAGTGTCAGACATATCTCGCTGTTTTTAGAATGAATGATTGTGGTTGAATGTTATAACTATTCCCCATAAACTAATTTGGATAAAGCTGCTAAAAAGGTAAATAACACCTGATGTCCGGTTTTCCTGTAAAATGGAACGCAAGATCAGCAGTATGACACGCAAAGATAACCATCTGGTATCTATGAACTAACCATACGCATGCGGAAATATTCCTAAATTGGAGTTGAACTACAAATCAAGGCATTATGGGTAATGTCCTGTCTCTATGGTGAGACGTAGCTGTATTACAGCAGACGGATACTTAACCCAGCGTGAATACAGGCGTGATACGCATGACGCGCCGGAATTACAGCGAGTGACGCTGTTCAGCCTTCAGAACGAGGCTTGACCCGGCGACGCAACAGACGGTGGGCGGAAACGGATGTGACCGCTATAAATAAGCACACGAGTGCAACAGCAATTATCCATTTCCTGAGGAAGCCGCTGATCGCAAGAATAGGCGGAGAAACGCGTAGAGGTATACGGGGAACGTTCTGGCAGCACAAAGACCGGTACCAGTGTTTCTTCCTTGACAGGACCGAAGCAATCTGGACAAAGTACCAGCGGTCGGGGAATATCATTGGGGACTGGCAGCCGAACCCCCATCTGCAAGTATTTACTAACAAACTAAAAACCACTAATATGTGCACATGAGTGGGGGACTGTGACTTTTATTTAACATCAAGTTGGATACAAAAATCTACAATACTAACTTGTCACAAGGACAGCATGCATGCATCTAACCCTCTTAATTTAGTATAATACAGGGGAATTGTATGTTTCATGTGTGTGAGTCTTGTCTATGTTGCTGGCCACAACAGTATTAACACTGTATTTTAATTTAAAAAATTATATTATTTTGCACAAGCGCTGCTCAAATTTTTATTTTGTTTGCCCTATGGGGATGCCTTGCTGCCAGATTTACCAATATCCAGAATGCAAATCATTCCACTACTACAGCCATCTCAGGATAACCGTGCATACACAGACCCCGGCACCCGTCATAGCAGATAGCAGGGATGGGCTCCATTCATCCTGTTCCTGTACCTACACTGTTATACCGGTAAGATCCTGCCTAGAGTGCCAGAGGACTCACCACAATTCCCTGATCTACTAAAATCTCTGGTCACCAGACATTTATAATCAGAAATATATCTGGGAATTTTAAGAAATGGTGCATGTTAAAAACACTGAACTAACCAATTTCTACCATTTTTTTTTTTTTGGGTGGGTGGGGGGGGGGGGGGGGGGTCAGAATCGTCAAGTTATGGTCCAGCAATTGCAGAAAAAGTAAACTTCACACTGCAATAGACCATCAGCCCGAGCATCTAATATTTAACATACTGTAGGATAGAAACTTCAAATATACTAACTATTGGATTTGTTAATCTGACAGAACCCACAGAAAAAGCAGTAACAGATTAAAGTTTGTACAGATCCCAGTGATTTGTGCATGTTTTGTTATGTAAAAAAAAGTTTCAACATAAATTCTTTGGACCTCTAATCTGGGTTTGCATTGAATAAAATAAACCAGCATGAGATTGAACCAGCCAGGGAGCTAACGCCATAGCGGAGACAGTGTGGGGTCCCCCTACCACACAATTCACCTGCTCCAAACTGGTAAGAATAGTGCTCAAATCTCTAGGAGAGTTGAGACCACTCTACCAGAAAAAAAGAGCCCCCCCCAAAGGGATAACCCTGAAATTCCCCACTCCCCTGGTGGAGGTGGGTACGTCGTTAGTGGTTAAAGTGTTAACGGTAAAAGGTTTGTCTATTCCATGAATACCGCTTCTTGCCAGACTTCTCCGAATAGGAGATGGGTGTACCTGGGTCCCACCGGCTTCTACCAGCTGTGAGCTAATGGCGCTGTTGGACATGTTTGTTTTTGTGCTTATTCAAACTAGCTGTGAACAGTACATCATGAAACCCCAGTTTGCTTGAAATCTTTAGGAGAGGCATTGCAGGTGCTCAGTTTTGCCATAGTGTATGCATGAAATAGTCTTCCACAATCTCACCTTTGTAGTGGAGTTTGGCTGTTATGCAGTAAGCTTTAAAACCTGACTATAATCCTACAAACTCCATGAGGTTGTGCAAGTGAAGCTAGAAGAATTTGAAAGCAATTGGTGGTCACACCAAATATTGTTTTGATTTAGATTTCTCTCATGTTCATTCACTTTGCATTTGGTTAATGTATAAAATGGATTTTTGGAAGCATTCTTACTTTTCAGCAATGTTTTCCAGACCTGCCTAAAACTTCTGCACAGTATTTGTTATTATGTGTACTTATTAATCCTTATTCTGCCCATCCGGGAAAGTGGGGAAATATTGGCATAACTGCAGAGGTGGCATAATAAAGGATATATGGGAGAGAGGGGGACAACAATGGCTATAAACTGGGGGACATGGGGAACAATTAGGTCTGTGATAGAGGGTCCAGCCTGCCTCTCCGGCTATGCCCTCTCCTGTCCATCTGTCCGTCAATGCCCCTCCCTTTTGTCCGTCTAGCTCTGCATCAATTCCCCCTATTTCTCTGGCCGGCCGGGGTTTAGGTACCTTTCAAGATTTTGCTATGGGGCCCGCAAAGTTCTAGTTACGCTCCTGGCTAGGATAAACTGAATTCCTCACTATGGGGTAAATTTACTAAAGTGGGAGTTCTATTGCAGATGAGATGTTGCTCATAGCAACCAAATGGAGTCTACAAATGATCTTCTAGAAAGTGCTAAATAAAAAATTACATTTGAGTAAATTTAATGCTGCCTGAGTTCAGCGGCAGTAGGGGATGCTGGCCAAACGCAAAAAATTTTGTAAAGGGGCAATCACTTGTTTTGTCATTTAAGTGATTGCCCCTTTAAAAAAATGTTCAAGTTGAGCCGGCATCCCGCACTGCTGCCAAACTTGCCCGTTGTGTCAAATCTGCATTGTCAAAAATGGACACTGGATTGTCAAATCTGTGGCAGTTTTAAACAATCGGCAGCTGTTTTGCCAATCCACAGGCTTTTCCACTGTCGGAAAAGATTTATATTGCATAAGTTGATTGTAAATTCTACCTATTCTTGCTGAAATGAATGATACTGTATTTCAACCAGTCAGAAATATCAGACGGGGTTGAAAACTAATATGTCTCCAGACTCCAAAGTATGACTATTCACTTTAAAAAAAAAATTACAGGGGAAAAAATTGATTATATAGTATAACATAATTATAGACTAATTATTTTGGCTAATAAACAAAAAAGTAATATACTGAAACTGGTGTATGATGGATATAAACACTAGCCTACTCTCCTGGAAAATCCAGGAGGTTCAAGAATCTAGGGTGACTAATACAGATGCCTGCAAAAGTTGGCAAGACTCCCGAAAGCAACCCACCAGACCCCTTTATCCATTCAATTCCCGAGTGAAGTGGATGGCCGGTGATACGATTCTTACATGTTTGTCTGCTCTTGTTTCTGTGTGGTACTACAAGTCTCAACATGATAGCAGCGGTTATGTTTAGAATTGGGGTGTGCAGTCCAGCTTCCCCGCCCCTTATAATCTATATTGTGTACATTTGTGTACACTTGAAGGTGGAGACTCCTTTAGCTTGGGACAGCAAGCTAAAGGAGTCCCCCATCGGACTAAACACGTTACGCGTCCTCCCGACCTTTTCATACCCCCACTATCCACGTCGGCATGGAGTCGATTTTATAAAGCACTTCGGGCACGGTGGCTCGCTACACTTTATAAAATCGACTCCACGCCCACGTGGATAGTGGGGGTATGAAAAGGTCGGGAGGACGTGTAACGTGGTGCTCACCACACATCGGCCTGACGTGGATAGTGGGGGTTTCAAATGGAGGCAATTGCCAGTATGTAACATGGAGCACTGCCAAATGCCTCCTTTATTGTGCATGAGACGAACTTGCGGAGATCATGCGGGTGCCAGCACTGTGTGAGAGGCCCTCACTAGGCTTGCCAGGGACGCCGGAGACAGAGCTGCAGCTCCTGGAGACAGTACGGTGACTAGCTGCCTGATGGGGACACTAAGCTGACTACGCAGGGCTGCTGCGGAGTCACTACGCTGACTACACTAGGCAGCCATTGGGCTATGCTGACTACGTAGCTTAGCCTACGCTGAAAACATAGTGCTGTGATACTACACAAGTACCGTAACCTTTCTTTTTATGCTGCAAATTCGACACAAAGAGAGCCTTGATGCTGAGAATAAGTATTTTTTCGGGATGCGGTCAATTTGCCGGCAGTCGGGATCCCGGCGTTCAGAATCCCGACACTGGAATCCCGACCGCCGAAATCCCGAAACTTTCTCCCTCCGTGGGTGTCCACGACACCCATAGAGGGAGAATAAAATAGCATGCCGAGCGTAGCGAGGCACCGGGCCCGCTGCGTGGCGAGCGCAGCGAGCCCGCAAGGGGGGGCGATCCACGTCCCCCCCATGTCGGGATTTCGGCGGTCGGGATTGCAGTGTCGGGATTCCGACCGCCGGGATCCCGACCGCAGGGATTACGTATCGGATCCTTTTTTTCTAAGATTAACTTGATAGTTTCATAGTATTCTTTAAGTTTTGTTGAATGACCGATCGACACAAATTTATTCCTATTGTGCAGTAATACACATTTTAAGCTCCTTTTAGAACTATCCAAGAAGAGACACCAGTCTTCTGCTTTGTATTCTGGTAAGCCCATCATCTGGAGAAAATCAGGAATATTGTTGCTATACACAAGATTGGTATGTTGGCTACAGAACGTCAGTATGTCTTGTTCTCTAGTTCAATTAACGTTATAGTAAGACCCGGCTCAAGACCGTGATTTTCTTAATGTCTGAATACTACATGCTCAGCTTTTCGATAAATTCAAGACTTGAATGAAATCGTTTAGTTCCTTTTTGAAAAAAATTAGAGTAGAGGAACTTTCATCTGTGTTGTCAATTGCACTGGGTACAATTACTCTTTCCACATCATTATATTCAACGTCGACATTAGTTAGGACATGTGTTTCACCTCTAGAGATTGTAAGCTTGCAGCGGGGCCCTCTAACCTCCAAGTCTGTCTGTTTTTACCCAGTTTGTTTTATCACTGTACTATTGTAAAGCGCAACGGAATCTGCTGCGCTATATAAGAAACTGTAAATAAATAAATAAAGCCTCTTCAAGCCAACGTTGGCTTGAAGAAGCTCTAGATGCGAAACACGTGTCCTAACTAATGTATATAGTGTTAGAAGGTGGGCTGTGAATAGTGGGTATAGGAAATGTGTTCCTCATAAATTGACATGCATGTATATACCTGTCCTAAGTACCTGCACTGATAAACCTCTGTTGAATACGGAACTGTTTGTGGAAGATTGACTATGACTATGGAGCAATACTACATGATACCATAAGGTGTCAGCATTGCACCATTTTTGTACTATAGCTCTTAGAAGCCGAGCAAAAGTATACATCCTCCGCAACATTATTACCTTTGACATTTCTGGGCAAGTAGCCAAACATACACTGAATAACAGCAACAGTATATTGAATTTAGTGGTGTCTACAGCAGGGAAAATCTAAAATGCTCCATACTGAATTAGCCAATACAGGCTAATTACCCATATAGTTGTAAAAATCTCCACATATACCCCGACCCTGATTTTAGTGGAAACACCTCAGGAGTATAAGATAGGTGTCACAAATACTACTGGTGACACTCCAACATACTCTTATAGCATACCCATTGCTTTGTAAACCACATCACGAAGGGGGGAATATTCTTGAACCACATACAGATGGGGCTGGCTTCATCTTTGCAGGGCTGGTGTTTCTAACGCCAGCCCCGCCATCACGCCAGCCCTGCCAGGGGGCGCGCGCGCACGAGATGCGCGCGTGCCCCCTGGGCAACGGAGCCTGCCTCTGGTCCCTGTTGCCTCCCCCACCGCCGCAGCCCGTCGCCCTCACCGCCCCCTAACCCTGCCCATCTCCCTGAAGCGGAGACGGGCAGGGACACGCAGCGTCCCCACCAAGAGACTAGGACATACGTGCGTGTGACACGCACGTGTGTCCCAGTTCAGTGTAGCACCTGCCGCTGGCCCTCGCCAGCAAGGAGGGTCTGGCGAGCCCCGGACAAGGATGGCAGGGGCTCCATCTGTATTGGCAAAACCCCAATTGGTGTATGATAATAAGAGTATTTACAGATGAGTGACTACTAAGGGTCCTGCAAGGATATACGTATATTCGTCTGAATGTGTATCAAACCAAGCCAATCACAGGCCAATTTATAGATGCACACACCCCAAAATGCAATAGAAACAAATATTATCATTTCCCACTCTATATCCT
Source organism: Crinia signifera (assembly GCF_055691185.1). Lineage (NCBI taxonomy): Eukaryota > Metazoa > Chordata > Amphibia > Anura > Myobatrachidae > Crinia > Crinia signifera. The sequence goes on from NC_139220.1 coordinate 171,726,854, forward strand.
GGATGTGTTAATCCCAGGTCAATAATCAGCACCACATATCACAGCCCCGTCTACCTATATTTTTAAAAATCTATTAAACAGTTAATTTCTACTCTTTCATCACAATTTGTACATGTATGTTGTATGTCTTACATTTTAACCTCTACTATTTCACAACTACAGTGGGTGTATCCTGAATCCATGAATTAATAAAGATTAATAGGATTCCCCACTCAGGATATTAACTTGGACAATGCTCCCATCAATTTAATAAAAGGTCTCTGCCCCCTTGGAGTGCATCCGCCACAACTACTTTCTTTCTTCTTTTTTGTGACTACATATTTAGTTGACAGGATAGCACCCCCGCGAACAAATTCCAATATATACCCTCATTACATAGGGTTCCAATTTCTTTTTGTGTGCAGATTTCAGAAAAACTTTCTCTCATATCGAATATAGGACCTGCGAGCATTTTTTGTTCCCCAGTGTTATTAGACATTACAAACTGAATATTGGAATGGGCATCATGAATGGTACGCCTTGGATAATTTATATAATGCATGTCAAATTATATACTGTTTGTCAATATTAGCAAGGGGTCTCCTGGGTTGCTGTGGCTGGGATGCTTTGGAGCATCATTATTGCTTTTCAGTAATTAAACTGTATTTTTATTGATGCAACCCTCTAACACTTTAATTGCTACCTCTCACCTACATAACACGTTTGGCACCTATGCCTCTAAAAATGGAACATTATTAAGATTCTGAATTTGGTTAGGCTGTGCAGGCCCATGGGTTCCATTTTCTCAAGGCTGTGCAGGCCCATGGGTTCCATTTTCTCAACCTGAACCTTAGGGATCCACCTGTTGAGGTCACCTGGACATGGTAGGTGGGAGCATATTTACATAAAAATATTGTTGATGGTGTTGATGCAAAAAAATATAATAATAACCTCACCATGTTAATTTGGAGAGTTTTTTTAAAAAATTATTGTTATGATTGTTTGGTCTTAGTTCTCAGCATGTGCACTGGAATTTCTCTTTTTTTTCTGTCTGATATACATACATGCCTACTCTGGAAAATTTAGGAGGCTCCAGAATTGTATGTGGCTGGTACAGATGCTTGGAAAAGTGGGCATGTTACACATGGTGTAGCTGGGCCATGCAAACACCAATGCCATCCCACCACTGCGCTGCCCACTTGGCTATCACTGCATTGCTGACATGGTTACTACCTCCTGGATTGGGAAGTCAGAATGTTGGCATGTATGCTGAAATATAATTACTTCATGTATACTAGTTCTCTAGTCTCTGCCTTTAATTATTGTGATATGCTATATTAATGTTTAAAAGGTTCTTTTCTCTATACTTGGGGTTAAATTTACTAAAGGTTCTAAAAAATAAGATGTAATATTGCCCATTGCAGACAATCAGATTTTGTCTATAATGTTCTAGGATGCACTATGGAAATGATAGAATCTGATTGGTTAAAGACCTTTCCCAATTCTTTATCATCAAGTCGCATCTGTCTACAAATGCACATACTACATAATGCATGTTTAAAGCAATGTTTTATTTACACCATGCATAAATGCCATTAGTTTTTTTCTCAGCTTAGAAATTGTTATGTACTGAACTTTACACCAACCTTAGTATTTGTAGTATTATGAGACATTGGATAGAGAAGTTACCTTAATTGTATACAAAATGACACATTAGGTATTGCAGGGGGATATATTATTGGATTTCCATCAACACGAAGCATCTTTTAAAAAGAAAACACAGTGACACAGTCACAGCATGTGGGGGAGTCAGAATACTGAATAATACATGATCTTTTCTCCTGTCAGCAGGCAATTCAACAATTAACCTCTGCCTGGGCAATCTTTAGCTCCATCAAATCTAGCCTAGGAGAAAAGGAATTGCAAGTAAACCAGTTTCATATGGAAAAAGGCTGGCAAAATAATGTAAACTGAGAAATAGGTTTACATGTCTTTTTTTTTTTTTTTGTATTTTACACTATGTTTTTAGAGATTTGACAAATGCTTATGTCAATTCAATTCCTATTTTTTCTTACACCAGTGGTATGTCTATATGCTGGTGACCTATATAGAATATTGTAAGTAAGTCAGTAAGGACTCAGGGGACTACAGTCATGAGTCTGATAGACATTAAGGTTCCATCTTATTGCAGATATAAAATATAAAACAAGAAAAAGCAAAGTAGCTTTCAGATATCTATAAATAATTGACGGCTTAAATTACTGATGATTTTCCTGTAACATAAGATAATAGGTGTACACTATAACTCATGCTTTGGTTCCATAATTTAATGCTGCTATAAAACTTCCATCTCTCATCAGTCCTTGAATAAATTAAATCCCTTATCAAAAATAAAGTGCTCCAATTCACATGTTCTCCAATTAGCCCCAATAAAACATTGAGAGTGAAAATGTTAGCAATTTTTTTTATTTGGTTATCCAATTAGATTTGGCTGATAAAAAGCACATGTTCTCCTGAAATCACACACGTTCATTGAAACCTGTGTGTTTTCAGCCACTGCTGCTCCGTTTTCACTGAAAACCCCCGCTTTCAAGGATATTGCTTTGCCTGTCTGTGAATGGATGTGAATGAATGTTTTGCATAAACATCCATTCACAGCCTATGGGGCGACACCCACATCATTCGATGGTCACCAGCAGCACACGGCAACCTGACACTCTCAGGTATCTTAGGCTTGGGTGTGTCCTGTGCGAGAACAGGGTGGGCAGCTGCCCGCCCCCAGCACCCGTGTCTCTGGGGCATTAGCATGAGAACGTCCAGCGGTTTCATGGGAACATAGGCCCTTATTCAGATCTGATTGCAGTACAAATTTGTTTTGAAAATGGGCAAAACCATGTGCACTGTAGGTGGGGCAGATGTAACATGAGCAGAGAGAGATATATTTTGTTTCTGTGCAGGGTAAATACTGGCTGCATTTTTTTTCACACTGCAATTTAGATTTCAGTTTCAACACACCCAAATGTAACTCAATCAGATCTGAATAAGGGCCTATAAGTGACAGGTGTTTCCTTTTACAAAAATTTTTTGACTAGCATACCTTGTCATCAAAAAAGTTTTGGGGGTTGTGGACTTACTTCATTAATGTCTAACTTATACTAATAGAATGTTGAATGAATATGGTTTTAAACAATTAATGGAAAAATGAGTGGGATATCCCCAAAAGTAGACATTTGGGCTACTTACAATCAGTAAAGATAATCTGAATGTTTGTTCTATTTCCTACTATATCTGCTGCATCCCCTCATTTTCGCTTGCAAAAGTATCACCGTAGGTTTAAATGGCATTACCATTTTAGCAGAAATTGTTCGCTGAAACTTGCGCAGTCAGAATTCCTATCTGCGTCCCTTTACCTGCACATGAGTATTGGTACATTTTCAGATACTTTTTATTGCCGGAATATGCAGCGGGAACTAGTCCTGATATTTGTTAAATACTGTATGTCTTTAAGCCATCAAAATTGTTCTAAAAATTTTCCTGGATGGCCTTCCATGTAAACGACTTAAATCTGGAAGTTTTCACCATCATGTAAAGAACAAAATGGTAAACACCACATTATCCTGTTGCCTTATATTAGTTTGGCGTAATATTCTGGACAAGCTTTACAGATGCAGGATCTAGATAACAAGCAGATCTAGAAGAGAATGAATGGAGAAGACATAACTTAATATTCTGAAATGGCCAATTTAAAATAGATAGACCTAAATTCTATAAAATTGTAATGGCAGGTTCAATAATAATCAGTCCGTGCTAGAAGATAATTGCTAAAATGAAGCACATACTGTAAGCATGTAACACAGGCTTCTTTAACTGTTTTATTCTGATAACAGTTACAGGAAATATTGCAGTTCTTGGATATGGTGCACCCAATTATTTAATGTGAAGTTTTTCATTTTTGTACTTTTAGGCAGCCATCTCAATTTATACAAAGTGTACCTATCAAGTCCATCATAAATTTGTCCAGCCACAATAACATCTTGCCAGAGAAGAGAACTGTTACTTTCACACAATAACGGGGGAAATTTACTAAAGAAAATTTGTAAAAAAAATAGGTGTATTTGTATCCAGAAATACACTTATTTTTGACATTTACTATCCCGAAAATACGGCACTTCGTAGTCGTATTGATGTGCTATCAATACGAATACGAATTGCCGTATTTTCGGGATAGTAAATGTCAAAAATAAGTGTATTTCTGGATACAAATACACCTATTTTTTTACACATTTCCTTTAGTGAATTTCCCCCAACATGTTTAAACTAGAACTCCATGGGCAACATCCAATCCAAGCAGATTCTGCATGCAATACACAAGTCTCTGGTTTAACTACTTGAATAACCAGTACAGGCATTTTGAACGCTGGTTATAATACCCGATGTTGCCTGGATTTAACTATTTTTTTCCCTTTCTGTCTCCATCTTCCCTGCCTCTTTTCCTCTCTATCGCTGTCACCCACTAGCTCTCTCCACAAACATTTCCATCCCACCCAATTCTTTTTCTCCCTACCCCACTTTTCTCTAAACCTCACCTCAACACTTTCTCCCCACTTCTCCTTCTCCCTATATCACTCTCTCTTGTACATCTGTGAATCCTGACATTGATGAGGATGCTGGCATACAAAACATAAGTATAGGGTTAGGGGGGTAGTGAAGTAGTATACTTACGGGACCCCTGTCAGGATTCCCTCTATCGGGATGCCGACATTGGTATTCTGACTTCCCATCCACCAGTCATATGTATTCCTCAGACACTTGGGGTGCTGTCAGTTCATACTATCATAACATTCCAACATGATGATTTATTTTATCAGCAGTTTATTTTATTATATTGAACTGCTGAAGCATTTTTTTTTTTTTGCTCAGCCTCAAACACAGACACTGAGCCAACTAGGAAGTTTTGGGGTTGTAGACTTCTTTAATTTTTAACTTCTACTCATAGGCTGTCGAATAATGATGTTATTAACAAGCAATGGAAAATGCCAAAACGGTACTTGTGTAGTTTCACGGCACCAGTAAATTGCATGCTATATCGCATTCGATGCGATTTATTACCTGTTCATACCCCCACTATCCACTACGGCAGTGGTTCCCAACCTTTTTTCTCTCCCGTACCCCTTGATTAGGCTTTTCATTGAGAAGTACCCCTCCTCTCATTTTGAAATATGGACAGTACTTAGCGGTATGCGGATCCTTATGCATGTCCTTATATTAAGGAGGAGCGGAGGAGTAGTACACAGCCATGAATCATGCCCTTCTGTGTCTAGACACTGGTTGTGTATTATCTCCAGGATTCCAGCTAACACCGGTAGGATTAATGTCGCTGCTTCCTCCACCTTTGTCAGTGCTGGGCAGATAACTGCTGATGTCTGAGAGCAGCATGGGAAGCTCCCAGTGGATTGCTGGTCAGGCATATGACTAGAGACAGGATTATATGCAATATAAAAAGCTTGAAATATGCATGCAAATATGCATGAAAAATACTTAAAATATGCCTGAAAAGTGTTAAAATATGCTACATTAAATAATAATAAAAAGTAATTTTTAACTTTTTTATTTAAAAATCAGCATCCTATTAGTTGCAAATAATCCTCAAAAATAGGCCCACAGCACCTGCAGATGTTTAGTGCTGTACACAGGATTTTTTTTCTTCCAGGCTGCTACAGCAGACTGCAGCGTCCTAGGTTCTTCTGTTATCAACTACACAGACCCTCATCTCCAGCGCAGATGGATCAAATGTCAGCATAGCATGTGAAAGCGGCGCAGTGGAAGGCTTTCTCCCTGCGCCGCATACTCACTGTGACCCAGAGTTCCTCCACGCCGCATGATGTCACAATCCTTCCGCCCACCTCCTCTGCTGCAGAAGTCTCTCTCTTGGCGCAAAGTCCCAGGCCAGGGGCAGGCAAAGGTTCAGGAGCTTTGTGGCATAACCCGCCCTGACTGACTTTTATTAAAATAGATTGGCAGCCTAGAGCAATGTCCCCCACACTGCGCACATATTGGCCCGGCCTGCACACTCTACCACTACCTGGCCAGCAGGAGGGCAAATCAGTGCTGTGATTCGTGGGTGGAAAGGTGGTGGGTCCTAAAATATGGACCATCACTAGATTTTAGGTAAAATATGCAATAACAAGTTAGAATGGGCAAAATATGCGAATGCATATGCAAATATGCAAATGCATATAATCCTGTCTCTACATATGACACAACATGGTTTGTCTCCATGGCAATGGGTCTTCAGCCATCAAAAGACCTTTTCATCGTCCGCCATTACCAATATTATTTTCAAGTACCCCCAACTGGTCTGCAGAGTACCCCCAGGGGTACTAGTACCCCAGGTTGGGAACCACTGCACTACGGCATGGAGTTGACATTATATAGTGTGGCAAGCGCAGAGAGCCACCGAGCCTGAAGTGTGGCGAGCGTAGTGTGCCCCGCGAGGGGACACGGATTACTTGACATGTATTCCACACCCCCTCGCGGGGCTTGCTGCGCTCCGGGCTCAGTGAATACATGTCAAGTAATCCGTGTCGCCTCGCGGGGCTTGCTACACTTCGGGCTCGGTGGCTCGCTGCACTAACCACACTATATAAAGTCAACTCCATGCCGTAGTGGATAGTGGGGGTATCAACAGCTAATAAATAGCATCGCATGCGATTTCCTGGCGCAGTGAAACTACACAAGTACCGCCAAAACTTTTATGGTGACTCCTAAAATTGGGACTGCCTGTTACTTCCGCTGCTTCATAAACTGCTCTACCATAATTATATAATATTCTGCTTAGCAGTGATTGTTTCGTATGTATACTGTATATGTTTTTATATTTTAATAAATGCAATAAATGTTTCACATAATATGTTCTTGTCGCTGAGATGGAATATAAACTACTTTTTACTATGTTTATGTTTTAAATTTGGTTAGAGATCATATATATATATATATATATATATAAATATATATGTCTAGTGTCCGTGAGTCTCCGAAACACTGCCATCTGCTTGCAGACAATGAATGATATCTCTTTCTCACACACTGAAGGTAGCAGACTATCTTTCGAAGCTTTTGCTTCGAGCGGGCTTACTGGTAGAATGATAATTATTGACAGTGCTAGCTTTCCTCTATTTTTTTATGCTTAAAGGGACATCAGATTTTGTCTCTCTTGACAGCTTCTTTAAAAGATATTAAAAAAATGATGTCTACAGATTAAGGGCCCGTGGCGTGTTTTTTATTTTTGTACTAGCAATTTACCAAGAAATATTCCACGATAACACACAACTAGCTCTACATAAAGCTATTGGAAAATAATGTAAGCTGTAGCATTAGAGAAAGGAGAGCATGCCTATTCAATTGTTATTTTGTTCAATTTATTTTCCTGGTGCAAATGTAAATGTTTATGTTTGTGCGCTAACCCAGCTACAAACCATAGTGCACTACATTGCAGATGCAAAAGCAAGACAAATTGTATGTAGCACTGTAGGTGGAAATATAGCAATAAAAGCTGCTGATTTATTATTTGAATCAATTATACACCCTGTTTTGCAATATCATAAAGTACACTAATATTTGGCAAATAAAACTATGACAGCATCAAACCATATTTTAATCAATATGCCTGTAATCAAAGAAAAAGCTGATATGTACAGGAGGTATCCGGTTCTCTGAAGACATACCAAGTGAAATGGCTTGCAAAATCAATTTTACATTCACTTAGCTCTAATTAGGAAACAACATTACCGAGCTTTATCCACTCTTCTATATTTAACAATCAACAAGCTCGGATTAAGGCATATGTGTCCTTAAATATCAGACTGTGACTATGTATCATTCTACAGAGCCATATTCCTGCAAGTTTGCTTCATTTTGCCATATTGTCACAGAACATGCACATTATCATAACACACAGGAATGTTTTCATGGAGACTCTTGGAATCAAAGCAATGTGCAGATGGCTCGATTGGCAAAACATGTTTTACTGGAAGGGAGTTCACTTGTTTTGAAATGCAAAACTCAAACAACAAATCAAAATATTTGTATTATTCTTTGTAGCGGGTCAAGAGGGAAATTCTGCTTACTAATTTACCATATTAAAATGTTTGTTCAGGAAAATCTCAGGGACCAACTAATTAGTGGGGAAATGCATACCTCATGTAAATATTTTCTAGTTATGGAAGGCAGTCATTTGAACTGATAAGTGATTGCCATTACGGTAATTGTTTTTACGAACAATAAAAAAATTTTTTTATGTCCAATAATACCTTCTCAGAAACACTAGAAATATAAATGATGTGCAATGGAAGCACTTATTGATTACTTTACCAGAATTTAATTGAGGGTGAGAGGGGAGGGGGAGAGAGAGAGTTCTATGTGTGAATGGGAGATGGTGGTGGTGTTGGTGGTGGTGGGGGGGGGGTGTTATCACTGGACACATTAATGCATGGTCAACTACCATATGCCTAATGCCTCAGAAAGTTATACGCTCCTGGATTCCCTGCTGGTCTAACGCAAATTGGGACAAGTCAGACCAATTTGCCCTTGAGCTCCTCCGGCAGCTTCCCGGGAGGCTCGCTTACAATTTAGCACTTAATGTGCCATTTTTACATGCAATCAATCACATGCGATTGATTGCATGTAAAAAACTCCCTGGAGCTGGCAGCGGAAGGCAGCAGGGTCTGGCCTGCGGGTCCTAGGGGCAGCTGGGAGGTGGTAGTGGCATTCGGCGGGCAGCAGGGCATGAAGAGCTACTGAATTAAAAAAATATATTTTGAAAAAACTGGACGGCTGGTTTATTGGCAGGGAGAAATCTCTCAGCCAATGAGCGGCTGCCCATATGATTGGCTGAGAGAATTCTGTCAGCCAATCAGCGTCTGGCCAGTCTTTTCAAAATATTTTTTTTAAATTCAGCAGCCCTTTGCTGCCCGGCAATGCAGCCACCACCTCCCACCCACCACTCGGACCCACTGCTGCACACAGGTGTGTGCCAGGGGTGCTTCACCCACGATGTGCTGCTGATGGGTCTGATCCGACAGATTAAACCCACAGCAGGTACAATCTGTAGGGTCTGACCCAATGCGCATGAGACATTGGGTCGGAGGGGATGTCGAACACATCAGATTTGGGCCAATTAATTGTCCCAATCCGTCAGAATCGGGTGAAATCAACCCAAATCGGATAAGTGTATGGGCACCTTTACTATGATCACTGTCAAGCAGGTGGAATTGCACATCAGTCAGCAGTGATCTCTGCTGATGGAGCTGCTAGTCCATTGTGGGGAGGATGTGCTACCATTAGTGGAAGTGGACCAGCTGGAGAGCACCTCCCCTGCTTGACTGTGGGCATCTTTAACACAGACGCTACAAAGAGCAACTATGGGGCAGAGAGTGACAACGAGGAGTGCACGGCCCCAGGGGGCAAGTGTCTACCTGCAATGTATTACTAGGCCAGTATAGGTATGAACTGTCACCCACGTGTGTGTAAAGGATGGAACTGTACCTGTGTGTGTGTGGGCTGAACCCTTTGTTTCCAAACAATGGAGAGGCTCATTATGTGTATAAGTGTCACTACAGGGAGTATTGTGTATAAGGGGCACTACAGGGGGAATTGTTTATAAGTGGCACTACAGGGGGCCCTATGCTCATAAGCGGTATTAAAGGGGGCATTATGTGTGTAAACAGAACTACAGGGGTAATAGTCATGCATGGGGCTATCCTAAAAATAGACTTTTTGGGCATTTGCTTCAAAAATGGGGCTTTGACATTGCAAAAACACACAGGTTTCATTGAACCTGCCTGTTTTTGGACAAAGCAGTCCCCCCCCCGACAAATCTTCGGGAAAAAAAGAACATCCCAAAGTTTTAGTTTATGTTTGTGTGTGTGTGGCCGTGGGGTTTCCCCCATGATTTGCCACACTGGGTAAAAAAAATGTGCACGGGGGTGGAGGGTAAGTGACACTGGCATTTGTTTGTATATATAAGTCCACTTGAGCACATTTTTTTGTTCATTGTATCCTGAAGTCGGGGTCCCCATAGCCCGAAACGTTGGTTATTATGGATTAAAATTATCCTCATTTTATACCTTATTTGAAGTCTCTGAGTGCCACTTCATCTCGCTATATATATATATATATATATATATATATATATATATATACACACACACACATACATAATATATATATATATATATATATATATACACACACACACATACATAATATATATGTATATATATATATATATATATATATATATATATATATACACACACATACATAATCCCAGGTAAACCCAAGTCGTCAGTGTCTTCATTCGAGTGCCGCCGTACACCATTGAAATACATTAACGCCCACGCCGCTGGGCACAACAGTCGGGGGGGGGGGGGGGCACCGATTTGTGTTATTTGGTACAACAGCAGACCTAAGGAGTGCCGCATCCATACAAACTGATATATATATATATATATATACACACATACACACACATCTTCCTCTGCAATGAGCTTAAACCATGTACACACTACACAATGTGTGTACCAGGTGATTTTGTTGGCGGGGATGACAGCATCGGCAAGGACATACACACTTGCAGATGCCGGCAGGAAGGAAGCTGGGCCCATGCTGCAAGTCCTTCCTTGTCTGAACTGTACAGGGAGGGGGTCATTAAGGATACACAGGAGCACGCATTGTTAACTCTATTGTGTGCACACTGGGGCCCTTATTCAGATCTGATCGCAGTACAAATTTGTTCTCAAAATAGCCATGTGCACTGCAGGTGGGGCAGGTACAGACAAGTTTCTGATTCTGTAATTGTGCATATCTGCACTTTGTTTTCTGGGGATACATAGCCCAGTTTTGCAGATTTTACGCTCCGAAAGCTGTTTAAGCCTTTGACTGCCAACATCTCTGTGAGACATGTTCAATATATCTGCTTAAAATCACAGTATCACTCACATTTGTTATATAAATTCAAATAAACAATGTGTCAATAAAAAGATTATATTTCCTATATAATGTAAACATTACAGGTCATTATGATGATTAAAAATGTTTGCCTGGCAATTTTCACACCTATTTTGTCAAATTCACTTGGCACTCATCAGCTCATACTTGTCTATTCTTGTTGATTCCTCACCAGCATATACCTGGAGAGGACAAATCAATGGGGGTGGAGCGCAGTATAGCATGTCATTCCATAGTAATGTTTCACTAGGCCCTGTCCCCTCCCCTGATGTCTTCCTTTTCTTGGTATTAATCTCCATGGTTTGTCCATTTCATTTCATTTCGCTCGACCCGATTAACCCATTCACACTACACAGCAAACCAGCAACAAACTGGTAAGAACCCTTCTTTTTTACTGGTTTGTAATGCCGGTTTTCTGGACCCAGTAGCCCCTTTCAGATCGCACAAATTACCGGGTCGAACTGGCAACAAAATGGCAGGAACCCGGTAATTAGGTGCCATCCTAAAGGGGTATAACTGCCAATGCACTTGATACCACACCTGTGGTCCTCTTCAAAACCATTAGTGGCAAGCTGAAACCTTATAGGCCTTTTTGCAGGTGTTGAAGGGCACCCTTTGTGTATTGGGGCTGGTGTTTTGCAATACTATTTTTGGTGCCACCTTTCAAAAGGTGTCTATATTTAAGTGAAAGCTGAAACTTTGTTTCACCGTATAGATGTAATGTGTTTATTTATTTTAAAAGGTAAATTTGCTTGTCAAATTTGTTTCTATATAAAAGAGGTTGAGGGAATTAGTTGAGTTACAAGATAAATGCTTTTATGGTGCCCCCCCCCCCCTTCATTTTTGTCTGTATCCGCCTCTGCCTACAACTATTGATATGACACTGCATATAAATTGACAAAATCATGAACACAATTAAGCACATTAACAAAGTATGCAAAGTAAATTTACATTTGAAAAAATTCTAATAATTTGAATTGAAAATGCAATCGGACCTTACCAGATGCACGTCTTGCGAATCTGCTTATCACTGGAGCTGAAAGAAATAAAATATATATAATATGATTAATATTTATATCTTATAACCATACGCAATATGCTGATATACTGATATAAACATACATTTCTGATCTGTAGATATAAGTAGAGATTTAATCACCATTTCATATATTTATCAAAGAATTCATTTTACGTGTAAAACTGGTTAAACAGGCATATTAACATCACAACACATGTGGCAATGCGTTCCCTGACTTTCTGTTTCATTCTTACATACTATGGAACTGGCTCTAATTAGCATATGAACAGAGATTACAGATAACTGTACATGCTGCACCAGTTTTTATCTAATTCTTGTGCACACACATCCACAGTTCACTTGGATAGATGGGAAGCGGTCATCTATTAGAATGAACTTAGGTCTACAGTCATTAGGTCGACCCCACTAGGTCGACTGGCAGGAAGGTCGACATGGGCCAAGGTCGACATGACTTAAGGTCGAATTTGCATAAAGGTCGACATGCGGAAGGTTGACTGGTCATAAGGTCGACATGGGGTTTTTCACTGTTTTTGAGCCGACAGGCGGTATTTCATGCCCTACCATCCACTAGGGTGTGGAGGAGGTTATTAAAGCTGTGACAAGCGAAGCGAGCCACCGTGCCCGAAGCATCGCGAGCGAAGCGAGCGATGCGAGGGTCCGATTCTCATTGCCAACTGTGCCCATGTCGACTGTGTCGACATTCGGATCGGAAAACAGTGAAAACCCCATGTCGACCTTATGACCAGTCGACCTTCCTCATGTCGACCTTTATGCAAATTCAACCTTAAGTCATGTCGACCGTGGCCCAGTATCCGCTACTTTAAAGTATCTTACTCATTTCATAGAAAACTTTTGTCCCTAATAAAAAGAGACAAATACACTACAATTTTTTTACCTTCCTGGTTCCTAAATGAAAATTACTTTTTTTTGTTATCATCCAAAATAAAAAAACGACATATAATATGTGAACTATTACCGAATTAGGCTTTTTTAATCTACATATGCACAGGAATATTTTTGATATTTCCATGTGATTGTTATTTGTAACTTTTTGTTTTGCATATGTGCTTATTATTTATGTTATTGGCTTTTATATTATCCGTACAATGTCTATGATGCATTGGCACTCAGCAATGGGTTGCTGGATTCGACTGCAACCAGAGTGATGTGTCTTGTGATTATTAAATTACAATATGTCACCCACAGACCCCAGAAAACAAATACATTTTCATATGTTATTGGAGGCGGTGGAAAATAGATGCTGGTCTGTACTGTCACTGAGCCTGAACTACTCTTATGAAGACTTTTCTTGTGAAGCCAAGTTAATCCTTATACCCACCTCTTCTGTCCGGTACCCACACCTCCGTATCTATAAACCATTTTGACTACTTCAGAGGTTCCCAAACTTTTTTGAATCATGGCCCCCTAGAGTATCAGAATATTTTTCAGGGCACCCCTAGGCCAAAGTTTGTTACCAAGAATTAAAAAAAAAAAAAAAAATTGTTGTGCTTAAATCCTTAGGCCCAGTTATCTGGTGAGGAACATGATTCACTTCTTTTTCCCCACATATTTTATAATTGGAAGCCCCAAGCACTGATTTTTCCTGTTTCATTGGCCATAAATAATTTGAATTGGTTCTGGACTACCAACCTGAGGCACCCCTGCAAGTGCTCCGAGGCACCCCAGGGAACCGGGATGCGGTCATTTGGTCTACTGCATTATGGTCGACAGTCATTAGGTCGAATCCATTAGGTCGACATGCTAAAAGGTCGACATGACTCTAGGTCGACATGGGAAAAGGTCGACATGATTCTAGTTCGAAAGGTCATTAGTTCGACAGGTCATTAGTTCGACAAGGTCATTAGTTCGACATTGTCTATGTCGACATTCACAAGGTCGACATGGAGTTTTTCACTGTTTTTTGAGCCAACATGTGCCGACAGGCGGTATTTCATGCCCTACCATCCACTAGGGCGTGGTGGGAGAATAAAATAGTGTGCCGAGCGTAGCGAGGCACCGTGCCCGACGCATAGCGAGCGCAGCGAGCGATGCGAGGGGATGCAGTGCACTTTAAACTGTGTCCATGTCGACTGTGTTGACATTCAGGTAAAAAAACAGTGAAAAACCCCATGTCGACCTTGTGAATGTCGACATAGACAATGTCGAACTAATGACCTTGTCGAACTAATGACCTGTCGAACTAATGACCTTTCGACCTAGAATCATGTCGACCTTTTCCCATGTCGACCTAGAGTCATGTCGACCTTTTAGCATGTCGACCTAATGGATTCGACCTAATGACTTTCGACCATAATGCAATAGACCAAATGATCCCAACCCAGGGAACCTAGGCGCACAGTTTGGGAACCACTAGACTACTTGCTTGTAGGAAAACAAGCATTGTTATAGGTGAAGTGCATGCTAGCCTACTTTGTATAGTTTAACACTGGGGTAATTAGCTCATAATCCAACAAATTGAATATGGAAAATGTGTGTTTGTAATCAAAAGACTTGTAAACATATTTAGGGTGGTATTCAATGTCAGGAATAAAGTCTGCCACCTATTCAATGCTGCCATTTGAAGGCGGATTTCGACAAAACAGATCCGACTTGGATCTGTTTTTGTCAGAAACGCCCATGGATTTGCAAATTCACACTGTTTCCACAATCCATGGGCGTTTTCTCTGACACGCCCACTTTTTGACACTCAACAGGCGGAACATTGAATTCCACCTATCGAGTTGCAGAAAAGCTGGTCAAAAACAGCCTAGGATTCCAACTGTCACGAATACCACATTGAATACTCCCCCTTGGTCTATGATCCTTACTACCTCAGTTTCTCTTTAACCAAGTTTACTATAGTATTTATCCAATGTTTCCCATGTCTGTGAAACACTTTCAAAATCCAAAAATGTAACAAAAAGCTTTATCCATACAGACTCCTAAATCATTTATCAAACACACTGGCCCTTATTCTTGCTCACTCGCAAATGCAAATTCCTTCTCAAATGGACAAAATCATGGCCCTTATTCTGGTTGGTGCGGTAATATCCACGTGCGTTCGTGCCGCCGATGTTTTGTGTCTGCGCATGTGCAGAGGCGTCTTTGCGCATGTGCGAGCGGGGCGTATGGCCAAATCCCGCATGAAATGTGAACACTCCGAACAGGGGGTGGAGAGGGGCGTGAAGGGCTATTTGGGATCATTACCATATGCATACGCCCCGCGTTTCGTGGGCGTTCCCATGAAAACGCTGGGCGTACGTATGGTAATGCAGCCGTGACACACGTGTAGGGGGCGGACATATGACATCGCCGGATGTCAGCTGCCCGCCCAGATCCCTGCTTTTGCACGGAAAAATGTCCGTGTGGTCTGAGGTTGCGGGAGCTGGTGGAGCACTCGGTTCTGCATTCGATGGTCTGCGACCATCGAATGATGGGGGAGGTTCCCTGAGATGGAGGAGGCGTATTCCGTGAAAAATACACGTGCAGTCCGTTCGGCCAGCTTCTTACCGCGTACGGACGGAGTTGGCGATCCGTATGGAAGGCGGGGTTTCGCACGCACGGTCCTGGTCGCATATTCAGGTCCGGCCGCACCGATCACAATAAGGGCCCATGTGCGCTGCAGGTGGGCCAGATGTAACGGGGGACATTTACCAAAATGGATTCGTAGAAAAAAGGTGTATTCGTAGGGAGAAATACACCTTTTTTTTACGAATTTGTATTTTCGGGATTTACAATCCCAAAAATACAACAATTCGTAGTCCTAAAGATGGAACATTCGTATTTGTAGTTACAAATACGAATGTCTACACCATCGATAGAATACGACAGAAATCACCATTCAAAAGAATGGTGGTTTCTGATTTACTAAGCAGCCGTACTGACAATACGGCTGCTTAGTGGTGTGAAACACCCACGCAAATACGACAGGAAAATAGAACACCATTTTCCTGTTCTATTTGCGTTTTAGCCTGCACGGATCAGTCAGATCCGTGCAGGCTGCAGTGTAAAAAATAGAAAAAAAATTAAATATAAAAAAAAAAAACGGCGTGGGGTCCCCCCCACAGCTGTAACCAGCACCAGGCTGAAGGAGCCGGGGCCGGTAATTAAAAATCAGGGAACCCGACAAATAGGGGTTCCCCGATTTTTAACAACCAGCCCCAGGCTCCAGGTCCGGGGCTGGTTCCCAAAATACGGGGGACAAAATGAGTAGGGGTCCCCCGTATTTTAAGAACCAGCCCCAGGCACAACCAGCCGGCAGGGTAATGTCACAGCCGGGGGACACTTATAATATAAGGTCCCGCGGCCAAAACATTCTCCCTACCGACTAGTCAGCCTGGCCAGGGGCCCTGGGGGAGTGGGGACCCCCCCAATGAAGGGGTCCCCCCCCTCCAGGACTTACCTGACCAGGCTGAAGCCTGGTGCTGTCCTCGATGCCCCTGGGCGGTGGGCATCGAGCTGATAAATGGTGTAAAAAAAAGATGAACCTATTGTTTTTTACTGTGGCACTACAAGTGCCAGCAAGCCTCCCCAGCAAGCTGGGACTTGGAGAACCACAAGTCCCAGCCTGCTGGGCATTAAAGGGCCCGCTGGCACTTGTAGTTCTACAGTTAAAAAAATAGTGCACAAAACACACTGACACACTTTTAAAATAAAACTTTATTACACACAAAGCCCACACATACTAATACTTACCTATCTTCTTCCCATAGGTCGCCCTGGTCCTGTGTCGGCGTCTTCTGGTCCTGTGTCGTCTTCTTCCTCCATGTCGACCGTCGCTGTCGCCGTCCGGATCCGACGAAATCCATTTGGGAAGCTGTGGAAGGAAACCATACTCACCTGTCCCAGCGCGACGTAGTCCAGGTAAGGGTCTTTGCAAAAAAACAAAACGAACACCCCGAAACCAGACCGGACTGACGGAGACGCACGGTGTTTACATCGTGCGGCTCCGCCTCCCGAATGCCGCTATTGGCCGCCTTGCGGCCTAGCGGCCAATCAGGAGCCGCTAGGCCGCAAGGCGGCCAATAGCGGCATTCGGGAGGCGGAGCCGCACGATGTAAACAAACACACGTGCGTCTCCGTCAGTCCGGTCTGGTTTCGGGGTGTTCGTTTTGTTTTTTTGCAAAGACCCTTACCTGGACTACGTCGCGCTGGGACAGGTGAGTATGGTTTCCTTCCACAGCTTCCCAAATGGATTTCGTCGGATCCGGACGGCGACAGCGACAGGCGACATGGAGGAAGAAGACGACACAGGACCAGAAGACGCCGACACAGGACCAGGGCGACCTATGGGAAGAAGATAGGTAAGTATTAGTATGTGTGGGCTTTGTGTGTAATAAAGTTTTATTTTAAAAGTGTGTCAGTGTGTTTTGTGCACTATTTTTTTAACTGTAGAACTACAAGTGCCAGCGGGCCCTTTAATGCCCAGCAGGCTGGGACTTGTGGTTCTCCAAGTCCCAGCTTGCTGGGGAGGCTTGCTGGCACTTGTAGTGCCACAGTAAAAAACAATAGGTTCATCTTTTTTTTACACCATTTATCAGCTCGATGCCCACCGCCCAGGGGAATCGAGGACAGCACCAGGCTTCAGCCTGGTCAGGTAAGTCCTGGAGGGGGGGGACCCCTTCATTGGGGGGGTCCCCACTCCCCCAGGGCCCCTGGCCAGGCTGACTGGTCGGTAGGGAGAATGTTTTGGCCGCGGGACCTTATATTATAAGTGTCCCCCGGCTGTGACATTACCCTGCCGGCTGGTTGTGCCTGGGGCTGGTTCTTAAAATACGGGGGACCCCTACTCATTTTGTCCCCCGTATTTTGGGAACCAGCCCCGGACCTGGAGCCTGGGGCTGGTTGTTAAAAATCGGGGAACCCCTATTTGTCGGGTTCCCTGATTTTTAATTACCGGCCCCGGCTCCTTTAGCCTGGTGCTGGTTTCGGCTGTGGGGGGGACCCCACGCCGTTTTTTTTTTTATTTATTTATTTTTTCTATTTTTTTTTACACCATGCAGCCTGCACGGATCTGACTGATCCGTGCAGACTGCTAGAAATAATTCGTATTAGCGGCCGTATATACGGCCGCTAATACGAATCATTACACCATCGGAGGGTTACAAAGCAGTCGTATATGACTGCTTTGTAACTGATCCTCCGGAACACGACTTTGCATACGACTTAAACAGTCGTATGCAGTCGTAGGGAAAATACCAATACGAAAAACTAGGTTTTTCATATTGGTAAATTTCCCCCAACATGTGCAGAGAGTTAGATTTGGGTGGGGTTTGTACTTCAAACTGAGATCTATATTGCAGTGTAAAATAAAATCAGCCAGTATTTACCCTGCATAGAAACAAAATAACTCACCCAAATCTAACTCTCTCTGCACATGTTACATCTGCCCCACTTGCAGTGCATATGGTTTTGTCCATCTGAGAGTGAATTTGCCGTGAACCAGAATAACCTCCACTAACTAGAAGAAGAATGTGTTGTAGATACCATTTCAATGATCCAGCAGTAAAAATTATATTGACAAACAGTTTGCTTTTTCTGGCAAAGTATAGAACCTTTTTAATCAAAGGTTTAAAAAAATTATAGTGAAATAAAACAATTATTTTGCAATTATAATAAATACAGAATAAAATGTAAAACAAATATGTTTATTTAATCCGCTATAAGGAATTTGCTCCAATAAAATCTGAATGTGCTTATAATGCAGAGAGTATGCAAACTGTAAACTAGTAACATATGGCTTGACATAAGCTTTGCTAAAAAGGAAAGTGGATACGTACAAAGATGTCACTCAGAAAGACGGTAACAGATATATACTTTCTACATAAAAAAATTTCCATTTCTAAAACTAAAGTAAGAGCAAGACAAACACAGTAAGAGGTATTATTTGTAGGGCCTTAAAAAACAGAAAATATTTTTATGGGCATCAAGAAAATGTATTCATCTTACGAATCTAGAATATTCCTTACTGCTTGAAATTCTCCATAAAACCATTCAATCACAGCAGACCATTAGACATTGGGGGCCTTATTCTGGTTGGAGCGTCCGGGCCGTACGCGTACGTCCCGGGTTTTTTTACGATCTGCGCATGTGCAGATACGCTAATGCGCCGGCGCGAGCACTCCACAACGCTTACGGCCGGTGTCTCAACGTGCGAAAAAACCTGTACGCGAGCGTACGGGTAATGGGGCGGCATAGGGGCGTGTTGATGGGAGCGGCCGAAATAATGAGGGAAAATGGGCGTAAATATGGGCGTACACGGGGGTGTGCACCAGAAATGAGCGGTGCTACTACCGCACGATCGACTAAGGCACCGTTCGTTTCGGACACCAAACAGGCGGCCGCCAACCGACAGCTAAAACCACTCCTACAGATACCGCTTGCCAGCGTGCGCCTGAGTTGGCTAATTAACGCTGATTAGTACTCAAACACATACACCTGAATGTAATAAGCAATGCTGCAGTCTATTAACTCCAAACCATGATTTCACTGCCTGCAAGCCACACATGCAGCACGCAAACACATTGGAAGCTTATGTTTCTATACTTCTCCACATTTAAAGGTTTGTTTAATTTAAGGTAAGAATCTTTTTATACGCTAAGGTAGGTATTTGATAAACAGACACATTCACTACCTGCTTTCATAGACTTTACGCAGTAGCACACTCAATCTACACAAGTCGACATGTGTCAACGTGTTCACTCTAATACTAACATAGGTTTTGCATTTAGGATACAATAACATAAACCACATCTAACACCTACAAAGGATGTTTCAGCAATGTTTTAAGCCCATGGCCACTATTTTGCACATTAATTAATTCAATCAATTAATTAATTTTCATAATTATAGTTCAAAGGCAAGATTTGCAGGTCCATATATGTGAAGGGTATGCCAGCGTGCACGGACGTACGCTCACTCTCACGAGCGGTGACATAAGCTGAGTTTTCCATTGAAAACAATAGGGACCCGTCCGTGCAAGCTGGCGTACGCTCAGATCGCCGCAAGAAGGCGGTGGGGAGACGGAGGAAAGACGGCCGTAGACGGCGCCGTACGCTCAGTCGTACGCTAGTCGACGGAGTGTAAGGGCTGGGCCGACCGCGTACGTTGCCGTACGCTCATTTGTACACCACTCCCCTTCTACGTTATTTCTGCCCGTACGCAAGCGGTCGATTTGTGGGTGGACTTAACCCTAACGGCCGCGTACGGCTAGCGTGCGGTAATTGTGAACGTACGCACGTTTGGCCGCTCCGATCAGAATAAGGCCCTGGGTGTGGTATGCCGGGCTAACAGTCAGGATTTCTAAGGTCAGTATAACGACATTAGAACCCCAACTGCTGGTAAACCAACAGGGGGGCAAATGCAACAACGTCCCTTGCAGGCTTGGTGGGTCGCGGTGCTCACCACAGGTTCTATTCTCCCTCTATGGGGGTCTTAGACCCCCACAAGGGTGAATAGCCCTGGTCAGTTGGGAATCCCAACTTTCCACCTTTTTAGAGTCAGGAATCCGGTGTCAGTATACTGAGCGTTGGAATCCAAACTGTTACTCCGTCATCCGGCACCCACAGAATTATAATATACAGATACTGTATGTCCTCTTGCATCTTTGCTGCAGTAACGTGAAACTGCCTCTCATGGTATTCCAGGATGCCTGAAACTCTTGTAGCATCAGGTGTCCTGTTAATTTTATTTTTTTTGCTTGAAAACGCATAACACAATGTACTTTGGACGCATTAAGGGGGGGTATTCAATTAGTGCCGATATTTCAATGACAATACGTCAAATTTACAGTCGACCTATTCAATCTATCTGACTGCTGGAAATTTTTGGCTGATTGTATAACCGGATTGGCAGAAACGCCCACAAATTTGGATGCTAAATTGTCGATTTTGTGGCTATTTTAGCTGATCTGCGGCCGCAATGAATAGGTGTGTGTGCAGATGGAAATATCAGCACACACTGAATACCCCCCCTAAGAGATTGTGCTGATTCATTGGATATATGACACTTGCATATCTGTGTGCTAGAAGGATTTTGAGTCTGCTTCTCAGAAACATCTTGACTTCATTACATGAGATTAGGGTACTTGTTTAGTTTCACGGCGGCAGTTATGTACTTAGGGTAGTCTCTCTTTAAGAATCGGCTTTGTGTTCCGCGACCAGTGTACTCAGCGTAGTCAGTCAGAAGCAGCGTAGTGTGTTCTGTGTGACCAGTCAGCGTAGTCAGTCAGAAGTAGCGTAGTGTAGTCAGCGTAGGCAGTACGTAGTCAGCATAGGTGTCCCTGTCAAAATCGGCATAGTGGCCCTTATTCTGATCGGTGCGGATATTCCCGCATTCTTACGGTGCGGTCCGCACGCCACGGTGTTTTGCCGCGTGCGGCCATCGTCCGTAGAAACGCCCACGTGTCCTCCGCATTCGGACGGACTCACTCTTTAAGAACAGGGCGTGTTTACGGACGACATACAAAGCATGCGTGTGCGGGAGAAACACTCCGATTCGGCACGGTATTACAGAGTATTACAGAGTATGCTCGGGAATACCGCATCCGAACGGGAGCCAAGCGGTGCTACCGCACGTAAGCGGAGTATTTACGCCAAACAACCCACTATGAAGTATCTTCTGCTATACATCACATGACCCACTTATTCAATTACCTATCCTCATAAAAAACTGCTTATTTGGAATTGGAATCAATTAGATTCCAATATATCCTTACAAGCATGCCTAACACATGCATTGCACACATTAACCCTTACAGCAATGTAAGTGCAATGGTTTGTATTACACCCTGTGTAAAAGATTATAACCAATCTACACATATACTATTTAAAGTGCAAATAAAACCAACAACTGTAAACTTGCATAAAGAATTTATTTAAACAGACAATTAACAGAAATAAAAAAATATAAAATTATAAATTAAATAAGCAGGTCTTTGAGGTCCTGCAGGTCTGCTTGAAGGAGCCGCAGATGGTGCTCCACTCGCAGGAGGGCCCCACGCACCCCCTCATCTGCCGGTGTGGTGTCATCTGTGGGCATGTCAAAGGGGCAAAAATTAGTCATGTTCTTCTTGCATACATTTCACATACTGCGACATAAATTGCACAAATGCTAGGTGACATGTGTGTATATATATATATATATATATATATATCTATGTAGAGCATGAGTCCTCAAACTGCGGCCCTCCAGATGTTGTGAAACTACAAATCCCAGCATGCATTGCCACAGTTTTGCTATAAGGAAGTGTTAAAACTGTGGCAAGGCATGCCTGGATTTGTAGTTTCACAACATCTGGAGGGCCGCAGTTTGAGGACCCATGATGTAGAGAGATAGAGACACACATAGATAAATAGATATGACACATACATATATACATACATGCTAACTTATTGACTACATACTGTCTTTTTTGGCCTATACCCTTTACTCTGCAGAAGACATAACAGTCATATTGTTTCTTCTCAGTCACAACCCACCCATGACTAACCAATGACAAGCAGGTCATGGCCTCCGTCAATAAGAACTTGTCACAATCTGCTCAGTCTAAGTTCAGTGATGGTTCGTGGCATGGGAGTTATGCAAATGTCAGGAATGCACAGTACACATCCTCAAAATCATAATTCTATCTAAACCAACCTACAATTCTGTGAGGGCAAAAAAACAATCAGAACTACAGGGGGAGTTTAGGTAGAGGAGGCTCTTGGGACACTGGCAACTTCTGACTCCATTCCAAGGTAGGCCGGGCCATACTCCATTTATAGCATACATCCTATAGTTTATAAATAACATTCACCAACAATATAGATTCCACTATTTGATGGGTCATAATCAACGCTTGCAGCAGGTGAATTTAATCCACAAATGATCCACTCATCCCTTTACTCCAGGATCCTGTTTAACTACAACGGTTATGTGGCAGTCAAAATGGAGCTCCAAGCCATCCCACAAACCTGTGTAATTCAGAGGTGTCCTGGATGAAAGGGATGCCTTGGACACCCCATCTAACCCGTACCTGTATCTGTAGCTACCCACTTTGGGGTCTATATGAATAGTATGGGACACAAAATTTTTATCACCAGTGCTACATAACAAATACCAGTACAACTACTTCATGAATGATGCATTATGTTAACATACCGATCTGCTGGTACTCCGGGGCCTGGCACGCCTCCTCCCCATCGTCATCCGACTCCTCCGGGGCAACCGTGGCCTCCTCAGCCCCCTCCTCCGCCAGCTCCTCTGCCACAACAACCTCCTCCTCCAACTCCTCCTCCACCTCCTCCTCCTCCTCCTCCTCCTCCTCCTCCTCCACCACCACCACCTCCTCCTCCACCTCCTCCTCCGCCACCAACACCTCCTCCTCCGCAACCAACTCCGCAACCACATCCTCCTCCACCACCTCCTCACGCACCTCCTCCTCCTCCTCCTCCTCCTCCTCCTCCTCCTCCACCACCATCTCCTCCTCCTCCACTTCCTCCTCCTCCACCCTTGCCGCCACCTCCTCCTCCGGGTCTTGGGCCTCCTCCTGTCCCAGGGCTGCCTCCGCCTCTTCACGGGCCTGTCGTGCTTGGGCTCGTGCTGTGTGGTAGAAAAAAACATCATGGTCAATGTGGGGTCATTGGGGCACATGTATTAATCCATAACAAGACATACATGGAAGGGTGATAATGATGGCAAACGATGCAGGAAAGTAGCTCCTTACTGTTAATGGATTCCAAATTGTGACATTTAAATTATTATGTGATTGGTAGTAATTTGTTCACACATTACAACCCAGGCATTTCTCAATGTGTAACACATATTAGATCTGGCACATTGTATGCATCAGAATCCTCAATGCTATGGCATTACATATAAAAGCCACATGACTGCATGTTAACCAGGAAGAAGCACACATAACAGTCTATGGACTTTTAAACCCATGGACACCCACTTATCATGAGACACATTTTATTGTTTATATATGCTATGTTGTTAGTGCGAAATTTCATAGCTAAAATACTCACAATCAGCAATTTCGCCCCTGAGTTGCTGGAGCAGCTGGGGCTGGCGCCTGCGGAGGTCCGACCACCGCCTCTCCAGCTGCCCGAGGGACCTCCGCACCCGAGTGCGGGCGTAAATTCGGCGCCCTGCCGCAGCATAGGCCCTCCGCTTATGCCGGTTTGTGATAAAGGGCCCTGCACGGCCCAGCCTTGTCTCCATGACGGAGACAAGAACCCTCAGCTCCGCATGTGTGAAGGGTTCTGCCCTTCGTGTCTCCGCCATGTTGACAATGGCATCTATCAACCAATCAGGTGGTGGCATTGGTTGATCACAGTTATTTGTGTTAATAACTTTATTGTTCATCTTTACATGAACAGCGTCTCTGCGCCAACACAAATGGTGACAAATTCGCTTGCCTTCAAAACAGTAGTGTTGATGTATGGCAATGAACAAATCTGATATATATAAAACACAGTGTGTATGCACTTAGCAAATCCAATGACGCCTCGCTCCGCCAAGCAACGCGTGCTATAGCTTAGCAACGCATAGCTGTACTTAGCATTATTTACTCTATGCATCTATGTGTATGCGTACATTTATGTGTAAAAGACACATACACACACTTGCAGGTATCCTGAGACCAGCATTATACAACAGCCCTGCCTGCCTGCCTGCCTGCCTGGCTGCCTGGCTGCCTGCTCCTTGAAATGTTGAAACATGTGAATAAATTCTAATATCATATATATAGATATATATATATATATATATATATATATCTGCAAACAAATCAGACATCAACACATGAAAAAATCCCAAACACATTACAGAATAAATCAATGTACTCACCAGTCATCAGGGATAGTATCAACTACAATAATGAAGATATAACAAACACATAAGATCCCTTTAACAAGGTATAATAATTAGCACCAATATTTAACTTCCCCCAAAACTAAGCACATATGATAAATATCTCCTATTTCTTTGCCATTAGGAGGGCAGGCTGGCTAATTTTCGTGTTGTAACACTGACAACTAACACACTGTACTTATTTGAAGGGGTGATTTGTACAATAATTGGTGTGTTCTGTCAACTCGATAACATGTACCTGAAGTATCTTTGCGCCACAGAGTCCCGCAGCTGGTATCCCCTCCGGCATTCAGGGGCGCGGGATGGGCGCATGGGCGGATCTTGCGGCTCAGATGGTACCTCCCACTCATCAAAGGGTATCTCACGCCGCACAGCAATGTTGTGGAAAAATATACACAGGCCCACGATCCTCGACACCATTTCAGGCGCATATTGTAAGTCACCACCAGTGCGGTGGAGCACTCTAAATCGACCTTTTAAAAGGCCAATTGAGCGCTCCACCACTTGCCTGGTGGCAACATGCGCCCGATTGAATGCCTCCTGTGGGCCCGGTGCTGGGTAGCTGTACGGCGTAAGTAGCCAGGGCGTACATGGGTAACCGGAGTCACCCAGAACCCACGCATCACGGCCTTCCAGCTCTTGGAGTCTTTGCCATATCCCGGTTTGTCGGATGACATGAGAGTCATGGGCACTTCCGGGAAACTTCGAGTTGAAGGCGAGAATCTCCATGGATGGGCCACATACCACCATCACGTTCAGTGAGTGGAACAATTTGCGGTTCCTATATATCTTCTCACTTCGAGATGGAGGCACAAATGGTACATGGGTGCCATCCACAGCCCCTATCACATTAGGGAAGCCAGCAATTTGATGGAAGGCCTGCTGGCTTCTGCGCAGGGTCTCGGTGGCAAATGTCATGGCCATGAAGTGCCCCTTGCGCCTGAACATGGCCGACGTCACACGCCTCAGGATTCGGCAGAAGGCCGGCTGAGATATTCCAGCAAGTACTGCCACTACTTGTTGGAATGATCCTGAGGCGCAGAAATGCAACACCGCCAGCAGCTGTGTGTGAGGCGGAATTGCTGTCGTGATCGCGTGTAGAGGGTCCAGATCGCTCTGAATTAAGGTGAGCAGATCCAGAATTACATGTGGCGGTAACCGGTACCTAGTAAGTACCTCATCATCGGGCATAGCAAACAGAGTCACCCGTGTGCGATAGATTCTAGCACGTCCTGGCCTCCTTGGGCGACGAGTGGGGAGAGCCGCAAGTGCCCTTAGCCTCCTCTCCATGTAGCGCATAATAGCTTCTGCAACCTATAAAGAAATGAACATAAATACTGATGCACCTATGCACATAATGGCCATATCCCACTACAAATAGATTTGTAGCCTTCAATACGTACAATAGATGGCCGCCCCGTGAAATCCCGCAGATCCATTTGACTCTCTAATGATGACACAATAATATGAACTCAATACACACCGTCCAAAACACACATATAAAGGTGTCAGCATTTTTTGCCGACATCATGTACTATGAGACATTTCATCTATTGCTGGGACATGTTGTCCTGCAATAGATGAACCCACACATGTTTAAGACCTGTGAGTGAAATAGTGAACATGTGACATGTTGCAATAATGATACACGCACTTTGCTGGCCCAACAATCTGTAGTCAGTGAGGCAATGGTGCATACATGCATACACTTACATTGTTAATGGATATCATATCTACAAGGAGCATGGAAGAGCTTACCTTAGACCCTGACAAGTCCAGATCTGGAGACAAATGATTCTAGCAGGAAGTCACTATTTATAGGGCTCTCACATGTGTGGTCTATAACAGTAGAGATGAGTATTGCATGACTTGTGGGCTGGATTCTCTAAGGGATTGGGCTACTTTTAGCTTGCACTAAAACGCCACAATACCACAGTAGTCATGAATGAAATGTCATGTCATGCTAGCAAATAGCATGTGTATTGTGCAATAGTCACAGGTGTATCAGAAGATTCTATGCAATGTTAGCATTGGTGACCAGTATTTCATGTAGAACTTTCGCCAGGTTTTACACAATGGAATTTCCGCCACCGTATGCGGCGCGAAAAAACAGCGACGTACGCTCACGCACGGAACGCAGCTGCCGCTGATGTCCGCCAAACAGATTACACAAACAGTATATAAAGGTGTATTAGAAGGTGACAATGTTGTTGCTAACATGTCTGGATCCCAACCAGAGGTGGACCCAGTGCTGCAGCAACTATTTGACCAGATGGACTCCAGCACCACCTATGTGCCACTGCACATGCGGCCAGTGGGTAATGAGGAGGCTGCTGCCCCTTCTACAGCAGGGGAACCTGCACCTGACCATTCTACAGCAGGGCAACCTACACCGGGCCCTTCTGCAGCAGGCCAACCTGCAGCTGGCTCATATCCACCATCAGCAGAATTGTTTGGAACACAACAGGGGACTTCACAAGGTAGTACCATGGCCAGCACTTCAAGTGCAGCGACTGGTGCCAGGGGGCGTGGCCAGGGACGTGGCAAGGGGCGAGCCAGTGCAACAGCGGAACCACCCAAAAAAAATAAGGCATATGAAGCACAGGAGCTGGCCATCCTGGTTCCCCGAGCACGTGATTGGATAGAGTGTCCATCCGAGAAGCTGACACACACACGCAGATGGAAGATTTGGGAACAGATAACGGCAGAGATTAATGAAGTAGCGCCACAAGTTCGTGAGACGGACCATGTGAAGAAGAGGCAAGTTGTTTTGTGATACATGTGGCCAGTAATAGCCAAGTAATGATTGAATTGATGCTTAGATGCATTTAGCAAATGGGCCGTGAGGTTGTTACGATACACATACATTATTGCCATGTTATTTCGTTGAGAGTTAGAGTAGGGTGATTGTGAATGTGTATTGTAACGGTTGATATCATAGTTGCATGTAATATTATATATGGGACATTAATCACATGTTGTAATATGTAGCACAGAGCAATGGCTGCAACAGCTAACATTGGGAGTGACATGTATTAATATGTCAACTTACATTGCAGGTGGCAGGACTTCAAAACCAACCTGAAGAGGAAGATGACCAAGCGGTGGGACCACAGCCAGACATCTGGGGCCGGCCCCATGCCATCAGGGCTAGAGCTCACCCCCCTGGAGGTGATGGCCGAGAGCTGTATATCAGTTGAGGAGATCAGGGGGGTGAGCACGATGGATAGCGAGGCCCCAGCTGAAGTGTTTGCGTCTTTTCTGGAAGGTAAATATTGGTCATGCCATAAACTTGTGCAAGTAATTATCGTAGAATGTCTCCTAATTGTGTTTATCTTTTCCCACAGACACCCCACCGCTTGGTGACGACTCTGTTCAGGAGGTGGAGGAGTCCGTGCCACCTGGCCCCAGAGGTAGGCCTGTGCAGCAGCAGGCATCGGGCCAAGCCGATTTGGCCGCCTTGGCCGAGGTGCTTGGGGACATCAACCAGCAGGGAGACTTGGCATCAGAACGGGTGCGTAGGACCGAGGAGATCCTGGCGAGCTTGGTCAGCACCCAGCAGTCCATGGCTGCGAGCATGCAGGCCATGGCTGCAAGTGCTCAGGTGCTGGCCGAGCAAGCCACCCGCCAAAATGATCTCCTCCTCCACCATAATGAGCTTATGGTGGAGCTGGTTACCAGCAACAGGGTCCTAATGGCATCCGTTTCTGGTGCATTACCAGCGGCAACACTCCCTGCTGGCAGGAGGGGTAGACCAGCCAACCCCTCCACATCATCTGCTCCACCTGCCCCAGCATCTGGCCGTCCCCGAAGAGCTGCTGCACAGGCCAAGGAGCCTACCAAGGCCAAACATGGTCGGAAATGAACTTGTGGCTGCATTAATCTCCGCCGTTATGTGTTCCCAAATCTTCCATTGTGCTGTGTGTGTCAGCTTCTTGTGTCCAATCACGTGCTGAGGGTAACCAGCT
Organism: Crinia signifera; assembly: GCF_055691185.1. Classification (NCBI taxonomy): domain Eukaryota; kingdom Metazoa; phylum Chordata; class Amphibia; order Anura; family Myobatrachidae; genus Crinia; species Crinia signifera. The sequence goes on from NC_139220.1 coordinate 171,755,702, forward strand.
GAGCCCTTGCTTCATATGTCCTTTGTGGTTCCCCTGTTGCCCTCTTTTGCCTGCCATTACTGTCAGCTGTACTTGAAGTGATGGCCATGGTACTATCTTGTGAAGTCCCCGGTTGTGTTCCAAATGATTCTGCTGATGGTGCATATGAGCCAGCTGCAGGTTGGCCTGCTGCAGAAGGGCCAGGTGTAGGGTGCCCTGCTGTTGAATGGTCAGGTGCAGCTTGCCCTGCTGTAGAAGGGCCAGCAGCCTCCTCATTTCCCACTGGCTGCATGTGCAGTGGCACATAGGAGGTGCTGGAGTCCATCTGTGTGCAATTATATTTGTTTTGTATTATTATTTATTTTGCGGCATTCCTGCCATGTTGTTTATTGTTTGTATGTATTATTTTATGGTCATTGCATCACACTGGCATTGACTGTGACATGAATATAAATAAATGTGTTTACTTTACCCAAAATGTGTGGTTTCATGAGTACATGTCAAATACACATGTGTATTGCTAGTATTAATATTCTGTCATGTCCATTGTTAGCAGTTTGAAAGTGTCTGACAAGTACAGCATATGTGGGGGACTAGTAAGGTTTCCTTGAAGCAGCAATGGTTTCAATTAAAGCACTGACAAGCGTCCTATTAGTGAGTAATGAGTAAAGGAGTAGATTCTATTGGGTTCAGGTGTTAATGGTTGTAGTCATTAGGCGTACGTTCGCCTAGCGCATGAACGAGTGGTGTCCGCAAAGCAATAGTACACTTGTGGACACCGCACATTTCTGCCCTTTTTGATCGCGTGCATTCGGAGTGGTTTCCGAATGTACGCCCCCCAACATAAGTGTACTCCCCCGTGTCCGCCCATGTTTCCTCCCCGTTTTGCCCACTTTGAAACTACGCCCATGTGTCATTCCGCATGACGCCCATAATACGCCCCTATTTCCCGAATGATAGCGGTGAACAGTTCTGGACGGGATCTGGCCGAACTGGTACCGAGTCAAGGCGTGGCACATGCGCGTTGCGTTCTCCACGCATGCGCAGACGCCGTAAACACGCGATCCGAAAGTATGCGGTAAAGTCCGCGTCAATCAGAATAAGGGCCAGTGTGTGTTCCCGCAACTAGTGTAGTCAGAAACAGCGTCTAGTTCTAGCGTAGTCAACGTAGTCAGAAGTAGCGTCCCTGTCAGAAACAGCGTCTTGTACCATCTTGTTCTCGCGCCAAAGTCAGTCAGCTGGTAGATTGAGCGGTACGCAGTTAGCGTAGTCAGTCAGCTGTTAGATTCTGTGACAGGCAGACGTATTGGAGTCATGGCTGCTGAGAAGCTGACACTCTTTAACCAGACTGAGGAGGAGGCGGTGGCATTTCTTCAGGGCTACAAATTCCTGCCTGACACACAGACCTGCCCCAATGGGCACCTATGAGGCTCAGTGACAGGGAGCGGATGTGCTGCTGCCATATCCGCAGCTGTGGCAAAAAGGTCAGTCTCAGGGCTGTGCAGTGGTTCAGAGGGTGTCATCTGACCGTTGTTACCCTCATCCGCTTTGTCTTCTGCTGGGCAGAGGAGCTTTTGTCAGTGACATCTCTCCGTCTCCCAGGCAACCACTGTCCAGTACAGCAACTTAATGCGGGAGGCCTGCACCGTTGACCTCCTGACGCTGCCTCACCGGCGAATTGGCGGCCCAGGCACCATTGTTGAAGTCGACAAAAGCCTGTTTGTCAAACGTAAGAGCAATGTTGGCCGCATGCTGCCCCAGCAGTGGATCTTCAGGGGCATCTCCAGGGAGACCAGAGAGTGCTTTTTGATGGCAGTCGAGAGGCGTGATGCCAGCACCCTCATGGTTGCCATCGAGAGGCACGTGGAACCGGGGACCATGATTTATACTGACTGCTGGAGGGCCTACAAGACAGAGCAGCTGGAGCAGGCTGGGTACCACCACGCCAGGGTGAACCACCGCTACCACTTCGTGGATCCGGAGAGCGGGGTTCACACCCAGAATATAGAGAGGATGTGGGGATCCTGCAAGTGGCGCAATAAGCGCCAAAGGGGGACTGCGCGCCATCAGCTGGACTCCTACTTGCAGACCCCTTCCAGCACATCCTGCACACGCTGACCTTGCTCCCCCAGGCAGAGAAAGACGATGCCGCAGAGGCAACTGCAGCAACTTTGGCTGCTGCGTTGACTTTGGCTGCAGTTTCTTTCAGTATACTTTCAGAGGAATTACTTTTTCAAATTTTTTGTTTATTTTTCCTTCTTATTCATTGTATTGTTATTTAATTATTTTTTCTTGATTCATTTTCTTTAACTCAACTAAAATCAAGTTAACAGTTAACACATGTTGTCAATACTGTCTCAGGTGTATGATATGGCAGGTGTGAATGTGTTCCTGAAACACCCCCATTATCCACGGCAGCCCGAAGCGTGGCGAGTGCAGTGAGCCCCGCGAGGGGACGCGGTACGCGTCCTACCGACAATTTCATACCCCCACTATCCACGTCGGCGTGGAGTTGATTTTATATAGTGTGTCGAGCTGAGCGGAATACATGTGAAGTTACCTGCGTCCCCTCACGGGGCACGCTGCGCTCGCCACACTTCGGGCTGCCATGGATAATGCAATAAACAAGGTTGACAGCTGTTACGTCCACAAGTGTCATTGTCGGCAGGTTTACTAGTGTTTTTCCAATTTTTTTGTTCTGTGTTTTTTTTTTGAATAATGCTGCACCCCTATACCCCACTAAAATTTAGACGCTCTACCATCTAAATTTAGGTGCACCTTGTTAGCAGTTTGCTGAACATCTAAATTTAGACGCAAAAGCGTCTAATTGACGGCGCTGTACTTCGACGCTATAGCATGTAAGTACTAGACACACACTTTAGACTCCCCCTTTGTTAGCGGTTTGCGGAACATCTAAATTTAGACGCAAAAGCGTCTAAGTACTAGATGCACCCTTTAAACACCCTCTTTTTTGCGCTGGGCTGCCGTGGAGTCACTACGCTGACAATGTAGTTCAAGGCAGCCTATGAGCTACGCTGATAATGTAGCTATGCTGATAACGTAGCTTAGAAAAGTAAGCCAGTGTGCCACAATGACCTGTCTCGGCTGGACTGTCGCGGAGTCACTACACTGAAAACGTAGTTCAAGGCAGCCAAGACGCCCCCCTTTGTTAGTAGTGTACCGGGCTGTCTATTTCTCTGTGGAACTACAAGTGCCACAATGACCTGTCAGCGCTGGGCTGCCGCGGAGTCACTAAGCTGACAACGTAGTTCAAGCTGCCTCTGTGAAACTACACAAGTAAAGCAGCCTATGAGCTACACTGATAACATAGCTTCAAATTAATAACGTGGTTTCAAACAAACTTAGCGTAGCACTGCTGCCGGCGCTACGCTGATAATGTAGCTTAGAGAAGTAAGGCAGCCGTTGGCGTGCTGCCAGGATTCAAACATAGTGTAGCGTAGAGCTAAATAAGTACCGAGATTAGTGTCACAGGAACTGCTGCCTACACACCAATGGCTAATTGAATTAACACTTACAATATCTATGACACAGAAGCAGTTTTTATCCTAAAGTATGGTGGTGTTAACAACTGCATTACAATTAGAGCTAACTCACAGCCGACTGCTGACACGTTTACCTATCTGCACTGTGTAGTTGAAGGGAAAAGTACCTCTCTTATTAGTGTTGTTATTTTCTAAGGGCACTGTGACACATTGAGACATACTGTGCTGACTTTTTCAAGGTCAAAATAATACAAAAAGTTATTTCTTTATTAGCCTCAGATACAGATGTAGCCACGCTCATCATTGCCACATCGCCACTGCTCATGCCCATTTGTCACACCAAGTTTGCACCCTCCATGTAGAATTGTCACAATGAGATAGTGCGGTTCAATACGTTTCTATGAGCCGCAGGAGCGGATTAGACATACACGCATGGCGACTGGATTGCACCAATCACCATGGGAGTCGCACGTGGAGATTGGTGTGGTAATGATGAGAGCAGCTACATCTCTGTGTATTAATGATAGCATTTGACAGGATTGTAATATACATTCAATTATCACTGAAATTGCATATCTTGATTTTAATATAAGATTAATGAAAATCTTTCTTTGGGATGTAAAATGACTCCAACACAGAGCAGTCTTCTTTTTATATTTAATTTTATTATCTCATCTGAAACAGCTGATGGATCTAAAACCTTCCCCTTATTTGCCAGTGCATAATGATGATTGCAGAGAACATTTAGCCTTTTTAGTCGCAAAAAAATACTTGTATCTTGCCTTATATTAGTAATGGAAAACTTTTTTTTACATTAACCCTTAGTATATCAAGGTGGGTCTTCTGAGGACCCCAGAATGTTATTTTTTGTGATCCTACCATATCTACATGTATTGTATAACAACTATTTTACTCCTGTTTTTGTGTGTCCTGCATTGGATTAAGATAAATACTGTATAATTAGGCTTATAAAATGTTATTTAAATAAACAAAGATAATAGAAAAACTCAATTGGTATACTATGTTACAAATGCAGAACATTGTTCTCCTTGTTCTTTACAGGTTCTGAAGATAAAATTCTTCAGATGCTGGACGACTGTGAGTTTTTCCACAATTTATTCCACAAGGAGATGCGTCAGAATCGGAAGACAAGCATGATGTGAATTCTGAAGAAAGTGACATTGCCAGTGCATCATCTGATGTGGATACAAGAATATACAGTATCCAATCAGATTTTAAAATGTACACACTTTAATGAAGAAGGATATATGGCTTTTATTAGCTGACTACTCTTGAAATAAATAAACAAAATTTGTAATGCTGTCGTACCCTTACTAGAACTTATCCCTTCAGAAACCCCCCAAAAACATAATTTTAGTAATTTACTGCATCAATTGAGAATTTAGACAAACGTACGTGGGATCCTCTGAAGACCCCAGCTAGGGAAAGTATGTTGATGAGGTAGTCTTGGTATATTAAGGGTTAAATTGCACTTTGTCCAGACAAACAAGTTTTTCACAATTAAATACCCTCTCCATTTCAAATAACAGCAACAAAAGCTTTGCCAGGTGGTATCCAAATATGTAAATAATATAGAAAACACACATAGGGGGAAATTTACTAAGAATACAAATACAATAAATCGTATTTGTATTCTTAATACGAATGAATATGACTGGTGTAGTCGTATTTTCATTCGTATTCCGGAGGATAATTTACTAATCAGTCGTATTTGACTGATTTGTATTATCCGATGGCGTATTGATTTATATTTTTTCTGATACGAATTCGTATTTTTAAATACAAATTCGTATTTTTAAATACAAATTCGTATTTTTAAATACAAATTCGTATAGGTTTTAGCCTGCATGGATCAGTCAGATCCGTGCAGGCTGCAGTGTAAAATTTTTTTTACAAATAAATAAATAATTTTAAAAGTGTGTATGTGTGCTTAGTGGCCTTTTATAAGTCACACATTTGTGATTTTGATCATCTGGGGGTCTTTTTCAGATTTTTTTCCTCATGTGTAAAATTCTAAGATGTGAAATACACTTCAAATCAAGGTGTATTTTTTGGGCGTATTTTTTTACCATTCGTATCCGTTTTCGATTCGTATTCGTATTTTTTACAAATACGAATTGTTAGTAAATGATTAAAGTACGTTGTTTTCATGTTAAAAATAGGCATATTCTATCGATGTTGTATTCATTCGTATTTGTATTCAAAACTCCATGTATACACCATGAATACGAATACACATCACCGTATTTTCAGTATAGTAAATCCTGAAAATACGAATACGCATAAAAAAAAAATCGTATTTTGCTGTACGAATACGAATTTTTTTATACGATTTTACCTTAGTAAAATTCCCCCATATAAGGGTGCTGCATAACCTACACACATCATATCCAGTGAAAAAGTTACATAGAATGTGCTGGAAACAATGTATATATAAAAATAGAAAAAAAAAATTCTAAAGTTTACTAGACAGTGATAAAAAATACAGAATATAAAATTATGAAGAAATCACATCAAATAAATATAAAAAGAAAAAAGAAAATTGATATTTTCACACAATTCCTCAGCCATAAATAGATAGTGGATTAATCCCAACTTGATGTTAATGGCTGTCCCAGCAGGATAAATAGTTGTGGGAAGAGTTTATATAAAAAACTATTTGTACCCCAAATATTGTATTGTCCCACTGGGGGTGGATAGATGTATTTAAGTCCACTTCACATGAGGTAGAGGCATGGGCTCTCTAATCTCACCCCATGCATTAACCCCATAGTGCTAGGGACCTGCTCTAAAGAGGTGACCTTAACGTGGTGGGCAGGTACATATCTTTGGCCAAATGCATGATAACAACCTCACAAATGAAATATAAAAGGAATATATGTTAGCAGTAATGAGTGCAAAGTGCACCTGCAAACCCCCTCTGTTTTGCATATAGCTAAAAATCTCGGCAAGGTAGCACCTCTCATTACAGGGTGTGCAGTCTAGGGCCCCCTCTTCCTCATGTCTGGCCAGACACAGTGAAAAAATAAAGTGAAAAGGTAAAAGGGAGAAACCTCCCTATACATGCAATAAGTAGACAGGGTTTTGATTCTTTTATGGCTGTATTAGTAGCAGTCTGGTTTGGTAAAATCCGGGTACCCGGGCTCCTGATTGGAGCGGAGATAGCTGCGATGTTGGATCTGTAGATCTTTTGCAGGTATAAAAGGGGCCCAATATCTGCATTCCACCTAGAATGCATGACGCCACATCCAGAGAAAAAGATCCAGTGCTTTATGTCTGGAAGTATACAGCTTCTGTGTTACAAAATAGACACGGAGTGGTAGTTCTGGCACCCTATATATACTATAGAAATCCAAATATACCATAATTGCAGTAGTTACTAATATGAAATGGTACAAATCTGATTTTTGGCTAGCTGCACTTTATAGAGCTTTTATTAGCATTCGATGCAGATTCAATCCCAATGTGTGCTCACGTGTAGTGGAAATCGAATAGAAGAAGTACAAATCTAAAGCTGCCCATACACTTATACGATTGGATCGAAGTGCGGTGTCCATTGCATCTGAATGCATTTTATGGTGCAAAATGTGCCCCTTTCAGCACCCGATGTCGCATGCCATCTTGCGATGACACATCAGGTGTTTGAAGAGGGCAGGTAGAGGGTGGCATAGTGTAGTGCTATGCAGAAGCACTAGCAGGCGGTGGGGGTCAGCACGGTGGCAAGAATTTGAGGTACTTGTGTATTTTGGCAGCGCCCATCGCATCGCATACCATAAGGCATACGATGGTATGCAATGCGACGCGATATCGCGCGATGCTGTACAATGTCATACAATTTTAAAATTGTATGACATTGTACATTGCATACAATGCCATACAATGCGATGCGACGCGCAGGGCCGGCGCCACCACTAGGCAGCTCTAGGCATTTGCCTAGGGCGCCGGCACCTGGAGGGCGGCAGTTCGCCCCTCACCCCCAGCGAACTGTGTAAAAAAATTGCTACCCCGGCGTCCCTGCAGTGCTGGGGCAATCAGGGGTGTCCGTGCCGTAGGGGTACCTGCGGCGCCGTCATGTGTATAAAGCTGGCTGCGGCCGGCGGGGTCCCTGTAGTGAATAGCAAATAACTAGCGCTATGCGCGCAGCGGCGCAGGAAGCGCTAGTTATTTGCTATTCACTACAGGGACCCCGCCGGCCGCAGCCAGCTTTATACACATGACGGCGCCGCAGGTACCCCTACGGCACGGACACCCCTGACCGCCCCAGCACTGCAGGGATGCCGGGGCAGCAATTTTTTTACACAGGGACCACCCCCCCCTCCCTCCCCCCGGCACCGGGGCGCCCCCATCCCGACTCGCCTGGGGCGCTCCGGTGCCTTGCACCGGCCCTGGCGACGCGATTAAACATTGTATAAGCACCCTAATGGGTGCTTACAATGTGAAATGCACCCCCACGTGACCCCCCCACTATAAACATGAACCCGAAGCGTGGCGAGCGCAGCCAGCCCGCGAGGGGCGGCGGTACGCGTCCTCCGACCTTTTCATACCCACACTATCCACGTCGGCGTGCAGTTGAGAATAGAAAGTGTGGCGAGCGCAGCGAGCCCGAAGCGTGGCGAGCGCAGCGAGCCCCGCGAGGGGACGCGGATACCTGTGAAGCCCGCGAGGGGACTCCGATACCTGTGAAGGTATCCGCGTCCGCTCGCCACGCTTCGGGCTCGGTGGCTCGCTGCGCTCACCACACTTTCTATTCTCAACTCCACGCCGACGTGGATAGTGGGGGTATGAAAAGGTCGGAGGACGCGTACCGCCGCCGCTCGCCACGCTTCGGGTTCACGTTCATAGTAGGGGGGGGGGGGGGCGTGGGGGTGCATTACGATCCTTTATCGCATAGGGGGCAAAAATCGCGTCGCATCGCATGCCATGCAATGTATGCCATGCGATGCGACGAGATGTAAACATCGCGCGATGCACATCGGGGGCGCCGCTATAATACACTAGTACCGAATTTGAATTTTTTTTTAAAACACTCTGATTGGGCCGTCCAGTGTTTTAAACTTTTTTTTCCAATTCTGCTGTCACTGCTAGCGCTCCTTCACATTGCTAAACTATCTTCCACTCCCCACCCGCGGTTTGCATTACAGTGATCGCATGTGGTTAAAAACATGCTCCTGCAATTCGATAATTATTATGTGCAGCACATATTATCTATCAACGCAACATTCGACCGGCGGGCCCACGCATCGCATCATCCCTAAAAAGTGCATACAATCATTCGAGTTATAGAACAAATGTGGTCGAATTCGAATAATTGCATGCAATATCTCGCAAGTGTATGGGCTACGTAATGTGTTCACTGCTTCATTCGATTTGATTTTAATCAATCGAATAGTGCAAATCGAATGCATAACGAATAGTAAATCGAATGGAAAATAGTGAAAATCGAAAAGGAGTAAAAAAAAGAACATCAGGACAGGTCGAATAGTGCAAATATAATCAAAACTTAATCAAAAATTAAACCTTGTGTATGCACTATTAGATGTACTTTAGATTTAGACTATATTGCTATTTGGCCCTAGGCCAAAAGCAATCTACAGGCAGGGGGACAGCGGAAGGCAGGGGGACTGCAGCAGACATCTTGGTGGTGGCAGGGAAGGGGAGTGGCCAGCACAGAGGACGGGTCCAGCAGCAGCAGCAGACCTCCGGCTCCGGCAGCCCCAGCCCTGACATTTACTGTCAAAACACTAAAGCAGCAGCAGCATGGGAACACTGCTTGCTCCTGTACTGCTGCTTCAGTGCGGTGATTAGTAGATGTCAGCGCTGGGGCAGCATTGCTGTAATCTGTGTAGGTGGCTGGAAGTGGAGGCTTGCAGTGACAGCAGCTGTGCTGTTTGTCTAGAATCAGCTACAGCATAAATAATGGCAATAATAAAGGTAGTGAGCATGTTAACCCCTGGCAGTGAGCATGTTAACCCCTGGCAGAGAGCATAACCCTTGCCAGAGAGCAGGTTAACCCCTGGTAGACATGTCAATCAAATGGAGGGAAAAAAAATATTAATGTGGCGCTTATAAAGAAATAAAATAATCAAGATCCCTCAAATAATAAATAAATTGACTTGTAGACACCAAAAAAATTAACAAAAAACATTTATTTAATAAGTACAATTTTCAGTTCACCTAAAAAAGGTATCGAAAGCACTTCACCAAAAAAAAGTGAACACAGTTCTCCATTTTGGCATTGAATACACTTTCGGTGAACTGCGGCAACTATGCAAAAATCCCCATAGAAATACAACAGCGAATAGTGGCGACTAGAAAACGACAAATTGGCCGGCATTCACTGTTCGTTCGTTTCTTTTCGCCAAAAAACAGCCCTGTGCGTTGAAAATAGCGATTAAACAAGAGCATTGAATATTGCCCTAAGGGCAAAATGCAATAGGGTGAGAGAATCAGAAAGTGAGAGATTTGGTAAGAAATCTTCAGTTTTTTTAAATCGGCAATCATTTACACTGCAAAACCAGTTTCATTTTGCAGTGTAAATGATTGCAGCTTTAAAAAACTGGAGATTTCTTACCAAATCTCTCACTTTCTAATTATCTCACGCTCAGAGCCAGGGCCAGATGTATCAAGCATCAAAAAGGGGCAGACTAGATGGGCCAAGTGGTTCTTATCTGCCGAGATAAAATTGAGAGTGATACACAACTAGCCAATCAGCTCCTACCTACCATGTCACAGGCTGGGTTTGAAAAATGACAGGTAGCAGCTGATTGGCTGGTTGTTTATCACTCTCCAATTTATCACTTTTGAAGTTTGATACAGCTGCATACCTCCCAACATGACCCTCTCCAGGAGGGACACATTGCTCTGTTTCTGGACTTCTCCCTTAATTAATGATTGCCATCACCTGTTTCACACAGGTTGATTGATTAGAAAGGCGCTTCAACACAGGTAATGGCAATCAACCTGTGTGAAACAGGTGATGGCAATCATACATTATGAGGGAAGTCCATAAACAGAGCAATGTGTCCCCCTCCAAAATGTCTCTCCCCGGAGTGAGCCAATACATGGGGAAGGAGAATGACCAGTATCAAGAGTAAAGGTAATACTTACTGCCCTAGACTGCCTGCCTGAACATGGGGACCCCATTGAGGCTTGGGTCCGGGTGTATTATTTTCACCATCCTGTCGCCGGGCCTGTGGGAAGACACTCGTAACCGTTACTTCTGTCAGCTCCATAGCGCCTTTGGCAGGATTGACGCTGCTGCTGGTAATGGACGGACGGGCGGGATTAAGGACGCTGCTGCAGCTAAGGGACGGATGGGAGGAATGACAACTGCGATGCTGCTGCTAAGGGGCGGGCAGGTGAACAGATGCAGATTGCTGCAGTCCAGTGTTCCTTTCCTCCCTCTTCTAGCCCTGCCACCCGCTGCTGCCTCCTCCTCTCCCTCCGTCTGCCCTTACCACTGGAAACCACGGATTTGTTTTTGGGGGCTGGGTGAAATGTGGATGCCCCCAAAATCAATATAATTAAATGTTGGGCAGAATTAAGGGGTGCCCTCCAGCGCAGCAGCTGCCTAAAGCTGCCTACTGGTAGCTCCGTCCCTGGTTACACCTGCCCCACCTGCAGGCCTGAGTGGATGAGTTTAAGAGCATATTTAACAATGAGTGATATTCTTTGTTATCACACATTACTCATCTTGAATGGAGCTCCAACCAATTAGCTCCTGTCTTTTTCAAATACATGACAGTTAGGAACTGATTTGTTAGAGTTAAAAACCCTTTCACACATAAAAATACAAGATTTTTGCACACGAATGTGCATCAACTGAGTTCTGGTATTTGTTTAGGTCCACAAACATGCTTTCCAGCTTGATAGACCAGGGAAATTCCCAGGTCACATATGTGAAATGAGTTTTAGTGAGGGGATAGAAGAGGGAATATGTCACAGACTTGAAGAGGAAACAACAATCAGTTCTCTGGAATAAAACAGAAGACGGGAAGGGAGCGGGAGAGAATTTTGGGGAACACTGGGTACTTGTTTCCTAGCACGGCGCCTGTCGCAGGTGATCGCATACCTTAACTTAAGGTATGCGATGGACGCGACCAACGCGATTTCAGGGCTATTTTTAGCCTTTTCCCCGACAATTAAAAAATCGCGTCCATCGCATGCCTTAAGTTAAGGCATGCCGACGTGGATAGTGGGGGTATGAAAAGGTCGGAGGACGCGTACCGCTGCGCTCGCCACGCTTCGGGTTGGCGTTTGTCGTGGGGTGCCGTTAACAATGGGGGGGCATTTGACCCATAAGGGTGGGTATACAATGAAAATTGGGGTCTGGGGGGCATTTAACATTGGGCCCAATGTAAAATTGGGTCTCAGGGACCAATTTACATTGGTTCCGATGTAAAAATTGCATAGATCGCATCGCATGCAATTTGGTTGCATGCGATGCGATCAACGCAATTTTTTAGGATCCGATGGATACAATCAAAATCACAGGCACTGTGCTAGGAAACAAGTACCGAACACTGCAATGCATCTACAGTATATTGTGTGCCAGTATTACAATAAAGGTATGGAAACACATGAATTGACCTTGTTGCTTGAGCAAAATCTGACATGGAAAAAAAAATAAAAGCTAGATTCTAGAAAAAAAATATTTTGTACCTTGGCTATATCACACTACACATAGATTGGACCTTGTATATACACAAACTCTTGTAGATCCACTGCAGTAGTGCAATATTGGTACTTGTGTATTATCACGGCGCCCATCGCATCGAATCGCATACCACTAAATAGGGTATGCGATGCGATTTTCGCGTGAAAAAAGGCAAAATGTACAATTAAATATCACATCGCATGCCAGTAAATGGCATGCGATGCGATCGCATGCGATTTTTAATTGTACAAGCACCCTGATGGGTGCATACAATGTTAAATGCCCCCAGAATGTTAAATGCCCCCCCATTGTCAACGCCACCCCAACTATCAACGACAACCCAAAGCGTGGCGAGCGCCGCGAGCCTGCGAGGGGCGGCAGTATGCGTCCTCCGACCTTTTCATACCCCCACTATCCACGTTGGCGTGGAGTTGATTTTAGAAAGTGTGGCGAGCTCTTCGGTTTGCCGTTGATAGTGGGGGGTGGCGTTGACAATGGGGGTGCATTTAACATTGTAAGCTTGTACGATTAAAAATCGGATCGCATTGCATCGCATCGCATGCCGCTATATCGCATGCGATGCATGCAATGTACTAAGTTCAACATTGTGGGCGCCGTGATTATACACAAATACCGCAATATTTTATAATCACTTAATGTAGTTTTTTGTTGTGAGTGCACATGCATGCATACTATCTGCACTACCACTGTACTCGCTCATGCACTGCATATCATGTTCAACCTGAATTACGATATACAACGTTTTTACAGCAGTAACAACTGAACATAACATGTAAAATAATAGGCATTGAGCAGCGAAAGAAAATTGGGAGAGTTCCAGCAGGTGAGTAATGCAGGGGCATCCTCCTGCCCCCAGTGCCTTGATAGGCTGATGTAATAATATTTAGTGTGATGATCTAATATCTAGCAAAGCAGATGGACAGGCTATTCTCTTGTTTTTGCACTACAACTGGTCACTAGATCGCAACATCGGACCACCTGTAACAGTAGTGTAAGATTGGGTGAGGAGAAGGAGATGTGAGTGAAAGGGACCGAACTCCTCCTCTTGTCTGGCTGGATTGCCTTCTTCTTTGTTATGGCTGCAGTGTACTGTAATAAGTCAGGATGCCAGCTGATGACAGCTTTGATGCCTTTGGACCCTGATGCAATCCACTGGTTGCACTGCCACTAGTTATACCGCTGAGTCCAATTTAAGCAGTACACATGTTGGACTTGAAGAAAGCCCTAAAAGATTGTCCATGGAATGTTCTTTTGGGGGCGGTAGCAGCTGAAAGTAAAAAAGTGGACTTCACTCCAGTCGCCTGGGAGATGAGCTTGTCAAGTTCAGACCCAAAAAAGAGCATCCCCTTTGTAAGGAAGGGACTGCTTCAACTTGCCAAGAATGGAGTCAAAGAGTGCATCTGGCTGTAATAGCAGATGTGGATATCCTAGAACCTAGGATCACAATATCTTGAGAGGCCTCTCCCAGATATAATTCCCTTATATGTTCTGCCAAAAGAACAAATTCTGACCTAGTGCGGTTTCCATCTGATGGCTGACACTCTACATGCTAGCGTACTCTTGAATAGGTCAGGCCAACCCCAGATGCCTGATGCCGCAACTCCCTGGCTATCTGCTGGACAGTGCATCAATGGCCCTTAGGAGAAAACTGCAATTGCAGAACTCAGTTGCAACTAAAAACAGACAGAAAGCTACAAACAACAAAGGCCTAATTTAGCATGAGTTGTAGTTTTGCGAGTAACTAGTATGCAGCCCAGCACAAGGAAAGGTGATTCCACATTCCAGGTCCTTCCCGAAACACGACTGCAATAGTCTGCAATCGTATTGCATCTTTAGGGTAGCCCCTTCCTGCGCAGCATAGTTGCGAAGGCAGGTGTAGAGCTGGGTTTGTTCCCACCACAACAGCTGCATGTGATGTCATGCATCCAGCGTGACCTGTCCTGCAAACGGTCCAGACACACCTTCAGGCTTAATACAAATACATTTACAGATGTAGCCACGCTCATCTATCCTGTTGGCCTATCCACCCTGGCTTTGATGTCGGACCTTTCATATGCCACAGTATATCACTACACCACACCCCTCTATAAACTACACTACATTACTACTACACAACATCCCATCAATATACCGCTCTAAATCAGTACAGTATATTCCCCTATATGTCGGTGCACATCCCTACATTACTTACAACCTAAACTCTGCACTACATTACTACATACCCGCCATACACAGCGCTACATCCCTACACTGCATCCAACTTATACTCCACACTACATCACTAAATATCCCCTATACACCACACTACATCACTAAAAACATCCACTCTATACTCCACACTACATCACTACACTACATCCACCCTATACTCTGCACTACAACACTACACTGCATCCACCCTATACTCCGCACTACATCACTACATATATCCTATAGGCTGCCCTATATCACTATACTACTCCAGCTTATACTCCGCAGTACATCACTACACTACATCCACCCTATACTCTGCACTACAACAATACACTACATCCAACCGTTACTCCACACTACATCACTACATATGCCCTATACGCTGCCCTATATCACTATACTACTCCACTCTATACTCCGCACTACATCACTACACTACATCCACCCTATACTCCGCACTACAACACTACACTACATCCGCCCTTTACTCCACACTACATATCCCCTATACGCTGCCCTATATCACTATACTACATCCACCCTATACTCCGCACTACATCACTACTAGTGTTCCTTCTAGGAACAGGGGCGGGCAGGGCGCCGCTACACGGGGGCAGCATCAAGGGGGCGGATCAGGCCGGCAACGGCACTGTTCTGGGCGGTCCCGGGCCGTCGCCGCCATAAAAGGGCCGTGCCCGGGCCGCGCCGTGATAAAAAGGGGCCGGCCCGGCTGCCGCCGTGACGGCCATCACTGAAGGGGGCAGGCCCGATCGCCCCTAAGGCTCTGCACTGCCGGGGAAGTGCCGGGCATCGCTATCTACTGCAGCGCCGGGCTTCCCCGGTACCACCAAAGGAATGGGAGGCAGGCTGTTTTAGCGGGGCGCTGCCAATCGGGCAGGGCGCATTGTGCCCTTTAAAAACAGCCTAGCGGAAACACTACGCCACACTACATCCACCCTTTATTCCACACTACATCACTACATCTGCCCTATACGCTGCACTACATCACTATACTGCATCCACATCTCCCCTATATGCCAAACTACATGACTGCACTGCACTAGATTCACCAAAATAATCCATGCATATACAGTCAGGTTTTTAAATATTGGGACATTGATACAATTCTCATATTTTGGGCTCATACACCACCACAATGGGTTTGAAATGAGCCAAGATGTGATTTAACTGCAGAATAATTTGGGGGTATTTACATCCAAATCAGGTGAATGGTGTAGGACTTACATAGGCGAATCTAGAAATATGGTAATGGGTGGTCCTAGATCTAGACATAATAGCCGGGGGACCTTTGTGCAGTTTAGCAGCGTGGCAAAAAGGGAACGTGGCCTCATGGGAAGGAGGCGTGGCATCACAAAAAGGGGTGTGGTATTACACTTTAGACCATACACAGTAATGCCCATTACACATTTTAGCAAACTCTGTAATACCCATTACACAAAGCCACACGCCGTAATGCCAATTGCACATAAGGCCACACACCATAATGCCCATTACACATTGTGCCACACATCATGATGCCCATTACATACTATATAACAAACCGTAATGCCCATTACATATTTGCCACATAAGTGCTGCTTACCTACGTGCTCAATGCTAGGGGGTTCTTGCTTGATGGCACCATAGTACCCATTACACATGATGCCGCACACCACAGTACCCATTACACATGATGCCGCACAAAAAAGTACCCATTACACATGATGCTGCACACCATAGTACCCATTACACATGATGCTGCGCACCATAGTACCCATTACACATGATGCTGCACACATAATGCTGCTTACACATGATGCTGCACACCTTAATGCCCCTTACACATTAAGCCACACATTATGTGTAATGCCCCACATACCGTCATTTGTAGCATCCCTTAAGCAATGCCCCCAAAAGTGCCACTTACTGTAAACTTTTATATGAGCCTTCGCTGCTGCTGCAGGGAGAGATGGAGAGCGGTGCAGCTGCTTCTAAGGGGAGAGGAGCAGAGCGCAGCGCAGAGCACGCTCCCACTCCCCTCCCAGTGTCCCCTCTAGCCGAGTGGACATTGGAAATATTGTGCGCGCTGTTGTTGTGCGTGACGTCGGGGAAGCACGCCGGGTGCCGGCACCACATGATTAAAGGGGGGGGGGGCGCTGAGGTGAAAGCGGGGAGAAGAATTGGAGCGGAAGCTGCAGGGGTGACAGTCATTGACAGCTGGGCAGAGAGCAGGGGGCTGCCCGGCTGTATTCAGAGCACTGCAGGTCACGGCTGTTTGAAATAATACCCCTTTCACAACAGAAAATGCAGGGATTTACCCAGGAATATGGTCCCAGGATCATGCAGGGACATTCCCAGGCTGACCCCTTATACACCAGCCTAGTCCCTGCATTTTCTGGTGTGAGGGGAAGAGACAACCACTCCCCTCTCCCTACCCCCCTTTAACCAACCAGCTATATCTTCGGAACCAACTGACCCATTTACATGAGACCAGTATCATATTGAAGAGCTTTTGAGTTGGCTTCGAATGATTTTGGTCCCGTGAAACTGGGCTGTTCGGTTCCAGAGAAATCTGCCCTCAAAGAACATAAACAGTCATGAAATTACATTTAAGAAATTAAAACGGTTTAACCTCAATATCCCGGGAACCAATTAACCCATATGGATCCAGCCTGGTATCAAATTGAAGGCCCAGCGATTTGGGTTCGACTGAGATCAACCTTGAGCTTCAGTGAGGCCGAAGGGGGATTTGGGAGCCTGGTGCTGGTTTTATAAAATCCACGGAACCCCGACTTGGTTGTTTCTGTGATTTTATGAAACCAGGACCAGCTCTTTCAGCCCGGGGCTGGTTATGCTCAGGAGGGGCGACCCCACGCATTTTTTTTTCCATTTTTTATTTTTAACCCTTTTTTTGGACAGAACCATGCACAGATCACAATGATCTGTGCATGGTTCGGTCAAATTCGCCAGCCAGGACCTGGTCTAATTTTTTGGCGATTTTTGGTAAACTTTACCAAAAATCGCACCCTATTACATGTGCGAGTTAGATGCTTTCCATTGGGAAAACATCTGGATGCGAATTGAAGTGTGACTAAAAATCACCACTTCAATATGTGCGATTTAGCCGCGAATCGCACCCTATAAAATATGCGATTTTCGGGAAATGCCCGAAAACGGCATATTTTGCGGGAAAAAACCCCGCCCAAAAAAAAAAATCCCCACCCATTACATTTCGCCCATAGAGTTTTTTTAAGGCAAATAAGTGGAATGTTATGCAATGGCCAAGTCAATCACCTGGCATGAATCTGATTGAGCATGCATTTCACTTGATGAAGACAAAACTGAAGGCAAAATATCCCAAAAACAAGCAGGAACTGAATTTGCAGTAGAGGAATGGCAAAGCATCACCAGGGATAAAACCCAGTGTCCGTTGATGTCTATGCATTCCAGGCTTGCAACAATGTACAGGTACTAAAAAGTGAAAGTTTGATTTAGGATTGTTTCGTTTGTCCTATTACTTTTGGTCCCTTAAAAAGTGGGAGGCACATATAGATACCGTTGTAATTCCTACACATTTACTCTGATTTCAATGTAAATACTCTGAAATTAAATCTAAAAGTCTGCTGTTAAATCAAATCTTATTTGGTTAATTTCAAACCCATTGTGGTGGCGTATAGAGCCCAAAATATGAGAATTGTGTGTAAATGTCCTAATATTTATGGAACTGTGCAGTGACAACCATAAAGGTATTGACCAATTTCTCTTCCAAGCCTCACTTGAACCATTCCTCAATCCTATGTCTGCAGTCTTAGTCTACAACAGTGCATGTATAACAGCTTTGGATGTGTTAGCTCCATGTTGTAGCCACATTTAGCACAATCCAAACGTAAACCCTGGCAATGATTTCCTCTACTATAAATATATTCTGACCACTGTGGCCAAGCAAACCTGCTTTAGATACCCAAGATTAACCTAGTCCAAAAAATTGTCCCCTTGCTGCCAACTCGCCTCTCTTCCCACCTCCACTGCATTCCTCTTCCTACTCAATGTCTATGACATTGCCAGTAACTTTGAAATGTATGCTGCCAGATCTATCACCCTACACCAGGCTTTCCCAACCACGGTCCTCAAGGCACACCAACAGTGCAGGTTTTGTAGAAATCCAGGCTTGAGCACAGGTGACTTAATTAGTACCTGAGTGATTCTGATTAAATCATCTGTGCTGAAGCCTGGATATCACTAAAACCTGCACTGTTGGTGTGCCTTGAGGACCGTGGTTGAGAAAGCCTGCCCTACACCCTACTTCTCCTCCAATTACCTTTTTCTTCACTCATTATTACTTATTTCCCTTCTTTTACTTGTTACTGGAAACAAGGTCATCTTCTCTCTTCCACTTCGCACAAAATCTAAATTCTTACAAACATGCAAATCTACCTAAGCCATCACCTGGCCTTTTTAGTCACCTCTAACTTTCCTACCAGCTCTACCTAAATGCTACAAAAAGTGCCACATATCCAAAATGCTCATTATCTTTCAACCCTTTTCCAGTTTCACTTACAGTTAACATCACTGCACTCAGTCCTGTTCCCCCAAGCCCACTGCCTTGTTTCATCCTTGACTCCACACAGTCCCCAAATCAGGTCTCTTGCAATGTCTTGTCAAATCATCCTTTAAAACAAATATGCGGGTGTATCGTAACTGCAGCGCGCCTGAATTTGGCATTTGAGAAGCTGTTTAACAATGCTAATCTCATGAATTCTTGTGCGAGACAGGGCTGGACATGCAAACAGTTGATTAGCTTCAGGGGTATTACGAAGCTACAAACAAGTCAATCACCCTCTAAGGACTTTTGTCACAGTGCTAACTATTCCATATCCTACCTTGCCTGATCCTCCCAACCTATAATTCTTCAAGTACGCTCTAAAAACCAACTGCTTCAATCATATCCTACATGCGCCTGAAACAACTTCTCATTAGGGAACAAGGTTCATAGTTATGGAGACAATTCTTAGTTTATCTCATTTTTATTATCCTGGACACAGTCCTCCACGTTAAAGTCTACAGCATTGATCACAATAGTTAAGCCCCTCACATATGTAAAAATAATGAAATAAGAGGAAAAATGTTTCAGAAGTTAACAGATTTATAGTATACAAATTAAATAGCCTCAAATATTGACATTTAATGATGTTGTTGACTCCATGCCTACTTTTTTGTTCCTCCATCTATAAAAGATGTAAAATATACCCATTACATGTGTCGCACCAAAACTTACTTAGATTATACAATATTATACTGTAACTTAGTTGATAAACCATACAGGATCATAAAACATGATCACATTTATGGAAAGTACCTTAATGCGCTAAACATTATTCATAGTATATTACAGTTGTTTGATGCTAAAATCACACACTGGGAACAGAGTATTTCAGACATGGTAATATCTCAATTAAAAATCTAATACAAAGCTCTCAAGCACATAAAAAGCAACTAACGACACAGCAAGCAAAAAAATGGCAAGAACTTTAAATCATTTATGAAACAAGAATTTTTCCAATTCACAGCTGCCCTCCAGTAACACTCTCAAAGAGGCAAAAAGCCCATCGAGGCAGCACATTAATCCAAAACATGAAAACCCTAAAAGCCACCATGATATCTGCACATCATTACAGGATCTTGTAGCATTTATTAAGAAAAAGTCTTGGTTTATTTTGGAACACATGATAAAGAAAATGTCACAAAAAAAATCAAAACTAACAATCACCTGTACAGAAAATTGTATGGAAGAAACATTCACCGCAACAAACTAATGGAACTATTTTGCTAACATTTATTATTGTAATAATAATTACAATCAGCATGTATGATTTTAAATTTTAATGTAACAAATTATTACACAGATAAGTACATGCATGTATTTCTAAGTTCCTAAATAATTACTAAAATTCATCACTTTTACAGGATTGTTTTGGAAAAGAAGAGAATAATACAATTCACAAGAAAACCTTAGCCTGTTTCAGACTGGAGTTTTACCCTGCTTAAACCGTACTCACCATTATTGGATGGGGTGACCTTTTTCGCATTATTAATTCCAGATTTAGAAGTCATTTTCAACAACGCAAAGGGATGAAAGCATTGATTCCCCCGGCATGATCATCACTCTTTTCTCTTCAATGTCAGTATCAGGTTTTGACACTGCCCGGAGTGTGACGTAATGAAGCATAACAGGGTCTAGAACCACCAGGCACATACTCCACAGCCAATCAAAGGGCAGGGATTTTCATTAATTACATACCTCATGGAATGTCAATTCAGATGCAAATTGCAGCTTGAAGAATCTGCCTGTCTCACTGTGAAGCATAAACTGTCAAGCGTGGCTTGCTCAATATTTCCTGCACCAAAGTATATTTTTAGTCAAGGAGAACTCAGGTTACACATCGATAACAATAGCATAAAACAGCTTGGGAAGCCAAGACATCTTGTATACTCTCATTACAATTTATCATGTTATCTGATTACTCCAATTTTCCAGCTGCTACAGTATGATATATAACAATGCAGACATATTTCTGCAGGTCTAAAGTATCCTGCAGAAATGAGTTATTCTTCATCACAAGCTAAACATTTCCAACTGCAAGAAATATTCAACTCTATGGACTGTACAGGTTATGTTAGCTACGTAATGTAGATTACAGATATTGCAAGTATTGAAGGCACTCTCCGATCACACAATGACACAAAGCCAGAGAGGCTTAATGCTTTTAAAATGGATGCAGAACTCCATATGACCTACACATTGCCATTTTATAGGAAAACATCAGATATAAAAAGAATTACAGTGCTATGGAAAAGCCTAGCACTATCTTCATACCATAGGCACAATGATTTGGATTCATTTGGATTCATTTGGACAGAACTAAAAACTTGAGCCCCAAATTACATTTGAGTACATAGTAATGTGGATGAAAGTAACAAAGCGGTCTGTAAAGAATCAGAAGCAGATTCAAGTACCTGGGGTTATTTAAGTCTTCAAAAGCCATAAAGAAAATGTTGAAATGGAATTGCCATCTTACAGGCAGCCTGGAATTGCCATCTTACAGGTAGACAGTGGAGAGTACAGAATGCGGGTTATGTGTCAGGAATTGGCTGGTTAGATAACAACCTGGCTTCTGCATTTTTTCTACCAGCTGCACGAGATGTAATGCTTCTGCTGTGATAACCAGGTGAAGGGCACTGCAGTAGCCCAAATGTAAGCATACAAATGTATGTATGGGTGTAGGAAAAACATCTGGGTGACTTAAGAGTTTATTCTGCTCATGTTCTTCAGAGGAAAGCATTAAGAATTAATGATTGGAATCCACAAGCTTAAGTCCATTTGGTTGGCAAAGCTACAGTTTAGTCATTTGGTTGCGAGTTTCCATCATAAGAGCCTTTTTTCATCAGGATTCAGTCAGAATCAATTGGCACCTATACCCTCCTGTAACTCGGATATACAGTCTTTTAACCCCTTCATGACAGAGCCAGTTTGTGCCTTCATGACAGAGCCCTTTTTTTCAAATCTGACATGTCTCACTTAAGTGGGGATAACTTTTTTTTGCTTTTACTTATCCCAGTGATTTTGAGATTGTTTTTTCGTGACACATTGTACTTCAAGTTAGTGGTAAATTTTGGTCGATACAGTCTGTGTTTTTTTGTGAAAAATACCAAAATATCGTGAAAAAATGGAAAATTTAGCAATATGCAAAATGTCACATTTTCTGCTTGTGAGACAAATAATCATACCACTCAAAATAGTTAATAACTAACAAAGACCATATGTCTACTTTATGTAGCAATCATTATTTCAACTTCCTTTTCATTTTTTTGGACACTAGGAGGCTTCAAATATGACTAGCAAATTCTCAAATTTTCAAGAAAATTTCAAACACTGATTTTTTTAGGGACCAGTTCAGTTCTGATGTGACTTTGAGGGACTTGTATGTGAGACACCCCCATAAATGATGCCATTTCAAAAACTGCACCCCTCACAGTATTCAAAACAGCAGTTTGGAAGTTTGTTAACCCTTTAGGTGTTTCACAGGAATTAAAACAAAGTGTAGGTGAAATTTCAAAATTTCTTTTTTTTTGCAGAGTTTCAATTTTAATACATTTTTCTAACGAATACAGTAGATTTTACTAGAGAAATGTGACTAAAAATTGATTCCCCCAATTCTTTTGTTTTCAAAAATATCCTATATGTGGCCCTAGTGTGCACGTTGACCAAACCACAGGCTTCATAATAGAAGGAGCACCTACTTGATTTTGGAGCCTCCTTTTTATGAGATTTTTTTTTAGGCACCATGTAGGTTTCTAGGCACCATAAGATGCTAAAAGTTAGGAACCCCCCCACAAGTGACCCCATTTTGCAATCTACACCCCTCAGGGAATTCATCTAGGGGTATAGTGTACATTTCAAACCCCCAGGGGTTTCACCAATTTTGGTACAACTGGGATGTGAAAATGGAAAATTACATTTTTTTACACAAACATGCAGTTCTGGCTCAAAATTTTTCATTTTCACAAGGAATGAAGGAGACAAAGCACCCCAAAATCTGTGCCCCAATTTCTCCCGAGTACGGCAATGCCTCACATGTGACCAAAAAATACCAGTTGGGCGCATGGCAGGACTCAGAAGGGAAGGAGTGATTTTTGGATTTGGCAGCACAGATTTTGGTGGAATGAATGGTGGGTGCCATGTTGCATTAGCAAGACTCCCAAAGCACCAATACAGTGGAACCACCCCACAAGTCACCCCATTTTGCAAAGTACACCCCTCAGGGAATTCATCTAGGGGTATAGTGTACATTTCAAACCCCCAGGGGTTTCACCAATTTTGATACAACTGGGCAGTGAAAATGAAAAATTACATTTTTTTACACAAAAATGCAGTTCTGGCTCAAAATTTTTCATTTTCACAAGGAATGAAGGAGACAAAGCACCCCAAAATCTGTGCCCCAATTTCTCCCGAGTACGGCAATGCCTCACATGTGACCAAAAAATACCAGTTGGGCGCATGGCAGGACTCAGAAGGGAAGGAGTGATTTTTGGATTTTGCAGCACAGATTTTGGTGGAATAAATGGTGGGTGCTATGTTGCACCAATACAGTGGAACCCCCCCACAAGTCACCCCATTTTGCAAAGTACACCCCTCAGGGAATTCATCTAGGGGTATAGTGTACATTTCAAACCCCCAGGGGTTTCACCAATTTTGATACAACTGGGCAGTGAAAATGAAAAATTACATTTTTTTACACAAAAATGCAGTTCTGGCTCAAAATTTTTCATTTTCACAAGGAATGAAGGAGACAAAGCACCCCAAAATCTGTGCCCCAATTTCTCCCGAGTACGGCAATGCCTCACATGTGACCAAAAAATACCAGTTGGGCGCATGGCAGGACTCAGAAGGGAAGGAGTGATTTTTGGATTTGGCAGCACAGATTTTGGTGGAATGAATAGTGGGTGCCATGTTGCATTAGCAAGACTCCCAAAGCACCAATACAGTGGAACCCCCCCACAAGTCACCCCATTTTGCAAACTACACCCCTCAGGGAATTCATCTAGGGGTATAGTGTACATTTCAAACCCCCAGGGGTTTCACCAATTTTGATACAACTGGGCAGTGAAAATGAAAAATTACATTTTTTTACACAAAAATGCAGTTCTGGCTCAAAATTTTTCATTTTCACAAGGAATGAAGGAGACAAAGCACCCCAAAATCTGTGCCCCAATTTCTCCCGAGTACGGCAATGCCTCACATGTGACCAAAAAATACCAGTTGGGCGCATGGCAGGACTCAGAAGGGAAGGAGTGATTTTTGGATTTGGCAGCACAGATTTTGGTGGAATGAATGGTGGGTGCCATGTTGCATTATCAAGACTCCCAAAGCACCAATACAGTGGAACCCCCCCACAAGTCACCCCATTTTGCAAACTACACCCCTCAGGGAATTCATCTAGGGGTATAGTGTACATTTCAAACCCCCAGGGGTTTCACCAATTTTGGTACAACTGGGCAGTGAAAATGAAAAATTACATTTTTTTACACAAAAATGCAGTTCTGGCTCAAAATTTTTCATTTTCACAAGGAATGAAGGAGACAAAGCACCCCAAAATCTGTGCCCCAATTTCTCCTGAGTACGGCAATGCCTCACATGTGACCAAAAAATACCAGTTGGGCGCATGGCAGGACTCAGAAGGGAAGGAGTGATTTTTGGATTTTGCAGCACAGATTTTGGTGGAATAAATGGTGGGTGCTATGTTGCACCAATACAGTGGAACCCCCCCACAAGTCACCCCATTTTGCAAAGTACACCCCTCAGGGAATTCATCTAGGGGTATAGTGTACATTTCAAACCCCCAGGGGTTTCACCAATTTTGATACAACTGGGCAGTGAAAATGAAAAATTACATTTTTTTACACAAAAATGCAGTTCTGGCTCAAAATTTTTCATTTTCACAAGGAATGAAGGAGACAAAGCACCCCAAAATCTGTGCCCCAATTTCTCCCGAGTACGGCAATGCCTCACATGTGACCAAAAAATACCAGTTGGGCGCATGGCAGGACTCAGAAGGGAAGGAGTGATTTTTGGATTTGGCAGCACAGATTTTGGTGGAATGAATAGTGGGTGCCATGTTGCATTAGCAAGACTCCCAAAGCACCAATACAGTGGAACCCCCCCACAAGTCACCCCATTTTGCAAAGTACACCCCTCAGGGAATTCATCTAGGGGTATAGTGTACATTTCAAACCCCCAGGGGTTTCACCAATTTTGATACAACTGGGCAGTGAAAATGAAAAATTACATTTTTTTACACAAAAATGCAGTTCTGGCTCAAAATTTTTCATTTTCACAAGGAATGAAGGAGACAAAGCACCCCAAAATCTGTGCCCCAATTTCTCCCGAGTACGGCAATGCCTCACATGTGACCAAAAAATACCAGTTGGGCGCATGGCAGGACTCAGAAGGGAAGGAGTGATTTTTGGATTTGGCAGCACAGATTTTGGTGGAATGAATGGTGGGTGCCATGTTGCATTATCAAGACTCCCAAAGCACCAATACAGTGGAACCCCCCCACAAGTCACCCCATTTTGCAAACTACACCCCTCAGGGAATTCATCTAGGGGTATAGTGTACATTTCAAACCCCCAGGGGTTTCACCAATTTTGGTACAACTGGGCAGTGAAAATGAAAAATTACATTTTTTTACACAAAAATGCAGTTCTGGCTCAAAATTTTTCATTTTCACAAGGAATGAAGGAGACAAAGCACCCCAAAATCTGTGCCCCAATTTCTCCCGAGTACGGCAATGCCTCACATGTGACCAAAAAATACCAGTTGGGCGCATGGCAGGACTCAGAAGGGAAGGAGTGATTTTTGGATTTTGCAGCACAGATTTTGGTGGAATACATGGTGGGTGCTATGTTGCACCAATACAGTGGAACCCCCCCACAAGTCACCCCATTTTGCAAAGTACACCCCTCAGGGAATTCATCTAGGGGTATAGTGTACATTTCAAACCCCCAGGGGTTTCACCAATTTTGATACAACTGGGCATTGAAAATGAAAAATTACATTTTTTTACACAAAAATGCAGTTCTGGCTCAAAATTTTTCATTTTCACAAGGAATGAAGGAGACAAAGCACCCCAAAATCTGTGCCCCCATTTCTCCCGAGTACGGCAATGCCTCACATGTGACCAAAAAATACCAGTGGGGCGCATGGCAGGACTCAGAAGGGAAGGAGTGATTTTTGGATTTGGCAGCACAGATTTTGGTGGAATGAATGGTGGGTGCTATGTTGCATTGCCAATACAGTGGAACCCCCCCACAAGTGACCCCATTTTGCAAAGTACACCCCTCAGGGAATTCATCTAGGGGTATAGTGTACATTTCAAACCCCCAGGGGTTTCACCAATTTTGGTACAACTGGGCTGTGAAAATGAAAAATTACATTTTTTTACACAAAAATGTACTTCTGGCTCAAAATTTTTCATTTTCACAAGGAATGAAGGAGACAAAGCACCCCAAAATATGTGCCCCCATTTCTCCAGAGTACGGCAATGCCTCACATGAGAACAAAAAATACCAGTTGGGTGCATGGCAGGACTCAGAAGGGAAGGAGTAATTTTTGGATTTTGCAGCTCAGATTCTGGTGGAATGAATGGTGGGTGCTATGTGGCATTAGCAAGACCCCCGATGGACGGTGAAATGATGAACCTAATAATCCATCGATGTGTGGTATTTTTAAAACACTCCTTTATACATAGGCCGGGTTTGTCGGGGCAAGTTTCACAGTGGAAAATAGTTTCCTTTCTTATTCCCTTTTTATAGCAAACTTTGCACCTTTTTTGTGTCCTGCCCTTTCTTGCAGTGGAGGGGATTTCGTTGGGAAAATGCTGCCCTGGTACAATACGGGGGCCAGTACTAGAAGTACTGGGGCCCTCTGCCTGCTGGTTCCCAAATATTAGGCCCTTTATGACTTCCTCTTGAAAGTGCATAAATGTCCCCCTCTGGCCGGTAGAACGGAATAGCACGTAAGCGTTATACAGTGCCATCTGGATGATATACACAGCCAGCTTCTTGTACCAGATATTTGTTTTCCGCAGGGCACTGTACGGCTTCAGTACCTGATCTGAAAGATCCACTCCGCCCATGTACTTATTGTAATCTAGGATACAATTTGGTTTTGAGGTGTGGGTACTGGTACCTCGTACAGGGACGGAGGTGGTACTGTCTCCGTGAATTGTTGTCAGTATAAGGACATCCCTCTTGTCCTTATATTTGACCAACAACATATTTTCGGTGCATATTCCCCTGCTTTCACCCCTTCTCATTACTTGGGCAATGTGCGTTTTTGGGAGGCCTCTTTGGTTCTTGCGCACAGTACCGCAAGCTGCTGTACCTCTTGAACCAAGGGCCTTAAACAGGGGGATGCTGGTGTAAAAGTTATCCACATAGAGGTGATAACCTTTATCCAGGAAGGGGTGCACTAAATCCCAGACAATTTTGCCACTAACACCTACGAGGGAGGGGGGGCATTCTGGCGGTTCAATTCTTGAATCCTTCCCTTCATATACCCTAAACTTGTGGGTGTACCCTGTGGTGCTTTCACACAGCTTATACATTTTTATGCCATACCTTGCCCTCTTACTGGGAAGGTACTGGCGGAATTTAACCCTTCCTTTAAAATGTATAAGGGACTCGTCGATGCTAATACATTTATCAGGGATGTACAGCTCTGCAAATTTGGCACTGAAATGATCAATGACCGGCCTGACTTTGAATAGCCTGTCAAAGGTGGGATCATCTCTGGGTGGGCACTGTGCATTATCGGTGTAATGTATAAATTTATGGATTGCCTCAAAACGAGTCCGAGTCATGGCCATACGGTAAAATGGGGTGCTGTACAGAACATCTGTACTCCAATATTGCCTAATTTGTGGCTTTTTTACTATGCCCATATGAAACACCAGACCCCAAAACGTCATCATCTCTACTGCATCTACAGGGGTCCACCTAGCAAATGATGACGTGGGGTTTTGAGCAATAAACTGCTGGGCATATAAATTAGTTTGGTCCACCATTAAATTTATAAAATCATCAGAGAAAAATAATTTGAAAAAGTCAATTTCTCTGAGACCTGTGGAATCAAATTGGATTCCTGGCATGGCCAAAAACTCAGGAACCTGGGGCTCAAAATTGTCTGGTGGTGGGGTCCATACGAGATCAATTATTGGGGGGGGGGTCTCAGCTGCTCTACGGGGGCGTCTTTGAGGGGGTCCCTCATCACCAGAGGAGGAAGAGGAGCTTAAGACGAATCCTTCAAATTCCCCGCTTGCCTCACTGGCTGTGTCAGAATCAGAAGCAAGCATGGCATATGCCTCCTCCACTGAATACATTCTTCTGGATGACTGGGATGACATTTGGGATGACATTTGGGATGACATTTTTATTTTTGTGTTACTGGTAGTGAAATGTTTCAACACGTGTATAGTGTAGGGGGGGGGGTACAAACTTTATTTCAACCCGGGGGGTATGTAGTGTGTTGTGTGTATGTAGTGCAGAAAAAAAAAATACTTTATACAAAAAAAAAAAAATTGAAGGGGTTAAAAAAAAAAAAATTGAAGGGGTTAAAAAAAAAAAAAATTGAAGGGGTTAAAAAAACAAAAAAAAAGGTCCTGCGCCAAAAATTGAGCACAGATGTTGGTCAGTAACGTCTGTCACTGAACAGCGCTCAAAGGCAACAGGAATTTGATAAAAAAAAAAGATCAACCCTGTGCCGAAAAAGCTGATCAGTGATGTACGTCACTGATCAGCGCACAGTGGCCACAGGACACCCACAAAATCACAGTGTGTGTAAAAAAAAAATTAAAAAAAGACCACACAGCACCCACAAAAAAAAAAAAAAGGTGATCAGTGATGCGACACTGATTACCAGTGAGGGGCAGCAGGTGCACAACCTTTGGTGCAACTGGCAGCAACTGACAGGTATATATATAAAAAAAAAACCTCTGCGCCCCCAAAAAGTTGCTGATCACCTCAGATATAGTGATCAGCACAAAAGGCGGGGGTAGCAGACACAAAATATACACTCTCTGTCACTATCTCTCTCTATCTCTCA
Organism: Crinia signifera; assembly: GCF_055691185.1. Taxonomy (NCBI): domain Eukaryota; kingdom Metazoa; phylum Chordata; class Amphibia; order Anura; family Myobatrachidae; genus Crinia; species Crinia signifera. The sequence goes on from NC_139220.1 coordinate 171,784,737, forward strand.
CTATCTATCACTATCTATCACTATCTATCACTATCTATCACACTGCAGCAGCAGCACTGACAGTTATATGTATAAAAAAAAACCTGCACCCCCAAAAAGGGGGGGTAGCAGACTCAAAATATACACTCTCTATCACTCTCTGTCACTATCTCTCTCTATCTCTCTATCTCTCACTATCTATCACTATCTATCACTATGACACTGCAGCAGCAGCACTGACAGTTATATATATAGAAAAAAAACCTGCACCCCCAAAAAGGGGGGGTAGCAGACACAAATCTCTCTATCTCTCACTATCTATCACTATCTATCACTATCTCTCACTATCTATCACTATGACACTGCAGCAGCAGCGACAGTTATTTATATATAAAAAACCCCTGCACCCCCAAAAAGGGGGGGTAGCAGACACAAAATATAGCTCTCTCTGTCACTATCTCTCTATCTCTCTCTCTCTATCTCTCTATCTCTCTATCACACTGCAGCAGCAGCAGGAAGTCTCAGGAAGTCAGATCCAGGAAGCGTCCAGCACGCTACAAGCAGTGATCAAGTGATCAGGTAAGGTATTTGCAAGGATCAGGTAAGTATGAGCAAGGATCAGGTCAGTATCACGGCAGATAGGCACGGTGACCGCTCTGCACGCTACTCCAGACCGGAATGGCGTCTGCAGCGCAGTCACCGGTAGTTTAAATGTCGCGCCTTGGCTGTGATTGGTCCGTGGGTCCCACGGACCAATCACAGCCTTGGGGGCAGGTGGGGTGAGGGTGGGGTGAGGTGTCATCGTCACCGATGACCCCCTCATGCCCCCTGACGCCCGGCGGTGATTGACACCTGTGTTACCAAGCGTCTGATTCGCTGGTAACACAGGAAAACGCTGTGAATGGCTGTTCACACTGAACAGCCAATCACAGCGATCGCCGACGGGGGGCGGCATCGCAGCCCCCCCTGGGCATGCAGGGACATGTCTGCTGTCAGGGACAGCAGACATCGTCCCTCTGTCACTGCGTCTCGAGACGCAGTGACAGTTTAAAGTCATGACGTATATATACGTCATGTGTCGGGAAGTACTTCCCGGCCATGACGTATATATACGTCAAATGTCGTGAAGGGGTTAAGATTGGTGCTGGATTCTTAGTACCCACACCAAAGGTCAGGTACATAAAAGTATAATTTGCAAAACCGTGGTAGACCGGACCGCGGCCTCTGATTATTTCATTCACATACAGTATATGGTAACATACATACAGCAAATAGGACAGAAGGTAAGATCGAAGCCTACGAATTACCACATGGCAGTGGAACTGGAGCCGATAAGTATACTCCTGGTGATACACCCTGTGAATATTGAACCAGACTGTGCCATCCACTTCACAAACTTTTTCAGTCCATGTTATAAACTGCTGCAGAGAGATCCAGGAGTAATTTTAAACAATCATTTCTTTCTCTTGTTATCAAAAAAACATGAAGCACCCATGAATGCTGTTTTACATGGATTCTAATTATTAAGGGTTGATAGATGGGTTTCAAGTTGGGTTGCAACTATATTTATCATTTTTTATATTGATCTGTATGCAGTCCAGATATAGAAATTCGCATCCTTTAGTGGTTCAGGAAAAATACCTGTCTACAAAGAGCATTGTACTATTTTAGCAAATAATTGAAAAATTGGGTCAGTAAAATATAATTACGAGATTTGTTGAAGCATGGTGAAGATTACAGGGATAATAGTAAATATGGAGAAAACGGTTTACAAAAGCTCTTGCCATGCATAAACAGGTGGCTGGAAACATATATTCCATTAAACAATGAAGACCCTGTTTGTTAGGCTTCCAAATGAATAAGGAAAAACTATTTATTTAGTTGTTCAAAGAGCGGCTTTGAGACTTCTCTAGAAACATACAACAGCAGAGGTTATAAATGTTTTTTGGAGTGATTATGCTATCATTTTTGCTGACATACAGTAAGTTTTAATGCACGATTAATAACAAATTAAAAATGTAACATAAAATCAAACTGTAAATGTACTGATTGCAAACAAGCAGAAGGCAAACAAAAAACTTCAGAAGAGTAATGCAACAGTAATGTAGGAAGGTGGCGCTGCACTCTGTGCCGCCCCTGAACATGTGCATCATTATCTCCCACTGAGGGTGCGGGGCCACTAGCAATGTACAAGGATCGGGCATGTGGGACAGGCTGCAGGATGCCAGAAGTGTATATAGGACATTCTGTGCAGCTCTGTATAAAGGACATTCAGTGCAGCTTCTGGAACCCTACAAGCCAAAGGCAGCTCCTGCGGGGAAACAACGTTGCGGCCTCCAGTGTCTTACACCTTGGAAAGTGGCACCACATGCACACACTCTTTGCATTCAGGATGTCACTTCTGAATACATGGTCTTTGTATTAGTAATGTGAACACCCATTCTTAATTCAAGTATTTGTCCCCAATCATACCAGAAAGGTTATCAACCCTAAGTTGAGAGCCTCTCTCAAATCCTTCTCAGTTAGTCTGGCCAAGTCATTTGGTCCCTCCTCACAGTCATGACAAAGAATGACGCTCTTCATAATATGCAGCACTCTATGCAAGACAAGCTGAAGAGCCACCTCTGACCACATAACTAGTTATGCACATCACAAAGTCAACACACAAGATATTGTTGCATGTCATGCCATCTCTTTTACTACTCCAAAATTCACTAATAGTCCGTCAGGCCCCAACACCCCCCCCCCCCCCCCCCCCCCCCCCCCCAAAGCATTCATCCCTACTGACCAGTCAGCCTGGCTGAAGCACCAGGCTTCGGTGATTGTTTAATACTGTGGAACTATGAGTCCCAGCAAGCCTCCCCCGCAAGCTGGGACTTGGAGAACCACAAGTCCCAGCATGCCGGGCATTAAAGGGCCCGCTGGCACTTGTAGTTCCACAGTATGAAAAATAGTCAAACACACTGACACCCAAGAAAAATAAAACTTTAATACATCCAAAGCCCACACATACTGATACTTACCTATCTTGAGCCCGTAGGTAGCCCTCGGTCTTGGTCCAGTGTCCTGGACCATGTCGGCGTCCGTGTCCATGTCTGCGTCAGGGTCCGGGGTCCAAAGTAATCCATAGGGGACTTGTGGAAGCAAAATATACTTACAAGTCTCTGGCAAAGATCTGTCCTCTTCTGTCCTGAAATTGTCCAGGTCTTTGCAACAACAAAAAAAAACAAAAAACGCAAGTGTCCCGGCGGGCCCCGCAAAATTTGGCTCCTGATTGGCCGCTAGGCGGCCAATAGAATCATTCAGAGGAGAGGCGCGGAAGATGAAACATCCCTGCATCTCTCCTCAGTCCATGAAAGGGGACCGCCGGGACACTCGCATTTTTTTTTTTTTTGCGAAGACCTAGACTACTTCAGGACAGAAGAGGACAGATCTTCGCCAGAGGAGACTTGTAAGTATAATTTGCTTCCACAGGTCCCCTATGGATTACTTCGGACCCAGACGCCAACACGGACACCGACATGGACCCGGACGCCGACATGGACCAGGACACCGGAGCAAGACAGAGGACTACGGGCTCAAGATAGGTTAGTATCAGTAAGTGTGGGCTTTGGATGTATTTAATACCTACCGGTAAATCCTTTTCACAGAGTTCATATGGGGTACTGAGGTCTTATAACCTTTGGGGAATAGAGGATATCCGACAGGGGACAGGCACATGACTTTTCTTCAACCAGGGTGTGCTGGCTCCTCCCCTCTACTTCCCCTTACTAGCCAGTTAAGAAACTGTGCTCGAAGGAAGGATAACATATGTGAGGTAGGATTTAGCATAATAAGTAATGTGGTGAGATTCACACCAGCACAACACAACAACACTCTCAACTAAACTTAGTTAACCCCGTTATTTTGTTATATTAACATATAATCTCTTAAGATTTGTGGGGAGCAATAAATCACCAAAATTTAGATGCTCCAACATAGGTCAACGGACCTGTAATGTACAAGAGTTGCAACTTGCAAGAAGGCAGAAACAGGATTACAAACTGTGCAATCAGAGCACCGCACTGAGGTATTAAAATCCTATTTTCACTATCATTCATATGGGGTACTGAGCTCTTATAACCTTGGGGAGGTCCCAAAGCTTCCAGAAAGGGCGGGAACGTGCGGAACCTGTTGCAGCACCGCCTGCCCAAACTGGGTATCCTCCTTGGCCATAGTTTCAAATTTATAAAATGTGACGAAAGTATGTTGACCTGACCAAGTGGCAGCTCTACATAGCTGCAATGCTCACACACCTCGAGCAGTCGCCCAGGATGCGCCCACGGCACTAGTGGAATGAGCTCTCACAGAGGCCGGTATAGTCAAATGGGCTGCCACATATGTCCGCTTTATGGTGGAACGAATCCGCCTAGCAATCGATTGTTTCGATGCCGGGCAGCCTTTCTTATGTGCATCATAAAGCACAAAAAAACACCCTTGACGTTCTCTTGACATAGACCTTCAAGATCTTAACCACATCAAGTGATTCAGGGATATCCTGATGTCCCGAACGAGAAGGCACCACAATCGACTGGTTCATGTGGAACGCAGAGACCACTTTTGGCAGGAACTGCTGTATTGTCCGAAGTTCCGCCCTGTCCTGATGGAAAATCAGGTATGGACTCTTACAAGAGAGAGCACTAAGCTCAGGAACTCTTCTGGCCGAAGCCAGAGCAAGTAGAGTCACCGTCTTCCAGGTGAGGTATTTTAAGTCAATTGTGTCCACTGGTTTAAACCAGGATGACTGAAGATTAGTCCCAAGGTGCCGTTGGGTCTACAAATGGAAGCTGTATTCTCAAGACTCCTTGTAAAAAAGTCTGGACTTCCAGAAAGCCCACTAATTTTCTCTGGAAAAAGATAGAAAGGGCCGACACTTGAACCTTTAAAGACCCCAGCCGGAGTCCTTTATCAAGGCCCACCTGCAAGAAATGCAGAAAACGGTCCAATCTAAAGTCCGCTGGTGGAAAACTCATGTGCTCACACCAAGACACATATCTTCACCAAATGTTGTGGTAGTGTGACGCCGTCACTGCCTTCCTGGCCTGAGTCATGGTGTTTATGACTGAGCAATAAAATCCTTTTAAAAGCTAAGATGTTCCGCTCAACCTCCAGGCCGTTAAACGAAGATGCCCTAAGTCCTGATAGACGAAGGGGCCTTGCACCAGAAGATCTCTTCTGAGAGTCAGTCTACCAACATGCTTTGTAGACTTGTGTACCACGCTCTCCAGGGCCAATCCGGTGCAATTAGGATTGCCTCCACCCTTTGGTGTCTGTTTATCTGCAACACTCTCCCCAGAAGGGGAAGGGGCGGGAACAGGTACACCAGTCCTAGATTTGGTGTGGACCGCGCTCTAATTGTTGTGGCAGCTCCGCTATTATATTAGTATATGGAAATGGGGGTATTGGAGCGCTCTGTGAAAAATAGGAAATAACACGAAAAACAGAATGTGTAAAAATAAAAAATAAATAAAATAAATAGGAGAATATAACGAGTGGACACCTGTAAAAGAATTAATGGGTTAAGAATTGGAAGTTCCAATGTTTACACTCTTTGGTGAAATTGTGTGGAGTTGCCCGTAGTCCTATCTAACCCTATCTAATAGCCGGCGGTGCAGCACAGAGGCTGCGATGTTATGCCGCGGCTATGTGTACCTTCTCCCGTATGGCAGCGGGGATGCAGCTGTCAGGTCCCGTACTTCGCCGGCATCCCGGCACGGCTTCTGATGTTCTTCTTGCTGGCTGCTGGGTACTTCAGAAGGGGTGAGGCAGGTGGGCTCTGAATCTGCTCCAACGCGTTTCATGCCGCAAGGGCACTTTTTCAAGGATGCAGTCTGTTTAAAAGTTCCGCTTTTTTATTCTAAAACTTTATTGGTAAAACAGGAAGTTGCTGGACGGATGTCCTCATTTTTTGGTGGGAACCTCATGGGTTCTTGATCATCGTGGTGCCACTCGTTTATTCATTGGAAAAAATATCAGTAAAAAGTAAAAAATTAAAAAGTAAAAAAATGTAATTACTAATGTGAAGTAACTGATTTGTAGGCAATTTATATACTAGAAAAACAGTAGTATTTTAGTCCAAAAAAGTTTTTAATTTGGAAGGGTATTTTATTAGTCCAGAAAGGCATTTAGTTCTATATCTATGTTTAACCCACGAGGGTGGAGGGTTTTTAGTTCGAAGATCCACCGCATTTCATTGTCAAAGATCTATTAAAAAATGAAATGCGGTGGATCTTCGAACTAAAAACCCTCGTCCACTCGTTATATTCTCCTATTTATTTATTTTATTTATTTTTTATTTTTACACATTCTGTTTTTCGTGTTATTTCCTATTTTTCACAGAGCGCTCCAATACCCCCATTTCCAGGTACACCAGTCCGTACGACCACTGCGTAGTCAGTGCATCTATTGCCTCTGCTTGTGGATCCCTTGTCCTTGAGCAATACCTTTCCACTTTGTGGTTGGTCCTTGAGGCCATCATATCTATATGTGGGAGCCCCCATAGATCTACGATGCTTCCGAACACCTGAGGATGTAAACCCCATTCCCCGGGGTGAAGGTCGTGACGACTGAGAAAGTCCGCCTCCCAGTTGTCCACCCCGGGGATGAAGATGGCAGAGATTGCCACTGCATGCATCTCTGTACAAGCCAAGAATCTTGAAGACTTCTTGAATGCTCTGCTCTTCGTACCTCCCTGGCGATTTATATAAGCAACCGTTGTTGCATTGTCCGACTGGACTTGTATCGCCTGATGTTCCAGGAGGGAGTGAGCCTCCAGAAGAGCATAGTATACTGCCCTCAGCTCCAAGTTGTTTATATGGAGCTGTGCTTCCAGGGATGACCATCGGCCTTGGAACCGCATCCCCTGGGTTACCGCCCCCCAGCCTTGCAGGCATCTGTAGTTAGCAGGATCCAGTCCTGGATCCCGAAACATCTCCCCCGCAAGGAGATTTGGCCTATGTAGCCACCATTGCAGTGACTGTCTTGCCTTTACAGACAAGCAAATCAACGTGTGCATGTGGATGTGTGAGCCCGACCACTTGCTAAAGGTCCCGCTGGAAAACTCTTGAGTGGAATCTCCAGAATTGGAAAGCCTCGAACGAGGCCACCATCGTCCCCATCAGCCTGATGCAGAGGTAGACCGAGACTCTTTCCAGAGACAGTACTTCCAGTAGCAGCTGTTGTAGTGCAGCAGTTTTTTCCAATGGGAGAAACACCCTTCTTTCCACTGTGTCCAAAACCATCCCCAAGAACGGGAGACGCTGGGATGGTATCAGTGAAGACTTGGGTATATTCAGTACCCATCCATGACCCAAGAGAAGACTTCTGGTCGTCTCTATGGCCCCCAGTAACTTTGACACTGACTCCGCTTTTAGTAGCAGATCGTCAAAGTATGGGATAATGTTTATCACCTGAGTCCTTAAAAGGGACATCATCTCCACCATTACTTTGGTGAAGACTCGTGGGGCCGTCGAAAGTCCTAATAGTAAGGCTTGGAACTGGAACTGTTCGTCCAGAATTGCAAATCTCAGGAAGGCCTGATGTGGAGCCCACACCGGTATGTGAAGGTATGCGTCCTTAACGTCGATGGATGCTAGATCGTCTCCTTCTTCCAGTCCTGCAATAACCGCCCTCAGGGATTCCAATTGGGATTTGAAAACAGTCAGATAGGGTTTCAGGGACTTTAAGTTTAAGATGGGTTGAACTGACCCATCTGGTTTTGTAACCCTTGTTCCTTTCTGAAGGGGGCACTGGTATAATCACCTCTGCTTGCACCAACTTCTGTACTGCGTGTCTGAGGATACTGCGATCCTCCACTGCTGCTGGGAGTCCCGACCTGAAATATCTTTGAGGGGGTGGTCTTTCGAACTCCAGCTTGTAACCGTGTGAAATAATATCCCCAAGGGATCAGTCTTGCTCACAATTGCACAGACATCAAAAACTCTTTGCTGGTTTGGGATTTGTGAATGGATCCATTTGCAATTCTCTTTCAATTTATCAAGAGTCATTTTCATTTTCTGTCTGGGCAGCGGCTTTCTCCTGCCAAGACAGAAAGCAAAAGTGACTCTTGATCCACTGTGAATTCTCACAATAGCAATCCATGCTGAATTAGCACCATGCTTAGAAAAGCTGCTTTGCACCATAGTATTTGCACCACACTGACTATTTTTGCAGAAATAATGGTCACTAGAAACTACTATATTGAAGAGGAATTAGGTCACAGAGAATCTATAAAGCCTTTCAGTAGCAAAATGAGATCACAAGCCAGCGGTTACCGTATATTGGGGGGGGGGGGGGGGTTTGGGGGGGGGGGGATAGGGAGTAAGATATGCCTAAAGGGATAGGCTATATAGGGAGGCGGATGGGGGGGGGGGGGTAAGTATTTTTGTAAATTTGTGAGTATATATATATATATGTTGAGTTCAAAGTCCTCGGTAACAAAATCCATGAAAGTGTTTGCACCCCTTCCCCTGAGGGAGTACTGCTCTAAGGTGAAAATCCGTTTGATTACTACAATGGGATCTCTATGGTTAAGATTATGACCTGGAACGTCAGAGGTCTAAATGATAAGATCAAAAGAGCATTAGTGCTGAAACAGTGTAAAATGTTGGAAGCAGATATTATCTGCTTACAGGAGACCCATTTAATTAAGGAGCGTATTGCCCTTCCAAAATGCTCCTGGATTGGCCATTTATATCATGTACCCTTTGCATCAAATTCCAGAGATGTATCTGTCTTGATCAAGAGATCCCTTGTATTTGAGTTTGGATCCGTTAAGATTGACATAGGGCAGTGGTTCCCACTTTTTTTGAATCACGGCGCCCTAGAACATCAAAATATTTTCAAGGCACCCCTAGGCCAAATGTTTCTTATCGAGAAATTCAGAAAAAATAAATAAAATTAAGTGCACTGTTTTTATATGTCACAGTTATCTGGTGAGGGACAGGATTTGCTTCTGTTTTTCCACCTATATAATGATTGGCAGCCACAAGCATTGGTTTTGCCTGGTACATTGACCTTAAATAATAGGATTGATCTTGGTCCACCAACCCAAGGCACCCCTGCAAGTGTCCTGAGGCACCCCAGGGTGCCTAGTCACACAGTTTGGGAACCACTGACATAGGGGGTAGATTCATCTTTTTTGGAATGTAGCATAGAGCATGTATGTTTTTGTTTATTAACAGTCTACATTCCTCCCGTTTTTTAGGATGGAAGGATCCATGGCAGATTAGAAACCCAGACTTTCAACAATTTTACTGCTACTCCTCCTCTCATAAAGTCTTTTCCAGAATAGACATTTTTGTCACTGATAAACTCCTTAATAAGGTCACACAGGTTGAATATAAATCTTGGGGGATTTCAGACCATTCCCCACTGGTCATACAGTTTGATTTAGAGGCGTCAGTAGGATTTCAGTACTGGAAACTACAGCCATTCTGGCTGGCTCAAATGGGTGACCAGGATGAAATTTAGAGTATGATAGAAGTTTTTTTTACAGTGAATAATGGTTCAACCCAACGTGAGTATATTTGGGATGCTTTTTAAGCGTATATACAGGGTTTTTTTTATTTAAAAAATTGCCTTCCTGAAGAAAATAAATGGGGAACGGGCAATAGAGTTGGAGGGTAGAATGAGCAATCTAGAAACTGTATATCTCACAAACAAACAAGACGCAGCCCGAAAGGAATGGTTGAAGGCCCAAAAAGAATGGGTAGAATATTTACAGGACGTTATATGTCGTAGGATGTCCATAACGACTCACAGATGGTATTCTGAGTAAGTGGCAAGTTTATGGCATATCTATTGAAGCAGGATAGGCCCTCTAACATAATACCCATGATCAGGCTTGTGTCTGGGGAAAAAGTTACAAATACCTCTAAAATAGTAGAAGAATTTGTTATTCACTTCAAGGAAGTATACCAATGTAAGTTAAGATATAGTGATGAGGAATTAGAGGAATACCTGGGTAATATTGATATGCCAAGTCTTTCTCCCGAGTCCAGGGAACAGTTGGAGGCCCCTATAGCATTGGAGGAAGTGGTTACTGCTATTAAATCACTTTGGAGGAAAAGCACCGGGGCTAGATGGGTTACCTAGGGACGTGTATCAGAAATACCAGAAGGTGTTGGGTCCACGGTTGCTGAGGGTTTTTCAGGACATGATAGTAGAAGGGAGTATGCCCCCATCGATGTCAGAGGCCTCAATAATTATGATCCCAAAAAGTGGCAAAGATCAAACGTGTGTGGAGTAATTTAGGTCGATCTCACTTATAACATCAGATGTAAAAATCTACCGAAAGATCCTAGCAATTAGATTGAATAAAGTTATTAATCAAATTGTACATCCTGATCAGACAGGGTTTATGGTGGGTAAATCCACCATGACCAATCTGAGAAGGGTATTTTCCTATATCCAAAGTGCAGAACAGAGGAAAGCAGAGGTAGTGATTGCATCATTCGATGCAAACAAAGCGTTTGATTCCGTGAAATGGAATTTTTTATGGGGAACATTAAGGGCTTTCGGAGTGGGGGAAGGGTTTATAAACCTAATATCTATATTATATCAGAACCCGAAAGCTAGGTTGTCTATCAACGGGTTTACATCCCCTCCCTTTTCTCTAACTAGAGGTACACGACAGGGGTGTCCCCTCTCGTCCCTGTTGTTTGCAGTGGTGGTGGAACCCCTAGCCTGTTTACTAAGATCAGCACTGGGAAGGGAGGGCCATGGTATGGGTGTCGGGACCAATTTAGTCTCACTGTATGCAGACGACCTCTTGGTAGGACTGGCAAATCCTCGTGAAGATCTACCCATGGTAACTGAGATAATACAAGTGTTTGGTAAATATTCAGGCTTAGTAATGAACTGGTCAAAGTCGCATTATATACAAATAGGAAATAACGATAGAAGTGAGTTAGATGATTAGTGTTCCTTCTAGGAACCGGGGCAGGCAGGGCGCCGCTGCACGGGGGCATCGTCAAGGGGGCAGACCGGGACCGCCGGCGTCACTGTTCTGGGCGGTCCCGGGCAGCCGACGTCACAAAAGGGGCGTGCCCGGGCCGCGTCGTGACGAAAATGGGCGGGCCCGGCCGGCATCGTCATTGAAAGGGGCGGGCCTGGCCACACCAAAGGCTCTCCGCTGCCAGGGAAGCGCCGGGCACCGCTATATACTGCGGCGCCGGGCTTCCCCGGTATCACGCTGCAATTCCCCGCCGGGCTTCCTCGGTACCGTCTGCAATTGAATGCTATCATCTAGTGTTCCCGCTAGGCTGTTTTAGCGGGGCGCTGCCAGAGGGGCAGGGCGCATTTTGCCCTTTAAAAATCGGGCAGGGCGCAGAGCCCCGCTAAAACAGCCTAGCGGGAACACTAGATGATAGCATTCAATTGCAGACGGTAGAAAAGTTTAAATATTTAGGAATTAGCGTGTCTAATACATCATTGGACTTCGTCCAGGACAACATTATCCCCTTTATTAAGGATTTAAGGATTAAATGCCGGTGCTGGACCAGGTTGCCCATTGCCCAATTAGGGCGGTTAATCTGGTCAAGATGGTCATTTTGCCCAAATTTATTTATCTAATACAACAATCTCCAGTTTATATAAAAGATGACCATTTTAGGAAAATAAATAGTATAATCTCTTCCTTTGTTTGGCGTGACAAGCAACCTAGAGTTAGGTTAGTGGTCCTTTGTAGAGACCGTGATAAGGGTGGTATTGCACTACCGAACTTTAAAACCTATTATATGGCAGCACAATTGGTCCATTTATGTTCATGGGTAAGGCAGGAGGAAATCACAGCGGAACTCCAGGAATTTATAGAGGTGGTGGATCTAGATCCAAGGCCACTCCAAAGATTAATGGCGAAGGGGCTTCGCCGAAATCTTCCACCTATAATTGCGCAAGCTGTTAAAGTATGGAGTATGGAGACGCAGATACCTCTATTTTTCCATATATACACTGATGGAAATTAGAGAACAGCAGGGATGGAAGCAGTGGCATAGGTTCGGGATAGGAATAATGGGCCAAATGTACCAGGGAGGGGTATTGAAGTCTTTTTCCCAATTGCAATTAGAGATTAATTTACCTAAGTATATTTTTTTAGATACCTTCGGAGTGCCTTGGCTCAATATAGTAGAGGTCATATGGTGTGCCCTGAAGAATCCCCATGTAAGAAGTTTCTTAAACAACTGGGAAAGGATAAACAGATGTCTAAAATATAGGGCTTCCTCCACTCACACTCACAAGCAGAGGAATTGTGGGCCTTACGGATTAAATGGGAGGAGGATATCCCTCAGATAGACGAGATGAATTGGGGAGTGGCATTATCTGCTCCTAAATATACCACCAATTCGATGCGGATCCAGCAGATACAATTTAACATTTTACATAGGATCTATATAACGCCAGCAAAGTTAATAAAGTTTGCTGGCGCTGTATCGGATAGATGCCCCAAATGTGGAGAAGGGGATGGCAAGTTCTGGCATTTGTTATGGACATGTCAACATGTAAGTAAGTTTTGGGCAGAAATAATTAGCATCATGGAAGAAATTGGAGTCCCTAGGAGCTATTTAAATGAAATTAATATGGTATTGGGGGTATGGAAGGAGGGTAGGTTATCACAAGATCTGAAACAATTGGCCAGGAATTTATCTGCCCTTGCGAAAGTGGTTATTGCCCGACAATGGATGGCGGTCAAGGGTCCAGAAGTCATAGAATGGGTAAACTTAGTAAATTCTACCTATGGCCATGAAAGATATGTATATGCCACTCGAGGCAAGCTACAGAAATTCTATAGCATTTGGGGGCTTAGGAACCGATCAATATATTATTAAGTGTTGAACTAAAATTGCTTTAGATAAGTAGGGTAATACAGTATATAGGCATTTGGAATTTGAGTATTGGAATTCACGGTTTGATATAGTGCACTTGTATAGCGTATAGTCGATAATATATATAATTTGTTGCACAGAAATTATGTAAAAGATTTGAATATAATATAGTTGTGGACACCGAGAATATAAAATGACGTATAATAATCATGGATTTAAAAATGTAAAAGAATCATTAATCTACTACTAAAGAATACACGATAGGTAGCACACTATGGTGTATTAATAAATGAATTACGTAATATTAAAAAAAAAAAAAAACGGTTTACAAATTTCATCCGACCCACTTAGCAATAGAATAAGTAAGGGGGATTAAAGTAATCGGACGAGTAGCTTGTACTATAGGTGGGGTTCAGAAAGAGGGGAAGTGGCAGGACTATGTATGTGGGGGGGGAGTTAGATACAGGTTGAGTATCCCGTATCCAAAATGCTCGGGACCAGGAGAATTTTGGATAACGGATTATTCCGTATTTTGGAATATTTTAATATTTTAATTATGTATTTTGAAGTATCTTGCATTTATGCTGTATAAACACATAAAATAAACACAAATATTTTATTACCACATAAAATACACACAAATATATTTTATTTGTTCAAAAAACAAGGTTTCAAAACATGAAACAAAATTTGTGTACTATCTCAGATATTGAATTTGAATGCCAAGCAATCATTTTCTTGTACATATATAGTAGCAGTTACATATTATGTCCTCAGTAGGGCTGTTACAGATGTCCCCAGTGAGTTTTTAGCTAAACAAAATTTTTTTTCCACTTTCTGGAAAGTATGGTTTTTGGAATAATTCGGATAACGTATATTCGGATACGGGATACTCAACCTGTAATATAACGGGTTTTGACTAGACCAAGGACTCAGAGTGTGCTTTGTCAGGTATAGTGTTGTCACGTATGTATCATTGTATGTACTGTATTGTTATGTTTTAATGTCATTGTGTAAGACTTTGAAATAACTTGTGTGTCTTATTCATAATGATAAACATGTCTTTGTGTATGTGTTATTAAAGATAAATAAAGACTCAATTAAAACAAAAAAGATTAGATCACAAGCAACTACCATGATATAATGGAAGGACACATTCTTTATAATTTGGTGTGGATAAAGCAAGTACTATACTGAATTTAGCATGCAAAAATGCAAATATTTTTTTTGTCAAGAAAGTTTTCATCACATTCCACACAGACATTTACTTTACAAGAGGACCTAACTGCTATCTGCTATTCAGCAAAACAATGGAATTTCTCCTATTAGGGGCTTCCTTTCACCAGTAAATCTCTCTAAACAGTTTGGCCTTGGGCTTAATTTGCCTGCTCCATTCCATGGGGCTCATTAGCTGCTAAAGCAATGCCTTCTGTTCCAGAACCTGGTCCAAGCCTTCTTATCTAAATGCAAAGCATGTAGTGCATTACACTCTCCCACAAGCAGGGGGTTCAAATAGCTTTCTTGCTAGCAGGAACTGCAACAGTAACACGCTGGAAACACCCCATGTAGTCAGTCCACTTACTGGATCCCGCAACATACGCAATAAATACACCACACTTTGGTTTGATATTCCAGGAATATCAAACCAAAGTGTGGTGTATTTATTGCGTTTGAAAGACCCTGCGAGTGCCGTCCGTTTCTTCCTATATATATATATATATAGGGAATGGCAAAAGGGGGCCACACAGTGCGCTCAATTGGAGTGATGCGGCAAGCTGCAACCCTGAAAGGATCCCCTGTTAGATGGGACCCGGTTAAAGAAATGGAAAAAATGGGGGGTTTTCAGGGTGCGCTAAAAACCTTATATGATTGAACTGTACAATTCAAATAACAGTAAACAACTATTTATTAAAAAGTTGCTCAAAGGAGCATAGCAGTATGTATGTAAGGTCCAATTACAGTTGCAGTGAACCGATGGTGTTACAACAAATTGTACAATTGAACAGTAGACGGATGTCCATAAACGCCAGTTAAGCCCAACGCGTTTCGTCGTACACACGACTTCCTCAGGGGCATGGTACAATACGATGGTCACACGATAGTGGTCGAACACTAGGAGTCTCCTAGGAGGCACAATTTTATGGCTGTGGAAACTCGATAGGTTTACAGAAATGAACGTGGTGTCCACCAGCCGTGTATAGTATAGAAATAGATTTCTTGGCGTGCAAAAGGTATTTTGTCTTCCAGTCAATAAAGAGTGTACTGCTAGGCTACACAAAAGTCTTTTTTATCATCTTTTTTAGTCTTACCATCACATGATTTCTCCTACTGTGCCCAGCGCTCGCAGCCGCCGCATGACCCAGGAGACACACGTGGCGTCACGGATCGATGCAGGTTCAGCGTGGACACTGACATCATCTGCAAACTCCAAGCATGCAGGAGAACACTTGTGTTTGCTGGGGCTCTCCCAACATTTGTATGGGCGCGCCCACTGTCTTTGTAGTGTTTGGGCCATGGGGAACAAATTTTTAATTTGTAAGGTGCACCAAACATGTTAGTACCAACTCTAGCGCTGCTTGCTGTCGGGGGGGGGGGGGGGGGGCGGAAGGTGAATTGTAAATTACATTGTGCTATTGTGTGGTGTAATATGAATCGTCGGTACTATTGTGTGCCCATGCTTCTTGTAAAATTAAGCTCTTTTTTTTTTTTGCTGCATAGGCGCAAATTTATATTTCGCAGGAGGGCGCCAAACACCCTAGCACCGGCCCTGCATTCCTCTACTCATAAGTGATTAATTACACTCTTTACACAGGTTCAATTGGAACCACTAAGACAGGTAAAGGGGCAACAATGAAGTAATACCACTTAACATGATGTAAGGGTTAATCTAAAGTGGTAGTAATGTGTTTAAGTATCAATTAGGAATTAATTGATTACAATTACAAACAATCCCTTTTTTATGAGGTTGCCTAATTGCATAAGTGTGTCATGTGGCAGATGTATGTGTTCCGATTACAGTCGTGGGTTTTGCGGAAATACACCGCATCGGTGCGTACGGCCAGCTTCCCGTCCGTTCGGACGCTGTAAGACCGTGCAGAATCTTTGTGTTCCCACCGCACACGCACGGATTGGATGTTGTCCAAAAACACACCCTCTTCTTAGAGAGTGAGTCCGACCGAATGCAGACGACCTGTGGGCGTTTGTTCTTACAATGTCCGCACAGCGTGGCGTTCGGTCAGCTCCGAAAGAATTTGGAATGGACCGCACCAACCAGAATAACCTCCTATGTTATGTTCTGCTTATGCACATTCAACATGTGAAAAAGTGCATGGTATTCCAGTGTTGTCAATTAACAACACTGGACCTAATTCAGCTTCATACGCTGCGGCAGTGTACATACTTGAGCTTTTTTCTGAATGCTTGCATTCAGAATAAAAGCTAGCGCAGTCTAGGGGTGTGTACACACGGCAGATCCTGCCGTGAGATGCGAGTCCTGATGCGATCAGATCGCATTGGGACTCGCATTGCACGGCATGCTAGAGGGGCACAATTGACACAATGGGTGACATTTATTAGAGATCGATGGTGGGTTTTTGGCGATTTTTATCGCAAAAACGGCCGTTTTTTTCCCAAATCGATTTTTTAATGGGTGGCGATTTGCGGCATAAATCGCACTTTTTGCCGCGAAATCGCACTTTCTTAAAGTGCAAATTTTTTTTACTCCGGAATTCGCATCCAGATGTTTTCCCCATTGAAAAAGATACAATTTGCATTTTTAATGAGATGCAAATTTGGAAATCGCCAAAAAAAATGGTCTAAAGTTCCCAAAAAAAAAATAGACCTGATCCTGACTGGCGGTTTGGTCAGAAACATGGCGATTTTGTCAGAACCATGCACAGATCATTGTGATCTGTGTATGGTTCTTTGATAAAATATGTGTAAAAGTTTAAAAAAAAAATGGCGTGAGGTCCCCCCTCCTGTACATAACCAGCCCCGGGCTCATTGAGCCGGACCTGGTTCCAAAAATACGGGGGACAAAAAGCGTAGGGGTCCCCCGTATTTCTGAAACCAGCCCCGGACTCTTGGACCGGTCCTGGTTCCAAAAATACGGGGGACAAAAAATCTGGGGGTCCCCCGTATTTTGAAACCAGCACCGGGCTCCAACAGCCCGCAGTGTCATGCCACAGCCGGGGGACACTTTTTACACAAGGTCCCCCGGCCGCACCATGAGCACCGTGGCTGGTCAGCCTTGGACGGGGTACCTGGAGGAGTGGGGACCCCCCCAATAAAGGGGTCCCCCCCCCAGGCTTCACCCGTCCAGGGCTGAAGCCCGGGGCTGTCACCGGCGTCCCTGGCCATTGGACGCCGGCCTGATAGGGTTAAATTCTCATTCCTAACATTGCTTAATACAGGAGAACTGCAAGTGCCAGCAGACCTCCCCCGCAGGCTGGGACTTGGAGAACCACAAGTCCCAGCATTCGGGCCATTAATGGGCCCGCTGGGACTAGTAGTCCACCTGTAAAAAGAATGTTAAAATAAAGCACACACACAGAAAAGTATAACTTTAATACACCCACATCCACACACCTCACTTTTACACCCACATTCTTACCGATCCAGGATCCAGCGCTGGTCTCTCTGCAGCAGAGCCGAACAGCCCGCACTGACAGTGGGCTGACCAGCTTCCTCCGATGCAGCTAACAGCTTCTGTCGCGCTGTCCCAGCACGACACAGACTGAGAGCGTGATTGGGCGATGCGTCTCCATGGAGACACATAAGCCGGAGACGCTCTCAGCCTGTGTCGCGCTGGGACAGCGCGACAGAAGCTGTTCGCTGCATCGGAGGAAGCCGGTCAGCCCGCTGTCAGTGCGGGCTGTCCGGCTCTGCTGCAGAGAGACCAGCGCTGGATCCTGGATCGGTATGTATAGCGGTGTAAAAGTGAGGTGTTTGTGTGTGTGTGTATTAAAGTTATACTTTTCTGTGTGTGTGCTTTATTTTAACATTCTTTTTACAGGTGGACTACTAGTCCCAGCGGGCCCATTAATGCCCCGCATGCTGGGACTTGTGGTTCTCCAAGTCCCATCCTGCGGGGGAGGTCTGCTGGCACTTGCAGTTCTCCTGTATTAAGCAATGTTAGGAATGAGAATTTAACCCTATCAGGCCGGCGTCCAATGGCCAGGGACGCCGGTGACAGCCCCGGGCTTCAGCCCTGGACGGGTGAAGCCTGGGGGGGGGACCCCTTTATTGGGGGGTCCCCACTCCTCCAGGTACCCCGTCCAAGGCTGACCAGCCACGGTGCTCATGGTGCGGCCGGGGGACCTTGTGTAAAAAGTGTCCCCCGGCTGTGGCATGACACTGCGGGCTGTTGGAGCCCGGTGCTGGTTTCAAAATACGGGGGACCCCCAGATTTTTTTGTCCCCCGTATTTTTGGAACCAGGTCCGGCTCAATGAGCCCGGGGCTGGTTATGTACAGGAGGGGGGACCTCACGCCAATTTTTTTTTTTTCAATCACAAAATCGCACATTTCAAAAAAATCGCAACTTTTCATGATTAAAAAAAAAATCGCACTTTTCATCCCGAAAATCGCCCTACATCGCATTTTCTCGCACTTTTCATGCCGGAATACACACCTCATTAAATATTCGATTTCTGGAAAAAAATGCGATTTTAAAAAACGGCGATAAAGGGCGATTTGAGCAAAAATCGCATTTTCGGAAGAACGGTAAACACAATAAATCTCGCCCACTATGTCTTTTATAACACGGGAGAAGACGGATGTTACTAAGTTTAAGGTCCGGATCTGACTGGACAATTGGCCAATGTTTCTTGACCACTTTAACGAATTCAGGGCTACTATTAGTATATGTATTGACAAAAGGTAAATATGTCTGCCCAGGATCTACCTGATCTCTGGCTCTGGAGGCTAAAAGCTTTTTTTCTATCCATCACAGTCACCTGTGCTTTGGCATTTATCAACTCGTTCTTACGATAACCTTGTTTAGTAAATTTGTCAACCATTGCATTCATTTGTTCTTCCGCTTTCACCTCACTGGAATTAATCCATTTTACTCTAATTAATTGTGAACGCGGGAGACCATGAATGGTGCCCGTCGGATGGCAACTAGATGCGTGTAGCACATTATTTCTGTCTGTCTCTTTCGCAAAGAGACTGGTATTTAACAGACCCTCTGCCGCTTCTATGTGGACGTCCAGAAAGTTGATGGCATTCTTGTTAAATTCATAGGTGAATTTTATAGGACTAGATCCTTCATTATGGGTATCAATAATGCTTTTAAGTATTTCCGGTGGACCCTTCCAGATAATCAATAAGTCGTCAATATAGCGGGCATAGAATAGTATCCTACCCACCATATTGACATCAGAAAAAAAACACCTCTTTTTCTATTTTGAACATAAAGGGGAATTTACTAAAGGAAATTTGTAAAAAATAGGTGTATTTGTATCCAGAAATACACTTATTTTTGACATTTACAATCCCGAAAATATGGCAATTCGTATTCGTATTGATAGCACATCAATACGAATACGAATTGCCATACTTTCGGGACAGAAAATGTCAAAAATAAGTGTATTTCTGGATACAAATACACCTATTTTTTTACAAATTTCCTTTAGTAAATTCCCCCCATAGATGTTCGCAAATGAGGGAGAGACCGAAGCCCCAATTGCACACCCAACGTTTTGTAAATAGAATACATCTTTATAAACAAAGAAATTCCTTGTGAGCACTAGTCTTAATAGCTGAATCACCAGTCCTATCTCCGGACCACTGTAATTTGGGGTGTCCATCAAGAACTGCTGCAGAGCCAGCAAGCCCTCCTCATGTGGTATTGCAGTATATAGACTGCTTACATCTTCTGAAAATAGCCATACATCATCGTCTAGCTTGGGAATCTGTTGTAATTTTATCACTGTCTTGCACCACCAGGGCACCCCCTTTGTCTGCCGTCCTTAATATCATTGTTTTGTTTTTAGCCAGATTATCCAGTGCCATACGTTATAGTCCTATATATTGTAAGCTTGCAGCAGGGCCCTCTAACCCCTAAGTCTGTCTTTTGTTACCCAGTTTGTTTTATCACTGTTTACTATTGTAAAGCGCAACGGAATCTGCTGCGCTATATAAGAAACTGTAAATAAATAAATACTTGCTTTTTTAGCCCGGCACTCACTTGAAAAAAAAAATCAGCCTGGGTGCCCTCTGGAATAAATTGTAGTATACGGCGCAGACACTGGCAGCGACACTCCCAGGACTTTTTTATAGTGCTTTTATATAATCCGACGTTTCTGGGTTCTGGGACCCCATTTTCTAGGTGTTGCTATACACCTTGAAAACGAGGTCCCAGAATCCCCGGGAGATGCGGTCTGTGTGCTCCTACCCTGGTGCCCTTCGGACAATATTGTATAGAATAGCGATGAAACAAACAGCGGCACTCCAAAACTTATCAAAAAATTGTATTGTGGTCACTAAACAGGCATATCCAAGGTTTCGGGACACAAATGTCCCTTTGCCAAGGTGCTAGTTTATATATATATATATATATATATATATACATATATATATATATATCCCTCTAAAAATAAAGTCTGCTAAATAAAAATAGTTAGTACTAAGTAATGACAGCTATCCAATATGGTGTTGCAGTTTACACTTTGATCCAGTAGAAGCCAGTAGAAGTATACAAGGTGAAGAGCTTTCATTAACTAAACTCTGTAAACGGGGACATACAGTAGTTACTTTCATATGAAAGCGGTGTTAATACAAATAAAGTATGTGTACCTGTTTGGATATTACAACCATCCACCTGTAACTGTGCGAGATTGCACCTCCCATTCACCTGACAAAAGCAGCTTCTGACATTTGTGCAATCAGCTGTGTGCCGCTCAAACTCTACCAAATTTGCATAGATACACTTTTACTGTACATGGCCAATGCTTTCCATCCCTTCCCTTCTCTCAAAGAATGTACAAATGAAATGCATACTGTTGTACATATACTAATGAATGAAACCATTTCCTAGACACGTGCAGTACAAACTTTGGTACTTATATGTTAATTGGGCACCCACTAAGCTATTTGCTTAGTTTTCCACGTCCGTTCGCCATGCTTCGGGCATGGTGGCTCGCTGCGCTCGCCACACTATTTAAATAAACTCCATGCCAACATGGATAGTGGGGGTATGAGCGTAGTAACTATAGTGGGTGCCCAACTAACATATCAGTACCCAAACTTTTATATTTTACGTTACCTTAACTGGCATTAGCTTCTTACACTTTACACTGTATAGAAGCCTTTTTATGTTCCATTTTTAATATATAATAGAATATATATATAATAGAATATGCTATGTTTTTGTTTAATACCTT
The DNA here is from genome assembly GCF_055691185.1 of Crinia signifera. NCBI lineage: Eukaryota > Metazoa > Chordata > Amphibia > Anura > Myobatrachidae > Crinia > Crinia signifera. The sequence goes on from NC_139220.1 coordinate 171,805,964, forward strand.
ATAACCCGGCCCTGGTTTTTTTACAAACAAAAAATAAAATAAAATAAAGTCGCCTCACCTTTTTAATACAACATCAATTTTCAATAAGTATATTTAAAATAAAACTGTAAAAGTAACAATTTCATTACATACGGTATATTCCTTTTTACACCACCATCTTTGTTATAGTGCCAATTATTGTATGCATTTTGAGGCCAGAGATAGAATTTATTATGTTTACATGGGATTAGTTCATATTAAGCTTTAAAATACCTAGCAGATGCTTCCATTCATTATAAGCAAATGCTACAATCAGTGATTGGCTGATGGATCCCGCACATCCTGAAAGAAAATACTCCAGCCCATTTTACAAATACATATATGAATGAACAACAGTTCAGCCAAATAAAATACAGCATCAATCACCTAATAAAAATGAAAACAATCAAATACTACAAAAAGCAATAAGCTCTGTGGATAAGAAAAAAAGAAGGGTGTGTTTGTGCATACAAGCAGATTCATATTTTAGGCTCTATCTAATTTTTCCTCCATTTTAATGGGATATGCACTGTGTAACATACATCCTTTCTAAGATACATCAGCCAAACTCTCCAATTACAGAAGACTGTCATCACTAGCCCAGTTCATGTCATCAGTCCTGCTTTTATATAGGGTGGGTGATGTGAGCGGAGGCAACAGACAAGTCTTGCATACATTTTTCTCTTCTGAGAATATCCTCGTATTTTGAATAGAACCTAGATTTAACCATCAATGGATTCAAGAAGAATGAGGCAGTTTAATGTTGTGTGTGTTTTTAATAGGCATTGTTTAACTGGCATACATGGCAATTAATATATACCTGCAAATACTAAAAAGAAGCAAAATAAGCTATCTTTTAACAATGCAATCCTAAATAAATAAGTAGGCCGGCTGGATGAATCGACTGATGTGAATGCAGATGGTGCTAGTGGCTCATGGATTACGGTCTGCAGATTTATTCCTAGACTGAACAAATTCAATGTACTGTAGACGGTTTTTTATACAAAAGGAAGTGTACAGATACCGCTCACATGGAAAAATGCCTTCTTCTGAGAGCAGAAGAAAATGTAATATCACTAAATGGCACTCACCAACAAATTCTTCATCATAATCCTCATCTTCCTCTTCATCTCCATTTTCAGAGTCGGTTTGCATGGGCTCGTCTGCAAAGTTGACCCCTTTTGAGTGTCTGTACGGTAAGTCTGTGTCATGACTTAGTGTAGCCCCTTGGCTCTGAGACTCCTTGAGCTGGGAGAAGTACTGCAGGGCGAATTCCAGCAGGTCTTCAGGCTGTTTCCTTAGCACCTCCACTGTAAACCTCTGCAGCAGCTCCGTCAGCCCCTCTGGGATTTCTATACTCATTCCTGGGGCAACGATCAAATTAGGGATTTAGGTGGCAAATAAAAAAAAATTTAATATCTATATAGAGGAATATCTAAAGTGTGTATACTGTATATTTATAGCACAGGGAAAGCTGCAGATTGTGCTTCTCTGGAAGCAGCTATACAATGACAGGTTGCCCAGGTAGGGAATGTGGAAATAAGTAAAAACATAGGGGAGTGCAAGAGAGATAAAATAGCCACTGCAATATGTATACTGCTCCAGGGGAGAGATGCCAGCTCACGTGGAAGAGCACTGTAACTCCCTGGAAGAGTAATTACACTTTGGTTTTAAATGAGAATTTCCCTAAATACACATATATCTAGAATGGGGGAGTCAGTAAGGTCCAGCAAAATAATTGTGTGGACACAAAAAGGCAGGAACCAGTGTGACAGGATTGTACTGTATGTATACAAATGGATCACACAGAGGCAAAACTGAGGATGGTCCACAAGCACTGAGGAAGTGCATTAGAGGTTACTGGTGCAGGGACATCAATCCAGGCAGACTCTGCAGGAGGGAAGACAATCCAGGGGATTTGCTCCTGCTCCAGGCTGGCACACCACTGTGCTACCATACAGAGTGGGTGATGGAAAAGGAGGAGGCACCAATCCAGAGGTCCTCAGTTGCTTAGATTCCCCATTTAATTACATCAGTGATGCAGAATACCTTCCCACGCCGCTGCTTGGATACTTGACAGGCAGCCCGCTCCCCAGTGCTAGCAGCAAACCCGCGGGTGGCAACAACAAACACTAAATCAGCAGCATACTGGTACCCAGCACCGTCATCATGGTGAGAGCCGCCGCGGCGATGTAATCCTGCCTGCTGCCCGCCGCCCTCAGTGTAGTAGTAAGTGCCCGGACACGGGTTGCAGCAGCAGCAGGGCACACTAGCATCCTCCGCCTCCTGCCAACGCCGCCTGTCAGCTACTGATGCGCCCGCAGCACACATGTGACACCACCCCCCCTCCCTAGAAACCATGACAACCAACTCTCTGTGACTGCGTCTGTACAGCGGCCACAGCGCGGGAGAGTGTTGCCGCCGGTTACTACGAGACGTCACTTTCCACGATTATTATTATAATAGCTCAGGAAACGCTCTCTATGGCCCACTGTTTCTCCAATGTGCCCTCATTTGGGGTATGGGTGAAAACCGGACCAGGACAAAACCCCCGGACCGCCGGACTGGATATCAAACTCTGCATTTTGTAGCTTGTAGCCTCTGGTCCGGGGGGGCTGCCTGTCACCAGGTAGAGGAGGAGTGGTAGAATAAAGCCTCCCTGTATGGTCAGGGCCGGTGCAAGGCACCGGAGCGCCCCAGGCGAGTCGGGGTGGGGGTGCCCCGGGGGGGGGGTACCTGTCCTGCGGCGCTGTCCGGGGGAGGGGGGGTGTACCTGTCCTGCGGCGCTGTCCGGTGCCGGGGGAGGGGGGTACCTGTCCTGCGGCGCTGTCCGGTGCCGGGGGAGGGGGGTACCTGTCCTGCGGCACTGTGTATTTAAAGCTGGCGGCGGAGGTCTCTGCAGTCCATTAGAAATAACAAGCGCTATCCGCCGGGCTATGCGGAAGCGCTTCAGTTGTGAAAACACTGGCAGCACGCTGATTGGCTGAGATCAGCGTGCGCCGTGCTGCCAGTGTTTTCACAACAGAAGCGCTTCCGCATAGCCCGGCGGATAGCGCTTGTTATTTCTAATGGACTGAAGGGACCCCCGCTGCCTCCGCCGCCAGCTTTAAATACACAGCGCCGCAGGACAGGTACCCGGGGGGCAAAATGACGCCCTCCAGTGGCCGGCGCCCTAGGCAAATGCCTAGATTTGCCTAGTGGTGGCGCCGGCCCTGTGTATGGTCCGGGCATGTAGCAAAAACCGGACGGTCCGGACCACACGAGTAGGCTGTAATCTATCTCCCCTCCCCCATGTCCCTGGTGATAGCTATCACAGGGACCCCCTGACAGAACACCCCCCGGACCGGACCCTACAAGCTCCGGACTGCAGATTTTGATGTTCTGTCCAGCAGTTCAGAGATTAGTCCGGGTCCGGTTTTTACATAGTCCCCCTCATTTGAGACTTGTTCTGGTGAACAGCCAAAAATATCACCCAAAGGCAGGGCTTAATGCATACCCTCCAACATCTGAAGGGCAGAAACCGGCACACATTCGGAAAGGGGCGTGGTCTGGAGCAGGGGTTTCCGAATGTGTACTGGCCATTTTTTCCCATATATGTATTCATTAACTTAACATAATCCAACATAAAAATACCAGCAATGCTTAGCCTTTTATTTTAAACTTAGAGCCAGCCACATCCATGATAAATAAAAAATCATCTGTGCCACTCACTCGCTTCCTGCCCTCACCACTACTCCCGTGGCCACCAAACCATATGCACACTAGTGTCCAGAGGCTATGCCTCTACAAACATGGCATGCCTCTGAGTGTAGGAGAGTCCGCAGTGCATTCATGCCTACCTGACCCTCTCCATTCGGGAGAAAATGCTCTGCTCCTGGACTTCCCTGGTAATGTATGATTGTCATCACCTGTGGTGAAACACCTTTACCTAGCTCCCCAAAGGTGATGGCAATCATACATTACCAGGGAAGTCCAGAAACAGAGCATTTTCTCCCGCATCAAGAGGGTCAGGTAGGCAAGTGTAATAATGATATTTATATAGCGCTTTTCTCCCAATAGCTCGAAATACAAAACAAGCTTAACAGTGGATGTCAGTGAAATGCTTGAGTAAATAAGTACATCTTTAGTCTATTTTTAAAGGATTCTACAGTGGGGGCTTCTCACACTGTGCGAGGAAGAGAGTTCCATAGAGTTGGTGCAACAAAGTTGCAAGCTCGACCCCCAGATGAATTCAGGGAAATTCTGGGTACTGTTAGTAGTCCTTCAGTGGATCGTAGTAATCGAGTAGGACAGTAAGGAATCAGAAGCTGCTGCAGGTACCTTGGGCTCTGGTCATGTAGGGCCTTGAAAGTGAGTAAGCCAATCTTGAAAACGATTCGCCATTTTACAGGTAGCCAGTGAAGGACGTAGAGAATGGGAGTTATGTGGCTGGAGCGCGGCTGGTTAGTTAATAGTCTGGCGGCTGCATTTTTTACCAGCTGCAAGCGGTGCAATTCTTTTGCTGGAAGACCCAGGTAGAGAGCATTGCAGTAGTCTAGTCGTGATGATATAAATGCATGTATGACTTTAAGCAGGTCTTCTGAGGGAATTAAGTGATTGATTCTGGCTATGTTTCTCAGATGGAAGAATGAGGATTTGATTGTGACTGACACCTGATGTTTAAGTGTCAGGCCACTATCCAGGACAACACCAAGATTTTGCACATGATCTTAGTTTTTTAGTGCTGTGCCCCCCAGCTTAAGACCTGTCAGTTGGCTATGCTGTCATCTTGTCCTGTGATTTATCATCAGGACTTCTGTTTTATCTGGTTTCAGTCTCATCCAACTGGCACTCATCCACTCTTGGAGCTCAGCTAGGCAGCCATTTAAGGTTGTTATTGTGTTATCGGTGCCTGGAGCAAAGGACAGGTACAGTTGGGTATCATCTGCATAGCAGTGGTAGACCAGGCCATGATTATGTCACCAAGTGGAAGCATGTATACTGCAAAAAGCATGGGAGATAGTATAGAACCCTGTGGGACACCACAAGACAACGGCACTGGTGGTGAAGAGTATACTCCCGATGAAACTCTCTGTGACCTGCCAGCAAGAAATTATTTGAACCAGCTAAGGACTGTGCCACCCAGGCCACAGAAATTCTTCAGGCTCTCAATTAGAATCCCATGGTCAATGGTGTCAAATGCTGCAGAGAGGTCCAGAAGGATTAGGATTGAACAGTCTCCTCTATCCCTTGCATTTAGAAGATCATTGAGCACACATACCAGAGCTGTTTCTGTGCTATGCCTTCTCCTGAATCCTGACTAGAATGGATCATAAATGTTATGGGTTGACAGGTGGGTCTCTAGTTGAGTTGCAACCACTTTCTCAATAATCTTTCCTAGAAAAGGAAGATTAGATACTGGCCTGTAGTTGGTCATGCAGTCATGGTCTAAATTAGATTTTCTAAGAAGTGGTCTGACTATTGCTTCCTTTAGTGGTTCGGGGAAAACGCCTATCTGCAAAGAGCATTGAACTATTTTTGCGAATGCAGGGCCGATTATTTCCATACACCCTAAAAGAAGCTTGGATGGGGCAGGGTCCAGTTCACAAGAGGAGGGACACAACAGTCCGGAAATTCCAGCAATGTATTGTACATCCACATGGTCAAAGATGTTCCATGAAGGCAGGTGTCTTAAAGCAGGCTTGGTATGTTGGTACTCCTTTTGTGTCACTGTGGGGATTCCAGCCCGGATGATAGATACTTTATCTGCAAAGAATTTAGCAAACTCATTGCATCTTGAGGGTTATATCAGGCTGCAGGCATGCTGGTTTGCAAAGCATCTCCACTGTACGGAAAAGCTGAGCGGGCCTATTTTTTGCTGTCATGATCTCATTTGATAGGAACTCTGTTTTCTTGCGGGTGATTGTTGATTGGTATATTCCAATGTGTTTGATTAGATTTAATTTATCGGTACTTGTGTATTATCTGGGTGCCCGACATATCGCATCGCATGCCACTTAATTAAGGCATGCGATGCGATTGTACCCGATTTGAGGCTTTCCCGGGCAGAGTATACAATTTTAATATCGCATCACATGCCATTATAATGGCATGCGATGCCATGCCATGCGACGCAATTATACCCGATATTACATTGTACAGGCACCCTGATGCCTGATTCCAATGTTAAATGCACCCCCAGACCCGATTTTTAATTGTACACCCACCCTGATGGGTGGTTACTATGTGAAATGCCCCCCCCCCCCTCACATTGTTAATGCCACCCCGATGTGATTGTACCGGATTTGAGGCTTTCCCGGGCAGAGTATACAATTTTAATATCGCATCGCATCACAAGCCATTATAATGGCATGCCATGCGATGCCATGCGATGCCATGCAGCGCAATTATACCCGATATTACATTGTACAGGCACCCTGATGCCTGATTCCAATGTTAAATGCACCCACAGACCCGATTTTTAATTGTACACCCACCCTGATGGGTGATTACTATGTGAAATGCCCCTCCCCCATTGTTAATGCCACCCCAGTATCAACGCGAACCCGAAGCGTGGCGAGCGCAGCGACATACAGTGACATACCCCCACTATCCACAACAGAGTGGAGTTGATTTTGAGTTGATTTTATATAGTGTGGCGAGCGCAGCGAGCCACCGAGCCCAAAGCGCGGCGAGCGGCCGCGGAATATATGTGAAGTAATCCGTGTCCCCTCTGCGCTCACCACGCTTTGGCCTCGGTGGCTTGCTGCGCTCGCCACACTATATAAATTCAACTCCACGCCGACGTGGATAGTGGGGGTATGAAACGGGCGGAGGACGCGTACCGCCGCTCCTCGCTGCGCTCGCCACGCTTCAAGTTGGCGTTGATAGTGGGGTGGCCTTAACAATGGGGGGCCATTTAACATAGTAATTACCCATCAGGGTGGGTGTACAATAAAAAATCGGGTCTGGGGGGCATTTAACATGGGAATCAGGCATCTGGGTGCCTGTACAATTGAAAATCGGATCCAATCGGTGCAACGCGATTTTTGGTTGTACAATGAAAATATTGGGCGCCCAGATAATACACAAGTACCAATTTATCCTCTGCCAGGTTTGTCTTCCTCCATCGTCTTTCAAGTATACGACCCCTTTTCTTGAGATCACAAATACTGTTGTCAAACCAGGGTGCTTGATGGTGTGGTTTGCAGGGTCGAATACGCACTGGGGCTATAGTATCCAGTGCCTCTGTCACAGCCCTGTTATAATAATGGACTAGGGAACATGGATCTTTACAGGTCCCCATTACTGCCGAGAGGTTCAAGTTAGCTGTCATAGCCCTCCTTGGGCGATATTTGGTCAATTCCATGGGCAAAGGTCTATTTTGAGGGGTTGCGACTGAGAACCATATTGGGTGGTGGTCTGACCATGTGACTGGGTTTATCTTTAGGTCAAATACTCCTAATCCAATCTGGAAGACAAGATCAAGAGTGTGACCACTTTTATGTGTATCAGAGGGGATGACTTGTGTGAGCCCGAGAGTATTCATTGTGCACATGAGATCTTGGCCAAGGCATGAGAGCTCATCATTGACCCATGCATTGAAATCCCCAAGCATGAGCCATCTTTGGTGCTCCAGAACTAGCCCAGCAACAATATCTGCAAACTCTTGTAGAAATGTCTTTCCATCTCCAGGGGGGGCGGTAGATGAGAAGTACTCTGAAACCTAATTGTGCAGAACTCCGGGCAGCAATGCACTCAAATGAGTGAGTCATTTCCATTGGGCAGACCTTAAGTTTTACTGCTTTTTTAAAGCAGATGGCCACCCCGCCTCCCCTGCGGCCCAGTCTGGGATTGTGAATGACAGAGTAGTTTGTTGGAACTGCAGCTTCCAGGATAGGTGATGCATTTTCATCTAGCCAAGTCTCAGTAATACAGGCTAGATCTGATGATTCTATAAGGTCAGCAATTGTAGCAGTCTTGTTTTTTTAAAGATCTGGCATTACAAAGGACGTACCTGATGGGACATACCAGAGAGCCTGCAATTTTCTTTAAGTTGTGTGTGTTGGCACCTTGGAAGTCATTCACAGAGCGAGTATGCCGCAGTGCCCTGTTTAGCCAGTACAGACCTTTAAAACACAATGCTGTACCGGCTAAATCGGTACAGTTTGAGGGTATGTTATACCACTTTCACACTGCCTAAACGTTTTAAAAATCTGTATTTTGAAACGGTATTTAAACGGGTCTGAGCCTTCACATTGCAGTAGATTACTGTTTTAAATACAGTTTAAATACCATTTACATCAGTCAACCCGTTTAATCCTCTGAACACGTTTCAAGGTAGAATGCAGGGGACAGCCTATCACAGGTCAATAGTCTGCTGATTTTACTAAATACCGTTTCAGAGCCATTCTCACTGCATAAAAAATGGCTCTGAAACGTGTAGGTTTTTTGAAATACTGGTTCTCTTTAACCAATAAATTGATACTGCTTTCACATTGCAGAAACGGATATTGACCCTGTATTCTTAAATGGGACTTTAAAACGGGTCTGAACCTTAAGACCTTTCACATTGCAGGTGAAAACCGTTTTAAAAAGCATTTAATACCATTCACACATTTAACCCGTTTAACCCCCAAGGGACACGTTTCAAGCCATAGAAATAGAGCCATTCACATTGCCTAAAAAACGGCTTTGAAACGTGTAGGACTCTGCTTTTTAAACGTGTTGAAATACCAGTTAACTTTAACCGGTAAATCAACTCTGGCACTTTCACACTGCAGCCTTAAATGTTTTAAAATGGAAAAAAATGGCAATATACCGTTTTAAAAGTGCAGTGTGAAAGGGGTATGACTCTGGTGCTTTCCAACTGCAGCCTTAAACGTTTTAAAATGGGGAAAAAAAGTCAATATACCGTTTAACAAGTGCAGTGTGAAAGGGGTATTAAAGTGGTCCTATAGAGGTGGTGGAACTTATTTCATCTGCCACCTACTTTATAAAGAGACAATGGTATCACAAGGAAGGGGTGTGGTCACACATCAGAACCCATAATTCATCTGACACCACATGGGGGTGGGGGAAGTTTGATGCATCCTTATGGGGGAAGGTGGGAGGAGGTTTGATGCATCCTTATGGGGGGAAAGTATCAGCACATTTTGGCCCTTATTCTGGTTCTCTTGCAAAGGCAAACTCCTTCTAAAATGAACAAAACCATGTGCACTGCAGGTAAAGCATATGTAACATCCAAATCATGAATATTATTTAAGTTTCTTTTGTATTGAAATTACAAACATTTTAAGGCTAGCAATTATTAGCACCAGTTTTACCAAGACAGACTACAGCGACTATCACTATATTGGAAAGATGGGTTTTCCATACATGCATCCTTATGTGTGCAGTAACCTGCATTGTTTCACACAAATAAAATCCAAAATATTCACAAATATGATAGGTAAAGGCCAATCATTTAAATTCACCCTGCACTAAAAAAATATTTATCAGTTAGCTATTCTAACCAAAAGTTACCCCTCTACACTTTTCATTCACACTTCTTTTTCCATGGGATTTAATCAGGGCAAACCTGTCATCCATTACATTTCTCTCATTGGGGCAGATGTATTAAGCCTTAACAAGAGATAAATGCAAGGGTGATAAAGAGAGATAAATGTCCAGACAATCAGCTCCTTACTGACTTTTTTTCAAACACAGGCTGTAAACATGGCAGTTAGCAGGTGATTGGCTAGATGTTTATCTCTCCTTATCACCCTTGTATTTATCTCTTGTTGAAGCTTAACTGACTGAGCACTGGAGGCGAGTCAGCCGCAGCGCGGGTGGGGCCATGGCAGAGATAACAAAATTCTCCCACTGATTCAATTGACTGTACACAGAGCCGGCTATTGGCTACTGTGTACAGGATGGGCGGGCTGATGGACGTGCTAGGGCGGCCTGGGATGCGTCGGAGCCAAGGGAAGCAGCAGTGTATGCTGGTCTCTCTTCCTCTCTCCTGCTTCAGCTTCTCCCATATGCGTGTGAAGTCATCACGTCACACGCTGGGGAAACATGCTGGAGAGGAGCCTGGAGGCAGGGGGGAGCAAAATTTATAGTTACGCCACTGGCAGAAGAAGATCAACCCTGTAGCCCAGCTATCTGGTCTTTTCTCATGGAATTGATTTGGCAGCAGTACCTTCGGGGACAGAGCAATGTAAGATGGCTGCTTTGAGGTTCCACGGGGGATCTGTCACTTGGATGTAAAAAAAAATAATTTCATTATTGCATTACCATTAATACACTAATATAGGTTTAGTACATATAAATGTAAAAGTTATTCCGTGAGAAGCAGAGCACTCTGCTATTTTTAAATAATCTAGAGATGTGTCCCAATGCATTGTTTACCGGTCACTGAGTGTAGTTTGTTAATTTTTTTTCCAGATTGCATTTTCCATTATAATTATGGGAAATCCAATCTGGAATGCAACTTTAAGGGTTTGGAGAAGAATTTAGCTAGATATTTTCCAATTGCCACATAGTACATGCCTGTGATACTATGGGGGTTATTTTGGTTCACTCCCTCTGGCAATTTCCTTCTTAGATGGACAAAACCATGTGCACTGCAGTTGAGGTAGATGTTACTTGTGCAGAGAGCGTTAGATTTGGGTGGGGTTTTACTTCAAAGTAAGCTCTATATTGCAGTGTAAAAATAAAGCAGTCAGTATTTTCCCTGCACAGAAACAAAAAACTCACACAAATCTCTCTGCACATGTTACATCTGCCCCCCTGCAGTGCACATGGGTTTGGCCATCTAAGAAGGAATTTGCCAGAAGGAGTGAACCAGAATAAGGCCCTATGCCCCTATGTAATCTGCTGAAACAAAAGAGTAATATAGTACATTGTCCCACGGTTGTCTTTTTGTATGGGCTTAATGGGCACTTGCCCAGGCCCTATGCTAATAGCTGAGGATCCCCTTTTTCCAGGGATACCATAATTTTGAAAATCGGCCCTGGGGAACTGGAGATATTCAACTTCAAAGCAGCAGTCCACATCTGACCTGTTAATTGCAATTCCAAGTCATATTTCTCAGGTTCTCTCTGACAGAGTTTTTCTGAGACTCTCCCTGTCGACACTAGCGGCTTGTCTCTATCATGCCCAGAACCAGAGATATCAGCCTTCCAGCAGCCGGTCCCTGCTCCAGCGGTCCCTGCTCCAGCGCCAAACGTCAGTGCCTTCTTCCACACGTTAGTTTTCACCCTCCCACCACCCATGTAGTACAGGAGTAATTAGCAGAAGTTACTGCTCCAGGTCCTACATGTTGAATGGAAGATAGAGCACCCCCTGCCACCCGTAGGACATCAAAGCTGCTGCTGATAGCACCCCCCACCCCTAGGAGGGGAGAATGGGTAAGGGCCCCAGTGCATTGCTTTACCCAGGGGCCCACACTGCTGTTAAGACGGCCCTGCATTGTCCAGTGACATGCCTACATGCAAACCAATTTTGAATTTATTTATTGGTGTCCAGCATTCATTACTGTGGCATGAAGTAGAAAAATTGGGCTGTTCATATGATTATCAATACAAATCTCATAATAAGCATAGTTTAGCAAAAAAATATGACACAAACAGGTGTTAAAGAAAGAAGTTACTATATATATATATATATATATATATATATATATATACACTGTGTAAATTGTATTTACTTAAGATTTTGAGACTGATAATATATTGCCTGATAATGTTTTCAAATTTGCTTACTAACAGGTTAAGAATGTGGCTTGAAAATGTAATAAGGTTGCATGATGAGGTGATATTTCAGGGAATGGCTAAAGTTCTAGGACCTTAAGGAAAGTCTTATTAATAAGGGAGGGAGTTCTGCAGAGTTGAGTGAGCATTAAAAAGTCGTGTAACCTAAATAGGACCAAATTATAGTTTTGGATAAGAAATGCCTATCTTGAGTGACATGACATATTGGTTCCGTTTTTATATTGTGGAAAAACCATTGGTAAAGTGATCAAGGGATTCAAAGTACCAGGAAATGTTTGTTTCTGCTAAACAAACTTGAGTAGAGTTCAGGTTTTTTGTAAAAGCATGATAATGGGTCTTGGGGTATGGCCAGGGGTGCCAACAGGTCGGGGGAGAGAATCATTTGTGGGGGTGCAGGGTGGCAGGTGGGATCAACAGCACAGCCTCACACACAGAGAAAGAGATGACAGGCTGCCACTGCAGCCGTCTCTCTCCCCATCTCAGCACACGGCACTGAGTGTGCTGAGCTGGGGAGAGAGGCTGTGCTGTGGCGGCTGCCTGTCATGTTCTAATATCAATTTTTTATTGTTAAGAATACATTGTAAAAGTGAGAACACCATCTAAAAACCTTTTTTTCAGCCTGTGCCGGTAAATCCTCTCTACGTTAGAAATAATATCTACTCAATCCTTGTTATGTAGAGTTTCAACAATATCCGCCTTCCAATTCAGGGGTAGAATGTGATAGCTTCAAGTACAGCATTGAAATAAGTCCCTTAGCACTAGTACCACAGAGGGTTAATGATTCACAGATGTTAGAGGTCTACTATTAAGCCTATGTTTAATAGTGGAGTGAAAGTGTTTAAGTTGTAGGTACTGTATGGGAAAAATATTTCTGTGGCATTTTTTTTTTTTTTTTATGTCTGCAAATGTGGGGAATAGTAGATCATGGTAAATATTGTTCAGGACTCTGATCAGAATGCTCCAGCCTGCCAATTCCTAAAGGAAGCAGAACAGCAACCTGGTTGAAAGTCAGGGTGATCAAACAGGGAAATTATGGGGCTCAGGTTTGGACCAATGTGAAATCATCTATTAACAAGATCCCATTTTTCTAAGGCGAGTGATATGATTGGATAGGCAGACACAACTTTAGGTTTAGATGACCAGGGTAGCCATAGTACAAAGTAAAGTGAGTGTACACATAAAGTGTTTGCTTCATCATAACCCATACTCTCTCTCTTTACTTTCGTTGGTTCCAAAAGACACACTGGGCGAGCTTAGCTACCATGTAGTAAAGGTTGAAGTTTTGAAGACATAGGCCACCTACTAGATGCATGTTTTTGTAAGATGTCACTTTGAACTTTTGGATGCTTTTAGAATATATAAATTTGCAAGTGATATAATGCAGGTATTTATAAAGATAGGACTGTATCCGTACCAGCAAGGTTTGAAATACATACATCAGACGTGGCAATAGGTTCATCTTGATGGCATTGATCTGAACAATCCACAAAATAGCAGCCAATATCCTTCTTAAATTGCAGTAAAAGCTTAGGATAGTTGCTAATAATATTTAGTAAGATTAATTCCTAAATACTTTGTTTTTGGTGCCATTGAATGAAATAACTGTTTCAAAGTAGTTTCTAGGATTCCTGGAATATAAAAGTCCAAAACTTCTGTTTTCAATGCATTCACCTTATAATCCGAGTGGCAGTCATATTCTTCAATTTCTTTAAATAGATAAGAAGAACAGTGTCGAAAGAATATGACTTGTTTTTTTTTACATTAACTCCCATGTTAATTTGAAACGTACTAACAATTCGTATTTATAGATACATACGTATACTAGGTGTAAACAAGTAGAAATCGTAAATAAATAAGACTGGAAAATACTACATGATTTCCAGGCGTATTTCACATTTTCAATATTTTCACATGTGAAATGACTCATATATTAGCCCACAGCTACTCCCATGAACAAATGTGTGCCTTATAAAAACCCATTATACATTGAGAAGTTTTCATTATGGGCTTTGGGCTACCTGATGTCCGGACACATGCATCGCAGAAGACTCTGGTGTAATGAAACAGAACATCAACAGCAGCTTGTGTCACGGCTAAAGGGCTGGATGGAGTCGTGTGGTGCACAGGAACTGGAGATGGACCAGGAGGAGTAGGATTGAAACGTGCCGGTTTAATAACGGATTTCATAAATGATAAACTTCACTCAAATACTTCTTTAAGTGACAGTTGGATAACTTAAATAGAGTCCAGCACAATACTAATAACGGGCAGGTAAATCTGGAAACGTATACTTGATGAGCCAGAGTACATAGAGGAAGATCCAGGAAGAGGTTGATTTGATGATAGAAGAAATGGATCCGGATGACTGAAAGATGATGGAATGAATGAGTTGAATGAAGGAGGACAGCGGAAAGCTGAGCAGGGTAATTCTGGGACACAAGCACAAGCACTAGGTAGGACTTGCAGCATTGGTGTCAGGAGAAAACTTCCTTGTAGAAAGATGAAGGGAGCAAGGCACCAGAGTCAGGAGAGAAAGAGCCAGGATCCAGGAATCAGCTAGGAGTTGTGAATGACTCCAAAGACTCATTGCACTGACACTGAACAGCCTAGGCAGATCCCCTATATCCCCAGGGGGCGGCTGCCATTGGCTGTCAGCGCAGGAAGAGGAGGGAACCTCCACTCTGGGCCAATCTGTCTCCTGCCCTTAACCAAGATGGCGACGCCGGCCTCCCGGCGCCACTATCTGCAAGGACGCCGCTACCCGACGCTCCCCTGCTGCCATCCCTACCTGGAGCTGCCCCTACCCGCACGCCGCAGCCTGGGACCTGCACATGCTAGCCGGCGGCGGGCGCGGACGGGTGAGTACTGTACCCGCCGCGCTCCGTCGCGGCTACGTGTGACAGTACCCCCCCTTTTCAGGGTGACCCCAGGGCGCCTATGGGCCTTGTGGGGATTTCTCTGAAGAAATTGCTTTATCAGCTTCGGAGCGTGTAGATCAATGGAATCCACCCAAGAGTTCTCTTCGGGACCAAACCCAACCCATTCCACCAGATACTGGGTACGAGATTTGCGGCAGCGAGAGTCTATAATGCGTCTTACCTCGAATTCAGCCCCACTCTCGGAGTTAATCTTGGGCGGTTTGGGAATCCTATTTTGATAAGAGTTCAACCTTAAAGGCTTGAGGAGGGACACATGGAAGGAATTCGAAATCCTTAGGGAAGGAGGAAGTTGAAGTCTATAAGCGACCGGATTAATGACTTGGATGATAGGGTATGGCCCAATGAACCGAGGAGCCAGCTTCATAGAGGGCAGACGGAGGCGTATATGGCGGGTAGACAGCCATACCCGGTCTCCGACTTTCAATCGGGGCGCGGCCCTTCTTTTTCTGTCTGCCATCCTCTTGTATCGGGCGGAAGATTTAAGAAGAGCGGTGTGGACATCCGACCAGATTTTAGCAAAGCGTTGTAATGAAGTGGTTGCTGCAGGAACTTCGGAAGAGGATAATTCTGAGAAATCCGGAGACCGTGGATGTTTGCCGAATACTGTAAAGAAGGGGGTGGTTCCGGAGGAAGAGTGATAGGAGTTGTTTTGCATATATTCTGCCCACGGGAGAAGATCCACCCAGTCATCTTGGGAAGACGAGACAAACAGTCGGATAAAGGCCTCCAAGTCTTGATTCACCCGTTCTGTCTGGCCGTTGGTCTGGGGGTGAAAGGCAGTGGAAAACTTGAGTTTGACCTGTACCGCGGCACAGAGAGCTCTCCAGAACTTTGCAACGAACTGTACTCCGCGGTCGGATACAATCTCTTTGGGCAGTCCGTGGAGTTTAAAAATGGTTGAGATAAATAGCTGGGCCAGTACTGGAGCAGAGGGGAGACCTTTTAGTGGGAAAAAATGGACCATTTTAGAGAATCAGTCAACCACTACCCAGATTGCAGTATGACCTTTTGAGGGAGGTAGTTCACAAATGAAGTCCATTGACAGATGGGTCCATGGTTCTGTGGGAATGGTTAGAGGGCGGAGAGGACCAGCGGGAGTTGTTCTGGGCACCTTATGCTGAGCACATCTCACACAAGAGGCGACGAAGTTGGTTACGTCGTGTCGGATGGTTGGCCACCAATAAGAACGTGACAGGAACATCAAGGTCTTTTGTGCTCCTGCGTGCCCTGCGAAGCGGGAAGAATGTGCCCATGTCAATATTTTCTTGCGGAGTTCGGGGGGTACAAACGTTTTACCTGGAGGAGGAGATGGCTGTATGGTTACTTGGGCGAAGACCACCGGATCGAGGATTGGACGAGGAGGTGTCTCTAGGTCAGAAGTAGTCTCAAAGGAGCGGGATAGAGCGTCCGCCTTAGTATTCGTGGTTCCAGGTCGGAATTTAATTTGGAAATCAAAGCGTTCAAAAAACATGGCCCAACGGGCTTGGCGGGCAGTAAGGCACTGAGCCTGTTTAAGAAAGGACAGATTTTTGTGGTCTGAATACACTGTGATCTTATGCCGTGCCCCCTCCAGAAGGTATCGCCACTCCTCTAACGCAGTTTTGACTGCAAGCAACTCCTGTTCCCCGATGGGGTAATTCTTCTCTGCCGGAAGGAATTTTTTGGAGAGGAAGGCACAAGGGTGTAATTCTTGATCCTCACCTTTTTGTGACAAGATGGCCCCGATCCCTTCCGAGGATGCGTCCACCTCGAGAATGAAGGGCCTGTCGAGGTCTGGTTGGAGGAGGATTGGTGCCGTCACGAATGCTCTTTTTAACTGCTGGAAGGCAGAGGATGCTTCTGGCGACCATCGGCTTGGATCAGCTCCTTTGCAAGTGAGAGCAGTGAGGGGAGCAGCGATAGTAGAGAAGTTCCGGATAAATCGCCGGTAATAGTTTGAGAACCCAAGGAATCTCTGAATTCCTTTGAGCGTTGTGGGGGCTGCCCAGTCTTGGATGGCTCTCACCTTCTCTGGGTCCATCTCTATCCCAGTGGCGGAGAGAATGTGACCCAAGAATGGAATGGACGTGACCTCAAAAACGCACTTCTCCAACTTGCAGAACAGTTGATTTTGGCGAAGACGTCGTAGGACTTCGGACACTGTCTGTCTGTGAAGTTGAAGATTTGGAGAGAAGATGAGTATATCGTCTAGATAGACTACGATGGAGTGGTACAGCAAGTCCCGAAAGATATCATTTACAAACTGTTGGAAGACGGCGGGGGCGTTACAAAGGCCGAAAGGCATCACCAGGTATTCATAGTGACCGTCGCGCGTATTAAAAGCTGTCTTCCACTCGTCACCTGGACGGATCCGTATCAAATTGTAGGCCCCTCGCAGGTCCAATTTAGTAAAGATTGCCGCCCCTCTGATCTTGTCGAATAGTTCTGCGATAAGGGGTAAGGGATAGCGGTTTTTAATGGTGATGTCGTTCAGGCCCCTATAGTCGATACATGGCCGAAGACCGCCATCCTTCTTTTTCACAAAGAAAAACCCGTCCCCGGCCGGAGAAGTAGATGGTCGAATGAAACCTTTGTTTAAGTTCTCTTGAATGTACGAGGACATGGCCTCAGTCTCGGGTAGCGACAGAGGATAGATGCGGCCATGAGGAGGGAATTTCCCGGCCACCAGTTCTATCGGGCAGTCCCAAGGACGGTGAGGAGGCAGGGTGTCGGCACCTCCTTTACTGAAGACATCTGTAAATGAACGGTATGGTGCGGGTATAGACAAGGGTGGAGCTGAAGAGGATGAAGGACAGTTATCCTCACGTTGTGGATGAGTCTGGTAGACCGGAAGGATCTGAGGAATGCAGGTAGACTGGCAATCTGTTCCCCAGGCCTTGACCTCCATATTGGTCCTATCGATGTGTGGGTTATGTTTAGAGAGCCAGGGAAGGCCCAGGACCATTGGATGTGAGGACTGTGGAAGAATGAAGAATTCAAGGGTCTCTTGATGTAGAGCTCCTATGAGCAGTGTCACCGGGGTGGTCTGATGGGTGATTTGTCCACTACGAATTTGACTCCCATCCACTGCAGCGAATGATCCAGGGGTTGCACCGGCAGGGCATGTTGGGTGACAAAAGAAGACGAAAGGAAGTTTCCCGCTGCCCCAGAGTCCAATAGGGCCTGAACTCTTTTTCTCCCTTGGGGACACACAAGGGTAACCGGAATGGTGGAATCAGAAGAAGAGGGAGATGGAAGCAAGACTCCTAATCGGACCTCCCTCGTGGAGATTAGGAGCGGTCGTTTCCCGGCCGCAGCGGGCAGGAAGCCAACAGGTGAGCTGAGGAGCCACAGTACATGCACAGATTCTCTCGCCGTCTTCGGGACTTCTCTTCGAGAGAAAGACGGGAGCGGTTGATTTGCATGGGCTCATCTGTTGACACCGCAGGAGGCGGGGTTGGTCTGGAAGCGGGTGCGACATTGGAAGGGAATCGAGGGCGAAGGCTATCAGAGCGATTCCTCTCAAGTTGGCGTTCTTGGAGTCGCAGATCGACCTTGTTACATAATGAAATGAGTTCAGCCAGGGTGGAAGGAGAATCGCGAGTTGCTAACTCGTCCTTGATGCGGCCGGCTAGGCCGTTCCAGAAGGCAGAGACGAGAGCCTCTTCATTCCATCTGAGTTCGGAAGCCAGGGTTTGAAATTGTACAACATATTGTCCCACTGGGCGACTACCCTGACGAATTCTTAGGATCTCCGTGGCTGCGGAGGACACTCTGCCAGGCTCGTCGAAGATGCGACGGAAAGAAGCCACAAATTCTTCATAGTTGTTGAGGATGGGATCCGCACGCTCCCAGAGGGGGGACACCCACTCCAGGGCTGGACCCGCCAGTAGGGACACGATGTAAGCCACTCGAGTCTTGGGAGAGGGGAAATTGGAAGGCTGGAGGGTAAAATGGACGTCACATTGATTCAGGAATCCTCGACACCCCCTTGGGGACCCGTCATATTTACTGGGGGTTGACAGCTGCAGATGGTGAGGAGCAACTGGCCCCGGAGGAGCAGCAGAGGCCGAAGCCCTGGAGGTAGGTGCTGCCGAAACTGAGGGAGCCGCCTGAGGTGGTGACAAGGTCTGGAGAAATTGAGCCACTTGACGCTGGGTAGCCTCTACTTGTTCCAAGCGAGCCATGATGCCTTAAAGAACATCCGTCATGGAGGCCTGTGCTTCACCCGATTCCATCGGGTCAGTGCAAACTGTCACGGCTAAAGGGCTGGATGGAGTCGTGTGGTGCACAGGAACTGGAGACGGACCAGGAGGAGTAGGATTGAAACGTGCCGGTTTAATAACGGATTTCATAAATGATAAACTTCACTCAAATACTTCTTTAAGTGACAGTTGGATAACTTAAATAGAGTCCAGCACAATACTAATAACGGGCAGGTAAATCTGGAAACGTATACTTGATGAGCCAGAGTACATAGAGGAAGATCCGGAAAGAGGTTGATTTGATGATAGAAGAAATGGATCCGGATGACTGAAAGATGATGGAATGAATGAGTTGAATGAAGGAGGACAGCGGAAAGCTGAGCAGGGTAATTCTGGGACACAAGCACAAGCACTAGGTAGGACTTGCAGCATTGGTGTCAGGAGAAAACTTCCTTGTAGAAAGATGCAGGGAGCAAGGCACCAGAGTCAGGAGAGAAAGAGCCAGGATCCAGGAATCAGCTAGGAGTTGTGAATGACTCCAAAGACTCATTGCACTGACACTGAACAGCCTAGGCAGATCCCCTATATCCCCAGGGGGCGGCTGCCATTGGCTGTCAGCGCAGGAAGAGGAGGGAACCTCCACTCTGGGCCAATCTGTCTCCTGCCCTCAACCAAGATGGCGACGCCGGCCTCCCGGCGCCACTATCTGCAAGGACGCCGCTACCCGACGCTCCCCTGCTGCCATCCCTACCTGGAGCTGCCCCTACCCGCACGCCGCAGCCTGGGACCTGCACACGCTAGCCGGCGGCGGGCGCGGACGGGTGAGAACTGTACCCGCCGTGCTCCGTCGCGGCTACGTGTGACAGCTTGTGCAGGTTCCTCGGAGGCTGCATATCCCTCGTTTAATCCTCCCCCACCTGACTACTCTCACTATCAGATGCAGACATTGCACACACAAGAACAAACAACACACTGTAAAATAAAAAGACAAACAAAGAACACCTCCTATCCTTACCTCTCTCACACACACATACACACATATAAACTTCACTCAAAAATAAAGACTTAATACAAAATTAAATTATAACATAAACCATAAGTCAACATTCAAACAAACAAACCACTCAACGCCTATTTAACCCACGCCTATTTAACCCACAATTAGTTAGGGAGCATGTGGGTTTTTTTTTTTATGTGGCTGGGAGAACACTCCCAAGTTTATATGTTAAGCCAACCACAAAGCTACTTTCTGTTAAGCAAAATTTACATGCGCATTCTTTAAAATACATATGTTTGAAACACACACATACAAGGCATAAAACAGCAAAAATACATACAGAAATCAAAATACAAATATGCAAACAAAAAATACGACTCCATACAACCAAATATGCCGTAGAAAACTATGAGTTGTAAAAATAAGACAGGTTATTGAATTTGGAAATAAAATACGACTACCAAATACAAATACACTACCGATGCCAGTCGTATTCAGTTGTATCCAAAATACAAATACAACTGAGATGTAGTCAAATTCTTAGTAAATTTTTCCCCTTTTGTTGTTGGGATTAACTGAGATTCTAGCTTCTTAAGGCTTAATAATGAACACGAAATTCAAAGGAGGCAAGGGGCATCCTTGTCTTGTACCATTGGAGAGATAAAATAATTCTTAATGTACACAGATTATTCTCTCTTTCAACTTTTGGCCTAAGTAAACTGTTTGTCTTCTATGTATATGTGTGTCATACAGCTGTATATTTATGTTATAAGAATGTCGCTGTGTATCTTTGTAGGGACTATTGTTCCTACATAGACTAGTAGCTATAGTATGTTAATTAGAATTAAGACTCCCTTTGTGTTTCATTAGAAGCCAGACAATAGAGCTATTTGATGGAAACAAATACATGTTTATTAATGCTAGGTACATACCAGAAAGATCCTGATTGTTAGCAAATCGTGAGATCTGTTGAAGCTCACAATCTGCATATGATCTGCATCTGATCCAATTCCAATCCGATCTGGATCTGTATCCAGTTTAATGGATCTTTTACAGATCCTACCTGCAGCAGACTGACATCTGACTGTTACAAGTAATTCGCTGATCATAATAGACGACCAAGTGGAGATTGACCCGAAATCTCAGGTAGCGGGTACCCTCTATGAAGTTTGCACCATCAGTGGTCCCTTCCCTATTATTAAGGTTATTTTTCCAGTTACCCTTACAAATTCCTAATACCTTTGATATCTCATTGTTGAAGCCTTTAATATAGAATAGTTTCCAGTTGGCTCTTCCCAAGACTCACACTAAGCAAGTGGAATTCAAGATCAAATAGAATCATTGCTTGTCACTGACAGTAGGGGCTAATTCAGTGTCTGGTCAATTGGTAGGGGTACAGTCCCGAAGAAAGTTGTTCACGCTCCTTATCTAATTCAGAAATTTCATAAATACAAGAGAATTATTTGTAAACTGGGAAGTGTCCAGAGGGCACTTCAAAAGGGGGGACGGAACTGTCATATTGTATTCACAGGGTGCCCCTGCACTTATATGTTCGGATGCTACAGCAGAGTTTCATCAGTGGGGCTCCCAGGTACCTTGAATGCAGTGGAGGAGCACCTGCTGTCCTGTTGGCCTCGACGGAGACAGCTCCTGCCCAATAGGCAGCTCTGACCAGGAGTCCAATCGTAGCAGTCTTCTGGGAATATTATTGTACTTCCTATTGTGATCAATCACCAGTTCAACTCTATTCACAAATAGTCTGTGCATGCAAGTTGCTGTGCTCCTCATCGTTATCCAGCAGTTTTGTCCAGATGTTCCCCTTCGGTATACAATTCAGTCCAGTCCGTCTGGTCAAAACTCCAGTTTTATCACCTCCAATATTTCTTCAGGAACCCCTGTCCAGATCTCTAGTCATTCTCTGATTCCGTCATCTTCTTCAGAGGCGTTTATCCTTAGAAATCTCTGCTCCAGTCCTCCTAGTTATTCTCCAGACTCATCTTCTTTCCAGAATAGTCTCCACTTCACAACCAGATCTAATTCCAGTGACCATGGCATGGGGCCGTGACCTGCTCATCAGACACTGCTAAATCCAAACCTCCTTGCGGTTGTCCCTGATTAAGACCGATTAAGACCGATGACAAATTAGACTCCGCATCCTTGTTCCTGGTCTCGTTAATATCGATTTCTAACTAAGTGGTCACATTATATCAAACCAACCAGCTTTCAAGTTCCCAGTTCCATTCCAGCGTCAAAACCCTGATCCGGGTCCACTGTCTTCAGGCATGATAGCGTGAATGATGCAGCCATAAAAAAGGGCACATCTGTATATATAATACGAAGGACTTCAGTGTTTAACTAATTCAGTTATAATTTGAATTATAATCTATCCATGGATCAGTTGAAAGGGATTATGTATTTCACAATTCTTTAATCTCACCTGATAAAAGTTTAATGTGTACTCATTATTTTAATGATGTTTCTTTTAATATTTCTTTCTTTTAATATTCTATACCTATTGTCTCTGTGTGAAAATCAAAATTAATCGAAACTATGGAAAGGAAAATACAATTCTTTATTATATAAGGTTTGAGACCTGTCACTAGTGCAGGACATTTCCTCTGTTTCTTCTTTGCAAGCTTCTTAAAATCCGTACATGCAAAAAAGAAAGAATAAGGAGCTTCGTGTAATACTGACACAATAGGTCCAAAGGCTTTTACAAATGTGGAATATGTATGGGTTGTAGAAATACAACCGTCCCTCCAACATCAAAATTCAAGTCGTTAACCATCAATAAACAAGAAATAAAAATAACCAATTTTTTTACATGCAACACCGCAAGCGTCATATATGCGATAGAATGTTCCTGCCAAAAATTGTACATCGGGCGGGCATCTCGCCCATTAAAAACGAGGATTTCTGAACATTTCAGGAATATAAAAAAAAGAATTAGAATCTCATCCATTGGCAGCTCATTTGAAGAAAGAACATAAATGTTCCACATATGTTTTTGGGGAATAAAACAAGTTCAAACCACTGAAAGGGATAAAAATCTACCTAAATGTCTAGCACAAAAAGAAATGCAGTGCATATATAATTATAATACTTTAGAGCCCAAAGGTCTGAACTGAGATTTTGAATTAAAATGTTTTTTTTTTTTATAATATAGTAAGAAAACATTGTTTATTAAGTAATTTTATCACCAGGAAATGTTATCCTAAAACTCTCACACTTACTCTTTTTTTAATGCACTTAAAATGTTTTATAACCAAAGTTGCCGATTTAATGCATTATATATATATTTTTTTATTATTATTTAAATTATATGCAATACAATGCTGCCAGATCTATCTATATTCTTTCTAGATGCTGGATAATACTCCCCATAAATTTCCAAATTAAAGGACATACACAATCAGATGTCTATAAAGTAAACTACAACAAAGAGCGGAAAAAGTCCAATCAAAAGATGGCCGCAGCAATGAAAACCCCAAATGTTAGAATCGCCAACTCCAAGATGGCCACTGCAACCATGGTGATGAAGAACGCCTCAATGAAAACTCCGGACAGAACTACCAGCTCCAATACGGCTGCTGTAACCATAGGAACGAGAAATGCTACCCGTAATCCAATCAGGATGAAAAACGCCAGTATCAGCAGCGGTGCGTCACTTCCGGTGGAAACAAGATGGCTGCAGGACCGGAAGTTACAGAACGGCGTGCCCCCCAGGAACCAGCATATAGGAATCAATCATATAGGACTCTATGGGATCGTTTTCTCATACACATTCCACCCTAACTCTCACACACCTGAGCAGGTTTTAATTATGGAAAGGGTATTTAAACCCTGCAAGTTTGTCAGTCAGCATCACCTTTAAAAAGATCTGATGAGCAGATCAAAACGCGTTGGTGCTGATTGACCTGTAAGGAGTGAGGCGACCTTATCACCGGGACAGAGAAATACCAGCTTACCCAGAAAATGGGGACCCAGTTTTTCTGTTTCCCATCTCACAGCTGGACTCTGGAAACCCCTAAAATAAGTACCCCACTTCACCTTTTTATGATGTTTTAACCATTTTTTTAATAAAGTAAATCATTTCAAACTAGCTGATATCTGTGATCCAATTCATCCTCGCATTTGGGACAGGGAACACTGAGGATTTACTGACATGCCAACTTTACTCCTACACTTGTAAGTAATTGGAGAGGGGGGAACCCCCGAATACACTATAGATTACACTGTATATATAAATACTGTTACAAGAGATTTTGTGAGTGAAATCAAAAGGGGATATACCCCAGTCTCATAAAATCTTAATTTAAACATCAAGAATATTTAATTGTGTCAGTATTACATGAAGATCTTTATGCTTTCTTTTTTGCATGTACGGCTTTTAAGAATCTCGCAAAGAAGAAACAGAGGAAACGTCCTGCACTAGGGGAGTAACATCCTATTTATTCATAGCGCTCACAACTAAAGTCACAGGTCTCATACCTTATATTCTCATTTAAGGGGTTTTCTGTTACCTCTCTTTCCTGTCATTTACTGTGAGCTGCTTAGGGACCAGGGGCACACCGACACAGACACACACATATACATTGATCAGAAACCGTGGGGCACACAAACACACACATATATTGCACAGGGACCAGGAGCATACCAACGACACACACATTGCACACTGACACTCTACACATATACATACTTTCACCAGGGACCAGGTGCTTGCACACAATCTCCCCCTCCCTTTCCCGGGCAAGGAGCACCTGCGCTTCCGGCTTGAGGAGCAGTGCTTTCACGACTCAGTGGGGCCTGGGAGTGCTGCTTGATATCTGGCTGGCGGTGCCGTGTGACTCAGGAGATACCTCCCATATAGGTTCAGCACTGTATGCCGACCAGCACTTGTCAAGGTAAGGGTGGGTTGGGGGGGGGGGGGTGGGAGGGTGTGTGGGATCAGATCAGTCACAATGGCAGCCAGCCACGAGCACTGGGGAAGGTGGCCGCCGCACTTTGGGGGCAGCCGGTAATTGGTGCAGGGGGAGCAGCGGCCCCTGGGAACAGCTCAGTCACCATAGCAGCTGCACCCCCTGCACCCTCGGGAGTTACGTGTGTGGTTTTGTAAAGTTGTCCACATCTATTGTAATGGACAGTTTGGGCTATATTTACTAAGCAGTGGCTTTTGCAAGTCACCGCTTCTTGGTTGTTTTGACGTCGATATTTAAAACAGCACAAATATAAAATATTAAATGCAGGCCAATTATAAATGATCATCAGAAGTTGTTTCCAATTGTTTTGCCTATAGCAACCAGGCAGTTTGTAGGAAGATGTATATGTTTTTTTGAAGGTGTACTCAGGATATAGGCGCTTTCCTCACGGACTTTGAAGGTTTCTACTTAGGTTCTTTTATAATGTGTATGAGTGAATTATTTATAGACTTTATTGTCAGGTAAGGAGAAAATATATGTATACTCCCCTTTCAATCGATTTCGGTTCCTTTCTTTTTTCCTTTCCCCCCTCAGGAGTGGTCGTTTGTATGGCTCCTCAGTTGATATATAAAGTGGGGAGACAAAAACATATACACGATCCAATGTGTAGATTTGTTTACAGCAATATTTAGGGAAACTTTATAATGTTTTCTCAGAAGTGGGTTTACTTAAATGCGTACCCAACTCACTTGAAAAAACAGCTTTATACACTTATCAAGGTATCTTTAGATTTGGGTGGCATACCCGTACTCACGGTGAGGTGCAACACATAAAAAGGTATATTTTCCAGGGAATTCAGGTCAAACGGTTTTTATTCCACAATACAAGATATTAAAAAATAATAATAAAATCCAGGATGCGGACAGTGTCAATATTGGAGTCAACACCCAGGAACCTGGACTAGTGCTTTCACCACCAGAGAAGTAGGTAAGTGTAAGATTGGAGGCCCACACAGGTTCCAGGTCCGGACCCTTGGGTACCTGGGTGTTGACTCCAATATTGACACTGCCCGCATCCTGGATTTTATTATAATTTTTTTATATCTTGTATCTTGTATATATTTTCTCCTTACCTGACAATAAAGTCTATAAATAATTCACTCATACACATTATAAAAGAACCTAAGTAGAAACCTTCAAAGTCCGTGAGGAAAGCGCCTTTATCCTGAGTACACCTTCAAAAAACCATATACGTTTACTAGGGATAAGAGAAATATCCCATTACCCGGGACGGGCGAATTCCAAGCATAATAGCGCCACAGATTTTTTCTAAAAATCTTGAAAACCAGTTTGTAGGAAGAAACTGTGATATCATAAATTGACAAAATAACATTTAAGATATTGAATGGAAAAAAAAAACAAGACAATTACAGATAAAGTGGATCACTACACAATAGCATGAACCCCCACAAAGGAGAATAGCCCCTGTGTGTCAGGATCGCGACTGTGGGACACCTTAATTGTCCGGATTCTGATTTCGGAGTACTAACCTTCGGCATCCCGACTGTTGGCCAGTCATCCGGCACCCGTGAAGTCATACAGGTCAGTCATGCATTACTCGACAGGGGCCTCAAACCAGAAATAACCGGTATCGGCCTCTCTGGTGGGGCCTGTGAGGTCATGCTGTGATGTTTAAATGGTAAATGCCTTTATCAGTGCTTTGTTGTTACTGCCGTGCTCATACAGCTCTAGTGACCTGGTGATGCACAGCTTACCAGATCTCCCCCCCCCATCCCCCTCTCTCTCTCCCTTCCTTAGCCTCTCTCTCTCCTACCCACTTTCCGGGTTTCTCACTCTTTTTTCTATCTCTCTCAGCATGGACATACTGTATGCGTCCAAATGAAGAGCAGAGGTGTTCTTCACCAGTCTGAAAAAAAGTAAATATACAAATTTGGGGTAATAGAAGGGATGACTGGGTTTTGCAAGGTTGATGGGTGGTTTGCGAAAAGGGTTGCAGAAGTAGTTTCATTATTATTGTCCTTGCACAATGACATATTTTCTTTCTATTAATTGAAAAGTAAAATAAGGTAAATGGAGACATCGGCTGATTTTATACAACAACAAAATATTAAGTACAATTTCAGTTGTCATACCCCACAAGGGCAGCAAGTGACCAGACCTGTAAAAAGGTCACCATTGTCTGGCAACTGGATTTGGGGCGCGGCTCCCCTTGGGTTGGTGTAGCCGAGTTGCTTTCAGGGTGGCACACCATAACATTTATTTAGCACTCTTTATTTTCACTAATATTATACTTCCTAGCACTACACTTTTTAACCTCTAGCTCCTGCTTCTTTCTTATTAACACACATTTATAGCTTAGTTTTTCACTTGTGTGCTGCCCTGGGGTGACTGGCTTATGCTGGCCTTTTTGGGGTTCTGCGCCCCAGATTCTTAGTATTAGGGACCCACCAGAAATGAGGTTACTGTGAAGCTGGTTGGTGGGCAAATATTTCTTGGCCAATGAATATACCAAGAACCTCTATTATTGATTGATTTTGATTAATAATATGGAGTGTGCATCTGCACCACATGTCTTTCTTTGCAGAACTACAAGTCCCAGCATGATAGCACCTCATGTAAATCGGGTGTGCATTCTAAGATCCCCCCCCCCCCCATAATCTGGCAACTGGGGCCCTGCTTGATGGAACGCAGGAAACATTACAGTACATTAAACAACTAAAATAGATCAGTTCATGTTAATACAACTACAGTAAATAGTCTGAAATAGATTTTTTTTACATTTTTAACTTTCTTTCACTTTTACACCACGAAGCACTGCACGGATCTCACTGATACTTGCATGCTTCTCCACGCACACACCAGGCAAAATCTGGTCTATTTATAAAGTGTATTTTGTGCCGATATATTGATTCTTATTTGAAAAAATTCTACTATGTTTTTTAAATTACCAAGATGCATTTTTCAACTGAAAATGCAATCTCGAATGAATACGAACGTTAGTTATTTCCCCCCCTAAGTGTCTTTATAAAATTTGGTGGAAATAAATTAATTTCTCCTTTAGAGATTGGGAAGGCGAGCTTCCTCTAGAAATGACAACTTTGTTAATGTTATTGCGGCATGTTAAATTTCTCACAATTAGTGGCAGGATCAGAAAGAACAGTACCATCACTGGGGGGGGGTCATACACATGGAGCGATCCGTTCTCTATTTCTTATGCTGTGTACACTTCTCTGTGTGTGTTTTTTTAACATTCTTTTTACAGGTGGACTACAAGTCCCAGCGGGCCCATTAATGCCCCGCATGCTGGGACTTGTGGTTCTCCAAGTCCCAGCATGCGGGGGAGGTCTGCTGGCACTTGTAGTTCTTCTGTATCAAGCAATGTTATGTATGGAAGATTTAACACTATCAGGCCGGCGTCCACTGGCCACGGACGCCGGTGACAGCCCCGGGCTTCAGCCCTGGACGGGTGAAGCCTGGGGGGGGGACCCCTTTATGGGGGGGTCCCCACTCCTCCAGGTACCCCGTCCAAGGCTGACCAGCCACGGTGCTCATGTTTCGGCCGGGGGACCTTATATAAAAAGTGTCCCTCGGCTGTGGCATGACACCGAGGGCTGTTGGAGCCCGGTGCTGGTTTCAAAATACGGGGGACCCCCAGATTTTTTTTCCCCCGTATTTTTTGAACCAGGACCGGTCCAAGAGTCCGGGGCTGGTTTCAGAAATACGGGGGACCCCTATGCTTTTTGTCCCCCGTATTTTTGGAACCAGCCCCAGCTCAATGAGCCCGGGGCTGGTTATGCTCAGGAGGGGGGACCCGACGCAATTTTTTTTGTCAAAAAACACTTTTCCACATTTTTTAACACAGGGCCATGCACATATCTCTATGATCTGTGCAGGGTTCTGGCCAAATCGCATATCAGAACCTGGTCGGATTTATTTGAGATTTTTAGACACATTTTTCAAATTCGCATCTCATTAAATATGCGAATTGTATACTTTTCAATGTCAAAACATCTGGATGCGAGTTCTGGCGAAAACTAAAAATCGCACTTCTAAAAAGTGCGATTTCGTGGCAAAACCGCACTTTTTGCCGATTTTCGCATCTCATTAAATATGCGAATTAGGGAAAAAGTGCGAAAACGGACGTTTTTGCGATAAAATTCGCCAAAGTCAGATTATCTCATCCCATAGAATGTCACCCAACAGGTCCTATTAGTACCTTAGTGGGACATGTAACATATTAAAGAAGCTCCACACTGGCTTAATGTGTCCCACATGTATAATGGTATATTTTAAAAGCAGAACTGCAATAAACTCCCAGCTTTTTATATCTGTGTTGCAGTACCAAGTTTGCAATATTAGATTATAACATAGGGAGAGAGTACAGTAAAATAAAATGACTTAAGTGAATGCATGGCTGATTGGATTATGTGCATGCCTACATTTGCAGACTGCTATAGAGTCTGCCTGTTATGTGAAACTGTTCATTTCCCAGCACTACAATAGTAATAATACAATTAAAGACCCATTATGGCTTCCTTATCCTCAGATAACTTCCATTAATAACAGATACTATTGCATGTTGCAGCCATTTACATTTTGTAACATAATTCTAGTATGGAAGGCCCAACAAGCAGAATGTTTCATGTGTACCACTGAAGTGTAGCATTTTAATTAAGCAATCTAACTCGAAGGGTACTACTGTCTGATGTCTAATTTACAAACTAACTTATACTGTACGTGCTATCTGTTGTCAAGTCATTTATAAAACTGCAATACTATAAACCAGGCAGAGAAACGTTGGAAAAGGTGTCTTATGAGCCAAAAGCACAAACACCCATATGTGGACTACTTTAAGATAGTGCTGACATGTGCCCTCAGCTCATACTTGCTTACATTTGAAAACTAATTTCAGGGAGATTATAGCTGGTAATAGAATTTAGCAAGTGCCCCATTGAGTGGATGTGTCATGTTCCACCTAAAGTTTGTGTCTAGTTCCATACATAGGGGTTTATTCTAGTTCATTCTTTCTGACAAAATCCTTCTTAGATGGACAAAACCATGTGCACTGCAGGGGGGCAGATGTAACATGTGCAGAGAGAATTAGATTTGGGTGAGTTATTTTGTTTCTGTGCAGGGAAAATACTGACTGCATGATTTTACACTTCAATATAGATCTCACTTTGAAGTAAAACCCCACCCAAATCTAATTCTCTCTGCACAAGTTACATCTGCCCCACCTGCAGTGCACATGGTTTTGTCCATCTAAGAAGGATTTTGTCAGAAAGAATGGACTAGAATAACCCCCATAGAGAGATTGTGAAAAGAGATTATGAATGTGGCACCTAGAACCGTGGGTGTGCACTGCTACATCTGAGAGGAATTTGACATATATCCAAATGTAGATGAGCAGTTAGTGAGAGCTACTATACTTGCTAAAGTGCTAGGAAAGGGTGCGGATGATTTCATGTAAATGTATTTATCTCTCCTTCCTTTTTACCCCAAAAATGTAACAGTGTAATGTGGGTTAGGTGAAATGAGGGAGATTGCTAGACTAATGAGGGAGAGAGGGAGATTGCTGCTTTTTTCGGGAGTCTCCTGCAGAATGCTCTTGGGTAATGAATAATTGGGATTCTCTATTTTACACAGTTCTGCTAAACTCTTGCAGAATTTTTGACATATCAATGTCTGATTAATGACCAAGCTGTATATAGTGCACACAGCTTTGCCCCCTGATTCTATAAAATTTGCTTTTTTTTTTGCTGATTTGGAATATCTGCCATTGATTTCACATGTTTTCATGTCATTTATGGTGTGATCTCATAGCTGCAGCAGTTGCGGATCGGCCACAGATTTTGTAGGGAAGTTTCCCGGTAGGCCGGTACACCCAGGAGGCCACCTTTCAGCCATTGACCTTTTCTTTATAGATGTTGCCCAAGGCAAGAAGAGATTTTAAGTCTGCACTCTTATGATTAGGACCTGTCAATTTAGGTCTTATCACCAATTTATTTTAGAATTTTTGGTGCGGGTGCTGTCCTCACAACTGGTTAGACTTGTATGGACAAAAAGAGAAAAAAAGGGGTTGTGGATTAGGACGCACACCTTTGTTTAGGAAGAGTTTTCGTTTTTTTAGTTGATAATTTTTATTAAAAATGTCCTTATGGTTTTTCTTTTATTGTGCGAAACCTAGAGGGCATGTAAATTCTTAGACAGTTGAAACACGTGTAGGGAGCGGGCTGAGCAGGGGGATATGTCTTAGTATAAAT